>NC_086453.1:336090848-337290848 GCF_028390025.1 Pseudophryne corroboree
ACCAGCGCTGTTGTGCAAGGGCTCCAGGACATCGCTGGCCACCTTGCCCACAGTGGCAGGGAGTCTGCTCCCTCCCCTCCCCCTGCCCAGGAAGAAGATGCCACTCGAAGGTCACTTCGCAGACCGAGCCGTGACCAACCACATCAGGCGGGGCAAAGGTTGAAAAAGTAATGTCTCTCCAGATGCCCAGCACCCATGTTTTCCATGTTGCCTTTATGTATTTTTTTTTGGCTTGTGTGGCCAGAATGGACAACTCCCTCATGCTGAAAGGGTGTTGTTGTATTCTTTTTTGTTTTGTAGCCTGTGAGTTAGTTCCTGTACACTTGATCCATCTTCCTCTTCCTAGCATGCTGTGTATGTTTGGGTTTGTGTATTGTGCCCAGAATCTACCTCAGTTTTCCAAAAAGTATCCTGTGGCTGGGGGTTCACAACATTTTATTATTTTTTCTTATAAATTGTATTTGGTCAGTAGATGGGGGAACCACAGTACTGGCTTCTGTTATGTAAAAATCACCACTGGCAGCTGTTTGTTGCTATGTCCAATTTTTATTTTCATGCTAATTTCTAGCCATGTTGGCTTTTTGAATTTGTTTATTTTCTTAAGTAAAAAAAAAAAATTTGCATGTGTGTTTATTTTAAGGTTATGCACTCTTGACAAATGTGTACAGTAAACTTTGACATTGCATATTTACATTTGTGGAACCAGGGAACAAACATTGAATATTCTTACATACATTGAATATTCTAATTTTGAAATGTTTTTGCTTTCACAACAGTCAACTGTGCCTAGAAATAAACAACAACTTTGAAATCAACTTCAGTTACTAGGGGCAACATGCCATAGTATTAGAAATGGTCACATGTTCCAAAACAATAATAAGTGTGTTAGTAAGTAACATTAAGCGTAGGCTGCATTATGTGGCTCATGTTGTTTGGTATGTACAAAGGAAGATGACAATGTAGAAAACATGGCATGTTGGCATTTAGCTGATGTAGTTTATAAGTTGTTTTATTCACACTTGATGAAGGAGAATATTTGTTAAAAAACAAAAAACATGCTGTTAACAGCAAAGTATTTAAAAATAATCCTAAAAAAAAACAGTACATTATTTGTGAGTGTGTCAGATTTAGACATGGTAAATGATAAATTGCTATGTGTAAAAACAATTGCTGATAAGAGTCACTGCAGTGTTTTCCAATTAATTGCTCAACAGGTGACTTAGTTTGCCAATTAACTGCTAAATAGGGCAGACACACTTGTAGCAGTAGTTCACAAGGGCTGAGGAGCTGCAGACTTACCGGCCCTACACACTGGCCGATTTTTTGAAAGATATGAACGATCTCGTTCATAAATGAACGAGAACTCGTTCATATCTTTCAGTGTGGAGACTTAAGCGATGAACGATGCGCGTCCCCGCGCTCGTTCATCGCTGGTCTCCCGTCGGCTGTGCATGCAGGCCAATATGGACAATCTCGTCCATATTTGCCTGCACTTCAATGCAGCCGCGTGACGGGGTGAGTGAAGAAACTTCACTCCCCCCGTCACTGCCCCCCCGCCGCCGGGTCGCTCGTCGGCCGTATCCGCCGTCGGGCAGCTCGGCGGCGGATCGGCTAGTGTATAGGGCCCCTTACTCCTAGGTTGCATTCAGCTACCGAACATTTGTTGTAGTGATGAGCAGGTTCGGTTCCTCGGAAACCGAACCCCCCCGAACTTCACCCATTTTACACGGGTCCGAGGCATACTCGGATTCTCTCGTATGGCTCGGTTAACCCAAGTGCGCCCGAACGTCATCATCCCGCTGTCGGATTCTCACGAGATTCGGATTCTATATAAGCAGCCGCGCGTCGCCGCCATTTTCACTCGTGCATTGGAAATGTTAGGGAGAGGACGTGGCTGGCGTCCTCTCCATTTATTAATGTTGATGCAAATATTTGTGCTTATTGCTTAATTGTGGGGACTGGGGAGCAGCTGTATTATATAGGAGGAGTACAGTGCAGAGTTTTGCTGACAGTGACCACCAGTATACGTTGTCTGCCTGAAAAACACTCCATATCTGTGCTCAGTGTGCTGCATATATCTGTGCTCACACTGCTTAATTGTGGGGACTGGGGAGCAGCTGTATTATATAGGAGGAGTACAGTGCAGAGTTTTGCTGACAGTGACCACCAGTATACGTTGTCTGCCTGAAAAAACACTCCATATATGTGCTCAGTGTGCTGCATATATCTGTGCTCACACTGCTTTATTGTGGGGACTGGGGACCACCAGTATATTATATAGGAGGAGTACAGTGCAGAGTTTTGCTGACCAGTGACCACCAGTATACGTTGTCTGCCTGAAAAACACTCCATATCTGTGCTCAGTGTGCTGCATATATCTGTGCTCACACTGCTTTATTGTGGGGACTGGGGACCAGCAGTATTATATAGGAGGAGTACAGTGCAGAGTTTTGCTGACAGTGACCACCAGTATATATAGCAGTACGGTACGGAAGGCCACTGCTCTACCTACCTCTGTGTCGTCAAGTATACTATCCATCTAGATTCTATACCTGTGGTGCATTTTAGTTTTGCCGTTTGCTGACAGTGACCACCAGTATATATAGCAGTACGGTACAGAAGGCCACTGCTCTACCTACCTCTGTGTCGTCAAGTATACTATCCATCTAGATTCTATACCTGTGGTGCATTTTAGTTTTGCAGTTTGCTGACAGTGACCACCAGTATATATAGCAGTACGGTACGGAAGGCCACTGCTCTACCTACCTCTGTGTCGTCAAATATACTATCCATCTAGATTCTATACCTGTGGTGCATTTTAGTTTTGCCGTTTGCTGACAGTGACCACCAGTATATATAGCAGTACGGTACGGAAGGCCACTGCTCTACCTACCTCTGTGTCGTCTAGTATACTATCCATCTAGATTCTATACCTGTGGTGCATTTTAGTTTTGCAGTTTGCTGACAGTGACCACCAGTATATATAGCAGTACGGTACGGAAGGCCACTGCTCTACCTACCTCTGTGTCGTCAAGTATACTATCCATCTAGATTCTATACCTGTGGTGCATTTTAGTTTTGCAGTTTGCTGACAGTGACCACCAGTATATATAGCAGTACGGTACGGAAGGCCACTGCTCTACCTACCTATGTGTCGTCAATTATACTATCCATCCATACCTGTGGTGCATTTCAGTTGTGCGCAGAATATATAGTAGTAGGCCATTGCTATTAATACTGGCATATAATTCCACACATTAAAAAATGGAGAACAAAAATGTGGAGGTTAAAATAGGGAAAGATCAAGATCCACTTCCACCTCGTGCTGAAGCTGCTGCCACTAGTCATGGCCGAGACGATGAAATGCCATCAACGTCGTCTGCCAAGGCCAATGCCCAATGTCATAGTAGAGAGCATGTAAAATCCAAAAAACAAAAGTTCAGTAAAATGACCCAAAAATCAAAATTGAAAGCGTCTGATGAGAAGCGTAAACTTGCCAATATGCCATTTACGACATGGAGTGGCAAGGAACGGCTGAGGCCCTGGCCTATGTTCATGGCTAGAAGTTCAGATTCACATGAGGATGGAAGCACTCATCCTGTCGCTAGAAAAATGAAAAGACTTAAGCTGGCAAAAGCACAGCAAAGAACTGTGCATTCTTCTAAATCACAAATCCCCAAGGAGAGTCCAATTGTGTCGGTTGCGATGCCTGACCTTCCCAACACTGGACGGGAAGAGCTTGCGCCTTCCACCATTTGCACGCCCCCTGCAAGTGCTGGAAGGAGCACCCGCAGTCCAGTTCCTGATAGTCACATTGAAGATGTCACTGTTGAAGTACACCAGGATGAAGATATGGGTGTTGCTGGCGCTGGGGAGGAAATTGACAAGGAGGATTCTGATGGTGAGGTGGTTTGTTTAAGTCAGGCACCCGGGGAGACACCTGTTGTCCGTGGGACGAATATGGCCATTGACATGCCTGGTCAAAATACAAAAAAAAATCACCTCTTCGGTGTGGAATTATTTCAACACAAATGCGGACAACAGGTGTCAAGCCGTGTGTTGCCTTTGTCAAGCTGTAATAAGTAGGGGTAAGGACGTTAACCACCTAGGAACATCCTCCCTGATACGTCACCTGGACCGCATTCATCAGAAGTCAGTGACAAGTTCAAAAACTTTGGATGACAGCGGAAGCAGTCCACTGACCACTAAATCCCTTCCTCTTGTAACCAAGCTCCTGCAAACCACACCACCAACTCCCTTAGTGTCAATTTCCACCTTACACAGGAAAGCCAATAGTCCTGCAGGCCATGTCACTGGCAAGTCTGACGAGTCCTCTCCTGCCTGGGATTCCTCCGATGCATCCTTGAGGGTAACGCCTACTGCTGCTGGCGCTGCTGTTGTTGCTGCTGGGAGTCGATCGTCATCCCAGAGGGGAAGTCGGAAGACCACTTGTACTACTTCCAGTAAGCAATTGACTGTCCAACAGTCCTTTGCGAGGAAGATGAAATATCACAGCAGTCATCCTGCTGCAAAATGGATAACTCAGGTCTTGTCAGCCTGTGTGGTGAGAAACGTGGTTCCAGTATCCACCGTTAATTCACAGGCAACTAGAGACTTGTTTGAGGTACTGTGTCCCCGGTACCAAATACCATCTAGGTTCCATTTCTCTAGGCAGGCAATACCGAAAATGTACACTGACGTCAGAAAAAGAGTAACCAGTGTCCTAAAAAATGCAGTTGTACCCAATGTCCACTTAACCACGGACATGTGGACAAGTGGAGCAGGGCAGACTCAGGACTATATGACTGTGACAGCCCACTGGGTAGATGTATTGCCTCCCGCAGCAAGAACAGCAGCGGCAGCACCAGTAGCAGCATCTCGCAAACGCCAACTCGTTCCTAGGCAGGCTACGCTTTGTATCACCGCTTTCCATAAGAGGCACACAGCTGACAACCTCTTACGGAAACTGAGGAACATCATTTTTAATGTGTGGAATTATATGCCAGTATCAATAGCAATGGCCTACTATATACTGTGCAAAACTGAAATGCACCACAGGCAGGGGCGGATCCAGAAGAAAATGATAGGGGGGGCACCATGGAAGGGGCAAGTACATTTGCGTGCGGCTTCGGTGCATGTGAGGTGGCGCTTCTTATACAATGCCCACAGTTGTAGCCCTCATTATGCAATGTCCACTGTACTGGTAGTGCCCCTTATATAGACCCCATAGTAGTGGTGTCCTTTATGCAATGCCCGTATTGCTCCCAGTAGTAATGTTGCCTGTAGCAATGCCCCCAGTCATTATGCCCCCAGTGGTAATGCCCCTGTAGTTATGACCCCAGTAGTTTACCTCCCCCCTTTAGTTTAGCCTCCCAGTGGTAATGCCCCCACTAGTTTAGCCACCAGTAGTAATGCCCCCCTGTAGTTTGCCCCATTGTAGTTTAGCCCCTGTAGTTATGCCCCCCTTATAGTTTAGCCTCCAGTAGTAATGCCCCCAGTAGTTTGGCCCCTGTAGTTATGCCCCCAGTAGTTTGGCCCCCCTGTAGTTTAGCCCCCAAGTAGTAATGCCCCTGTAGTTTAGCCCCCAAGTAGTAATGCCCCTGTAGTTAAGCCGCCAGTAGTAATGCCCTCCTGTAGTATGCCCCCAGTAGTTAGCACCTTTGTAGTTGGCCTCCAGTAATAATGTCCCCCAGTAGCTTGCCCCCAGTAGATGCCCCCCAGTAGTTTGCCCCCAGTAGATGTCCCCCAGTAATAATGTCCCCCAGTAGCTTGCCCCCAGTAGATGCCCCCCAGTAGTTTGCCCCCAGTAGATGTCCCCCAGTAATAATGTCCTCCAGTAGTTTGCCCCCAGTAGTAATGCCACCTAGGACTTTGCCCCCAATAGATGACCCCCCAGTAGTAATGCCCCCAGTAGATACCCCCCAGTAATAATGCCCCCAGTAGCTGCCCCCAATAGATGACCCCCCCAGTAGTAATGCCCCAAGTAGATGCCCCTCAGTAATAATGCCCCCAGTAAAAATGTCCCCCATTTGGTGCCCCCAATAGATGACCCCCCAGTAGTAATGCCCCCTGTAAGTGCCCCCCAGTAATAATGCCCCCAGTAGCTGCCCCCCCAGTAGTGATGCCCCCAGTTATAATGCCCCCAGTTATAATGCCCCCAGTAGTAATCCCCCCCCCCAGTAGTAATGCCCCTTGTTGATGCCCCCCCAGTAGTAATGTCCCCCCGTAGTTTTCCCCCAGGAGATGCCCCCTCTGCATTAAGGAAGAAAAAAACATAATACTTACCGAGCCCCGTTCCCGAGCCGCTGCAGTCCTCCTCCTGGCTGGCGTCCTCTCCTCAGTACTATGAGAGAGACGTCATGACTGACGTCTCTCCCATAGCGCACGGCGCAGTGACAGCGCCGGAAGCCGGAGCTCAGTACTGAGCTCCGGCTACCACCGTGCAGGGAGACGGGCGTCCGCTGGTAACACAATCTCAGCGGGCGCCCGTCATCTCCCTGTGCGGCGCCGACGCCGCGGGGGGGACGGGGGGAGGCCACAAATGACAGGGGGGGCACGGGCCCGAGTGCCCCCCCCCCCGGATCCGCCACTGACCACAGGTATGGATGGATAGTATACTTGACGACTCAGAAGTAGGTAGAGCAGTGGCCTGCTGTACCGTACTGCTATATATTATATACTGGTGATCAGCAAAATTATGCACTGTACTCCTACTATATACTACAATGCAGCACAGATATGGAGCGTTTTTCAGGCAGAGAACGTATAATACTGGTGGTCACTGGTCACTGGTCAGCAAAACTCTGCACTGTACTCCTCCTATATAATACTGGTGGTCCCCAGTCCCCACAATAAAGCAGTGTGAGCACAAATATATGCAGCACAATGAGCACAGATATGGAGCGTTTTTCAGGCAGAGAACGTATAATACTGGTGGTCACTGGTCAGCAAAACTCTGCACTGTACTCAGGGCCGGCCCAAGCTTATTTTTTTTAGTAAGCAAAAATCTATTTTGGCACCCCTTGATGGGGTAAAAGGGGTGTGGTCTTACAAGAAAGGGGTGTGGCTACACAATTGTACTCCCCGTGGTACAGGGTGATAGTGGGTGACAGGGAGATAATAGGTTATTGGTCTGGCAGGGGTGACAGGGAGATGGTGGGTCACTGAGGCACGGGTGACAGGGAGATAATGGGTGACTGAGGCAGGGTGACATTGAGATAGTGGATGACTGATGTCCCCAGTGCCAAATACACATGTCCCCACAGTGCCAGATATACCCCCAGTGCAGATACACATATGCCTACAGTGCCAGATATGCCCCCAGTGCTGCTACACATGCCCCAACAGTGCCTCCCACAGCGCCAGATATACCCCCAGTGCTGCTACACATGCCCCCACAGTGCCAGATATGCCCCCAGTGCTGCTACACATACCCCCACAGTGGCTCCCACAGCGCCAGATATGCCCCCAGTGCTGCTACACATACCCCCACAGTGCCTCCCACAGCGCCAGATATGCCCTCAGTGCTGCTACACATGCCCCCACAGTGCTAGATATGCCCCCAGTGCTGCTACACAAGCCCCCACAGTGCCTCCCACAGCGCCAGATATGCCCCCAGTGCTGCTACACATGCCCCCACAGTGCCAGATATGCCCCCAGTGCTGCTACACATACCCCCACAGTGGCTCCCACAATGGCTCCCACAGCGCCAGATATGCCCCCAGTGCTGCTACACATACCCCCACAGTGCCTCCCACAGCGCCAGATATGCTCCCAGTGCTGCTACACATGCCCACACAGTGCAGATACACATGCCCCCACAGTGCCTCCCACAGTGCCAGATATGCCCCCACAGTGCCAGATATGCCCCCAGTGCTGCTACACATGCCCCCACAGTGCCAGATATGCCCACAGTGCTGATACACATCCCCACAGTACATCCCACAGTGCCAGATATGCCCCCAGTGCTGATACATGTCCCCACAGTGCCTCCCACAGCGCCAGATATGCCCCCAGTGCTGCTACACATGCCCCCACAGTGCCAGATATGCCTCCAGTGCAGATACACATGCCCCCCACAGTGCCAGATATGCCCCCACAGTGCCAGATATGCCCCCAGTGCTGCTACACATGCCCCCACAGTGCCAGATATGCCCACAGTGCCAGATATGCCACCAGTGCTGCTACACATGCCCCCACAGTGCCAGATATGCCCACAGTGCTGATACACGTCCCCACAGTACATCCCACAGTGCCAGATATGCCCCCAGTGCTGATACATGTCCCCACAGTGCCTCCCACAGTGCCAGATATGCCCCCAGTGCTGCTACACATGCCCCCACAGTGCCAGATATGCCCCCAGTGCAGATACACATGCCCCCCACAGTGCCAGATATGCCCCCACAGTGCCAGATATGCCCCCAGTGCTGCTACACATGCCCCCACAGTACCAGATATGCCCACAGTGCTGATACACGTCCCCACAGTACATCCCACAGTGCCAGATATGCCCCCAGTGCTGCTACACATGCCCCCACAGTGCCAGATAAGCCCCCAGTGCAGATACACATGCCCCCACAGTGCCAGATATGCCCCCATTGCTGCTACACATGCCCCCACAGTGCCAGATATGCCCACAGTGCTGATACACGTCCCCACAGTACATCCCACAGCGCCAGATATGCCCCCAGTGCAGATACACATGCCCCCCACAGTGCCAGATATGCCCCCACAGTGCCAGATATGCCCACAGTGCTGATACACGTCCCCACAGTGCCTCCCACAGCGCCAGATATGCCCCCAGTGCAGATACATGTCCCCACAGTGCCTCCCACAGTGCCAAATATGCCCTCACAGCGCCAGATATGCCCCCAGTGCTGATACATGCCCCCACAGTGCCTCCCACAGTGCCAGATATGCCCCCACAGTGCCAGATATGCCCCCAGTGCTGATACATGTCCCCACAGTGCCTCCCCCCCTGAAAAAAAAAGTGCTGCTCACCTACTGCTGCTGTGAGGGGAGGAGAGGGCAGCGCGCGCCTCTCCTAACCCTCCATCTCCAGCGGCTGTGTGTCCCCGAGCTCTGATTGGCTCACGATCCGGCGCCGAATTTCAGATACACACCGCCGCTGGAGACGTCAGTGCGCGCCGGGCAGTGGTGGCCGGGAGCAGATCGAGCCGCTTGCTAGCCACCGCTGCTGTTGAGAGTGAGTCACTGTGACTCACTCTCTGCAGCATCGCCCCCTATGGCCCGGCGCTCAACGCGGCTGCGTAGCCCGCGTATGCGTCGGGCCGGCCCTGACTGTACTCCTCCTATATAATACTGGTGGTCCCCAGTCCCCACAATAAAGCAGTGTGAGCACAGATATTTGCAGCACACTGAGCACAGATATGAGCGTTTTTCAGGCAGAGAACGTATACTGGTGGTCACTGGTCAGCAAAACTCTGCACTGTACTCCTCCTATATAATACTGGTGGTCCCCAGTCCCCACAATAAAGCAGTGAGCACAGATATTTGCAGCCACCTGAATAAAACTGAGAGGACGCCAGCCACGTCCTCTCACTATCATTTCTAATGCATGAGTGAAAAATGGCGGCAACGCGCGGCTTTCTAAGGAATCCGAATTTCGCGAGAATCCGACCGCGGGATGATGACGTTCGGGCGCGCTTGGGTTAACCGAGCAAGGCGGGAGGATCCGAGTCTGCCTCGGAACCGTGTAAAATGGGTGAAGTTCGGGGGGGGGGGGGGGGGGGGGGGTTCGGATTCCGAGGAACCGAACTTGCTCATCTCTAATGAATATACAAACATTTCTGCATTGCGTGCCAGTATTGATAGTATGTATACAAAGCAAATCCTTAGGAGTTTACAAAGTCATTGCCATCAGGGATATATGCTTCATGCAATTAGTTGCTGCTTAATTGATGGAAATACCGCAAGCTGTGATATGAAATTTAGATTTGCCTTCCAATATACCACAGGAGCATGGTGTCTATTATACAATATTATAAATATCAATCATCTCCAAAGGTAATGATAGGTAATGAGGGAAGGTCACAGATATTGCAAAATGTTCCCCTTGCACTTTATGGTTGTTTATTTTCCTGTTTGATCACAAGTTTTATCTTTGCTTTCAAGTATGTTTGAAAAATAAATGCTTAGGCTTTATTATATGCATATTCCAGACTCTGATTTCTTTTTTTGCAGACACAGGTCAGCGGAAATCTTTTCTTTGCTCTTTCTTTGTTAATAATTTGGAGGTTTCACAAACACCTCCACCTGTGAGTATGGAAGCGATGTCTATAAAATTAATTTATAATATATATATACTGCATATATTGTCGAGTCATATTATTATGACCAGCAGCTAATAGCCAGAGTAACCGCCGTGTGCAGCACGGACAGCAGCTAGACGGGCTCAACTGTCGTATTAGACACACATCTGCTAGCCCCAGGTTCATTGTGACGGTGAGATGCTCCACTTTAGAGTGTCGGTTTTCCCTCACGCACCTTTGTAGCCGACGTTCACCTCTCACATCAAAGGCATGTGGTGCTCGGCAGTTTCCATGTCGGTTATTCACAATGGTGCCATTTGTCCAGTCACGATACACCATCACCACAGCAACACACTAACAATTCACAAACTGCGCTGTATCAGAAATACTGCCTTCCTTGTCCTGAAAGCTGATAATCATACCTTTTTACAACTCGGATAAATCGACCCTTTTACCCATGACAGAGCAATGAGTGATATGTGTGCAGACGGCCTATCGCACACCTTATATACCCACCAAACCAGCGTATGATGCGTGACGTATTTCCTGGGCTACACGTGTCATGTGCTGGCTTGGTGGGTATATAAGGTGTGCAATAGGCTGTCTGCATACATATCACTGTGGCGCCAGGGGCCTTGAATGATGGCTTCCTGTCAGTTGCTTTATACAATCAAAGTTTGCTGTGGTGCGCTCCCTGGGTTACTAGGGCAATAATCAATCTTCAGACTTGTTAGGCTCTGGTGAATATATTCTTAGTTCGACAAAGATTCCCCACTCCAATTCACACGATTTTACCCAAAAAATAGAAAAGAGAGCGATATAGTGAAGTATTGTCAGATTCAGTTATAATTATATGGATGGGATTATTCAAATTTATGCAGTCCCAATGAATGGGCGGACCTATAATCCGGATATCAATATGTCAAACAGATTCAAATGTATGACTAGTGCTGGTTGAACGCCACGTATCACACTGTATCAACGCGTTTCAACTAGAGATGAGCGGGTTCGGTTCCTCGGAATCCGAACCCGCCCGAACTTCAGCTTTTTTCTCACGGGTCCGAGCGACTCGGATCTTCCCGCCTTGCTCGGTTAACCCGAGCGCGCCCGAACGTCATCATGACGCTGTCGGATTCTCGCGAGACTCGGATTCTATATAAGGAGCCGCGCGTCGCCGCCATTTTCACACGTGCATTGAGATTGATAGGGAGAGGACGTGGCTGGCGTCCTCTCCGTTTATAGAGAAGAGACTAGAGTAGAGAGAGACACAGTATTTAGTAATTTTGGGGAGCATTTTTAGGAGTACTACTACTTGCTGAAGTGATAGTGTAACTGTATATCTGACTTGTGGGGGAGACAGTGGGGAGCAGTTAGAGTCTGAGAGCAGGAGTACATATTTTAAAGTACAGTGCACACTTTTGCTGCCAGAGTGCCACACTGCCATTGTGACCACACTGACCACCAGTATATATATTGTGATTGTCTGCTTAGGAGTACTACTTGCAAGTTGCTGATAGTGTGACCAGTGACCTGACCACCAGTTTAATTAATCACCACCAGTTTAATATATATATATATAATTGTATATATATATAATTGTATACCACCTACCCGTGTTTTTTTTTTTTCTTTCTTCTTGATACATACTATAGTAGCTTACTGTAGCAGTCTGCGGTGCTGAGCTGACAGTGTCCAGCAGGTCCGTCATCAGTCATTACATAATAAATATATATACCTGTCCGGCTGCAGTACTAGTGATATTATATATATTAGAGATGTGCACTTGAAATTTTTCGGGTTTTGTGTTTTGGTTTTGGGTTCGGTTCCGCGGCCGTGTTTTGGGTTCGACCGCGTTTTGGCAAAACCTCACCGAATTTTTTTTGTTGGATTCGGGTGTGTTTTGGATTCGGGTGTTTTTTTCAAAAAACCCTAAAAAATAGCTTAAATCATAGAATTTGGGGGTCATTTTGATCCCAAAGTATTATTAACCTCAAAAACCATAATTTCCACTCATTTTCAGTCTATTCTGAATACCTCACACCTCACAATATTATTTTTAGTCCTAAAATTTGCACCGAGGTCGCTGGATGACTAAGCTAAGCGACCCTAGTGGCCGACACAAACACCTGGCCCATCTAGGAGTGGCACTGCAGTGTCACGCAGGATGGCCCTTCCAAAAAACACTCCCCAAACAGCACATGACGCAAAGAAGAAAAAAAGAGGCGCAATGAGGTAGCTGTGTGAGTAAGCTAACCGACCCTAGTGGCCGACACAAACACCTGGCCCATCTAGGAGTGGCACTGCAGTGTCACGCAGGATGGCCCTTCCAAAAAACACTCCCCAAACAGCACATGACGCAAAGAAAAATGAAAGAAAAAAGAGGTGCAAGATGGAATTGTCCTTGGGCCCTCCCACCCACCCTTATGTTGTATAAACAGGACATGCACACTTTAACCAACCCATCATTTCAGTGACAGGGTCTGCCACACGACTGTGACTGAAATGACGGGTTGGTTTGGACCCCCACCGAAAAAGAAGCAATTAATCTCTCCTTGCACAAACTGGCTCTACAGAGGCAAGATGTCCACCTCATCATCATCCTCCGATATATCACCGTGTACATCCCGCTCCTCACAGATTATCAATTCGTCCCCACTGGAATCCACCATCTCAGCTCCCTGTGTACTTTGTGGAGGCAATTGCTGCTGGTCAATGTCTCCACGGAGGAATTGATTATAATTCATTTTAATGAACATCATCTTCTCCACATTTTCTGGAAGTAACCTCGTACGCCGATTGCTGACAAGGTGAGCGGCGGCACTAAACACTCTTTCGGAGTACACACTTGTGGGAGGGCAACTTAGGTAGAATAAAGCCAGTTTGTGCAAGGGCCTCCAAATTGCCTCTTTTTCCTGCCAGTATAAGTACGGACTGTCTGACGTGCCTACTTGGATGCGGTCACTCATATAATCCTCCACCATTCTTTCAATGGTGACAGAATCATATGCAGTGACAGTAGACGACATGTCCGTAATCATTGTCTGGTCCTTCAGTCCGGACCAGATGTCAGCATCAGCAGTCGCTCCAGACTGCCCTGCATCACCGCCAGCGGGTGGGCTCGGAATTCTGAGCCTTTTCCTCGCACCCCCAGTTGCGGTAGAATGTGAAGGAGGAGATGTTGACAGGTCGCGTTCCGCTTGACTTGACAATTTTGTCACCAGCAGGTCTTTGAACCCCAGCAGACTTGTGTCTGCCGGAAAGAGAGATCCAAGGTAGGTTTTAAATCTAGGATCGAGCACGGTGGCCAAAATGTAGTGCTCTGATTTCAACAGATTGACCACCCGTGAATCCTTGTTAAGCGAATTAAGGGCTCCATCCACAAGTCCCACATGCCTAGCGGAATCGCTCCCTTTTAGCTCCTCCTTCAATGCCTCCAGCTTCTTCTGCAAAAGCCTGATGAGGGGAATGACCTGACTCAGGCTGGCAGTGTCTGAACTGACTTCACGTGTGGCAAGTTCAAAAGGTTGCAGAACCTTGCACAACGTTGAAATCATTCTCCACTGCGCTTGAGACAGGTACATTCCACCTCCTATATCGTGCTCAATTGTATAGGCTTGAATGGCCTTTTGCTGCTCCTCCAACCTCTGAAGCATATAGAGGGTTGAATTCCACCTCGTTACCACTTCTTGCTTCAGATGATGGCAGGGCAGGTTCAGGCGTTTTTGGTGGTGCTCCAGTCTTCTGTACGTGGTGCCTGTACGCCGAAAGTGTCCCGCAATTCTTCTGGCCACCGACAGCATCTCTTGCACGCCCCTGTCGTTTTTTAAAAAATTCTGCACCACCAAATTCAAGGTATGTGCAAAACATGGGACGTGCTGGAATTTGCCCATATTTAATGCACACACAATATTGCTGGCGTTGTCCGATGCCACAAATCCACAGGAGAGTCCAATTGGGGTAAGCCATTCCGCGATGATCTTCCTCAGTTGCCGTAAGAGGTTTTCAGCTGTGTGCGTATTCTGGAAACCGGTGATACAAAGCGTAGCCTGCCTAGGAAAGAGTTGGCGTTTGCGAGATGCTGCTACTGGTGCTGCCGCTGCTGTTCTTGCGGCGGGAGTCCATACATCTACCCAGTGGGCTGTCACAGTCATATAGTCCTGACCCTGCCCTGCTCCACTTGTCCACATGTCCGTGGTTAAGTAGACATTGGGTACAACTGCATTTTTTAGGACACTGGTGAGTCTTTTTCTGACGTCCGTGTACATTCTCGGTATCGCCTGCCTAGAGAAGTGGAACCTAGATGGTATTTGGTAACGGGGGCACACTACCTCAAGAAATTGTCTAGTTCCCTGTGAACTAACGGCGTATACCGGACGCACGTCTAACACCAACATAGTTGTCAAGGCCTCAGTTATCCGCTTTGCAACAGGATGACTGCTGTGATATTTCATCTTCCTCGCAAAGGACTGTTGGACAGTCAATTGCTTGGTGGAAGTAGTAAAAGTGGGCTTACGACTTCCCCTCTGGGATGACCATCGACTCCCAGCAGCAACAACAGCAGCGCCAGCAGCAGTAGGCGTTACACGCAAGGATGCATCGGAGGAATCCCAGGCAGGAGAGGACTCGTCAGAATTCCCAGTGACATGGCCTGCAGGACTATTGGCATTCCTGGGGAAGGAGGAAATTGACACTGAGGGAGTTGGTGGTGTGGTTTGCGTGAGCTTGGTTACAAGAGGAAGGGATTTACTGGTCAGTGGACTGCTTCCGCTGTCGCCCAAAGTTTTTGAACTTGTCACTGACTTATTATGAATGCGCTGCAGGTGACGTATAAGGGAGGATGTTCCGAGGTGGTTAACGTCCTTACCCCTACTTATTACAGCTTGACAAAGGCAACACACGGCTTGACAAATGTTGTCCGCATTTCTGGTGAAATACTTCCACACCGAAGAGCTGATTTTTTTGGTATTTTCACCAGGCATGTCAACGGCACTATTCCTCCCACGGACAACAGGTGTCTCCCCGGGTGCCTGACTTAAACAAACCACCTCACCATCAGAATCCTCCTTGTCAATTTCCTCCCCAGCGCCAGCAACACCCATATCCTCCTCATCCTGGTGTACTTCAACACTGACATCTTCAATCTGACTATCAGGAACTGGACTGCGGGTGCTCCTTCCAGCACTTGCAGGGGGCGTGCAAATGGTGGAAGGCGCATGCTCTTCACGTCCAGTGTTGGGAAGGTCAGGCATCGCAACCGACACAATTGGACTCTCCTTGTGGATTTGGGATTTCGAAGAACGCACAGTTCTTTGCGGTGCTTTTGCCAGCTTGAGTCTTTTCAGTTTTCTAGCGAGAGGCTGAGTGCTTCCATCCTCATGTGAAGCTGAACCACTAGCCATGAACATAGGCCAGGGCCTCAGCCGTTCCTTGCCACTCCGTGTGGTAAATGGCATATTGGCAAGTTTACGCTTCTCCTCCGACAATTTTATTTTAGATTTTGGAGTCCTTTTTTTACTGATATTTGGTGTTTTGGATTTTACATGCTCTGTACTATGACATTGGGCATCGGCCTTGGCAGACGACGTTGCTGGCATTTCATCGTCTCGGCCATGACTAGTGGCAGCAGCTTCAGCACGAGGTGGAAGTGGATCTTGATCTTTCCCTAATTTTGGAACCTCAACATTTTTGTTCTCCATATTTTAATAGGCACAACTAAAAGACACAGAGGTAGCTACAGCCGTGGACTACCGTACTGTGTCTGCTGCTAATATAGACTGGATGATAATGAGATGAAATCAATATATATATATATATAATATCACTAGTACTGCAGCCGGACAGGTATATATATTTATTATGTAATGACTGATGACGGACCTGCTGGACACTGTCAGCTCAGCAGCACCGCAGACTGCTACAGTAAGCTACTATAGTAGTATGTATCAAGAAGAAAGAAAAAAAAAAAAAACACGGGTAGGTGGTATACAATTATGGATGGACGAGCGACTGCCGACACAGAGGTAGCTACAGCCGTGGACTACCGTACTGTGTCTGCTGCTAATATAGACTGGATGATAATGAGATGAAATCAATATATATATATATAATATCACTAGTACTGCAGCCGGACAGGTATATATATTTATTATGTAATGACTGATGACGGACCTGCTGGACACTGTCAGCTCAGCAGCACCGCAGACTGCTACAGTAAGCTACTATAGTAGTATGTATAAAGAAGAAAGGAAAAAAAAACCACGGGTAGGTGGTATACAATTATGGATGGACGAGCGACTGCCGACACAGAGGTAGCTACAGCCGTGGACTACCGTACTGTGTCTGCTGCTAATATAGACTGGATGATAATGAGATGAAATCAATATATATATATATATATATATATATAATATCACTAGTACTGCAGCCGGACAGGTATATATATTTATTATGTAATGACTGATGACGGACCTGCTGGACACTGTCAGCTCAGCAGCACCGCAGACTGCTACAGTAAGCTACTATAGTAGTATGTATAAAGAAGAAAGAAAAAAAAAAACCACGGGTAGGTGGTATACAATTATGGATGGACGAGCGACTGCCGACACAGAGGTAGCTACAGCCGTGGACTACCGTACTGTGTCTGCTGCTAATATAGACTGGATGATAATGAGATGAAATCAATATATATATATATAATATCACTAGTACTGCAGCCGTACAGGTATATATATTTATTATGTAATGACTGATGACGGACCTGCTGGACACTGTCAGCTCAGCAGCACCGCAGACTGCTACAGTAAGCTACTATAGTAGTATGTATAAAGAAGAAAAAAAAAAAAAAACACGGGTAGGTGGTATACAATTATGGATGGACGAGCGACTGCCGACACAGAGGTAGCTACAGCCGTGGACTACCGTACTGTGTCTGCTGCTAATATAGACTGGATGATAATGAGATGAAATCAATATATATATATATAATATCACTAGTACTTCAGCCGGACAGGTATATATATTTATTATGTAATGACTGATGACGGACCTGCTGGACACTGTCAGCTCAGCAGCACCGCAGACTGCTACAGTAAGCTACTATAGTAGTATGTATAAAGAAGAAAGAAAAAAAAAACCACGGGTAGGTGGTATACAATTATGGATGGACCAGCGACTGCCGACACAGAGGTAGCTACAGCCGTGGACTACCGTACTGTGTCTGCTGCTAATATAGACTGGATGATAATGAGATGAAATCAATATATATATATATATAATATCACTAGTACTGCAGCCGGACAGGTATATATATTTATTATGTAATGACTGATGACGGACTTGCTAGACACTGTCAGCTCAGCAGCACCGCAGACTGCTACAGTAAGCTACTATAGTAGTATGCATAAAGAAGAAAGAAAAAAAAAAAAACACGGGTAGGTGGTATACAATATTATATATATATTATATACAATTATATATATATATATATATATATATATATATATATTAAACTCACTGGTGGTGATTATTAAACTGGTGGTCAGGTCACTGGTCACACTATCAGCAACTTGCAAGTAGTACTCCTAAGCAGACAATCACAATATATATTATACTGGTGGTCAGTGAGGTCACAATGGCAGTGTGGCACTCTGGCAGCAAAAGTGTGCACTGTACGTTATATGTACTCCTGAGTCCTGCTCTCAGACTCTAACTGCTCCCCACTGTCAGTGTCTCCCCCACAAGTCAGATAATACAGTCACACTATCTATCACTTCAGCAAGTAACTACTAGTACTCCTCCTAATGCTCCCCAAAATTACTACTGTGTCTCTCTCTACTGTCTCACTCTCTTCTCTATAAACGGAGAGGACGCCAGCCACGTCCTCTCCCTATGAATCTCAATGCACGTGTGAAAATGGCGGCGACGCGCGGCTCCTTATATAGAATCCGAGTCTCGCGATAGAATCCGAGCCTCGCGAGAATCCAACAGCGGGATGATGACGTTCGGGCGCGCTCGGGTTAACCAAGCAAGGCGGGAAGATCCGAGTCGCTCGGCCCCGTGTAAAAAAAACTGAAGTTCGGGCGGGTTCGGATTCCGAGGAACCGAAGCCGCTCATCTCTAATATATATATATATATATATATTAATTTCATCTCATTATCATCCAGTCTATATTAGCAGCAGACACAGTACGGTAGTCCATGGCTGTAGCTACCTCTGTGTCGGCAGTCGCTCGTCCATCCATAATTGTATACCACCTACCCGTGGTTTTTTTTTTTCTTTCTTCTTGATACATACTACTATAGTAGCTTACTGTAGCAGTCTGCGGTGCTGAGCTGACAGTGTCCAGCAGGTCCGTCATTACATAATAAATATATATACCTGTCCGGCTGCAGAACTAGTGATATTATATATATATATTAATTTCATCTCATTATCATCCAGTCTATATTAGCAGCAGACACAGTACGGTAGTCCACGGCTGTAGCTACCTCTGTGTCGGCAGTCGCTCGTCCATCCATAATTGTATACCACCTACCCGTGTTTTTTTTTTTTTCTTTCTTCTTGATACATACTACTATAGTAGCTTACTGTAGCAGTCTGCGGTGCTGAGCTGACAGTGTCCAGCAGGTCCGTCATCAGTCATTACATAATAAATATATATACCTGTCCGGCTGCAGTACTAGTGATATTATATATATATATATATTAATTTCATCTCATTATCATCCAGTCTATATTAGCAGCAGACACAGTACGGTAGTCCACGGCTGTAGCTACCTCTGTGTCGGCAGTCGCTCGTCCATCCATAATTGTATACCACCTACCCGTGGTTTTTTTTTTTCTTTCTTCTTTATACATACTACTATAGTAGCTTACTGTAGCAGTCTGCGGTGCTACTGAGCTGACAGTGTCCAGCAGGTCCGTCATCAGTCATTACATAATAAATATATATACCTGTCCGGCTGCAGTACTAGTGATATTATATATATATATATATATATATATATTAATTTCATCTCATTATCATCCAGTCTATATTAGCAGCAGACACAGTACGGTAGTCCACGGCTGTAGCTACCTCTGTGTCGGCAGTCGCTCGTCCATCCATAATTGTATACCACCTACCCGTGGTTTTTTTTTTTTCTTTCTTCTTGATACATACTACTATAGTAGCTTACTGTAGCAGTCTGCGGTGCTGAGCTGACAGTGTCCAGCAGGTCCGTCATCAGTCATTACATAATAAATATATATACGTGTCCGGCTGCAGTACTAGTGATATTATATATATATATATATTAATTTCATCTCATGTGGGAGGGCCCAAGGACAATTCCATCTTGCACCTCTTTTTTCTTTCATTTTTATTTGCGTCATGTGCTGTTTGGGGAGTGTTTTTTGGAAGGGCCATCCTGCGTGACACTGCAGTGCCACTCCTAGATGGGCCAGGTGTTTGTGTCGGCCACTAGGGTCGCTTAGCTTACTCACACAGCTACCTCATTGCGCCTCTTTTTTTCTTCTTTGCGTCATGTGCTGTTTGGGGAGTGTTTTTTGGAAGGGCCATCCTGCGTGACACTGCAGTGCCACTCCTAGATGGGCCGGGTGTTTGTGTCGGCCACTAGGGTCGCTTAGCTTACTCACACAGCTACCTCATTGCGCCTCTTTTTTTCTTTGCGTCATGTGCTGTTTGGGGAGTGTTTTTTGGAAGGGCCATCCTGCGTGACACTGCAGTGACACTCTTAGATGGGCCAGGTGTTTGTGTCGGCCACTAGGGTCGCTTATCTTACTCACACAGCTACCTCATTGCGCCTCTTTTTTTCTTTGCGTCATGTGCTGTTTGGGGAGTGTTTTTTGGAAGGGCCATCCTGCGTGACACTGCAGTGCCACTCCAAGATGGGCCAGGTGTTTGTGTCGGCCACTAGGGTCGCTTAGCTTAGTCATCCAGCGACCTCGGTGCAAATTTTAGGACTAAAAATAATATTGTGAGGTGTAAGGTATTCAGAATAGACTGAAAATGAGTGGAAATTATGGTTTTTGAGGTTAATAATACTTTGGGATCAAAATGACCCCCAAATTCTATGATTTAAGCTGTTTTTTAGGGTTTTTTGAAAAAAACACCCGAATCCAAAACACACCCGAATCCGACAAAAAAAATTCGGTGAGGTTTTGCCAAAACGCGGTCGAACCCAAAACACGGCCGCGGAACCGAACCCAAAACCAAAACACAAAACCCGAAAAATTTCAAGTGCACATCTCTAGTTTCAACGCTCTGTGGCGTCTTTATCAAGATTACCAGTGTGAATAGCGCGGATATGTAGAATTCAGCTCCCGGTCAGTTGTGGTGCACCACAACTTATTATATATATGTCAACTGTTTTAACATCGTTCCCATCTATGGTATGGCTGTTTGTTCACCACTCTGAATTTTTTTTAAAAACTCTTAAATAAATGAGTTTTTGTTCCTAATGTTGGTTCCTTTCTGGTTTTATAACTATGATATGAGGGAAATTTGGCTCCCACCTACACAGTGACGAGTGACTTGGAGCCTTAAAAAACCTTTACGTGTTTTACATCATTTTAATACAAGTGAACTGGTGAAGAATCTCTGAAGAAAACTAACAGAGAGCAGTGGAAGTAATACCACAGGCGTATTTGGGTGGGCACTACTGACACCCCACAAAATCTGGTACGTAGGTCCGCCCATTCATTGGGACTGCATAAATTTGAATAATCCCATCCATATAATTATAACTGAATCTGACAATACTTCACTATATCGCTCTCTTTTCTATTTTTTGGGTAAAATTGTGTGAATTGGAGTGGGGAATCTTTGCCGAACTAAGAATATATTCACCAGAGCCTAACAAGTCTGAAGATTGATTATTGCCCTAGTAACCCAGGGAGCGCACCACAGCAAACTTTGATTGTATAAACTGACTTTTTGGGATTTAGTTGACCATCCCGGCTGGTGGACTGCAGCACCTTTGAACTAAAGCGCCATCTTTACATCTTTTTGTTTACGGTTCCTGTCAGTTGCTGGCTATGGGTGCAGGCTGCAGGGCTGCAGATTGGATCGGTAATATAGGTCCGATCCACGGCGGGTGGCGGGGGGCCCTGTCAGAAAGGGGGTCCCGGGGTACTCTATCCCCCCCTCTTAAATCAGCTCTGGTCAGAAAACACCATGGTCAGATCAGAATGCATTACTGTATCTGGAACAAAGAAACAATCTCCATATACAGTAAGTGCTGCTTCTTCTATTTTCGTCCTCCATCAATTTAACTATGTATTGTGTTTTTTAAAGAAAATTTCTAATATGTCTTCACAAGAGTGTAGAGGGTTAAACATAATCAGAAACAAAATCCAGAAGATTCATATCATGATGCTGATGATTCATATTCATGAGCTTCATTGTAGCGGATTAACATTTTCACCTGGTTGTCAAATATTTAATCAACATTATTATTTACTCTGCATTAAGTGATAAGATCAGCTGTGTATGACAACATTCTAATGAGTAAATAACCATATTTTTCCGCTGCATATAAAGGGAACAGCCATACGTGTTACTATCAGGCTACAGCTACAGATCAGAGACTCATCCCGTCCTGTGTGAGAGAAGACAAGAGAATGGAAGCCAAACCCGAGTTGAAGAGTTATCATGTGGATGGGATGGATTCTAGGGGCTTCCTTAATACTTATTTTGACACATATAGTGGGTTTAAAGATGAGACAGTGGGATTTATCATGGAGAAGCTGCACAGCGCATTCACAAAAGGTCTGTATTCAGGACAGATTGTATCCTCCGATATACAGCAGGTCATTCTGAGTAACAGAGCAATTACATGGGTGACTTTATAGTGTACAGGAACAGCTACATTATTCCTCTGTGGCGCATAATGGAAACAGGTGAAACCATTTCTGCTCACAGAGAGAATGTAGCTACAAACGTCAGTTCCACCCGTGGTGCTGATCCACCAAACTATATGTACTCCGCACAGACATGGCAGCAGGCTCGGGAATCATAGAGATATCTTCCTTTTATTGAAGCTTAGAAATTGCAGTACTAAAGCATATGAATTCATTATCACCTTCTTTGTCAGATATATAATATACCATCAGAGATATGGGGCTGGATGTAATGACCTGGTTTTGCCTTGTAAACAATTGCCGCTTTAAAAGTACGGGCATACTTGCCCTAAGAACTGCACCTCCGGCAACACGGACCTTATTACATTACCCTCATGTGTCCATTGCCTCATTGACATTGCTTATTGTAATGGATTAACTCTCAAATTGCTGGGCATTTATGACTCCATGGCTGTAGATGACGGCACCCAGTATTATGATAGGACACACATTATCTTTCTTTGTCATTAACTCACTTTACCTCTATAGTTTGCTGTGTTTCTATGTACCTGATTCTTTCCCTGCAGGTCAAATAAAAGGAGATACTTTGATTGACATCAGTATTGGATCCATCGTTCATCAACTTTTTGTTGTCTGTGAATTTTTTAAAGAGATCACAATACTAAAATTATCAGAGTCATGTATTATGGAACTCAACAAATGGGTGAACACCCGCACTGGGGCTTTTGATTGGAAACATGTGTGTAAGACCATTACCGGTCTGCAAGACAACAGGTAAAATATAATTTTAAACTTAAAAGAAAATAGGGGATGAATCGATTTTAAAAAATAATCCTAACAAAAATATAACTTAAAAGGGAAATGTTTCCGTTTTGAAAGGAGATCAGATAAACAGAATATAATAGTGAATATTTCCTAGTTGGCAGCGGACATTCCTCCAGATTCAACTGTTCCAATTGCGCATGTAGCAATCCTGTGTAAAAAAAATGAATTCACATGCCTTACACATAATAAACACTAGAGGGCAGCGAGCACTGAACTGCTTCACAAAATTCATTGGGGCAGATATATTAACCTGGAGAAAGGCATAAGGAAGTGATAAACCAGTGAAAAGTGCAAGGTGATAAAAGCACCAGCCAATAAGCTCCAATATGTAAATAACAGTTAGGAGCTGATTGGCTGGTGCGTTTATCACCTGCACTTATCACTGGTTTATCACTTCCTTATGCCGTCTGCAGGCTTAATACATTTGCCCCATTGATCGTTACAAGTAAAGGGTTTATGCTCTTTCAGACGGTTTGCTTTGTTTTTGTTTATGAGGTACTGAACCAACCTGACGTGAAAAATACAATTCTGCAAATGTCACTTAAACCTGCTGTACTGTATTATGTAATAGAATTATTTCTTTTTTAGTGCTGAAAATCAGAAAAAGGAAGAAAAGTTAAAGGAAACAATTAAACGCATTTTGAAATTCGACTTCTGCAATAAAAATCTCACAGATCCGGAGGTGTTACCACCAGCCGACTGTCTGCTCACCGCATGGGTGCTGGATGTGGTTAGTCAGGACCAACAAGAGTACATTAGAAACCTGAGGAAGGTGTTGAAACTGCTTAAACCTGGGGGTCAGTTAATTGTAATTGGTGTCCTGAATGGCACATATTTTACCGTTGCTAATCAAAGGTTACATATATTTCCATATGATGAAAGTTTTATAAGAAAGACCCTCACTGATGAAGGTTGTGAAATTGTTTCTTGTGAGTTACTCGATAGGACAGTAGACAGTGATCTCACAGATTATAAACAATTTATGGTCCTTATTGCTGTCAAGGGGAATTGCTAGAATCAGTGGCCACTGGCTGGATTATTCAATCAAAACGCTTCTTAATGCCCTCAGGCATTTACTAAATCTTGCAAACTGATCTTGTACTGAAAAAGAGCTAAAATTATATATAAATGAAAGTACTTAACAATAAATGTTGATTATTATTTGTCATCTTTCTTGAAATATAATTAAAAATTCTAATAAATAGTATTTCTACAATGTTTTCATTTTGAATTTTTTTTTATTCAAATGTAAGAGTTGGGTAATAAATTTGGTAGCAGTTGTTTTTTTTCTATTAAACTGCTGGCACTCTCCTAAACTGTTGAATGTCTTCTGGCCAGGTTCATGTTTCCCTGGTCTATAAAATACTTGGAATGGACTAGTCTGGTGATACAAGTTCCAGCCATGACTGTTACACTATACCAATCATTATTTTAGAAGAACTACAGTATATGTTTCTGCCCCCCAAAAAAATACTTCTAGTTACAGTAGTCCCATCCAATAAGTACTAAGTAGATTATATTATTATTCTAATCACTATATTTTTAAAGCTATGAGAGAAAAAGAAGCGATACAATTAGACAGAAAGAGTGAAAGGGAGAGAAGAAAATAACAAATACAGATGAATATCTCCCAGCGCTAAATTTATCAAATGAATCCTATATATTTCTAGCTATACTGTCAAGGTGTCAAACATAAATAATTTCAAAATAGATGTTAAATGAATATATTTCCTTTATTCAAAGTATAATATTAAAACCTACATAGGATATCTTTTTTCTAACCCCATTACAAAAGTACTCTAGTGAATCCTAATACCGATATACTAAAAAATAAATGAAAGACAAGACAAAAACATAAAACAAATAAAATCAGTGATACGCTTATTTGAGCGAATTCCTCACTACAATTCTCCAAATAAACTCTGATTGTTCTCAGGTGAATTGGTAATTGCTGTAGTGAAGTCCTGAAATTGCAGGAATAGAACAGTGTCCCACCAGACTTTCTGGTTTGCTTGAATCAGAAAACAGTCTTTGTGTTTGTTAATTAAGGCCGGTATCTCCTGATTCCAGATAACGTCCCAATCACAGGTATACCATAGGAAAAGCCACTTACTTCAATGTCACGAAGCAAATAAACCACGGGTGTCTGCCGGCAAACAATAAAGACACCCGTGGTTTATTTGCTTTGTGACATTGAAGTAAGTGGCTTTTCCTATGGTATACCTGTGATTGGGACGTTATCTGGAATCAGGAGATACAGGCTTCCTCAGGAAGCCTGCTTAGACAGGCGAAACTAGTCGATCGCAGAGGCGCCAATTTATTGTCTGCCGGCAGACACCCGTGGTTTATTTGCTTCGTGACATTGAAGTAAGTGGCTTTTCCTATGGTATACCTGTGATTGGGACGTTATCTGGAATCAGGAGATACCGGCCTTAATTAACAAACACAAAGACTGTTTTCTGATTCAAGCAAACCAGAAAGTCTGGTGGGACACTGTTCTATTCCTGGGATTTCAGGACTTCACTACAGCAATTACCAATTCACCTGAGAACAATCAGAGTTTATTTGGAGAATTGTAGTTAGTAAATCACTCAAATAAGCGTATCACTGATTTTATATGTTTTATGTTTTTGTCTTGTCTTTTATTTATTTTTTAGTATACCGGTATTAGGATTCACTAGAGTACTTTTTAGTAATGGAGTTAGAAAAAAAGATATCCTATGTAGATTTTAATATTATATTTTGAATAAAGGAAATAAATTCATTTAACATCTATTTTGAAATGATTTATGTTTGACACCTTGACAATATAGCTAGAAATATATAGGATTAATTTGATAGATTTAGCGCTGGGAGATATTCATCTGTATTTGTGTCTTTAGAAACGGAGAGGATAGTGGAAACTTCTCTCTCTCTCTCCCTAGCAGCTTTAACCTATCAAGTGAGGCAAAAAAGCGCAGTCCTCAATTCTTCCCCTTTTTCAGAGAAGAAAATAAAAAAAATATAACAAAAGCAAAAGAGAGTGAGAAAACCAGAGAAGAGAGGAAATATGGAGAAAAAGATAGGGAATAAAATAAATAGAAAATAATTAAAAGAAAAAGAGGGAGAGAATGAACACTTACAAAACAAATAAAATGTAAAAAAAAATATATTTAAAATATTTATATTATTTTCCAGAGACATTTTGGCATCTACAGAAACATCCGATATCGCTCATACACAAGTGTTCCTTCCAATAATCACTATCTGTACTAATGATCATAAGGAATAAAGATTTACATCCACAACTACAGGAAGATCTGTCTGCAAGTTGGTTGTCAGAATGTACACACTGTAAGATGTGCACAATTTTATGACCAAATTTATCTAGTCTTTTAATTATGCTTAAAGATTCAATCATGAAAAGATATTCAATTTTCTGCAATAAATTGGCTAGAGGGACTGGATTAAGGGCTATAGGGACTGGATTACGAGGAAAGGCTTACTAGGTTGAATATATACACACTGGAAAAGAGGCGTCAAATATGTAAAGGGAAACTACAAAGAGTTATCAGAGGAATTATTTATTAAAAGAACTCTGTTTAGGACACGTGGGCACTCGTTGAGGCTGGAGGGGAAAAAATTCCCGTACACAATGGAGGAAAGGGTTCTTTACTGTTAGGGCAATCAGGATTTGGGATTCCTTGCCAGAGAAAGTGGTAATGGCAGACTCTGTAAATGCACTTAAAAAAAGGATTGGATGAATTTCTGATTGAAAAGGATATCCAAGGTTACAACATTTAAAATACTGACATTGTTAATACGGGTGTATCAAGACTTATAGTTGTTAACTAGTCATACAAACATTCTTCAGCAGGTTCAGTATAATCAACTCAACTTAATACAGAATACAGGTTGAACACGATGGGCATTTTGCCTCTTTTCAACCTCAATTACTATGTTACTATGTTACTAAATGGAAATTGCATGTGCGTAAACATTATTGGGGATGTGTGTGTCCACTCATGTTTTAGGTCACATTCGGATTTGGTTTTGGATTACTTGACCAAAGGCTGCAGTCAGAGCTGGATTAAGGCTTCGGGGGGCCTGGGGTACTTAAGACAGGGGGGCCCTAAGATTTAAAATTAAAATCATGTGGGTTCCGGTAGCAGGTGCTGCTGACAAATGTACCCTCTACTGCCCCTGCAGCGGCATGTCTGTCGCCGGGCCTGCTGACCGAGCATAGAGGGCGAGTGTAGAGAGGGAAGGGTCAGGTGGATGATGGACACGGGTGTAGAGAGCGGGTGTGGGCGGGCGTAGCGGGCGGCCGTAGGTAGCGGGATGTCTAGACAGAGACAGCAAAAGAGCAGCCAAGATAGCAATAGAGCTGCAGAGGGAGACAAACAGCAAGAGAGCAGCAGACACAGCAACATAGGAGCAGATAGAGACAGAGAGCAATAGAGTAGCAGAGACAGACTGCAAGAGAGCAGCATAGAGAGACAGACTGCATGAGAGTAGCGGAGAGACAGACAGCAAGAGAGCAGTCAGAAGTGCCAGGAGACAGCTTCTCTCAAATAGCAGTAAGGAGAGGTCCTTATAGCAGTTGCTGCCTGCTGCCAATCAGGGAAGGTAGTGTATTTGCTGTTCACCTTCAGGCGACTAACATCCAGTGTGTCTCCCGACTTGAGCAGAGGGAGAGGGAACTTATTAACAGTGTCTGCCCGCTATTTGCTGTTGCGGTACCCTGTCACCCGTACTATACACTTCAACAACTGACAGTGTACCGCTACAGCAAATAGCGGGAAGTGCATATGCACATTAGACAAGAATTAACATGGCAGCCACTTACAATAAGGGATGGCATGCTGTAGGAAATGCTAGATGAGAAGAGGAAATGGTGGGTTAGCATTAGAGATGAGCGGGTTCGGTTCCTCGGAATCCGAACCCGCCCGAACTTCAGGGTTTTTTACACGGGGCCGAGCAGGCTCGGATCCTCCCGCCTTGCTCGGTTAACCCGAGCGCGCCCGAACGTCATCATCACGCTGTCGGATTCTCGCGAGGCTCGGATTCTATATAAGGAGCCGCGCGTCGCCGCCATTTTTCACACGTGCATTGAGATTCATAGGGAGAGGACGTGGCTGGCGTCCTCTCCGTTTATAGAGATTCGAGAAGAGAGTGAGACAGTCTCACTAGAGAGAGACACAGTAGTAATTTTGGGGAGCATTAGGAGGAGTCATTAGGAGGAGTACTACTACTACTAGTACTTGCTGACGTGAAGTGATAGATAGTGTGACTGTATTGTATTATCTGACTTGTGGGGGAGACACTGACAGTGGGGAGCAGTTAGAGTCTGAGAGCAGGACTCAGGACTCAGGAGTACATACTACATATAACGTACAGTGCACACTTTTGCTGCCAGAGTGCCACACCAGTATAATATATATTGTGATTGTATGCTTAGGAGTACTACTTGCAAGTTGCTGATAGTGTGACCAGTGACCTGACCACCAGTTTAATAATCACCACCAGTTTAATTAATATATATATATATATATAATTGTATATAATTAATATATATATAATATTATAATTGTATACCACCTACCCGTGTTTTTTTTTTTTTCTTTCTTCTTTATACATACTACTATAGTAGCTTACTGTAGCAGTCTGTGGTGCTGCTGAGCTGAAAGTGTCCAGCAGGTCCGTCATCAGTCATTACATAATAAATATATATACCTGTCCGGCTGCAGTACTAGTGATATTATATATACATATATATATTGATTTCATATCATTATCATCCAGTCTATATTAGCAGCAGACACAGGCCCTCATTCCGAGTTGTTCGCTCTGTATTTTTCATCGCATCGCAGTGAAAATCCGCTTAGTACGCATGCGCAATGTTCGCACTGCGACTGCGCCAAGTAACTTTACTATGAAGAAAGTATTTTTACTCACGGCTTTTTCTTCGCTCCGGCGATCGTAATGTGATTGACAGGAAATGGGTGTTACTGGGCGGAAACACGGCGTTTCAGGGGCGTGTGGCTGAAAACGCTACCGTTTCCGGAAAAAATGCAGGAGTGGCCGGAGAAATGGTGGGAGTGCCTGGGCGAACGCTGGGTGTGTTTGTGACGTCAACCAGGAACGACAAGCACTGAAATGATCGCACAGGCAGAGTAAGTCTGGAGCTACTCTGAAACTGCTAAGTAGTTAGTAATCGCAATATTGCGAATACATCGGTCGCAATTTTAAGAAGCTAAGATTCACTCCCAGTAGGCGGCGGCTTAGCGTGTGTAACTCTGCTAAATTCGCCTTGCGACCGATCAACTCGGAATGAGGGCCACAGTACGTTAGTCCACGGCTGTAGCTACCTCTGTGTCGGCACTTGGCAGTCCATCCATAATTGTATACCACCTACCCGTGTTTTTTTTTTTTCTTTCTTCTTGATACATACTACTATAGTAGCTTACTGTAGCAGTCTGCGGTGCTGCTGAGCTGACAGTGTCCAGCAGGTCCGTCATCAGTCATCATTACCTAATAAATATATATCTACCTGTCCGGCTGCAGTACTAGTGATATTATATATACATATATATATATTGATTTCATATCATTATCATCCAGTCTATATTAGCAGCAGACACAGTACGTTAGTCCACGGCTGTAGCTACCTCTGTGTCGGCACTCGGCAGTCCATCCATAATTGTATACCACCTACCCGTGGTTTTTTTTTTTTCTTTCTTCTTGATACATACTACTATAGTAGCTTACTGTAGCAGTCTGCGGTGCTGCTGAGCTGACAGTGTCCAGCAGGTCCGTCATCAGTCATCATTACCTAATAAATATATATCTACCTGTCCGGCTGCAGTACTAGTGATATTATATATACATATATATATTGATTTCATATCATTATCATCCAGTCTATATTAGCAGCAGACACAGTACGGTAGTCCACGGCTGTAGCTACCTCTGTGTCGGCACTCGGCAGTCCATCCATAATTGTATACCACCTACCCGTGGTTTTTTTTTTTTCTTTCTTCTTGATACATACTACTATAGTAGCTTACTGTAGCAGTCTGCGGTGCTGCTGAGCTGACAGTGTCCAGCAGGTCCGTCATCAGTCATCATTACCTAATAAATATATATCTACCTGTCCGGCTGCAGTACTAGTGATATTATATATACATATATATATTGATTTCATATCATTATCATCCAGTCTATATTAGCAGCAGACACAGTACGGTAGTCCACGGCTGTAGCTACCTCTGTGTCGGCACTCGGCAGTCCATCCATAATTGTATACCACCTACCCGTGGTTTTTTTTTTTTTTTTCTTCTTGATACATACTACTATAGTAGCTTACTGTAGCAGTCTGCGGTGCTGCTGAGCTGACAGTGTCCAGCAGGTCCGTCATCAGTCATCATTACCTAATAAATATATATCTACCTGTCCGGCTGCAGTACTAGTGATATTATATATACATATATATATATTGATTTCATATCATTATCATCCAGTCTATATTAGCAGCAGACACAGTACGTTAGTCCACGGCTGTAGCTACCTCTGTGTCGGCACTCGGCAGTCCATCCATAATTGTATACCACCTACCCGTGGTTTTTTTTTTTTCTTTCTTCTTGATACATACTACTATAGTAGCTTACTGTAGCAGTCTGCGGTGCTGCTGAGCTGACAGTGTCCAGCAGGTCCGTCATCAGTCATCATTACCTAATAAATATATATCTACCTGTCCGGCTGCAGTACTAGTAATATTATATATACATATATATATTGATTTCATATCATTATCATCCAGTCTATATTAGCAGCAGACACAGTACGGTAGTCCACGGCTGTAGCTACCTCTGTGTCGGCACTCGGCAGTCCATCCATAATTGTATACCACCTACCCGTGTTTTTTTTTCTTCTTTCTTCTTTATACATACTACTATAGTAGCTTACTGTAGCAGTCTGCGGTGCTGCTGAGCTGACAGTGTCCAGCAGGTCCGTCATCAGTCATCATTACCTAATAAATATATATCTACCTGTCCGGCTGCAGTACTAGTGATATTATATATACATATATATATTGATTTCATATCATTATCATCCAGTCTATATTAGCAGCAGACACAGTACGGTAGTCCACGGCTGTAGCTACCTCTGTGTCGGCACTCGGCAGTCCATCCATAAGTATACTAGTATCCATCCATCTCCATTGTTTACCTGAGGTGCCTTTTAGTTGTGCCTATTAAAATATGGAGAACAAAAATGTTGAGGTTCCAAAATTAGGGAAAGATCAAGATCCACTTCCACCTCGTGCTGAAGCTGCTGCCACTAGTCATGGCCGAGACGATGAAATGCCAGCAACGTCGTCTGCCAAGGCCGATGCCCAATGTCATAGTACAGAGCATGTCAAATCCAAAACACCAAATATCAGTAAAAAAAGGACTCCAAAACCTAAAATAAAATTGTCGGAGGAGAAGCGTAAACTTGCCAATATGCCATTTACCACACGGAGTGGCAAGGAACGGCTGAGGCCCTGGCCTATGTTCATGGCTAGTGGTTCAGCTTCACATGAGGATGGAAGCACTCAGCCTCTCGCTAGAAAAATGAAAAGACTCAAGCTGGCAAAAGCAGTAGCACCGCAAAGAACTGTGCGTTCTTCGAAATCCCAAATCCACAAGGAGAGTCCGACTCCAATTGTGTCGGTTGCGATGCCTGACCTTCCCAACACTGGACGTGAAGAGCATGCGCCTTCCACCATTTGCACGCCCCCTGCAAGTGCTGGAAGGAGCACCCGCAGTCCAGTTCCTGATAGTCAGATTGAAGATGTCAGTGTTGAAGTACACCAGGATGAGGAGGATATGGGTGTTGCTGGCGCTGGGGAGAAAATTGACCAGGAGGATTCTGATGGTGAGGTGGTTTGTTTAAGTCAGGCACCCGGGGAGACACCTGTTGTCCGTGGGAGGAATATGGCCACTGACATGCCTGGTGAAAATACCAAAAAAATCAGCTCTTTGGTGTGGAAGTATTTCAACAGAAATGCGGACAACAGGTGTCAAGCCGTGTGTTGCCTTTGTCAAGCTGTAATAAGTAGGGGTAAGGACGTTAACCACCTCGGAACATCCTCCCTTATACGTCACCTGCAGCGCATTCATAATAAGTCAGTGACAAGTTCAAAAACTTTGGGCGACAGCGGAAGCAGTCCACTGACCAGTAAATACCTTCCTCTTGTAACCAAGCTCACGCAAACCACCCCACCAACTCCCTCAGTGTCAATTTCCTCCTTCCCCAGGAATGCCAATAGTCCTGCAGGCCATGTCACTGGCAATTCTGACGATTCCTCTCCTGCCTGGGATTCCTCCGATGCATCCTTGCGTGTAACGCCTACTGCTGCTGGCGCTGCTGTTGTTGCTGCTGGGAGTCGATGGTCATCCCAGAGGGGAAGTCGTAAGACCACTTTTACTACTTCCACCAAGCAATTGACTGTCCAACAGTCCTTTGCGAGGAAGATGAAATATCACAGCAGTCATCCTACTGCAAAGCGGATAACTGAGGCCTTGGCATCCTGGGTGGTGAGAAACGTGGTTCCGGTATCCATCATTACTGCAGAGCCAACTAGAGACTTGTTGGAGGTACTGTGTCCCCGGTACCAAATACCATCTAGGTTCCATTTCTCTAGGCAGGCGATACCGAAAATGTACACAGACCTCAGAAAAAGAGTCACCAGTGTTCTAAAAAATGCAGCTGTACCCAATGTCCACTTAACCACGGACATGTGGACAAGTGGAGCAGGGCAGGGTCAGGACTATATGACTGTGACAGCCCACTGGGTAGATGTATGGACTCCCGCCGCAAGAACAGCAGCGGCGGCACCAGTAGCAGCATCTCGCAAACACCAACTCTTTCCTAGGCAGGCTACGCTTTGTATCACCGGTTTCCAGAATACGCACACAGCTGAAAACCTCTTACGGCAACTGAGGAAGATCATCGCGGAATGGCTTACCCCAATTGGACTCTCCTGTGGATTTGTGGCATCGGACAACGCCAGCAATATTGTGTGTGCATTAAATCTGGGCAAATTCCAGCACGTCCCATGTTTTGCACATACCTTGAATTTGGTGGTGCAGAATTTTTTAAAAAACGACAGGGGCGTGCAAGAGATGCTGTCGGTGGCCAGAAGAATTGCGGGACACTTTCGGCGTACAGGCACCACGTACAGAAGACTGGAGCACCACCAAAAACAACTGAACCTGCCCTGCCATCATCTGAAGCAAGAAGTGGTAACGAGGTGGAATTCAACCCTCTATATGCTTCAGAGGTTGGAGGAGCAGCAAAAGGCCATTCAAGCCTATACAATTGAGCACGATATAGGAGGTGGAATGCACCTGTCTCAAGCGCAGTGGAGAATGATTTCAACGTTGTGCAAGGTTCTGCTGCCCTTTGAACTTGCCACACGTGAAGTCAGTTCAGACACTGCCAGCCTGAGTCAGGTCATTCCCCTCATCAGGCTTTTGCAGAAGAAGCTGGAGACATTGAAGGAGGAGCTAACACGGAGCGATTCCGCTAGGCATGTGGGACTTGTGGATGGAGCCCTTAATTCGCTTAACAAGGATTCACGGGTGGTCAATCTGTTGAAATCAGAGCACTACATTTTGGCCACCGTGCTCGATCCTAGATTTAAAGCCTACCTTGGATCTCTCTTTCCGGCAGACACAAGTCTGCTGGGGTTAAAAGACCTGCTGGTGAGAAAATTGTCAAGTCAAGCGGAACGCGACCTGTCAACATCTCCTCCTTCACATTCTCCCGCAACTGGGGGTGCGAGGAAAAGGCTCAGAATTCCGAGCCCACCCGCTGGCGGTGATGCAGGGCAGTCTGGAGCGACTGCTGATGCTGACATCTGGTCCGGACTGAAGGACCTGACAACGATTACGGACATGTCGTCTACTGTCACTGCATATGATTCTCTCACCATTGAAAGAATGGTGGAGGATTATATGAGTGACCGCATCCAAGTAGGCACGTCACACAGTCTGTACTTATACTGGCAGGAAAAAGAGGCAATTTGGAGGCCCTTGCACAAACTGGCTTTATTCTACCTAAGTTGCCCTCCCACAAGTGTGTACTCCGAAAGAGTGTTTAGTGCCTCCGCTCACCTTGTCAGCAATCGGCGTACGAGGTTACATCCAGAAAATGTGGAGAAGATGATGTTCATTAAAATGAATTATAATCAATTCCTCCGTGGAGACATTGACCAGCAGCAATTGCCTCCACAAAGTACACAGGGAGCTGAGATGGTGGATTCCAGTGGGGACGAATTGATAATCTGTGAGGAGGGGGATGTACACGGTGATATATCGGAGGATGATGATGAGGTGGACATCTTGCCTCTGTAGAGCCAGTTTGTGCAAGGAGAGATTAATTGCTTCTTTTTTGGTGGGGGTCCAAACCATCCCGTCATTTCAGTCACAGTCGTGTGGCAGACCCTGTCACTGAAATGATGGGTTGGTTAAAGTGTGCATGTCCTGTTTATACAACATAAGGGTGGGTGGGAGGGCCCAAGGACAATTTCATCTTGCACCTCTTTTTTCTTTAATTTTTCTTTGCGTCATGTGCTGTTTGTGGAGTGTTTTTTGGAAGGGCCATCCTGCGTGACACTGCAGTGCCACTCCTAGATGGGCCAGGTGTTTGTGTCGGCCACTAGGGTCGCTTATCTTACTCACACAGCTACCTCATTGCGCCTCTTTTTTTCTTTGCGTCATGTGCTGTTTGGGGAGTGTTTTTTGGAAGGGCCATCCTGCGTGACACTGCAGTGCCACTCCTAGATGGGCCAGGTGTTTGTGTCGGCCACTAGGGTCGCTTATCTTACTCACACAGCTACCTCATTGCGCCTCTTTTTTTCTTTGCGTCATGTGCTGTTTGGGGAGTGTTTTTTGGAAGGGCCATCCTGCGTGACACTGCAGTGCCACTCCTAGATGGGCCCGGTGTTTGTGACGGCCACTAGGGTCGCTTATCTTACTCACACAGCTACCTCATTGCGCCTCTTTTTTTCTTTGCGTCATGTGCTGTTTGTGGAGTGTTTTTTGGAAGGGCCATCCTGCGTGACACTGCAGTGCCACTCCTAGATGGGCCCGGTGTTTGTGTCGGCCACTAGGGTCGCTTATCTTACTCACACAGCTACCTCATTGCGCCTCTTTTTTTCTTTGCGTCATGTGCTGTTTGGGGAGTGTTTTTTGGAAGGGCCATCCTGCGTGACACTGCAGTGCCACTCCTAGATGGGCCCGGTGTTTGTGTCGGCCACTAGGGTCGCTTATCTTACTCACACAGCTACCTCATTGCGCCTCTTTTTTTCTTTGCGTCATGTGCTGTTTGGGGAGTGTTTTTTGGAAGGGCCATCCTGCGTGACACTGCAGTGCCACTCCTAGATGGGCCAGGTGTTTGTGTCGGCCACTAGGGTCGCTTAGCTTAGTCATCCAGCGTCCTCGGTGCAAATTTTAGGACTAAAAATAATATTGTGAGGTGTGAGGTATTCAGAATAGACTGAAAATGAGTGGAAATTATGGTTTTTGAGGTTAATAATACTTTGGGATCAAAATGACCCCCAAATTCTATGATTTAAGCTGTTTTTTAGGTTTTTGGGAAAAAAACACCCGAATCCAAAACACACCCGAATCCGACAAAAAAAATTCGGTGAGGTTTTGCCAAAACGCGGTCGAACCCAAAACACGGCCGCGGAACCGAACCCAAAACCAAAACACAAAACCCGAAAAATTTCCGGCGCTCATCTCTAGTTAGCATCAATGTGTTGGTAGTATAAAAAGGACAAGAACCACAAAAATTGCATAGTAATAACCTGTTCTAACAGCAGACCTCTGACCCCAGGGCATAATACAAATGCCTGGTTACTATGCCATCAACTTTATTGTCTCAGGCTCCAAAGCATGCAAGCACTGCTCATGCAATGCACACAGTAGAACGTTCTGTCGCAGTAATATCTGATATGCAGAAAATTATAGCAGCTATTATAATGCAATGTGGCTTTTATAATATTAAGAGAAAAAAAGGTGAAATCTCAGGAGTTTTCAATGGCGGCTGTCATACAAAGAGGAGGGGGACCAGACTGCAGACACAGATAACATGCATACTGCCTTACATATAGGACACAGGAATAAAGGAAGGGCCATGGCAGGGAAGACTGAAACATGCATTTAAACATTAACCAGACAGCAGTCAATAAAGCTAATATATATATATATATATATATATATATATATATCACTACATACACATATGTAACAATTGCACACGTACATATATGCAAGGACATCATTATTACATCTCTCGTGTACATAAATTGACGGTCATTACATTGCAATTTTAACACAGAAATGTACTCATGCTGTATATTTGCAGGAATAAAGCCATAATGCCCCCAATATCTCAGGCCACCAGCTGTAGAATAACGTTAAGAACATGTACACAGCTCCTATGTAACCCTACACGTATGTACATGCAGACTGTGCATGCAATCCAGAGACAGTGACAGGACAAATAAAGAATTGTCGGAGAATGATGGGGAGATAGCGAGGCTACAGGCAGCTCCCATTCATCCACAGCAGCACCGGCCCCTTACCGTCAGCGCAGACAGATCTATCTCATCCAGGCTGCGCACCAAGTTTCCTCCGCGGTGCTCTTATTATGCCGGCTCCACCTGCCCTATTATTCCAGCGTGCGGCTGTGGCTCTTCCAGGATCTCGGGAGCCGGAGGTGCGTGTGCCTGTCACTGCGTCCGGGGTCCGACTACCATCCAGTATGTCTCCGGACTTGAGCGGAGGGAGAGGGAACTCAGTAACAGTGTCTTCCCGCTATTTGCTGTTGCGGTACACTGTCACTCGTACTATACACTTCAACAAGTAACAGTGTACCGCAACAGCTAATAGAGGGAAGACACTGCCACCCGCTCCAGCAGGCTTTTTCTGGTTTGCGTTAAGAACCCGGCAGCAGACGCGTGGATCAAGTCGGCCGCAGGCATAGTGAGCCAGCCTGGCCAAGGGCAAATGTGACCAGCTGGCCATCACAGGCAGTGGAGCCGCCGCCGGGAGCCGGGAGCCAGAGGCGCCAGGGACGGCTATCGCTAAGCTGCCCTGTCGCTGCGTGTGGCGCCGGCTCCCGGGAGCGCAGGGCAATACCGCAGATCGGATCTCTGTTCCGATCTGCGGCGGCGATGGGGGGCCCTTTGAAAAAAGGGGGCACGGGGTACTTCTCCCCGGGACCCCCCTCTTAATCCGGCTCTGGCTGCAGTGAGCTAGGCTACCACTGAAGAAGCCTCCCCAAGGGTGAAACAAGATGTCTCGTCCTGTTATGGAGGGTAAGCACATGTCTAACTGTCCTCCTCATTAGCACCAAGCGCATGTGGGAACTCCAGGCACCTTTTTCATTAAACTCCCCCTTTAGATATTGTGGGTCTCCAATAACAATTGTCTGCAATTCCTAATTAGGGGAACAGACTGTTTAAAGGAATTTGTACCTACAAACATATCCACTAAACTTATTCTGTGAATACCTCTACCACTAGGGATCGCTCACCCAGCGTATAATATATATTACACATTCTGAGGCAGCAGCATCACAGCGGCATGTTCACTCCACACTATCCTTTTATAAAGTTACATACAGATGGGGCTGCACTCGTCCTGTGCGGCTCCATCGCAGGCGTGCACTCCCGACGTGACTAGGCGATCTGTCCACCTAGCCCCGCCGGGAGTGCACAGAGATGCTCTCCCATTCTAGTGAATGTGGCACGTCTTCATCACAGGAGCGTGCGTGTTGCTCTCGGCATTAGCACGGGCGCACCCAGGTACAGACTGAGTCACGACAAGCGTGGCTGCATCTGTACAGGCACTCTCATTGTGTATATTGTCACTGATGGTGGTCTGCAATGCAATTGTAACAGACTCACTTCTCTGAGAAGATCACAACAGTAGATGTCTAATTTTCGGTATCTGGTGTCTAGGTCGACCACACTTAGGTCGACAATGTCTAGGTCGAACACTATTGGTCGACATTAAGTAGGTCAACATGGTTTCTAGGTTGACAGGGACTCTAGGTTGACATGTTCTACAGATGGGTCCATGTATATCTTGACCTTTAATAGGACTGGGCAGTCGGACTTAATCCCCTGCTGTAATGACTTAATCCCATGCTGTAATGACTTAATCCCCTGCTGTAATGACTTAATCCCCTGCTGTAATGACTTAATCCCCTGCTCCTGCTGTAATGACTTAATCCCCTGCTGTAATGACTTAATCCCCTGCTGTAATGATTTAATCCCATGCTGTAATGACTTAATCCCCTGCTCCTGCTGTAATGATTTAATCCCCTGCTGTAATGATTTAATCCCCTGCTGTAATGACTTAATCCCATGCTGTAATTACTTAATCCCCTGCTGTAATGACTTAATCCCCTGCTGTAATGATTTAATCCCCTGCTGTATTGTTCTCTGTGTTGTATTGCAGCTGAGAACAATAGATGAAGGGTGCATGTTAATAAACCATGGTGTGCCTAGGCGCAGCAAACTAGCCAAGATAACAGTAGACCCATCTGTAGGTTGACATGACAAAAGGTCGACATGAGTTTTTCACTTTTTTCTCAATTTTTTTAACTTTTTAATACTTTACGATCAGCGTGGGCTACAATTGGGAATGGTAGGTAACCTGCGAAGCGAGACATGTGAGGGGACATGGTGCACTAATGGGGTTCCCAGTCACTGTACGGAGAAAACAACACCAAACAAAAAGTTTAAAAACTCATGTCGACCTTATGTCATGTCAACCTAGAACATGTCGACCGAGAGTCCCTGTCGACCTGGAAAGCATGTCGACCTACTTACTGTCGACCAATTGTGGTCAACCTGGACACTGTTGACCCTACATACCAGACCCCTAATTTTCTATACTACACATCTCTGTGACACACTTCAGCAGTCCCGCACACATATCATTCACTGCTGTGCACAGGATATGAAGCAGCAGCCTGCCTCCAACATTGTCAACATAGATAGAGGGACACCTGCGCGTGCACCCGAAAAGGGGGCATGGCCTATGGGAAAGGGGCGTGGCTTCACGGGAGTGTCCGCGATCGTGAGCCACGGCCCCTTTATCGTCCTTGAGGGGGCATGCCCAGCAGCTCTATGAGCTGCTGGCATGCCTCCTCTCCCTCTGCCTCCACTCAATAGACACTGTCTTACACATATTGTATATGAATACAGCCACACTCCACGGCAATAATATTGTATGCTTTTGAGAATCCTTATGCATATGTGCCTGATGAATTGACCTGCATTTCCATGTGTGTATATATATATATATATATATATATATATATATATATATATATAACAAGAAGGATGTAGCAGGCACTCACTCATGTTTCAGCCACCGGGGTGCCATCCCATGAATACATACACAGAAATAGTCCACTGGTATAGAATAACCAGATAATTCCTCCAGGTAGGGACCAGGCGGCACTCCACGGATTTTTGAAAACAGCAGCTTATTTATTTAAAGTGCAAAAAAGTGCATCATAATGAGCATAATTCCATTCCGACGTTTCAACGCCCGTAGGCGTTTTTTTCAAGGTGCTCAAACAGGTGTAAAACCACAAAACACAAAACAAACACATAACCACCAGTGTACTTACCTAAATAGCCTCCACGTGTAAGGTCTCCCTCGGTCAGCTTCCGGACGCCTGCGGTGTGCGGTGCGCGCGCTCCCAAGCTCTGTCACCGGCTCCCACTGATGACGTTGCCTCGTTGCTAGGCAACCGGACGCGGCCGTTACTACCACCGCGGCTCACGGTAGCCGCTCAAGGGCAGACTGAAAAGGATAAATAAAAACAAGTGTAATCAGTGCTCCCACAGAAGCGTGTATACAGAGAAGAGATTAAAAGTTTTAAAAGCAAGAACACCCAGGTGAATGGTGTAATGACACTGCAGATAAGAAGATCACTAATCAATAACACAACACTGTTATAATGATATAAGCAGAGACCTTAATTACCCACACCCCTATCAAAAGTGTGGGGGACAATTCACCTCACCCAAAAACATATAGAATGGAGGTGTTGAAGATTAATTAGGTAGGTGCTACATAACAGCTGATGACTTAAGGAGAACATATAGGCAGTCAAACTATGGATCAATTACTATATACCGAAGGACCCCACTATCATAGGGAGTGATGCGCTACATATAAATATGGACTAATCATAGGAAAACATTCCACGGCATTTGTTCATTAAGGCCACTCGGCGCTAAAGAGTTCAATTTGTAGATCCATCTTGCTTCTTTCTGGGCCAGGATCTTTGCTCTATCACCCCCCCCGTGATAATATCGGAACGTGGTCTAAAATCTTGTATTTGAGGTCAGATTGGGAGTGTTTGGCCAATTTAAAGTGGCGTGCCACTGGTTGGTCACTTCGTTTTCCCCCCTCAATCGCACCCCTTATAGCAGAGCGATGTAACGCCATGTGTTCCCTAAACGTTCTAATAGTCTGACCCACATAAATTAAACCACATGGGCAAAAGATCACGTAGATCACGAATTGGGTTGTGCATGTCACATAATGTTGTATCCGGTGTGGTATCAAAGTCCTTGGATGCACGAATGTAGGACCCGGCTCCATGTAGCAGCATGTCTCACACGAAAGGCATTTGAAGCATCCATTGGTGTTAATTATTGTCCGTTTGGGGGACACATCCATCTTTACTAACAAATCATGGAGATTTCTGCCCCTCTTATAGCTAGGCATAATTGTTTTGTTTTTAAAGCATGGCAGATTCCTGTCGGAGGTGACAATAGGCCACAAGGCCTTAGTTGCTCTGGATAATACACGACTGGCAGTGGTGAATTCGGTGACCAGAGGTATTTTATTATCCATCTTTCTAGAACAAGTTCTTAAAAGTTGTTCCCTAGGGATCATCATCACTTCCTCCTTTAATTCCAGCAGTACTCTTCTGTCATAGCCCCGTACAAGGAATTTCTGCACAACCTTATCAAGTGCCGGTTCCAAACATGATCTATCATTCGTGATGCGGGATACTCTCATAAGTTGGGATTTTGGAAGACCCCGCTTTAATGAAGGTGGATGGAAGCTGTTACTGAGTAACAGGGTGTTCCGATCAGTTGTTTTATAGAATACCTCAGTGGTGATCTTACAATGTTTAATTCCTATTGACACATCTAAATAGTTGATGTTGCCGGTACTCATACAGGCCGTTAATTTAACTGGCGAATCACAGTTGTTAATATCTGTAATAAGGGACTCCAGGGTCGTCTGTGTCCCACCCCAGAACAGGATCAAATCATCAATGTACCACCTATATGGTATAATATTTGAAGAAATAAGCGGAGATGAAAAGAAAAATAGTTGTTCTTGAGAAAACATATAAATATTAGCATACATAGGGGCTACTGGAGACCCCATGGCACACCCGGCTAACTGTAAATAATATTCCCCATTGTGCATAAAGTAATTATGTGTCAAAACAAATTCCAATAATTGTATGAAAAGAGCAATGTCCAGTTGTTCAAAATGATTAGTGTGCAAAAAATTCTCTACAGCCCTCAATCCCGCCTCATGTGGAATGATGGTATAGAGCAGGCGTTTTCAACCAGTGTGCCGTGGCACACTAGTGTGCCGCGACCAGTTGCAAGGTGTGCCGCGGAGTCAGAGCAACTTCCTGCACCTTCAGAGTGAACTGTTGGCCCAGGCTCTTCTTAGAGGATTAGTCGTGCTCCGATCATGACCTATGCCTTGAAGAGGCGGCGGTGTGATATCATAGGTCATGGCCGCCGCATCTCACCACCTAGCCAGCCCACCCGCCTGCATACACATCTTCCAGTTCCTGCCTGCATACACAGCTTCCAGTTCCTGCCTGCATACACAACCTTCCTTGCCCACCCACATCCACACCTGCCCGACTGCCCACTGCTCAGTATTCGCAGCACTCCACTATGAACAACCCCCGCCACTGAGGGATAGGGAGGAGGACAGCTGACCGGTAGGGGCTAATATTTATTATTTTAGTTCTCCTGTGGGGAGCAATAGGATTTATGAGGGGAGAATAAGGATTTATGGGGGGGAACAATGTGAATAATTCATGTGGGGAGCAATAGGATTTATGTGGGGAGAAATTTGATTGTTTTTTCTGTGTAGGCCAATGTGTGGATTTTTTTTTTTTACTGTGAGGGCCAATGTGTGTGTTTTGTTTTGTTATTTTCTGTGGGGAACTTATGGTGTGCCTTGGCAATTTAAAAATATTGTTTGGTGTGCCGCGAGTAAAAAAAGGTTGAAAATCACTGCCCTATAATGTTAGGGACCTGTCCGACGAGGTCACCATGAAGTAGGTGGGCGGGCTCATAAACTAGCCAATATATGCCAAGATCCTTCGAAAATGTTGGTTGTTATAATTTTAATGGTGTATGGTGCACCGCACCCTTGTTCCTATATTGTAGTATTAAGGGGGTAATTCAGGCTTGATCGCTGCTTTTTTTTTTCACACAGCGGGCGATCAGATCTGAACTGCGCATGCGTATGCACCACACTGCGCAGGTGCAACGGACCGCTGCTATGGGGATCGGTGCCCTGCAATGGGATGGTGTGAAAAAAACAATCGCAAGGGTGATTCACAGGAAGAGGCCGTTTGTGGGTGGCAACTGACCGTTTTAGAGGAGTGTCTGCAAAAACGCAGGCGGGATCTGGCGTTATCAGGGAGGGTGTTTGACGTCAGCTCCAGCCCCAATCAGCAGGATCACATTGCAGCAGCAGAGTAAGTCCTGGGGTGAGCAGAGGCTGCACAAAGTGATGTCTGCGCAGCTCTGCTACAAAAGCTTTCACACACATGCACAGCACTCCCCCCCCCCTCTTCCCGACTATCTGATCGCAGGGTAGCAAAAAAAATGCACCCTAGCGATCAGGTCTGAATTATCCCCTCAGTCCCAGCAAGGTAGCACATCCCATTATAAGAAGATAGGGTGTGCAGTCCAGCCGCCCCCCCCCCCCCCCCTCCCGCCTCCACAATATATCTATCTGCTGCCTATAAAGAGAACAGCCATATATATTACTATAAGGCTACAGTTACAGATCAGACACGAAAAAACAATTCACAGATTCTGTGATTCCCGCCCCCCCCCCCCCCCCCCCCAATTTAAAGATTCCCCAAACCACCAATCTCTGCCCATGCATTACAAATATTTTTCAGTGATTTCCAGATCATTTTCAGCAAATACAGATCTGCCAATCTTGAAAGGCTCATCAGATAACTGGAAACGATCTGCAAATCTGCTGATTGTTACCATTCGCTAGCAATCTACAGCCCCAATTTATCTGTGAAATTAAACATGTTGAAATATTTGATTTAACAATCCCAATCAATTTTTGATTGGAATCTATGATCTGTGAACCCCATACATATTTATTCACACAATCATCTGTAAAATTTCAAATTGCCCCAATTGATTGCTGAGTTACAGTATGGGGGGGCTTTATTCAGAGTAACAGAGCAATTGAATTGGTTTGCACAGTATAACCACAATGAATATTAGTGATGTGCACCGGAAATTTTCGGGTTTTGTGTTTTGGTTTTGGATTCGGTTCCGCGGCTGTGTTTTGGATTCGGACACGTTTTGGCAAAACCTCCCTGAAAATTTTTTGTCGGATTCGGGTGTGTTTTGGATTCGTTTTTTTTTTTACAAAAAACCCTCAAAAACAACTTAAATCATAGTATTATTAACCTCAATAACCATAATTTCCAATCATTTTCAGTCTATTCTGAACACCTCACACCTCACAATATTATTTTTAGTCCTAAAATTTGCACCGAGGTCGCTGGATGACTAAGCTAAGCAACCCAAGTGGCCGATTCGGGTGTGTTTTGGATTCGGGTGTTTTTTTACAAAAAACCTTCAAAAACAGCTTAAATCATAGAATTTGGGGGTCATTTTGATCCCATAGTATTATTAACCTCAATAACCATAATTTACACTCATTTTCAGTATATTCTGAACACCTCACACCTCACAATATTATTTTTAGTCCTAAAATTTGCACCGAGGATGGCTAAGCTAAGCGACACAAGTGGCCGACACAAACACCGGGCCCATCTAGGAGTGGCACTGCAGTGTCAGACAGGATGGCACTTCAAAAAAATAGTCCCCAAACAGCACATGATGCAAAGAAAAAAAAGAGGCGCAACAAGGTCACTGTGTGATTAAGCTAAGCGACACAAGTGGCCGACACAAACACCTGGCCCATCTAGGAGTGGCACTGCAGTGTCAGACAGGATGGCACTTCAAAAAAATAGTCCCCAAAAAGCACATGATGCAAAGAAAAAAAAGAGGCGCAATGAGGTAGCTGTGTGACTAAGCTAAGTGACCCAAGTGGCCGACACAAACACCTGGCCCATCTAGGAGTGGCACTGCAGTGTCAGACAGGATGGCACTTCAAAAAAATAGTCCCAAACAGCACATGATGCAAAGAAAAAAAGAAGCGCAATGAGGTAGCTGTGTGACTAAGCTAAGCGACCCAAGTGGCCGACACAAACACCTGGCCCATCTAGGAGTGGCACTGCAGTTTTCTAGCGAGAGGATGAGTGCTTCCATCCTCATGTGAAGCTGAACCACTAGCCATGAACATAGGCCAGGGCCTCAGCCGTTCCTTGCCACTCCGTGTCGTAAATGGCATATTGGCAAGTTTACGCTTCTCCTCAGACGCTTTTAATTTAGATTTTTGGGTCATTTTACTCAACTTTAGTGTTTTGGATTTTACATGCTCTCTACTATGACATTGGGCATCGGCCTTGGCAGACGACGTGGATGGCATTTCATCGTCTCGGCCATGACTAGTGGCAGCAGCGTCAGCACGAGGTGGAAGTGGATCTTGATCTTTCCCTATTTTACCCTCCACATTTTTGTTCTCCATTTTTTAATGTGTGGAATTATATGCCAGTATCAATAGCAATGGCCTACTATATACTGTGCAAAACTGAAATGCACCACAGGTATGGATGGATAGTATACTTGACGACACAGAGGTAGGTAGAGCAGTGTCCTTCTGTACCGTACTGCTATATATTATATACTGGTGGTCAGCAAAATTATGCACTGTACTCCTACTATATACTACAATGCAGCACAGATATGGAGCGTTTTTCAGGCAGAGAACGGATAATACTGGTGGTCACTAGTCAGCAAAACTCTGCACTGTACTCCTCCTATATAATACTGGTGGTCCCCAGTCTCCGCAATAAAGCAGTGTGAGCACAAATATATGCAGCACACTGAGCACAGATATGGAGCGTTTTTCAGGCAGAGAACGTATAATACTGGTGGTCACTGGTCAGCAAAACTCTGCACTGTACTCAGGGCCGGCCCAAGCTTATTTTTTTTAGTAAGCAAAAATCTATTTTGGCGCCCCTTGATGGGATAAAAGGGGTGTGGTCTTACAAGAAAGGGGTGTGGCTACACAATTGTACTCCCCGTGGTACAGGGTGATAGTGGGTGACAGGGAGATAACAGGTTATTGGTGTGGCAGGGGTGACAGGGAGATGGTGGGTGACTGAGGCAGGGGTGACAGGGAGATAATGGGTGACTGAGGCAGGGTGACATTGAGATAGTGGATGACTGATGTCCCCAGTGCCAGATACACATGTCCCCACAGTGCCAGATATACCCCCAGTGCAGATACACATATGCCCACAGTGCCAGATATGCCCCCAGTGCTGCTACACATGCCCCCAAAGTGCCTCCCACAGCGCCAGATATGCCCCCAGTGCTGCTACACATGCCCCCACAGTGCCAGTTATGCCCCCAGTGCTGCTACACATGCCCCCAAAGTGCCTCCCACAGCGCCAGATATGCCCCCAGTGCTGCTACACATACCCCCACAGTGCCTCCCACAGCGCCAGATATGCTCCCAGAGCTGATACACATGCCCACACAGTGCAGATACACATGCCCACACAGTTCCTCCCACAGTGCCAGATATGCCCCCACAGTGCCAGATATGCCCCCAGTGCTGATACACATCCCCACAGTACATCCCACAGTGCCAGATATGCCCCCAGTGCTGATACATGTCCCCACAGTGCCTCCCACAGTGCCAGATATGCCCCCAGTGCTGCTACACATGCCCCCACAGTGCCAGATATGCCCCCACAGTGCCAGATATGCCCACAGTGCTGATACACGTCCCCACAGTGCCTCCCACAGTGCCAGATATGCCCCCAGTGCTGATACATGTCCCCACAGTGCCTCCCACAGCGCCAGATATGCCCCCAGTGCTGATACATGCCCCCAAAGTGCCTCCCACAGCGCCAGATATGCCCCCAGTGCTGCTACACATGCCCCCACAGTGCCAGATATGCCCCCAGTGCTGCTACACATGCCCCCAAAGTGCCTCCCACAGCGCCAGATATGCCCCCAGTGCTGATACACATGCCCCCACAGTGCCAGATATGCCGCCAGTGCTGCTACACATACCCCCACAGTGGCTCCCACAGCGCCAGATATGCCCCCAGTGCTGCTACACATACCCCCACAGTGCCTTCCACAGCACCAGATATGCTCCCAGTGCTGATACACATGCCCACACAGTGCAGATACACATGCCCCCACAGTGCCTCCCACAGTGCCAGATATGCCCCCACAGTGCCAGATATGCCCCCAGTGCTGCTACACATGCCCCCACAGTGCCAGATATGCCCACAGTGCTGATACACATCCCCACAGTACATCCCACAGTGCCAGATATGCCCCCAGTGCTGATACATGTCCCCACAGTGCCTCCCACAGTGCAAGATATGCCCCCAGTGCTGCTACACATGCCCCCACAGTGCCAGATATGCCCCCAGTGCAGATACACATGCCCCCCACAGTGCCAGATATACCCCCACAGTGCCAGATATGCCCACAGTGCTGATACACGTCCCCACAGTGCCTCCCACAGCACCAGATATGCCCCCAGTGCTGATACATGTCCCCACAGTGCCTCCCACAGCGCCAGATATGCCCCCAGTGCAGATACACATGCCCCCACAGTGCCTCCCACAGTGCCAGATATGCCCCCACAGCGCCAGATATGCCCCCAGTGCTGATACATGCCCCCACAGTGCCTCCCACAGTGCCAGATATGCCCCCAGTGCTGATACATGCCCCCACAGTGCCTCCCACAGTGCCAGATATGCCCCCAGTGCTGATACATGTCCCCACAGTGCCTCCCCCCTGAAAAAAAAGTGCTGCTCACCTACTGCTGCTGTGAGGGGAGGAGAGGGCAGCGCGCGCCTCTCCTACCCCTCCGTCTCCAGCGGCTGTGTGTATCTGAAATTCGGCGCCGGCGCGTGAGCCAATCAGAGCTCGCGGTCCGGCAGCCAATCAGGAGCCTCAGCTGCCGGTCCCCGAGCTCTGATTGGCTCACGAGCCGGCGCCAAATTTCAGATACACACCGCCGCTGGAGACGTCAGTGCGCGCCGGGCAGTGGTGGCCGGAAGCAGATCGAGCCGCTTGCTAGCCTCCGCTGCTGTTGAGAGTGAGTCACTGTGACTCACTCTCTGCAGCATCGCCCCCTATGGCCCGGCGCTCAACGCGGCTGCGTAGCCCGCGTATGCGTCTGGCCGGCCCTGATGGACTCCTCCTATATTATACTGGTGGTCCCCAGTCCCCACAATAAAGCAGTGTGAGCACAGATATATGCAGCACACTGAGCACAGATATGGAGCGTTTTTCAGGCAGAGAACGTATAATACTGGTGGTCACTGGTCAGCAAAACTCTGCACTGTACTCCTCCTATATAATACTGCTGGTCCCCAGTCCCCACAATAAAGCAGTGAGCACAGATATTTGCAGCCACCTGAATAAAACTGAGAGGACGCCAGCCACGTCCTCTCACTATCATTTCTAATGCACAAGTGAAAAATGGCGGCGACGCGCGGCTTTATATAGAATCCGAATCTCGCGAGAATCCGACCGCGGGATGAGGACGTTCGGGCGCGCTTGGGTTAACCGAGCAAGGCGGGAGGATCCGAGTCTGCCTCGGAACCGTGTAAAATGGGTGAAGTTCGGGGGGGGATGGATTCCGAGGAACCGAACCCGCTCATCTCTAATGAATATACAAACATTTCTGCATTGCGTGCCAGTATTGACAGTATGTATACAAAGCAAATCCTTAGGAGTTTACAAAGTCATTGCCATAAGGGATATATGCTTCATGCAATTCGTTGCTGCTTCATTGATGGAAACACCGCAAGCTGTGATATGAAATTTAGATTTGCCTTCCAATATACCACAGGAGCATGGTGTCTATTATACAATATTATAAATATCAATCATCTCCAAAGGTAATGATAGGTAATGAGGGAAGGTCACAGATATTGCAAAATGTTCCCCTTGCACTTTATGGTTGTTTATTTTCCTGTTTGATCACAAGTTTTATCTTTGCTTTCAAGTATGTTTGAAAAATAAATGCTTAGGCTTTAGTATATGCATATTCCAGACTCGGATTTCTTTTTTTGCAGACACAGGTCAGCGGAAATCTTTTCTTTGCTCTTTCTTTGTTAATAATTTGGAGGTTTCACAAACACCTCCACCTGTGAGTATGGAAGCGATGTCTATAAAATTAATTTATAATATATATATACTGCATATATTGTCGAGTCACATTATTATGACCAGCAGCTAATAGCCAGAGTAACCGCCGTGTGCAGCACGGACAGCAGCTAGACGGGCTGAACTGTCATATTAGACACACCTCTGGTAGCCCCAGGTTCATTGTGACGGTGAGATGCTCCACTTTAGAGTGTCGGTTTTCCCTCACGCACCTTTGTAGCCGACGTTCACCTCTCATATCAATGGCATGTGGTGCTCGGCAGTTTCCATGTCGGTTATTCACAATGGTGCCATTTGTCCAGTCACGATACACCATCACCACAGTAACACACTAACAATTCACAAACTGCGCTGTATCAGAAATACCGCCTTCCTTGTCCTGAAAGCTGATAATCATACCTTTTTGCAACTCGGATAAATCGACCCTTTTACCCATGACAGAGCAATGAGTGATATGTGTGCAGACGGCCTATCGCACACCTTATATACCCACCAAACCAGCGTATGATGCGTGACGTATTTCCTGGGCTACACGTGTCATGTGCTGGCTTGGTGGGTATATAAGGTGTGCAATAGGCTGTCTGCATACATATCACTGTGGCGCCAGGGGCCTTGAATGATGGCTTCCTGTCAGTTGCTGGCTATGGGTGCAGGGTGCAGGCTGTAGGGCTGCAGATTGGATCGGTAATATAGGTCCGATCCACGGCGGGTGGCGGGGGGCCCTGTCAGAAAGGGGGTCCCGGGGTACTCTACCCCCCCTTCTTAAATCAGCTCTGGTCAGAAAACACCATGGTCAGATCAGAATGCATTACTGTATCTGGAACAAAGAAACAATCTCCATATACAGTAAGTGCTGCTTCTTCTATTTTCGTCCTCCATCAATTTAACTATGTATTGTTTTTTTTTAAAGAAAATTTCTAATATGTCTTCACAAGAGTGTAGAGGGTTAAACATAATCAGAAACAAAATCCAGAAGATTCATATCATGATGCTGATGATTCATATTCATGAGCTTCATTGTAGCGGATTAACATTTTCACCTGGTTGTCAAATATTTAATCAACATTATTATTTACTCTGCATTAAGTGATAAGATCAGCTGTGTATGACAACATTCTAATGAGTAAATAACCATATGTTTCCGCTGCATATAAAGGGAACAGCCATACGTGTTACTATCAGGCCACAGTTACAGATCAGAGACTCATCCCGTCCTGTGTGAGAGAAGACAAGAGAATGGAAGCCAAACCCGAGCTGAAGAGTTATCATGTGGATGGGATGGATTCTAGGGGCTTCCTTAATACTTATTTTGACACATATAGTGGGTTTAAAGATGAGACAGTGGGATTTATCATGGAGAAGCTGCACAGCGCATTCACAAAAGGTCTGTATTCAGGACAGATTGTATCCTCCGATATACAGCAGGTCATTCTGAGTAACAGAGCAATTACATGGGTGACTTTATAGTGTACAGGAACAGCTACATTATTCCTCTGTGGCGCATAATGGAAACAGGTGAGACCATTTCTGCTCACAGAGAGAATGTAGCTACAGACGTCAGTTCCACCCGTGGTGCTGATCCACCAAACTATATGTACTCCGCATAGACATGGCAGCAGGCTCGGGAATCATAGAGATATCTTCCTTTTATTGAAGCTTAGAAATTGCAGTACTAAAGCATATCATTTCATTATCACCGTCTTTTGTCAGATATATAATATACCATCAGACAAAATGGGACTGGATGTAAGGACCTGGTTTTGCCTTGTAAACAATTGCCGCTTTAAAAGTACGGGCATACTTACCCTAAGAACTGCACCTCCGGCAACACGGACCTTATTACATTACCCTCATGTGTCCATTGCCTCATTGACATTGCTTATTGTAATGGATTAACTCTCAAATTGCTGGGCATTTATGACTCCATGGCTGTAGATGACGGCACCCAGTATTATGATAGGACACACATTATCTTTCTTTGTCATTAACTCACTTTACCTCTATAGTTTGCTGTGTTTCTATGTACCTGATCCTTTCCCTGCAGGTCAAATTAAAGGAGATACTTTGATTGACATCAGTATTGGATCCATCGTTCATCAACTTTTTGTTGTCTGTGAATTTTTTAAAGAGATCACAATACTAAAATTATCAGAGTCATGTATTATGGAACTCAACAAATGGGTGAACACCCGCACTGGGGCTTTTGATTGGAAACATGTGTGTAAGACCATTACCGGTCTGCAAGACAACAGGTAAAATATAATTTTAAACTTAAAAGAAAATAGGGGATGAATCGATTTTAAAAAATAATCCTAACAAAAATATAACTTAAAAGGGAAATGTTTCCGTTTTGAAAGGAGATCAGATAAACAGAATATAATAGTGAATATTTCCTAGTTGGCAGCGGACATTCCTCCAGATTCAACTGTTCCAATTGCGCATGTAGCAATCCTGTGTAAAAAAAATGAATTCACATGCCTTACACATAATGAACACTAGAGGGCAGCGAGCACTGAACTGCTTCACAAAATTCATTGGGGCAGATATATTAACCCGGAGAAAGGCATAAGGAAGTGATAAACCAGTGAAAAGTGCAAGGTGATAAAAGCACCAGCCAATAAGCTCCAATATGTAAATAACAGTTAGGAGCTGATTGGCTGGTGCGTTTATCACCTGCACTTATCACTGGTTTATCACTTCCTTATGCCGTCTGCAGGCTTAATACATTTGCCCCATTGATCGTTACAAGTAAAGGGTTTATGCTCTTTCAGACGGTTTGCTTTGTTTTTGTTTATGAGGTACTGAACCAACCTGACGTGAAAAATACAATTCTGCAAATGTCACTTAAACCTGCTGTACTGTATTATGTAAAAGAATTATTTCTTTTTTAGTGCTGAAAATCAGAAAAAGGAAGAAAAGTTAAAGGAAACAATTAAACGCATTTTGAAATTCGACTTCTGCAATAAAAATCTCACAGATCCGGAGGTGTTACCACCAGCCGACTGTCTGCTCACCGCATGGGTGCTGGATGTGGTTAGTCAGGACCAACAAGAGTACATTAGAAACCTGAGGAAGGTGTTGAAACTGCTTAAACCTGGGGGTCAGTTAATTGTAATTGGTGTCCTGAATGGCACATATTTTACCGTTGCTAATCAAAGGTTACATATATTTCCATATGATGAAAGTTTTATAAGAAAGACCCTCACTGATGAAGGTTGTGAAATTGTTTCTTGTGAGTTACTCGATAGGACAGTAGACAGTGATCTCACAGATTATAAACAATTTATGGTCCTTATTGCTGTCAAGGGGAATTGCTAGAATCAGTGGCCACTGGCTGGATTATTCAATCAAAACGCTTCTTAATGCCCTCAGGCATTTACTAAATCTTGCAAACTGATCTTGTACTGAAAAAGAGCTAAAATTATATATAAATGAAAGTACTTAACAATAAATGTTGATTATTATTTGTCATCTTTCTTGAAATATAATTAAAAATTCTAATAAATAGTATTTCTACAATGTTTTCATTTTGAATTTTTTTTTATTCAAATGTAAGAGTTGGGTAATAAATTTGGTAGCAGTTGTTTTTTTTCTATTAAACTGCTGGCACTCTCCTAAACTGTTGAATGTCTTCTGGCCAGGTTCATGTTTCCCTGGTCTATAAAATACTTGGAATGGACTAGTCTGGTGATACAAGTTCCAGCCATGACTGTTACACTATACCAATCATTATTTTAGAAGAACTACAGTATATGTTTCTGCCCCCAAAAAAATTACTTCTAGTTACAGTAGTCCCATCCAATAAGTACTAAGTAGATTATATTATTATTCTAATCACTATATTTTTAAAGCTATGAGAGAAAAAGAAGCGATACAATTAGACAGAAAGAGTGAAAGGGAGAGAAGAAAATAACAAATACAGATGAATATCTCCCAGCGCTAAATTTATCAAATGAATCCTATATATTTCTAGCTATACTGTCAAGGTGTCAAACATAAATAATTTCAAAATAGATGTTAAATGAATATATTTCCTTTATTCAAAGTATAATATTAAAACCTACATAGGATATCTTTTTTCTAACCCCATTACAAAAGTACTCTAGTGAATCCTAATACCGATATACTAAAAAATAAATGAAAGACAAGACAAAAACATAAAACAAATAAAATCAGTGATACGCTTATTTGAGCGAATTCCTCACTACAATTCTCCAAATAAACTCTGATTGTTCTCAGGTGAATTGGTAATTGCTGTAGTGAAGTCCTGAAATTGCAGGAATAGAACAGTGTCCCACCAGACTTTCTGGTTTGCTTGAATCAGAAAACAGTCTTTGTGTTTGTTAATTAAGGCCGGTATCTCCTGATTCCAGATAACGTCCCAATCACAGGTATACCATAGGAAAAGCCACTTACTTCAATGTCACGAAGCAAATAAACCACGGGTGTCTGCCGGCAAACAATAAAGACACCCGTGGTTTATTTGCTTTGTGACATTGAAGTAAGTGGCTTTTCCTATGGTATACCTGTGATTGGGACGTTATCTGAAATCAGGAGATACAGGCTTCCTCAGGAAGCCTGCTTAGACAGGCGAAACTAGTCGATCGCAGAGGCGCCAATTTATTGTCTGCCGGCAGACACCCGTGGTTTATTTGCTTCGTGACATTGAAGTAAGTGGCTTTTCCTATGGTATACCTGTGATTGGGACGTTATCTGGAATCAGGAGATACCGGCCTTAATTAACAAACACAAAGACTGTTTTCTGATTCAAGCAAACCAGAAAGTCTGGTGGGACACTGTTCTATTCCTGGGATTTCAGGACTTCACTACAGCAATTACCAATTCACCTGAGAACAATCAGAGTTTATTTGGAGAATTGTAGTGAGTAAATCACTCAAATAAGCGTATCACTGATTTTATATGTTTTATGTTTTTGTCTTGTCTTTTATTTATTTTTTAGTATACCGGTATTAGGATTCACTAGAGTACTTTTTAGTAATGGAGTTAGAAAAAAAGATATCCTATGTAGATTTTAATATTATATTTTGAATAAAGGAAATAAATTCATTTAACATCTATTTTGAAATGATTTATGTTTGACACCTTGACAATATAGCTAGAAATATATAGGATTAATTTGATAGATTTAGCGCTGGGAGATATTCATCTGTATTTGTGTCTTTAGAAACGGAGAGGATAGTGGAAACTTCTCTCTCTCTCTCCCTAGCAGCTTTAACCTATCAAGTGAGGCAAAAAAGCGCAGTCCTCAATTCTTCCCCTTTTTCAGAGAAGAAAATAAAAAAAATATAACGAAAGCAAAAGAGAGTGAGAAAACCAGAGAAGAGAGGAAATATGGAGAAAAAGATAGGGAATAAAATAAATAGAAAATAATTAAAAGAAAAAGAGGGAGAGAATGAACACTTACAAAACAAATAAAATGTAAAAAAAAATATATTTAAAATATTTATATTATTTTCCAGAGACATTTTGGCATCTACAGAAACATCCGATATCGCTCATACACAAGTGTTCCTTCCAATAATCACTATCTGTACTAATGATCATAAGGAATAAAGATTTACATCCACAACTACAGGAAGATCTGTCTGCAAGTTGGTTGTCAGAATGTACACACTGTAAGATGTGCACAATTTTATGACCAAATTTATCTAGTCTTTTAATTATGCTTAAAGATTCAATCATGAGAAGATATTCAATTTTCTGCAATAAATTGGCTAGAGGGACTGGATTAAGGGCTACAGGGACTGTATTACGAGGAAAGGCTTACTAGGTTGAATATATACACACTGGAAAAGAGGCGTCAAATATGTAAAGGGAAACTACAAAGAGTTATCAGAGGAATTATTTATTAAAAGAACTCTGTTTAGGACACGTGGGCACTCGTTGAGGCTGGAGGGGAAAAAATTCCCGTACACAATGGAGGAAAGGGTTCTTTACTGTTAGGGCAATCAGGATTTGGGATTCCTTGCCAGAGAAAGTGGTAATGGCAGACTCTGTAAATGCACTTAAAAAAAGGATTGGATGAATTTCTGATTGAAAAGGATATCCAAGGTTACAACATTTAAAATACTGACATTGTTAATACGGGTGTATCAAGACTTATAGTTGTTAACTAGTCATACAAACATTCTTCAGCAGGTTCAGTATAATCAACTCAACTTAATACAGAATACAGGTTGAACACGATGGGCATTTTGCCTCTTTTCAACCTCAATTACTATGTTACTATGTTACTAAATGGAAATTGCATGTGCGTAAACATTATTGGGGATGTGTGTGTCCACTCATGTTTTAGGTCACATTCGGATTTGGTTTTGGATTACTTGACCAAAGGCTGCAGTCAGAGCTGGATTAAGGCTTCGGGGGGCCTGGGGTACTTAAGACAGGGGGGCCCTAAGATTTAAAATTAAAATCATGTGGGTTCCGGTAGCAGGTGCTGCTGACAAATGTACCCTCTACTGCCCCTGCAGCGGCATGTCTGTCGCCGGGCCTGCTGACCGAGCATAGAGGGCGAGTGTAGAGAGGGAAGGGTCAGGTGGATGATGGACACGGGTGTAGAGAGCGGGTGTGGGCGGGCGTAGCGGGCGGCCGTAGGTAGCGGGATGTCTAGACAGAGACAGCAAAAGAGCAGCCAAGATAGCAATAGAGCTGCAGAGGGAGACAAACAGCAAGAGAGCAGCAGACACAGCAACATAGGAGCAGATAGAGACAGAGAGCAATAGAGTAGCAGAGACAGACTGCAAGAGAGCAGCATAGAGAGACAGACTGCATGAGAGTAGCGGAGAGACAGACAGCAAGAGAGCAGTCAGAAGTGCCAGGAGACAGCTTCTCTCAAATAGCAGTAAGGAGAGGTCCTTATAGCAGTTGCTGCCTGCTGCCAATCAGGGAAGGTAGTGTATTTGCTGTTCACCTTCAGGCGACTAACATCCAGTGTGTCTCCCGACTTGAGCAGAGGGAGAGGGAACTTATTAACAGTGTCTGCCCGCTATTTGCTGTAGCAGTACCCTGTCACCCGTACTATACACTTCAACAACTGACAGTGTACCGCTACAGCAAATAGCGGGAAGTGCATATGCACATTAGACAAGAATTAACATGGCAGCCACTTACAATAAGGGATGGCATGCTGTAGGAAATGCTAGATGAGAAGAGGAAATGGTGGGTTAGCATTAGAGATGAGCGGGTTCGGTTCCTCGGAATCCGAACCCGCCCGAACTTCAGGGTTTTTTACACGGGGCCGAGCAGGCTCGGATCCTCCCGCCTTGCTCGGTTAACCCGAGCGCGCCCGAACGTCATCATCACGCTGTCGGATTCTCGCGAGGCTCGGATTCTATATAAGGAGCCGCGCGTCGCCGCCATTTTTCACACGTGCATTGAGATTCATAGGGAGAGGACGTGGCTGGCGTCCTCTCCGTTTATAGAGATTCGAGAAGAGAGTGAGACAGTCTCACTAGAGAGAGACACAGTAGTAATTTTGGGGAGCATTAGGAGGAGTCATTAGGAGGAGTACTACTACTACTAGTACTTGCTGAAGTGAAGTGATAGATAGTGTGACTGTATTGTATTATCTGACTTGTGGGGGAGACACTGACAGTGGGGAGCAGTTAGAGTCTGAGAGCAGGACTCAGGACTCAGGAGTACATACTACATATAACGTACAGTGCACACTTTTGCTGCCAGAGTGCCACACCAGTATAATATATATTGTGATTGTATGCTTAGGAGTACTACTTGCAAGTTGCTGATAGTGTGACCAGTGACCTGACCACCAGTTTAATAATCACCACCAGTTTAATTAATATATATATATATATATATATAATTGTATATAATTAATATATATATAATATTATAATTGTATACCACCTACCCGTGTTTTTTTTTTTTTCTTTCTTCTTTATACATACTACTATAGTAGCTTACTGTAGCAGTCTGCGGTGCTGCTGAGCTGACAGTGTCCAGCAGGTCCGTCATCAGTCATTACATAATAAATATATATACCTGTCCGGCTGCAGTACTAGTGATATTATATATACATATATATATTGATTTCATATCATTATCATCCAGTCTATATTAGCAGCAGACACAGTACGTTAGTCCACGGCTGTAGCTACCTCTGTGTCGGCACTCGGCAGTCCATCCATAATTGTATACCACCTACCCGTGGTTTTTTTTTTTTCTTTCTTCTTGATACATACTACTATAGTAGCTTACTGTAGCAGTCTGCGGTGCTGCTGAGCTGACAGTGTCCAGCAGGTCCGTCATCAGTCATCATTACCTAATAAATATATATCTACCTGTCCGGCTGCAGTACTAGTGATATTATATATACATATATATATTGATTTCATATCATTATCATCCAGTCTATATTAGCAGCAGACACAGTACGTTAGTCCACGGCTGTAGCTACCTCTGTGTCGGCACTCGGCAGTCCATCCATAATTGTATACCACCTACCCGTGGTTTTTTTTTTCTTTCTTCTTGATACATACTACTATAGTAGCTTACTGTAGCAGTCTGCGGTGCTGCTGAGCTGACAGTGTCCAGCAGGTCCGTCATCAGTCATCATTACCTAATAAATATATATCTACCTGTCCGGCTGCAGTACTAGTGATATTATATATACATATATATATTGATTTCATATCATTATCATCCAGTCTATATTAGCAGCAGACACAGTACGGTAGTCCACGGCTGTAGCTACCTCTGTGTCGGCACTCGGCAGTCCATCCATAATTGTATACCACCTACCCGTGGTTTTTTTTTTTTTCTTCTTGATACATACTACTATAGTAGCTTACTGTAGCAGTCTGTGGTGCTGCTGAGCTGACAGTGTCCAGCAGGTCCGTCATCAGTCATCATTACCTAATAAATATATATCTACCTGTCCGGCTGCAGTACTAGTGATATTATATATACATATATATATTGATTTCATATCATTATCATCCAGTCTATATTAGCAGCAGACACAGTACGTTAGTCCACGGCTGTAGCTACCTCTGTGTCGGCACTCGGCAGTCCATCCATAATTGTATACCACCTACCCGTGGTTTTTTTTTTTTCTTTCTTCTTGATACATACTACTATAGTAGCTTACTGTAGCAGTCTGCGGTGCTGCTGAGCTGACAGTGTCCAGCGGGTCCGTCATCAGTCATCATTACCTAATAAATATATATCTACCTGTCCGGCTGCAGTACTAGTAATATTATATATACATATATATATTGATTTCATATCATTATCATCCAGTCTATATTAGCAGCAGACACAGTACGGTAGTCCACGGCTGTAGCTACCTCTGTGTCGGCACTCGGCAGTCCATCCATAATTGTATACCACCTACCCGTGGTTTTTTTTTTTCTTTCTTCTTTATACATACTACTATAGTAGCTTACTGTAGCAGTCTGCGGTGCTGCTGAGCTGACAGTGTCCAGCAGGTCCGTCATCAGTCATCATTACCTAATAAATATATATCTACCTGTCCGGCTGCAGTACTAGTGATATTATATATACATATATATATTGATTTCATATCATTATCATCCAGTCTATATTAGCAGCAGACACAGTACGGTAGTCCACGGCTGTAGCTACCTCTGTGTCGGCACTCGGCAGTCCATCCATAAGTATACTAGTATCCATCCATCTCCATTGTTTACCTGAGGTGCCTTTTAGTTGTGCCTATTAAAATATGGAGAACAAAAATGTTGAGGTTCCAAAATTAGGGAAAGATCAAGATCCACTTCCACCTCGTGCTGAAGCTGCTGCCACTAGTCATGGCCGAGACGATGAAATGCCAGCAACGTCGTCTGCCAAGGCCGATGCCCAATGTCATAGTACAGAGCATGTCAAATCCAAAACACCAAATATCAGTAAAAAAAGGACTCCAAAACCTAAAATAAAATTGTCGGAGGAGAAGCGTAAACTTGCCAATATGCCATTTACCACACGGAGTGGCAAGGAACGGCTGAGGCCCTGGCCTATGTTCATGGCTAGTGGTTCAGCTTCACATGAGGATGGAAGCACTCAGCCTCTCGCTAGAAAAATGAAAAGACTCAAGCTGGCAAAAGCAGTAGCACCGCAAAGAACTGTGCGTTCTTCGAAATCCCAAATCCACAAGGAGAGTCCGACTCCAATTGTGTCGGTTGCGATGCCTGACCTTCCCAACACTGGACGTGAAGAGCATGCGCCTTCCACCATTTGCACGCCCCCTGCAAGTGCTGGAAGGAGCACCCGCAGTCCAGTTCCTGATAGTCAGATTGAAGATGTCAGTGTTGAAGTACACCAGGATGAGGAGGATATTGGTGTTGCTGGCGCTGGGGAGAAAATTGACCAGGAGGATTCTGATGGTGAGGTGGTTTGTTTAAGTCAGGCACCCGGGGAGACACCTGTTGTCCGTGGGAGGAATATGGCCACTGACATGCCTGGTGAAAATACCAAAAAAATCAGCTCTTCGGTGTGGAAGTATTTCAACAGAAATGCGGACAACAGGTGTCAAGCCGTGTGTTGCCTTTGTCAAGCTGTAATAAGTAGGGGTAAGGACGTTAACCACCTCGGAACATCCTCCCTTATACGTCACCTGCAGCGCATTCATAATAAGTCAGTGACAGGTTCAAAAACTTTGGGCGACAGCGGGAGCAGTCCACTGACCAGTAAATACCTTCCTCTTGTAACCAAGCTCACGCAAACCACCCCACCAACTCCCTCAGTGTCAATTTCCTCCTTCCCCAGGAATGCCAATAGTCCTGCAGGCCATGTCACTGGCAATTCTGACGATTCCTCTCCTGCCTGGGATTCCTCCGATGCATCCTTGCGTGTAACGCCTACTGCTGCTGGCGCTGCTGTTGTTGCTGCTGGGAGTCGATGGTCATCCCAGAGGGGAAGTCGTAAGACCACTTTTACTACTTCCACCAAGCAATTGACTGTCCAACAGTCCTTTGCGAGGAAGATGAAATATCACAGCAGTCATCCTACTGCAAAGCGGATAACTGAGGCCTTGGCATCCTGGGTGGTGAGAAACGTGGTTCCGGTATCCATCATTACTGCAGAGCCAACTAGAGACTTGTTGGAGGTACTGTGTCCCCGGTACCAAATACCATCTAGGTTCCATTTCTCTAGGCAGGCGATACCGAAAATGTACACAGACCTCAGAAAAAGAGTCACCAGTGTTCTAAAAAATGCAGCTGTACCCAATGTCCACTTAACCACGGACATGTGGACAAGTGGAGCAGGGCAGGGTCAGGACTATATGACTGTGACAGCCCACTGGGTAGATGTATGGACTCCCGCCGCAAGAACAGCAGCGGCGGCACCAGTAGCAGCATCTCGCAAACGCCAACTCTTTCCTAGGCAGGCTACGCTTTGTATCACCGGTTTCCAGAATACGCACACAGCTGAAAACCTCTTACGGCAACTGAGGAAGATCATCGCGGAATGGCTTACCCCAATTGGACTCTCCTGTGGATTTGTGGCATCGGACAACGCCAGCAATATTGTGTGTGCATTAAATATGGGCAAATTCCAGCACGTCCCATGTTTTGCACATACCTTGAATTTGGTGGTGCAGAATTTTTTAAAAAACGACAGGGGCGTGCAAGAGATGCTGTCGGTGGCCAGAAGAATTGCGGGACACTTTCGGCGTACAGGCACCACGTACAGAAGACTGGAGCACCACCAAAAACAACTGAACCTGCCCTGCCATCATCTGAAGCAAGAAGTGGTAACGAGGTGGAATTCAACCCTCTATATGCTTCAGAGGTTGGAGGAGCAGCAAAAGGCCATTCAAGCCTATACAATTGAGCATGATATAGGAGGTGGAATGCACCTGTCTCAAGCGCAGTGGAGAATGATTTCAACGTTGTGCAAGGTTCTGCTGCCCTTTGAACTTGCCACACGTGAAGTCAGTTCAGACACTGCCAGCCTGAGTCAGGTCATTCCCCTCATCAGGCTTTTGCAGAAGAAGCTGGAGACATTGAAGGAGGAGCTAACACGGAGCGATTCCGCTAGGCATGTGGGACTTGTGGATGGAGCCCTTAATTCGCTTAACAAGGATTCACGGGTGGTCAATCTGTTGAAATCAGAGCACTACATTTTGGCCACCGTGCTCGATCCTAGATTTAAAGCCTACCTTGGATCTCTCTTTCCGGCAGACACAAGTCTGCTGGGGTTAAAAGACCTGCTGGTGAGAAAATTGTCAAGTCAAGCGGAACGCGACCTGTCAACATCTCCTCCTTCACATTCTCCCGCAACTGGGGGTGCGAGGAAAAGGCTCAGAATTCCGAGCCCACCCGCTGGCGGTGATGCAGGGCAGTCTGGAGCGACTGCTGATGCTGACATCTGGTCCGGACTGAAGGACCTGACAACGATTACGGACATGTCGTCTACTGTCACTGCATATGATTCTCTCACCATTGAAAGAATGGTGGAGGATTATCCAAGTAGGCACGTCACACAGTCCGTACTTATACTGGCAGGAAAAAGAGGCAATTTGGAGGCCCTTGCACAAACTGGCTTTATTCTACCTAAGTTGCCCTCCCGTGTGTACTCCGAAAGAGTGTTTAGTGCCGCCGCTCACCTTGTCAGCAATCGGCGTACGAGGTTACATCCAGAAAATGTGGAGAAGATGATGTTCATTAAAATGAATTATAATCAATTCCTCCGTGGAGACATTGACCAGCAGCAATTGCCTCCACAAAGTACACAGGGAGCTGAGATGGTGGATTCCAGTGGGGACGAATTGATAATCTGTGAGGAGGGGGATGTACACGGTGATATATCGGAGGATGATGATGAGGTGGACATCTTGCCTCTGTAGAGCCAGTTTGTGCAAGGAGAGATTAATTGCTTCTTTTTTGGTGGGGGTCCAAACCATCCCGTCATTTCAGTCACAGTCGTGTGGCAGACCCTGTCACTGAAATGATGGGTTGGTTAAAGTGTGCATGTCCTGTTTATACAACATAAGGGTGGGTGGGAGGGCCCAAGGACAATTTCATCTTGCACCTCTTTTTTCTTTAATTTTTCTTTGCGTCATGTGCTGTTTGTGGAGTGTTTTTTGGAAGGGCCATCCTGTGTGACACTGCAGTGCCACTCCTAGATGGGCCAGGTGTTTGTGTCGGCCACTAGGGTCGCTTATCTTACTCACACAGCTACCTCATTGCGCCTCTTTTTTTCTTTGCGTCATGTGCTGTTTGGGGAGTGTTTTTTGGAAGGGCCATCCTGCGTGACACTGCAGTGCCACTCCTAGATGGGCCAGGTGTTTGTGTCGGCCACTAGGGTCGCTTAGCTTAGTCATCCAGCGTCCTCGGTGCAAATTTTAGGACTAAAAATAATATTGTGAGGTGTGAGGTATTCAGAATAGACTGAAAATGAGTGGAAATTATGGTTTTTGAGGTTAATAATACTTTGGGATCAAAATGACCCCCAAATTCTATGATTTAAGCTGTTTTTTAGGTTTTTTGGGAAAAAAACACCCGAATCCAAAACACACCCGAATCCGACAAAAAAAATTCGGTGAGGTTTTGCCAAAACGCGGTCGAACCCAAAACACGGCCGCGGAACCGAACCCAAAACCAAAACACAAAACCCGAAAAATTTCCGGCGCTCATCTCTAGTTAGCATCAATGTGTTGGTAGTATAAAAAGGACAAGAACCACAAAAATTGCATAGTAATAACTAGAGATGAGCGGGTTCGGTTTCTCTGAATCCGAACCCGCCAGAACTTCATGTTTTTTTTCACGGGTCCGAGCGACTCGGATCTTCCCGCCTTGCTCGGTTAACCCGAGCGCGCCCGAACGTCATCATGACGCTGTAGGTCGCGAGGCTCGGATTCTATCGCGAGACTCGGATTCTATATAAGGAGCCGCGCGTCGCCGCCATTTTCACACGTGCATTGAGATTGATAGGGAGAGGACGTGGCTGGCGTCCTCTCCATTTAGATTATAAGAGACTGAGAGAGATTTACTGGAGCTGACTAGGAGGAGTACTGTTACTGTAGAAGTGTAGAGACTGAGTGGAGAGAGTTTACTAGTGAGGACAGTGCAGTTTACTTTATAATCCGTTCTCTGCCTGAAAAAAGCGATATACAGCACACAGTGACTCAGTCACATACCATATCTGTGTGCACTGCTCAGGCTCAGGCCAGTGTGCTGCATCATCTATTATCTATATATAATATTATATATATCTGTCTGACTGCTCAGCTCACACAGCTTATAATTGTGGGGGAGACTGGGGAGCACTACTGCAGTGCCAGTTATAGGTTATAGCAGGAGCCAGGAGTACATAATATATTATATAGTGAGTGACCACCAGACACACAGTGCAGTTTATTTAATATATCCGTTCTCTGCCTGAAAAAAGCGATACACACAGTGACTCAGTCAGTCACATACCATATCTGTGTGCACTGCTCAGGCTCAGGCCAGTGTGCTGCATCATCTATTATCTATATATAATATTATATATATCTGTCTGACTGCTCAGCTCACACAGCTTATAATTGTGGGGGAGACTGGGGAGCACTACTGCAGTGCCAGTTATAGGTTATAGCAGGAGCCAGGAGTACATAATATATTATATAGTGAGTGACCACCAGACACACAGTGCAGTTTATTTAATATATCCGTTCTCTGCCTGAAAAAAGCGATATACACAGTGACTCAGTCAGTCACATACCATATCTGTGTGCACTGCTCAGGCTCAGGCCAGTGTGCTGCATCATCTATTATCTATATATAATATTATATATATCTGTCTGACTGCTCAGCTCACACAGCTTATAATTGTGGGGGAGACTGGGGAGCACTACTGCAGTGCCAGTTATAGGTTATAGCAGGAGCCAGGAGTACATAATATATTATATAGTGAGTGACCACCAGACACACAGTGCAGTTTATTTAATATATCCGTTCTCTGCCTGAAAAAAGCGATACACACAGTGACTCAGTCAGTCACATACCATATCTGTGTGCACTGCTCAGGCTCAGGCCAGTGTGCTGCATCATCTATATATATTATATATCTGTCTGACTGCTCAGCTCACACAGCTTATAATTGTGGGGGAGACTGGGGAGCACTACTGCAGTGCCAGTTATAGGTTATAGCAGGAGCCAGGAGTACATATTATATTAAAATTAAACAGTGCACACTTTTGCTGCAGGAGTGCCACTGCCAGTGTGACTGACCAGTGACCTGACCACACTGACCACCAGTATAGTTAGTAGTATACTTATATTGTGATTGCCTGAAAAAGTTAAACACTCGTCGTGTGACTTCACTTGTGTGTTTTTTTTTTTTTTATTCTATAAAAATAAAACTCATTCTGCTGACAGACAGTGTCCAGCAGGTCCGTCATTATATAATATATAATATATACCTGTCCGGCTGCAGTAGTGATATATATATATTTTTTATATCATTTATCATCCAGTCGCAGCAGACACAGTACGGTAGTTCACGGCTGTGGCTACCTCTGTGTCTCTGCACTCGGCAGGCAGTCCGTCCATAATTGTAATACCACCTAACCGTGGATTTTTTTCATTCTTCTTTATACATACATAGTTACATAGACATCTTCTCTTTATCAACCAGTCTATATTAGCTGCAGACACAGTACAGTACGGTAGTTCACGGCTGTGGCTACCTCTGTGTCTGCACTCGGCAGGCAGTCCATCCATAATTGTATACCACCTAACCGTGGTTTTTTTTCATTCTTCTTTATACATACATAGTTACATAGACATCTTCTCTTTATCAACCAGTCTATATTAGCTGCAGACACAGTACAGTACGGTAGTTCACGGCTGTGGCTACCTCTGTGTCTGCACTCGGCAGGCAGTCCGTCCATAATTGTATACCACCTAACCGTGGATTTTTTTCAGTCTTCTTTACACATACATAGTTACATAGACATCTTCTCTTTATCAACCAGTCTATATTAGCTGCAGACACAGTACAGTACGGTAGTTCACGGCTGTGGCTACCTCTGTGTCTGCAGTCGGCAGGCAGTCCATAATTGTATACTAGTATCCATCTCCATTGTTTACCTGAGGTGCCTTTTAGTTGTGCCTATTAAAATATGGAGAACAAAAATGTTGAGGTTCCAAAATTAGGGAAAGATCAAGATCCACTTCCACCTTGTGCTGAAGCTGCTGCCACTAGTCATGGCCGAGACGATGAAATGCCAGCAACGTCGTCTGCCAAGGCCGATGCCCAATGTCATAGTACAGAGCATGTCAAATCCAAAACACCAAATATCAGAAAAAAAAGGACTCCAAAACCTAAAATAAAATTGTCGTCGGAGAAGCGTAAACTTGCCAATATGCCATTTACCACACGGAGTGGCAAGGAACGGCTGAGGCCCTGGCCTATGTTCATGGCTAGTGGTTCAGCTTCACATGAGGATGGAAGCACTCAGCCTCTCGCTAGAAAAATGAAAAGACTCAAGCTGGCAAAAGCAGCACAGCAAAGAACTGTGCATTCTTCGAAATCCCAAATCCACAAGGAGAGTCCAATTGTGTCGGTTGCGATGCCTGACCTTCCCAACACTGGACGTGAAGAGCATGCGCCTTCCACCATTTGCACGCCCCCTGCAAGTGCTGGAAGGAGCACCCGCAGTCCAGTTCCTGATAGTCAGATTGAAGATGTCAGTGTTGAAGTACACCAGGATGAGGAGGATATGGGTGTTGCTGGCGCTGGGGAGGAAATTGACCAGGAGGATTCTGATGGTGAGGTGGTTTGTTTAAGTCAGGCACCCGGGGAGACACCTGTTGTCCGTGGGAGGAATATGGCCGTTGACATGCCAGGTGAAAATACCAAAAAAATCAGCTCTTCGGTGTGGAGGTATTTCACCAGAAATGCGGACAACAGGTGTCAAGCCGTGTGTTCCCTTTGTCAAGCTGTAATAAGTAGGGGTAAGGACGTTAACCACCTCGGAACATCCTCCCTTATACGTCACCTGCAGCGCATTCATAATAAGTCAGTGACAAGTTCAAAAACTTTGGGTGACAGCGGAAGCAGTCCACTGACCAGTAAATCCCTTCCTCTTGTAACCAAGCTCACGCAAACCACCCCACCAACTCCCTCAGTGTCAATTTCCTCCTTCCCCAGGAATGCCAATAGTCCTGCAGGCCATGTCACTGGCAATTCTGACGAGTCCTCTCCTGCCTGGGATTCCTCCGATGCATCCTTGCGTGTAACGCCTACTGCTGCTGGCGCTGCTGTTGTTGCCGCTGGGAGTCGATGGTCATCCCAGAGGGGAAGTCGTAAGCCCACTTGTACTACTTCCAGTAAGCAATTGACTGTTCAACAGTCCTTTGCGAGGAAGATGAAATATCACAGCAGTCATCCTACTGCAAAGCGGATAACTGAGGCCTTGACAACTATGTTGGTGTTAGACGTGCGTCCGGTATCCGCCGTTAGTTCACAGGGAACTAGACAATTTATTGAGGCAGTGTGCCCCCGTTACCAAATACCATCTAGGTTCCACTTCTCTAGGCAGGCGATACCGAGAATGTACACGGACGTCAGAAAAAGACTCACCAGTGTCCTAAAAAATGCAGTTGTACCCAATGTCCACTTAACCACGGACATGTGGACAAGTGGAGCAGGGCAGGGTCAGGACTATATGACTGTGACAGCCCACTGGGTAGATGTATGGACTCCCGCCGCAAGAACAGCAGCGGCGGCACCAGTAGCAGCATCTCGCAAACGCCAACTCTTTCCTAGGCAGGCTACGCTTTGTATCACCGGTTTCCAGAATACGCACACAGCTGAAAACCTCTTACGGCAACTGAGGAAGATCATCGCGGAATGGCTTACCCCAATTGGACTCTCCTGTGGATTTGTGGCATCGGACAACGCCAGCAATATTGTGTGTGCATTAAATCTGGGCAAATTCCAGCACGTCCCATGTTTTGCACATACCTTGAATTTGGTGGTGCAGAATTTTTTAAAAAATGACAGGGGCGTGCAAGAGATGCTGTCGGTGGCCAGAAGAATTGCGGGACACTTTCGGCGTACAGGCACCACGTACAGAAGACTGGAGCACCACCAAAAACTACTGAACCTGCCCTGCCATCATCTGAAGCAAGAAGTGGTAACGAGGTGGAATTCAACCCTCTATATGCTTCAGAGGTTGGAGGAGCAGCAAAAGGCCATTCAAGCCTATACAATTGAGCACGATATAGGAGGTGGAATGCACCTGTCTCAAGTGCAGTGGAGAATGATTTCAACGTTGTGCAAGATTCTGATGCCCTTTGAACTTGCCACACGTGAAGTCAGTTCAGACACTGCCAGCCTGAGTCAGGTCATTCCCCTCATCAGGCTTTTGCAGAAGAAGCTGGAGGCATTGAAGAAGGAGCTAAAAGGGAGCGATTCCGCTAGGCATGTGGGACTTGTGGATGCAGCCCTTAATTCGCTTAACAAGGATTCACGGGTGGTCAATCTGTTGAAATCAGAGCACTACATTTTGGCCACCGTGCTCGATCCTAGATTTAAAGCCTACCTTGGATCTCTCTTTCCGGCAGACACAAGTCTGCTGGGGTTGAAAGACCTGCTGGTGACAAAATTGTCAAGTCAAGCGGAACGCGACCTGTCAACATCTCCTCCTTCACATTCTCCCACAACTGGGGGTGCGAGGAAAAGGCTCAGAATTCCGAGCCCACCCGCTGGCGGTGATGCAGGGCAGTCTGGAGCGACTGCTGATGCTGACATCTGGTCCGGACTGAAGGACCTGACAACGATTACGGACATGTCGTCTACTGTCACTGCATATGATTCTCTCAACATTGATAGAATGGTGGAGGATTATATGAGTGACCGCATCCAAGTAGGCACGTCACACAGTCCGTACTTATACTGGCAGGAAAAAGAGGCAATTTGGAGGCCCTTGCACAAACTGGCTTTATTCTACCTAACTTGCCCTCCCACAAGTGTGTACTCCGAAAGAGTGTTTAGTGACGCCGCTCACCTTGTCAGCAATCGGCGTACGAGGTTACATCCAGAAAATGTGGAGAAGATGATGTTCATTAAAATGAATTATAATCAATTCCTCCGCGGAGACATTGACCAGCAGCAATTGCCTCCACAAAGTACACAGGGAGCTGAGATGGTGGATTCCAGTGGGGACGAATTGATAATCTGTGAGGAGGGGGATGTACACGGTGATATATCGGAGGGTGAAGATGAGGTGGACATCTTGCCTCTGTAGAGCCAGTTTGTGCAAGGAGAGATTAATTGCTTCTTTTTTGGGGGGGGGCCAAACCAACCCGTCATATCAGTCACAGTCGTGTGGCAGACCCTGTCACTGAAATGATGGGTTGGTTAAAGTGTGCATGTCCTGTTTTGTTTATACAACATAAGGGTGGGTGGGAGGGCCCAAGGACAATTCCATCTTGCACCTCTTTTTTCTTTTCTTTTTCTTTGCATCATGTGCTGATTGGGGAGGGTTTTTTGGAAGGGACATCCTGCGTGACACTGCAGTGCCACTCCTAGATGGGCCCGGTGTTTGTGTCGGCCACTAGGGTCGCTAATCTTACTCACACAGTCAGCTACCTCATTGCGCCTCTTTTTTTCTTTGCGTCATGTGCTGTTTGGGGAGGGTTTTTTGGAAGGGACATCCTGCGTGACACTGCAGTGCCACTCCTAGATGGGCCCGGTGTTTGTGTCGGCCACTAGGGTCGCTAATCTTACTCACACAGCTACCTCATTGCGCCTCTTTTTTTCTTTGCGTCATGTGCTGTTTGGGGAGGGTTTTTTGGAAGGGACATCCTGCGTGACACTGCAGTGCCACTCCTAGATGGGCCCGGTGTTTGTGTCGGCCACTAGGGTCGCTTATCTTACTCACACAGCGACCTCGGTGCAAATTTTAGGACTAAAAATAATATTGTGAGGTGTGAGGTATTCAGAATAGACTGAAAATGAGTGTAAATTATGGTTTTTGAGGTTAATAATACTTTGGGATCAAAATGACCCCCAAATTCTATGATTTAAGCTGTTTTTTAGTGTTTTTTGAAAAAAACACCCGAATCCAAAACACACCCGAATCCGACAAAAAAAATTCGGTGAGGTTTTGCCAAAACGCGTTCGAACCCAAAACACGGCCGCGGAACCGAACCCAAAACCAAAACACAAAACCCGAAAAATTTCAGGCGCTCATCTCTAGTAATAACCTGTTCTAACAGCAGACCTCTGACCCCAGGGCATAATACAAATGCCTGGTTACTATGCCATCAACTTTATTGTCTCAGGCTCCAAAGCATGCAAGCACTGCTCATGCAATGCACACAGTAGAACGTTCTGTCGCAGTAATATCTGATATGCAGAAAATTATAGCAGCTATTATAATGCAATGTGGCTTTTATAATATTAAGAGAAAAAAAGGTGAAATCTCAGGAGTTTTCAATGGCGGCTGTCATACAAAGAGGAGGGGGACCAGACTGCAGACACAGATAACATGCATACTGCCTTACATATAGGACACAGGAATAAAGGAAGGGCCATGGCAGGGAAGACTGAAACATGCATTTAAACATTAACCAGACAGCAGTCAATAAAGCTAAATATATATATATATATATATATATATATATATATATCACTACATACACATATGTAACAATTGCACACGTACATATATGCAAGGACATCATTATTACATCTCTCGTGTACATAAATTGACGGTCATTACATTGCAATTTTAACACAGAAATGTACTCATGCTGTATATTTGCAGGAATAAAGCCATAATGCCCCCAATATCTCAGGCCACCAGCTGTAGAATAACGTTAAGAACATGTACACAGCTCCTATGTAACCCTACACGTATGTACATGCAGACTGTGCATGCAATCCAGAGACAGTGACAGGACAAATAGAGAATTGTCGGAGAATGATGGGGAGATAGCGAGGCTACAGGCAGCTCCCATTCATCCACAGCAGCACCGGCCCCTTACCGTCAGCGCAGACAGATCTATCTCATCCAGGCTGCGCACCAAGTTTCCTCCGCGGTGCTCTTATTATGCCGGCTCCACCTGCCCTATTATTCCAGCGTGCGGCTGTGGCTCTTCCAGGATCTCGGGAGCCGGAGGTGCGTGTGCCTGTCACTGCGTCCGGGGTCCGACTACCATCCAGTATGTCTCCGGACTTGAGCGGAGGGAGAGGGAACTCAGTAACAGTGTCTTCCCGCTATTTGCTGTTGCGGTACACTGTCACTCGTACTATACACTTCAACAAGTAACAGTGTACCGCAACAGCTAATAGAGGGAAGACACTGCCACCCGCTCCAGCAGGCTTTTTCTGGTTTGCGTTAAGAACCCGGCAGCAGACGCGTGGATCAAGTCGGCCGCAGGCATAGTGAGCCAGCCTGGCCAAGGGCAAATGTGACCAGCTGGCCATCACAGGCAGTGGAGCCGCCGCCGGGAGCCGGGAGCCAGAGGCGCCAGGGACGGCTATCGCTAAGCTGCCCTGTCGCTGCGTGTGGCGCCGGCTCCCGGGAGCGCAGGGCAATACCGCAGATCGGATCTCTGTTCCGATCTGCGGCGGCGATGGGGGGCCCTTTGAAAAAAGGGGGCACGGGGTACTTCTCCCCGGGACCCCCCTCTTAATCCGGCTCTGGCTGCAGTGAGCTAGGCTACCACTGAAGAAGCCTCCCCAAGGGTGAAACAAGATGTCTCGTCCTGTTATGGAGGGTAAGCACATGTCTAACTGTCCTCCTCATTAGCACCAAGCGCATGTGGGAATTCCAGGCACCTTTTTCATTAAACTCCCCCTTTAGATATTGTGGGTCTCCAATAACAATTGTCTGCAATTCCTAATTAGGGGAACAGACTGTTTAAAGGAATTTGTACCTACAAACATATCCACTAAACTTATTCTGTGAATACCTCTACCACTAGGGATCGCTCACCCAGCGTATAATATATATTACACATTCTGAGGCAGCAGCATCACAGCGGCATGTTCACTCCACACTATCCTTTTATAAAGTTACATACAGATGGGGCTGCACTCGTCCTGTGCGGCTCCATCGCAGGCGTGCACTCCCGACGTGACTAGGCGATCTGTCCACCTAGCCCCGCCGGGAGTGCACAGAGATGCTCTCCCATTCTAGTGAATGTGGCACGTCTTCATCACAGGAGCGTGCGTGTTGCTCTCGGCATTAGCACGGGCGCACCCAGGTACAGACTGAGTCACGACAAGCGTGGCTGCATCTGTACAGGCACTCTCATTGTGTATATTGTCACTGATGGTGGTCTGCAATGCAATTGTAACAGACTCACTTCTCTGAGAAGATCACAACAGTAGATGTCTAATTTTCGGTATCTGGTGTCTAGGTCGACCACACTTAGGTCGACAATGTCTAGGTCGAACACTATTGGTCGACATTAAGTAGGTCAACATGGTTTCTAGGTTGACAGGGACTCTAGGTTGACATGTTCTACAGATGGGTCCATGTATATCTTGACCTTTAATAGGACTGGGCAGTCGGACTTAATCCCCTGCTGTAATGACTTAATCCCATGCTGTAATGACTTAATCCCCTGCTGTAATGACTTAATCCCCTGCTGTAATGACTTAATCCCCTGCTCCTGCTGTAATGACTTAATCCCCTGCTGTAATGACTTAATCCCCTGCTGTAATGATTTAATCCCATGCTGTAATGACTTAATCCCCTGCTCCTGCTGTAATGATTTAATCCCCTGCTGTAATGACTTAATCCCCTGCTGTAATGACTTAATCCCATGCTGTAATTACTTAATCCCCTGCTGTAATGACTTAATCCCCTGCTGTAATGATTTAATCCCCTGCTGTATTGTTCTCTGTGTTGTATTGCAGCTGAGAACAATAGATGAAGGGTGCATGTTAATAAACCATGGTGTGCCTAGGCGCAGCAAACTAGCCAAGATAACAGTAGACCCATCTGTAGGTTGACATGACAAAAGGTCGACATGAGTTTTTCACTTTTTTCTCAATTTTTTTAACTTTTTAATACTTTACGATCAGCGTGGGCTACAATTGGGAATGGTAGGTAACCTGCGAAGCGAGACATGTGAGGGGACATGGTGCACTAATGGGGTTCCCAGTCACTGTACGGAGAAAACAACACCAAACAAAAAGTTTAAAAACTCATGTCGACCTTATGTCATGTCAACCTAGAACATGTCGACCGAGAGTCCCTGTCGACCTGGAAAGCATGTCGACCTACTTACTGTCGACCAATTGTGGTCAACCTGGACACTGTTGACCCTACATACCAGACCCCTAATTTTCTATACTACACATCTCTGTGACACACTTCAGCAGTCCCGCACACATATCATTCACTGCTGTGCACAGGATATGAAGCAGCAGCCTGCCTCCCAACATTGTCAACATAGATAGAGGGACACCTGCGCGTGCACCCGAAAAGGGGGCATGGCCTATGGGAAAGGGGCGTGGCTTCACGGGAGTGTCCGCGATCGTGAGCCACGGCCCCTTTATCGTCCTTGAGGGGGCATGCCCAGCAGCTCTATGAGCTGCTGGCATGCCTCCTCTCCCTCTGCCTCCACTCAATAGACACTGTCTTACACATATTGTATATAAATACAGCCACACTCCACGGCAATAATATTGTATGCTTTTGAGAATCCTTATGCATATGTGCCTGATGAATTGACCTGCATTTCCATGTGTGTATATATATATATATATATATATATATATAACAAGAAGGATGTAGCAGGCACTCACTCATGTTTCAGCCACCGGGGTGCCATCCCATGAATACATACACAGAAATAGTCCACTGGTATAGAATAACCAGATAATTCCTCCAGGTAGGGACCAGGCGGCACTCCACGGATTTTTGAAAACAGCAGCTTATTTATTTAAAGTGCAAAAAAGTGCATCATAATGAGCATAATTCCATTCCGACGTTTCAACGCCCGTAGGCGTTTTTTTCAAGGTGCTCAAACAGGTGTAAAACCACAAAAAACACAAAACAAACACATAACCACCAGTGTACTTACCTAAATAGCCTCCACGTGTAAGGTCTCCCTCGGTCAGCTTCCGGACGCCTGCGGTGTGCGGTGCGCGCGCTCCCAAGCTCTGTCACCGGCTCCCACTGATGACGTTGCCTCGTTGCTAGGCAACCGGACGCGGCCGTTACTACCACCGCGGCTCACGGTAGCCGCTCAAGGGCAGACTGAAAAGGATAAATAAAAACAAGTGTAATCAGTGCTCCCACAGAAGCGTGTATACAGAGAAGAGATTAAAAGTTTTAAAAGCAAGAACACCCAGGTGAATGGTGTAATGACACTGCAGATAAGAAGATCACTAATCAATAACACAACACTGTTATAATGATATAAGCAGAGACCTTAATTACCCACACCCCTATCAAAAGTGTGGGGGACAATTCACCTCACCCAAAAACATATAGAATGGAGGTGTTGAAGATTAATTAGGTAGGTGCTACATAACAGCTGATGACTTAAGGAGAACATATAGGCAGTCAAACTATGGATCAATTACTATATACCGAAGGACCCCACTATCATAGGGAGTGATGCGCTACATATAAATATGGACTAATCATAGGAAAACATTCCACGGCATTTGTTCATTAAGGCCACTCGGCGCTAAAGAGTTCAATTTGTAGATCCATCTTGCTTCTTTCTGGGCCAGGATCTTTGCTCTATCACCCCCCCCCCCCCCCCCCCGTGATAATATCGGAACGTGGTCTAAAATCTTGTATTTGAGGTCAGATTGGGAGTGTTTGGCCAATTTAAAGTGGCGTGCCACTGGTTGGTCACTTCGTTTTCCCCCCTCAATCGCACCCCTTATAGCAGAGCGATGTAACGCCATGTGTTCCCTAAACGTTCTAATAGTCTGACCCACATAAATTAAACCACATGGGCAAAAGATCACGTAGATCACGAATTGGGTTGTGCATGTCACATAATGTTGTATCCGGTGTGGTATCAAAGTCCTTGGATGCACGAATGTAGGACCCGGTTCCATGTAGCAGCATGTCTCACACGAAAGGCATTTGAAGCATCCATTGGTGTTAATTATTGTCCGTTTGGGGGACACATCCATCTTTACTAACAAATCATGGAGATTTCTGCCCCTCTTATAGCTAGGCATAATTGTTTTGTTTTTAAAGCATGGCAGATTCCTGTCGGAGGTGACAATAGGCCACAAGGCCTTAGTTGCTCTGGATAATACACGACTGGCAGTGGTGAATTCGGTGACCAGAGGTATTTTATTATCCATCTTTCTAGAACAAGTTCTTAAAAGTTGTTCCCTAGGGATCATCATCACTTCCTCCTTTAATTCCAGCAGTACTCTTCTGTCATAGCCCCGTACAAGGAATTTCTGCACAACCTTATCAAGTGCCGGTTCCAAACATGATCTATCATTCGTGATGCGGGATACTCTCATAAGTTGGGATTTTGGAAGACCCCGCTTTAATGAAGGTGGATGGAAGCTGTTACTGAGTAACAGGGTGTTCCGATCAGTTGTTTTATAGAATACCTCAGTGGTGATCTTACAATGTTTAATTCCTATTGACACATCTAAATAGTTGATGTTGCCGGTACTCATACAGGCCGTTAATTTAACTGGCGAATCACAGTTGTTAATATCTGTAATAAGGGACTCCAGGGTCGTCTGTGTCCCACCCCAGAACAGGATCAAATCATCAATGTACCACCTATATGGTATAATATTTGAAGAAATAAGCGGAGATGAAAAGAAAAATAGTTGTTCTTGAGAAAACATATAAATATTAGCATACATAGGGGCTACTGGAGACCCCATGGCACACCCGGCTAACTGTAAATAATATTCCCCATTGTGCATAAAGTAATTATGTGTCAAAACAAATTCCAATAATTGTATGAAAAGAGCAATGTCCAGTTGTTCAAAATGATTAGTGTGCAAAAAATTCTCTACAGCCCTCAATCCCGCCTCATGTGGAATGATGGTATAGAGCAGGCTTTTTCAACCAGTGTGCCGTGGCACACTAGTGTGCCGCGACCAGTTGCAAGGTGTGCCGCGGAGTCAGAGCAACTTCCTGCACCTTCAGAGTGAACTGTTGGCCCAGGCTCTTCTTAGAGGATTAGTCGTGCTCCGATCATGACCTATGCCTTGAAGAGGCGGCGGTGTGATATCATAGGTCATGGCCGCCGCATCTCACCACCTAGCCAGCCCACCCGCCTGCATACACATCTTCCAGTTCCTGCCTGCATACACAGCTTCCAGTTCCTGCCTGCATACACAACCTTCCTTGCCCACCCACATCCACACCTGCCCGACTGCCCACTGCTCAGTATTCGCAGCACTCCACTATGAACAACCCCCGCCACTGAGGGATAGGGAGGAGGACAGCTGACCGGTAGGGGCTAATATTTATTATTTTAGTTCTCCTGTGGGGAGCAATAGGATTTATGAGGGGAGAATAAGGATTTATGGGGGGGAACAATGTGAATAATTCATGTGGGGAGCAATAGGATTTATGTGGGGAGAAATTTGATTGTTTTTTCTGTGTAGGCCAATGTGTGGATTTTTTTTTTTTACTGTGAGGGCCAATGTGTGTGTTTTGTTTTGTTATTTTCTGTGGGGAACTTATGGTGTGCCTTGGCAATTTAAAAATATTGTTTGGTGTGCCGCGAGTAAAAAAAGGTTGAAAATCACTGCCCTATAATGTTAGGGACCTGTCCGACGAGGTCACCATGAAGTAGGTGGGCGGGCTCATAAACTAGCCAATATATGCCAAGATCCTTCGAAAATGTTGGTTGTTATAATTTTAATGGTGTATGGTGCACCGCACCCTTGTTCCTATATTGTAGTATTAAGGGGGTAATTCAGGCTTGATCGCTGCTTTTTTTTTTCACACAGCGGGCGATCAGATCTGAACTGCGCATGCGTATGCACCACACTGCGCAGGTGCAACGGACCGCTGCTATGGGGATCGGTGCCCTGCAATGGGATGGTGTGAAAAAAACAATCGCAAGGGTGATTCACAGGAAGAGGCCGTTTGTGGGTGGCAACTGACCGTTTTAGAGGAGTGTCTGCAAAAACGCAGGCGGGATCTGGCGTTATCAGGGAGGGTGTTTGACGTCAGCTCCAGCCCCAATCAGCAGGATCACATTGCAGCAGCAGAGTAAGTCCTGGGGTGAGCAGAGGCTGCACAAAGTGATGTCTGCGCAGCTCTGCTACAAAAGCTTTCACACACATGCACAGCACTCCCCCCCCCCCCCTCTTCCCGACTATCTGATCGCAGGATAGCAAAAAAAATGCACCCTAGCGATCAGGTCTGAATTACCCCCTCAGTCCCAGCAAGGTAGCACATCCCATTATAAGAAGATAGGGTGTGCAGTCCAGCCGCCCCCCCCCCCCCCTCCCGCCTCCACAATATATCTATCTGCTGCCTATAAAGAGAACAGCCATATATATTACTATAAGGCTACAGTTACAGATCAGACACGAAAAAACAATTCACAGATTCTGTGATTCCCGCCCCCCCCCCCCCCCCCAATTTAAAGATTCCCCAAACCACCAATCTCTGCCCATGCATTACAAATATTTTTCAGTGATTTCCAGATCGTTTTCAGCAAATACAGATCTGCCAATCTTGAAAGGCTCATCAGATAACTGGAAACGATCTGCAAATCTGCTGATTGTTACCATTCGCTAGCAATCTACAGCCCCAATTTATCTGTGAAATTAAACATGTTGAAATATTTGATTTAACAATCCCAATCAATTTTTGATTGGAATCTGTGATCTTTGAACCCCATACATATTTATTCACACAATCATCTGTAAAATTTCAAATTGCCCCAATTGATTGCTGAGTTACAGTATGGGGGGGCTTTATTCAGAGTAACAGAGCAATTGAATTGGTTTGCACAGTATAACCACAATGAATATTAGTGATGTGCACCGGAAATTTTCGGGTTTTGTGTAGAGATGAGCGCCTGAAATTTTTCGGGTTTTGTGTTTTGGTTTTGGGTTCGGTTCCGCGGCCGTGTTTTGGGTTCGACCGCGTTTTGGCAAAACCTCACCGAATTTTTTTTGTCGGATTCGGGTGTGTTTTGGATTCGGGTGTTTTTTTCAAAAAACCCTAAAAAACAGCTTAAATCATAGAATTTGGGGGTAATTTTGATCCCAAAGTATTATTAACCTCAAAAAACATAATTTACACTCATTTTCAGCCTATTCTGAACACATCACACCTCACAATATTATTTTTAGTCCTAAAATTTGCACCGAGGTCGCTGTGTGAGTAAGATAAGCGACCCTAGTGGCCGACACAAACACCGGGCCCATCTAGGAGTGGCACTGCAGTGTCACGCAGGATGTCCCTTCCAAAAAACCCTCCCCAAACAGCACATGACGCAAAGAAAAAAAGAGGCGCAATGAGGTAGCTGACTGTGTGAGAAAGATAAGCGACCCTAGTGGCCGACACAAACACCGGGCCCATCTAGGAGTGGCACTGCAGTGTCACGCAGGATGTCCCTTCCAAAAAACCCTCCCCAATCAGCACATGATGCAAAGAAAAAGAAAAGAAAAAAGAGGTGCAAGATGGAATTATCCTTGGGCCCTCCCACCCACCCTTATGTTGTATAAACAAAACAGGACATGCACACTTTAACCAACCCATCATTTCAGTGACAGGGTCTGCCACACGACTGTGACTGATATGACGGGTTGGTTTGGACCCCCCCAAAAAAGAAGCAATTAATCTCTCCTTGCACAAACTGGCTCTACAGAGGCAAGATGTCCACCTCATCTTCACCCTCCGATATATCACCGTGTACATCCCCCTCCTCACAGATTATCAATTCGTCCCCACTGGAATCCACCATCTCAGCTCCCTGTGTACTTTGTGGAGGCAATTGCTGCTGGTCAATGTCTCCGCGGAGGAATTGATTATAATTCATTTTAATGAACATCATCTTCTCCACATTTTCTGGATGTAACCTCGTACGCCGATTGCTGACAAGGTGAGCGGCGTCACTAAACACTCTTTCGGAGTACACACTTGTGGGAGGGCAAGTTAGGTAGAATAAAGCCAGTTTGTGCAAGGGCCTCCAAATTGCCTCTTTTTCCTGCCAGTATAAGTACGGACTGTGTGACGTGCCTACTTGGATGCGGTCACTCATATAATCCTCCACCATTCTATCAATGTTGAGAGAATCATATGCAGTGACAGTAGACGACATGTCCGTAATCGTTGTCAGGTCCTTCAGTCCGGACCAGATGTCAGCATCAGCAGTCGCTCCAGACTGCCCTGCATCACCGCCAGCGGGTGGGCTCGGAATTCTGAGCCTTTTCCTCGCACCCCCAGTTGCGGGAGAATGTGAAGGAGGAGATGTTGACAGGTCGCGTTCCGCTTGACTTGACAATTTTGTCACCAGCAGGTCTTTCAACCCCAGCAGACCTGTGTCTGCCGGAAAGAGAGATCCAAGGTAGGCTTTAAATCTAGGATCGAGCACGGTGGCCAAAATGTAGTGCTCTGATTTCAACAGATTGACCACCCGTGAATCCTTGTTAAGCGAATTAAGGGCTGCATCCACAAGTCCCACATGCCTAGCGGAATCGCTCCGTGTTAGCTCCTTCTTCAATGCCTCCAGCTTCTTCTGCAAAAGCCTGATGAGGGGAATGACCTGACTCAGGCTGGCAGTGTCTGAACTGACTTCACGTGTGGCAAGTTCAAAGGGCATCAGAACCTTGCACAACGTTGAAATCATTCTCCACTGCACTTGAGACAGGTGCATTCCATCTCCTATATCGTGCTCAATTGTATAGGCTTGAATGGCCTTTTGCTGCTCCTCCAACCTCTGAAGCATATAGAGGGTTGAATTCCACCTCGTTACCACTTCTTGCTTCAGATGATGGCAGGGCAGGTTCAGTAGTTTTTGGTGGTGCTCCAGTCTTCTGTACGTGGTGCCTGTACGCCGAAAGTGTCCCGCAATTTTTCTGGCCACCGACAGCATCTCTTGCACGCCCCTGTCGTTTTTTAAAAAATTCTGCACCACCAAATTCAAGGTATGTGCAAAACATGGGACGTGCTGGAATTTGCCCATATTTAATGCACACACAATATTGCTGGCGTTGTCCGATGCCACAAATCCACAGGAGAGTCCAATTGGGGTAAGCCATTCCGCGATGATCTTCCTCAGTTGCCGTAAGAGGTTTTCAGCTGTGTGCGTATTCTGGAAAGCGGTGATACAAAGCGTAGCCTGCCTAGGAAAGAGTTGGCGTTTGCGAGATGCTGCTACTGGTGCCGCCGCTGCTGTTCTTGCGGCGGGAGTCCATACATCTACCCAGTGGGCTGTCACAGTCATATAGTCCTGACCCTGCCCTGCTCCACTTGTCCACATGTCCGTGGTTAAGTGGACATTGGGTACAACTGCATTTTTTAGGACACTGGTGAGTCTTTTTCTGACGTCCGTGTACATTCTCGGTATCGCCTGCCTAGAGAAGTGGAACCTAGATGGTATTTGGTAACGGGGGCACACTGCCTCAATAAATTGTCTAGTTCCCTGTGAACTAACGGCGGATACCGGACGCACGTCTAACACCAACATAGTTGTCAAGGACTCAGTTATCCGCTTTGCAGTAGGATGACTGCTGTGATATTTCATCTTCCTCGCAAAGTACTGTTGAACAGTCAATTGCTTACTGGAAGTAGTACAAGTGGGCTTACGACTTCCCCTCTGGGATGACCATCGACTCCCAGCGGCAACAACAGCAGCGCCAGCAGCAGTAGGCGTTACACGCAAGGATGCATCGGAGGAATCACAGGCAGGAGAGGACTCGTCAGACTTGCCAGTGACATGGCCTGCAGGACTATTGGCATTCCTGGGGAAGGAGGAAATTGACACTGAGGGAGTTGGTGGGGTGGTTTGCGTGAGCTTGGTTACAAGAGGAAGGGATTTACTGGTCAGTGGACTGCTTCCGCTGTCACCCAAAGTTTTTGAACTTGTCACTGACTTATTATGAATGCGCTGCAGGTGACGTATAAGGGAGGATGTTCCGAGGTGGTTAACGTCCTTACCCCTACTTATTACAGCTTGACAAAGGGAACACACGGCTTGACACCTGTTGTCCGCATTTCTGGTGAAATACCTCCACACCGAAGAGCTGATTTTTTTGGTATTTTCACCTGGCATGTCAACGGCCATATTCCTCCCACGGACAACAGGTGTCTCCCCGGGTGCCTGACTTAAACAAACCACCTCACCATCAGAATCCTCCTGGTCAATTTCCTCCCCAGCGCCAGCAACACCCATATCCTCCTCATCCTGGTGTACTTCAACACTGACATCTTCAATCTGACTATCAGGAACTGGACTGCGGGTGCTCCTTCCAGCACTTGCAGGGGGCATGCAAATAGTGGAAGGCGCATGCTCTTCACGTCCAGTGTTGGGAAGGTCAGGCATCGCAAACGACACAATTGGACTCTCCTTGTGGATTTGGGATTTCAAAGAACGCACAGTTCTTTGCGGTGCTTTTGCCAGCTTGAGTCTTTTCAGTTTTCTAGCGAGAGGCTGAGTGCTTCCATCCTCATGTGAAGCTGAACCACTAGCCATGAACATAGGCCAGGGCCTCAGCCGTTCCTTGCCACTCCGTGTGGTAAATGGCATATTGGCAAGTTTACGCTTCTCCTCCGACAATTTTATTTTAGGTTTTGGAGTCCTTTTTTTTCTGATATTTGGTGTTTTGGATTTGACATGCTCTGTACTATGACATTGGGCATCGGCCTTGGCAGACGACGTTGCTGGCATTTCATCGTCTCGGCCATGACTAGTGGCAGCAGCTTCAGCACGAGGTGGAAGTGGATCTTGATCTTTCCCTAATTTTGGAACCTCAACTTTTTTGTTCTCCATATTATATAGGCAGAACTAAAAGGCACCTCAGGTAAACAATGGAGATGGATGGATTGGATACTAGTATACAATTATGGACGGACTGCCACGGTTAGGTGGTATAAAAAAACCACGGTTAGGTGGTATATATTATAATAATAATACAATTATGGATGGACGAACTGCCTGCCGACTGCCGACACAGAGGTAGCCACAGCCGTGAACTACCGCACTGTACACTGGTTGATAAAGAGATAGTAGTATACTCGTAACAACTAGTATGACACTATGACGACGGTATAAAGAATGAAAAAAAAACCACGGTTAGGTGGTATATATTATAATAATAATACAATTATGGATGGACGGACTGCCTGCCGAGTGCCGACACAGAGGTAGCCACAGCCGTGAACTACCGCACTGTACACTGGTTGATAAAGAGATAGTAGTATACTCGTAACAACTAGTATGACACTATGACGGTATAAAGAATGAAAAAAAAACCACGGTTAGGTGGTATATATTATAATAATAATACAATTATGGATGGACGGACTGCCTGCCGACTGCCGACACAGAGGTAGCCACAGCCGTGAACTACCGCACTGTACACTGGTTGATAAAGAGATAGTAGTATACTCGTAACAACTAGTATGACACTATGACGACGGTATAAAGAAAGAAAAAAAAATACCACAGTTAGGTGGTATATATTATAATAATAATACAATTATGGATGGACGGACTGCCTGCCGACTGCCGACACAGAGGTAGCCACAGCCGTGAACTACCACACTGTACACTGGTTGATAAAGAGATAGTAGTATACTCGTAACAACTAGTATGACACTATGACGGTATAAAGAATGAAAAAAAAACCACGGTTAGGTGGTATATATTATAATAATAATACAATTATGGATGGACGGACTGCCTGCCGACTGCCGACACAGAGGTAGCCACAGCCGTGAACTACCGCACTGTACACTGGTTGATAAAGAGATAGTAGTATACTCGTAACAACTAGTATGACACTATGACGACGGTATAAAGAAAGAAAAAAAAATACCACAGTTAGGTGGTATATATTATAATAATAATACAATTATGGATGGACGGACTGCCTGCCGACTGCCGACACAGAGGTAGCCACAGCCGTGAACTACCGCACTGTACACTGGTTGATAAAGAGATAGTAGTATACTCGTAACAACTAGTATGACACTATGACGACGGTATAAAGAATGAAAAAAAAACCACGGTTAGGTGGTATATATTATAATAATAATACAATTATGGATGGACGGACTGCCTGCCGACTGCCGACACAGAGGTAGCCACAGCCGTGAACTACCGCACTGTACACTGGTTGATAAAGAGATAGTAGTATACTCGTAACAACTAGTATGACACTATGACGACGGTATAAAGAAAGAAAAAAAAATACCACAGTTAGGTGGTATATATTATAATAATAATACAATTATGGATGGACGGACTGCCTGCCGACTGCCGACACAGAGGTAGCCACAGCCGTGAACTACCGCACTGTACACTGGTTGATAAAGAGATAGTAGTATACTCGTAACAACTAGTATGACACTATGACGGTATAAAGAATGAAAAAAAAACCACGGTTAGGTGGTATATATTATAATAATAATACAATTATGGATGGACGGACTGCCTGCCGACTGCCGACACAGAGGTAGCCACAGCCGTGAACTACCGCACTGTACACTGGTTGATAAAGAGATAGTAGTATACTCGTAACAACTAGTATGACACTATGACGACGGTATAAAGAAAGAAAAAAAAATACCACAGTTAGGTGGTATATATTATAATAATAATACAATTATGGATGGACGGACTGCCTGCCGACTGCCGACACAGAGGTAGCCACAGCCGTGAACTACCGCACTGTACACTGGTTGATAAAGAGATAGTAGTATACTCGTAACAACTAGTATGACACTATGACGACGGTATAAAGAATGAAAAAAAAACCACGGTTAGGTGGTATATATTATAATAATAATACAATTATGGATGGACGGACTGCCTGCCGACTGCCGACACAGAGGTAGCCACAGCCGTGAACTACCGCACTGTACACTGGTTGATAAAGAGATAGTAGTATACTCGTAACAACTAGTATGACACTATGACGACGGTATAAAGAAAGAAAAAAAAATACCACAGTTAGGTGGTATATATTATAATAATAATACAATTATGGATGGACGGACTGCCTGCCGACTGCCGACACAGAGGTAGCCACAGCCGTGAACTACCGCACTGTACACTGGTTGATAAAGAGATAGTAGTATACTCGTAACAACTAGTATGACACTATGACGACGGTATAAAGAAAGAAAAAAAAATACCACGGTTAGGTGGTATATATTGTAATACAATTATGGATGGACGGACTGCCTGCCGAGTTCCGACTGCCGACACAGAGGTAGCCACAGCCGTGAACTACCGCACTGTACTGTGTCTGCTGCTAATATAGACTGGTTGATAAAGAGATAGTATACAATACATACAACAATATACTACTATACTGGTGGTCAGGCACTGGTCACCACTAGTCACACTGGCAGTGGCACTCCTGCAGCAAAAGTGTGCACTGTTTAATTTTAAATTAATATAATATTATGTACTCCTGGGGGCTCCTGCTATAACAACCTGCAGTGCTCCCCAGTCTCCCCCACAATTATTATAAGCTTTGCCTTTTATACATTGATGTGCAGCACACTGGGCTGAGCTGAGTGCACACAGACTGAGTCACACTGTGTGACTGGCTGCTGCTGTGTATCGTTTTTTTTCAGGCAGAGAACGGATATAGCAGAGAACGGATATATTATATTAAAATAAATAAAAGTTAACTAACAACAACTGCACTGGTCACTGTGGTAAACTCTGTCTGACTCTGCACAATCTCTCTCTCTCTTCTAATCTAATTTCTAATGGAGAGGACGCCAGCCACGTCCTCTCCCTATCAATCTCAATGCACGTGTGAAAATGGCGGCGACGCGCGGCTCCTTATATAGAATCCGAGTCTCGCGAGAATCCGACAGCGTCATGATGACGTTCGGGCGCGCTCGGGTTAACCGAGCAAGGCGGGAGGATCCGAGTCTGCTCGGACCCGTAAAAAAACCATGAAGTTCGTGCGGGTTCGGTTTCAGAGAAACCGAACCCGCTCATCTCTAGTTTTGTGTTTTGGTTTTGGATTCGGTTCCGCGGCTGTGTTTTGGATTCGGACACGTTTTGGCAAAACCTCCCTGAAATTTTTTTGTCGGATTCGGGTGTGTTTTGGATTCGTTTTTTTTTTACAAAAAACCCTCAAAAACAGCTTAAATCATAGTATTATTAACCACAATAACCATAATTTCCAATCATTTTCAGTCTACTCTGAACACCTCACACCTCACAATATTATTTTTAGTCCTAAAATTTGCACCGAGGTCGCTGGATGACTAAGCTAAGCAACCCAAGTGGCCGACACAAACACCTGGCCCATCTAGGAGTGGCACTGCAGTGTCAGACAGGATGGCACTTCAAAAAAATAGTCCCCAAAAAGCACATGATGCAAAGAAAAAAAAGAGGCGCAATGAGGTAGCTGTGTGACTAAGCTAAGTGACCCAAGTGGCCGACACAAACACCTGGCCCATCTAGGAGTGGCACTGCAGTGTCAGACAGGATGGCACTTCAAAAAAATAGTCCCCAAACAGCACATGATGCAAAGAAAAAAAGAGGCGCAATGAGGTAGCTGTGTGACTAAGCTAAGCGACCCAAGTGGCCGACACAAACACCTGGCCCATCTAGGAGTGGCACTGCAGTTTTCTAGCGAGAGGATGAGTGCTTCCATCCTCATGTGAAGCTGAACCACTAGCCATGAACATAGGCCAGGGCCTCAGCCGTTCCTTGCCACTCCGTGTCGTAAATGGCATATTGGCAAGTTTACGCTTCTCCTCAGACGCTTTTAATTTAGATTTTTGGGTCATTTTACTCAACTTTAGTGTTTTGGATTTTACATGCTCTCTACTATGACATTGGGCATCGGCCTTGGCAGACGACGTGGATGGCATTTCATCGTCTCGGCCATGACTAGTGGCAGCAGCGTCAGCACGAGGTGGAAGTGGATCTTGATCTTTCCCTATTTTACCCTCCACATTTTTGTTCTCCATTTTTTAATGTGTGGAATTATATGCCAGTATCAATAGCAATGGCCTACTATATACTGTGCAAAACTGAAATGCACCACAGGTATGGATGGATAGTATACTTGACGACACAGAGGTAGGTAGAGCAGTGTCCTTCTGTACCGTACTGCTATATATTATATACTGGTGGTCAGCAAAATTATGCACTGTACTCCTACTATATACTACAATGCAGCACAGATATGGAGCGTTTTTCAGGCAGAGAACGTATAATACTGGTGGTCACTGGTCACTGGTCAGCAAAACTCTGCACTGTACTCCTCCTATATAATACTGGTGGTCCCCAGTCTCCGCAATAAAGCAGTGTGAGCACAAATATATGCAGCACACTGAGCACAGATATGGAGCGTTTTTCAGGCAGAGAACGTATAATACTGGTGGTCACTGGTCAGCAAAACTCTGCACTGTACTCAGGGCCGGCCCAAGCTTATTTTTTTTAGTAAGCAAAAATCTATTTTGGCGCCCCTTGATGGGATAAAAGGGGTGTGGTCTTACAAGAAAGGGGTGTGGCTACACAATTGTACTCCCCGTGGTACAGGGTGATAGTGGGTGACAGGGAGATAACAGGTTATTGGTGTGGCAGGGGTGACAGGGAGATGGTGGGTGACTGAGGCAGGGGTGACAGGGAGATAATGGGTGACTGAGGCAGGGTGACATTGAGATAGTGGATGACTGATGTCCCCAGTGCCAGATACACATGTCCCCACAGTGCCAGATATACCCCCAGTGCAGATACACATATGCCCACAGTGCCAGATATGCCCCCAGTGCTGCTACACATGCCCCCAAAGTGCCTCCCACAGCGCCAGATATGCCCCCAGTGCTGCTACACATGCCCCCACAGTGCCAGTTATGCCCCCAGTGCTGCTACACATGCCCCCAAAGTGCCTCCCACAGCGCCAGATATGCCCCCAGTGCTGCTACACATACCCCCACAGTGCCTCCCACAGCGCCAGATATGCTCCCAGAGCTGATACACATGCCCACACAGTGCAGATACACATGCCCACACAGTTCCTCCCACAGTGCCAGATATGCCCCCACAGTGCCAGATATGCCCCCAGTGCTGATACACATCCCCACAGTACATCCCACAGTGCCAGATATGCCCCCAGTGCTGATACATGTCCCCACAGTGCCTCCCACAGTGCCAGATATGCCCCCAGTGCTGCTACACATGCCCCCACAGTGCCAGATATGCCCCCACAGTGCCAGATATGCCCACAGTGCTGATACACGTCCCCACAGTGCCTCCCACAGTGCCAGATATGCCCCCAGTGCTGATACATGTCCCCACAGTGCCTCCCACAGCGCCAGATATGCCCCCAGTGCTGATACATGCCCCCAAAGTGCCTCCCACAGCGCCAGATATGCCCCCAGTGCTGCTACACATGCCCCCACAGTGCCAGATATGCCCCCAGTGCTGCTACACATGCCCCCAAAGTGCCTCCCACAGCGCCAGATATGCCCCCAGTGCTGCTACACATGCCCCCACAGTGCCAGATATGCCGCCAGTGCTGCTACACATACCCCCACAGTCGCTCCCACAGCGCCAGATATGCCCCCAGTGCTGCTACACATACCCCCACAGTGCCTTCCACAGCACCAGATATGCTCCCAGTGCTGATACACATGCCCACACAGTGCAGATACACATGCCCCCACAGTGCCTCCCACAGTGCCAGATATGCCCCCACAGTGCCAGATATGCCCCCAGTGCTGCTACACATGCCCCCACAGTGCCAGATATGCCCACAGTGCTGATACACATCCCCACAGTACATCCCACAGTGCCAGATATGCCCCCAGTGCTGATACATGTCCCCACAGTGCCTCCCACAGTGCAAGATATGCCCCCAGTGCTGCTACACATGCCCCCACAGTGCCAGATATGCCCCCAGTGCAGATACACATGCCCCCCACAGTGCCAGATATGCCCCCACAGTGCCAGATATGCCCACAGTGCTGATACACGTCCCCACAGTGCCTCCCACAGCACCAGATATGCCCCCAGTGCTGATACATGTCCCCACAGTGCCTCCCACAGCGCCAGATATGCCCCCAGTGCAGATACACATGCACCCACAGTGCCTCCCACAGTGCCAGATATGCCCCCACAGCGCCAGATATGCCCCCAGTGCTGATACATGCCCCCACAGTGCCTCCCACAGTGCCAGATATGCCCCCAGTGCTGATACATGTCCCCACAGTGCCTCCCCCCCTGAAAAAAAAGTGCTGCTCACCTACTGCTGCTGTGAGGGGAGGAGAGGGCAGCGCGCGCCTCTCCTACCCCTCCGTCTCCAGCGGCTGTGTGTATCTGAAATTCGGCGCCGGCCCGTGAGCCAATCAGAGCTCGCGGTCCGGCAGCCAATCAGGAGCCTCAGCTGCCGGTCCCCGAGCTCTGATTGGCTCACGAGCCGGCGCCAAATTTCAGATACACACCGCCGCTGGAGACGTCAGTGCGCGCCGGGCAGTGGTGGCCGGAAGCAGATCGAGCCGCTTGCTAGCCTCCGCTGCTGTTGAGAGTGAGTCACTGTGACTCACTCTCTGCAGCATCGCCCCCTATGGCCCGGCGCTCAACGCGGCTGCGTAGCCCGCGTAAGCGTCTGGCCGGCCCTGATGGACTCCTCCTATATTATACTGGTGGTCCCCAGTCCCCACAATAAAGCAGTGTGAGCACAGATATATGCAGCACACTGAGCACAGATATGGAGCGTTTTTCAGGCAGAGAACGTATAATACTGGTGGTCACTGGTCAGCAAAACTCTGCACTGTACTCCTCCTATATAATACTGCTGGTCCCCAGTCCCCACAATAAAGCAGTGAGCACAGATATTTGCAGCCACCTGAATAAAACTGAGAGGACGCCAGCCACGTCCTCTCACTATCATTTCTAATGCACAAGTGAAAAATGGCGGCGACGCGCGGCTTTATATAGAATCCGAATCTCGCGAGAATCCGACCGCGGGATGAGGACGTTCGGGCGCGCTTGGGTTAACCGAGCAAGGCGGGAGGATCCGAGTCTGCCTCGGAACCGTGTAAAATGGGTGAAGTTCGGGGGGGGTTGGATTCCGAGGAACCGAACCCGCTCATCTCTAATGAATATACAAACATTTCTGCATTGCGTGCCAGTATTGACAGTATGTATACAAAGCAAATCCTTAGGAGTTTACAAAGTCATTGCCATAAGGGATATATGCTTCATGCAATTCGTTGCTGCTTCATTGATGGAAACACCGCAAGCTGTGATATGAAATTTAGATTTGCCTTCCAATATACCACAGGAGCATGGTGTCTATTATACAATATTATAAATATCAATCATCTCCAAAGGTAATGATAGGTAATGAGGGAAGGTCACAGATATTGCAAAATGTTCCCCTTGCACTTTATGGTTGTTTATTTTCCTGTTTGATCACAAGTTTTATATTTGCTTTCAAGTATGTTTGAAAAATAAATGCTTAGGCTTTAGTATATGCATATTCCAGACTCGGATTTCTTTTTTTGCAGACACAGGTCAGCGGAAATCTTTTCTTTGCTCTTTCTTTGTTAATAATTTGGAGGTTTCACAAACACCTCCACCTGTGAGTATGGAAGCGATGTCTATAAAATTAATTTATAATATATATATACTGCATATATTGTCGAGTCACATTATTATGACCAGCAGCTAATAGCCAGAGTAACCGCCGTGTGCAGCACGGACAGCAGCTAGACGGGCTGAACTGTCATATTAGACACACCTCTGGTAGCCCCAGGTTCATTGTGACGGTGAGATGCTCCACTTTAGAGTGTCGGTTTTCCCTCACGCACCTTTGTAGCCGACGTTCACCTCTCATATCAATGGCATGTGGTGCTCGGCAGTTTCCATGTCGGTTATTCACAATGGTGCCATTTGTCCAGTCACGATACACCATCACCACAGTAACACACTAACAATTCACAAACTGCGCTGTATCAGAAATACCGCCTTCCTTGTCCTGAAAGCTGATAATCATACCTTTTTGCAACTCGGAAAAATCGACCCTTTTACCCATGACAGAGCAATGAGTGATATGTGTGCAGACGGCCTATCACACACCTTATATACCCACCAAACCAGCGTATGATGCGTGACGTATTTCCTGGGCTACACGTGTCATGTGCTGGCTTGGTGGGTATATAAGGTGTGCAATAGGCTGTCTGCATACATATCACTGTGGCGCCAGGGGCCTTGAATGATGGCTTCCTGTCAGTTGCTGGCTATGGGTGCAGGGTGCAGGCTGTAGGGCTGCAGATTGGATCGGTAATATAGGTCCGATCCACGGCGGGTGGCGGGGGGCCCTGTCAGAAAGGGGGTCCCGGGGTACTCTATCCCCCCCTCTTAAATCAGCTCTGGTCAGAAAACACCATGGTCAGATCAGAATGCATTACTGTATCTGGAACAAAGAAACAATCTCCATATACAGTAAGTGCTGCTTCTTCTATTTTCGTCCTCCATCAATTTAACTATGTATTGTTTTTTTTAAAGAAAATGTCTAATATGTCTTCACAAGAGTGTAGAGGGTTAAACATAATCAGAAACAAAATCCAGAAGATTCATATCATGATGCTGATGATTCATATTCATGAGCTTCATTGTAGCGGATTAACATTTTCACCTGGTTGTCAAATATTTAATCAACATTATTATTTACTCTGCATTAAGTGATAAGATCAGCTGTGTATGACAACATTCTAATGAGTAAATAACCATATTTTTCCGCTGCATATAAAGGGAACAGCCATACATGTTACTATCAGGCCACAGCTACAGATCAGAGACTCATCCCGTCCTGTGTGAGAGAAGACAAGAGAATGGAAGCCAAACCCGAGTTGAAGAGTTATCATGTGGATGGGATGGATTCTAGGGGCTTCCTTAATACTTATTTTGACACATATAGTGGGTTTAAAGATGAGACAGTGGGATTTATCATGGAGAAGCTGCACAGCGCATTCACAAAAGGTCTGTATTCAGGACAGATTGTATCCTCCGATATACAGCAGGTTATTCTGAGTAACAGAGCAATTACATGGGTGACTTTATACTATAGTGTACAGGAACAGCTACATTATTCCTCTGTGGCGCATAATGAAAACAGGTGAGACCATTTCTGCTCACAGAGAGAATGTAGCTACAGACGTCAGTTCCACCCGTGGTGCTGATCCACCAAACTATATGTACTCCGCACAGACATGGCAGCAGGCTCGGGAATCATAGAGATATCTTCCTTTTATTGAAGCTTAGAAATTGCAGTACTAAAGCATATCAATTCATTATCACCTTCTTTGTCAGATATATAATATACCATCAGAGATATGGGGCTGGATGTAATGACCTGGTTTTGCCTTGTAAACAATTGCCACTTTAAAAGTACGGGCATACTTGCCCTAAGAACTGCACCTCCGGCAACACGGACCTTATTACATTACCCTCATGTGTCCATTGCCTCATTGACATTGCTTATTGTAATGGATTAACTCTCAAATTGCTGGGCATTTATGACTCCATGGCTGTAGATGACGGCACCCAGTATTATGCTAGGACACACATTATCTTTCTTTGTCATTAACTCACTTTACCTCTATAGTTTGCTGTGTTTCTATGTACCTGATTCTTTCCCTGCAGGTCATATTAAAGGAGATACTCTGATTGACATCAGTATTGGATCCATCGTTCATCAACTTTTTGTTGTCTGTGAATTTTTTAAAGAGATCACAATACTAAAATTATCAGAGTCATGTATTATGGAACTCAACAAATGGGTGAACACCCGCACTGGGGCTTTTGATTGGAAACATGTGTGTAAGACCATTACCGGTCTGCAAGACAACAGGTAAAATATAATTTTAAACTTAAAAGAAAATAGGGGATGAATTGATTTCAAAAAATAATCCTAACAAAAATATAACTTAAAAGGGAAATGTTTACGTTTTGAAAGGAGATCAGATAAACAGAATATAATAGTGAATATTTCCTAGTTGGCAGCCGACATTCCTCCAGATTCAACTGTTCCAATTGCGCATGTAGCAATCCAGTGTAAAAAAAATGAATTCACATGCCTTACACATAATGAACACTAGAGGGCAGCGAGCACTGAACTGCTTCACAAAATTCATTGGGGCAGATATATTAACCTGGAGAAGGCATAAGGAAGTGATAAACCAGTGAAAAGTGCAAGGTGATAAAAGCACCAGCCAATAAGCTCCAATATGTAAATAACAGTTAGGAGCTGATTGGCTGGTACATTTATCACCTGCACTTATCACTGGTTTATCACTTCCTTGTGCCGTCTGCAGGCTTAATACATTTGCCCCATTGATCGTTACAAGTAAAGGGTTTATGCTCTTTCAGACGGTTTGCTTTGTTTTTGTTTATGAGGTACTGAACCAACCTGACGTGAAAAATACAATTCTGCAAATGTCACTTAAACCTGCTGTACTGTATTATGTAATAGAATTATTTCTTTTTTAGTGCTGAAAATCAGAAAAAGGAAGAAAAGTTAAAGGAAACAATTAAACGCATTTTTAAATTCGACTTCTGCAATAAAAATCTCACAGATTCGGAGGTGTTACCACCAGCCGACTGTCTGCTCACCGCATGGGTGCTGGATGTGGTTAGTCAGGACCAACAAGAGTACATTAGAAACCTGAGGAAGGTGTTGAAACTGCTTAAACCTGGGGGTCAGTTAATTGTAATTGGTGTCCTGAATGGCACATATTTTACCGTTGCTAATCAAAGGTTACATATATTTCCATATGATGAAAGTTTTATAAGAAAGACCCTCACTGATGAAGGTTGTGAAATTGTTTCTTGTGAGTTACTCGATAGGACAGTAGACAGTGATCTCACAGATTATAAACAATTTATGGTCCTTATTGCTGTCAAGGGGAATTGCTAGAATCAGTGGCCACTGGCTGGATTATTCAATCAAAACGCTTCTTAATGCCCTCAGGCATTTACTAAATCTTGCAAACTGATCTTATACTGAAAAAGAGCTAAAATTATATATAAATGAAAGTACTTAACAATAAATGTTGATTATTATTTGTCATCTTTCTTGAAATATAATTCAAAATTCTAATAAAAAGTATTCTACAATGTTTTCATTTTGAATTTTTTTTTATTCAAATGTAGGAATAGTGTAATATAATTGGTAGCAGGTTTTTTTTCTATTAAACTGCTGGCACTCTCCTAAACTGTTGAATGTCTTCTGGCCAGGTTCATGTTTCCCTGGTCTATAAAATACTTGGAATGGACTAGTCTGGTGATACAAGTTCCAGCCATGACTGTTACACTATACCAATCATTATTTTAGAAGAACTACAGTATATGTTTCTGCCCCCAAAAAAATTACTTCTAGTTACAGTAGTCCCATCCAATAAGTACTCAGTGGATTATATTATTATTCTAATCACTATATTTTTAAAGCTATGAGAGAAAAAGAAGCGATACAATTAGACAGAAAGAGTGAAAGGGAGAGAAGAAAATAACAAATACAGATGAATATCTCCCAGCGCTAAATTTATCAAATGAATCCTATATATTTCTAGATATACTGTCAAGGTGTCAAACATAAATAATTTCAAAATAGATGTTAAATGAATATATTTCCTTTATTCAAAGTATAATATTAAAACCTACATAGGATATCTTTTTTCTAACCCCATTACAAAAGTACTCTAGTGAATCCTAATACCGATATACTAAAAAATAAATAAAAGACAAGACAAAAACATAAAACAAATAAAATCAGTGATACGCTTATTTGAGCGAATTACTCACTACAATTCTCCAAATAAACTCTGATTGTTCTCAGGTGAATTGGTAATTGCTGTAGTGAAGTCCTGAATTCGCAGGAATAGAACAGTGTCCCACCAGACTTTCTGGTTTGCTTGAATCAGAAAACAGTCTTTGTGCTTGTTAATTAAGGCCGGTATCTCCTGATTCCAGATAACGTCCCAATCACAGGTATACCATAGGAAAAGCCACTTACTTCAATGTCACGAAGCAAATAAACCACGGGTGTCTGCCGGCAAACAATAAAGACACCTGTGGTTTATTTGCTTTGTGACATTGAAGTAAGTGGCTTTTCCTATGGTATACCTGTGATTGGGACGTTATCTGGAATCAGGAGATACAGGCTTCCTCAGGAAGCCTGCTTAGACAGGCGAAACTAGTCGATCGCAGAGGCGCCAATTTATTGTCTGCCGGCAGACACCCGTGGTTTATTTGCTTCGTGACATTGAAGTCCATCCATAATTGTATACCACCTACCCGTGTTTTTTTTTTTTTCTTTCTTCTTTATACATACTACTATAGTAGCTTACTGTAGCAGTCTGCGGTGATGCTGAGCTGACAGTGTCCAGCAGGTCCGTCATCAGTCATCATTACCTAATAAATATATATCTACCTGTCCGGCTGCAGTACTAGTGATATTATATATACATATATATATTGATTTCATATCATTATCATCCAGTCTATATTAGCAGCAGACACAGTACGGTAGTCCATGGCTGTAGCTACCTCTGTGCCGGCACTCGGCAGTCCATCCATAATTGTATACCACCTACCCGTGGTTTTTTTTTTTTCTTTCTTCTTGATACATACTACTATAGTAGCTTACTGTAGCAGTCTGCGGTGCTGCTGAGCTGACAGTGTCCAGCAGGTCCGTCATCAGTCATTACATAATAAATATATATACCTGTCCGGCTGCAGTACTAGTGATATTATATATACATATATATATTGATTTCATATCATTATCATCCAGTCTATATTAGCAGCAGACACAGTACGTTAGTCCACGGCTGTAGCTACCTCTGTGTCGGCACTCGGCAGTCCATCCATAATTGTATACCACCTACCCGTGTTTTTTTTTTATTCTTTCTTCTTGATACATACTACTATAGTAGCTTACTGTAGCAGTCTGCGGTGCTGCTGAGCTGACAGTGTCCAGCAGGTCCGTCATCAGTCATCATTACCTAATAAATATATATCTACCTGTCCGGCTGCAGTACTAGTGATATTATATATACATATATATATTGATTTCATATCATTATCATCCAGTCTATATTAGCAGCAGACACAGTACGTTAGTCCACGGCTGTAGCTACCTCTGTGTCGGCACTCGGCAGTCCATCCATAATTGTATACCACCTACCCGTGGTTTTTTTTTTTTCTTTCTTCTTGATACATACTACTATAGTAGCTTACTGTAGCAGTCTGCGGTGCTGCTGAGCTGACAGTGTCCAGCAGGTCCGTCATCAGTCATCATTATCTAATAAATATATATCTACCTGTCCGGCTGCAGTACTAGTGATATTATATATACATATATATATTGATTTCATATCATTATCATCCAGCCTATATTAGCAGCAGACACAGTACGGTAGTCCACGGCTGTAGCTACCTCTGTGTCGGCACTCGGCAGTCCATCCATAATTGTATACCACCTACCCGTGGTTTTTTTTTTTTTTTCTTCTTGATACATACTACTATAGTAGCTTACTGTAGCAGTCTGCGGTGCTGCTGAGCTGACAGTGTCCAGCAGGTCCGTCATCAGTCATCATTACCTAATAAATATATATCTACCTGTCCGGCTGCAGTACTAGTGATATTATATATACATATATATATTGATTTCATATCATTATCATCCAGTCTATATTAGCAGCAGACACAGTACGTTAGTCCACGGCTGTAGCTACCTCTGTGTCGGCACTCGGCAGTCCATCCATAATTGTATACCACCTACCCGTGGGTTTTTTTTTTCTTTCTTCTTGATACATACTACTATAGTAGCTTACTGTAGCAGTCTGCGGTGCTGCTGAGCTGACAGTGTCCAGCAGGTCCGTCATCAGTCATCATTACCTAATAAATATATATCTACCTGTCCGGCTGCAGTACTAGTAATATTATATATACATATATATATTGATTTCATATCATTATCATCCAGTCTATATTAGCAGCAGACACAGTACGGTAGTCCACGGCTGTAGCTACCTCTGTGTCGGCACTCGGCAGTCCATCCATAATTGTATACCACCTACCCGTGTTTTTTTTTTTTTCTTTCTTCTTTATACATACTACTATAGTAGCTTACTGTAGCAGTCTGCGGTGCTGCTGAGCTGACAGTGTCCAGCAGGTCCGTCATCAGTCATCATTACCTAATAAATATATATCTACCTGTCCGGCTGCAGTACTAGTGATATTATATATACATATATATATTGATTTCATATCATTATCATCCAGTCTATATTAGCAGCAGACACAGTACGGTAGTCCACGGCTGTAGCTACCTCTGTGTCGGCACTCGGCAGTCCATCCATAATTGTATACCACCTACCCGTGGTTTTTTTTTTTTTTCTTTCTTCTTGATACATACTACTATAGTAGCTTACTGTAGCAGTCTGCGGTGCTGCTGAGCTGACAGTGTCCAGCAGGTCCGTCATCAGTCATTACCTAATAAATATATATCTACCTGTCCGGCTGCAGTACTAGTGATATTATATATACATATATATATTGATTTCATATCATTATCATCCAGTCTATATTAGCAGCAGACACAGTACGTTAGTCCACGGCTGTAGCTACCTCTGTGTCGGCACTCGGCAGTCCATCCATAATTGTATACCACCTACCCGTGGTTTTTTTTTTTCTTTCTTCTTGATACATACTACTATAGTAGCTTACTGTAGCAGTCTGCGGTGCTGCTGAGCTGACAGTGTCCAGCAGGTCCGTCATCAGTCATCATTACCTAATAAATATATATCTACCTGTCCGGCTGCAGTACTAGTGATATTATATATACATATATATATTGAATTCATATCATTATCATCCAGTCTATATTAGCAGCAGACACAGTACGTTAGTCCACGGCTGTAGCTACCTCTGTGTCGGCACTCGGCAGTCCATCCATAATTGTATACCACCTACCCGTGTTTTTTTTTTTTCTTTCTTCTTGATACATACTACTATAGTAGCTTACTGTAGCAGTCTGCGGTGCTGCTGAGCTGACAGTGTCCAGCAGGTCCGTCATCAGTCATCATTACCTAATAAATATATATCTACCTGTCCGGCTGCAGTACTAGTGATATTATATATACATATATATATTGATTTCATATCATTATCATCCAGTCTATATTAGCAGCAGACACAGTACGGTAGTCCACGGCTGTAGCTACCTCTGTGTCGGCACTCGGCAGTCCATCCATAATTGTATACCACCTACCCGTGGTTTTTTTTTTTTTTTCTTCTTGATACATACTACTATAGTAGCTTACTGTAGCAGTCTGCGGTGCTGCTGAGCTGACAGTGTCCAGCAGGTCCGTCATCAGTCATCATTACCTAATAAATATATATCTACCTGTCCGGCTGCAGTACTAGTGATATTATATATACATATATATATTGATTTCATATCATTATCATCCAGTCTATATTAGCAGCAGACACAGTACGTTAGTCCACGGCTGTAGCTACCTCTGTGTCGGCACTCGGCAGTCCATCCATAATTGTATACCACCTACCCGTGGTTTTTTTTTTTCTTTCTTCTTGATACATACTACTATAGTAGCTTACTGTAGCAGTCTGCGGTGCTGCTGAGCTGACAGTGTCCAGCAGGTCCGTCATCAGTCATCATTACCTAATAAATATATATCTACCTGTCCGGCTGCAGTACTAGTAATATTATATATACATATATATATTGATTTCATATCATTATCATCCAGTCTATATTAGCAGCAGACACAGTATGGTAGTCCACGGCTGTAGCTACCTCTGTGTCGGCACTCGGCAGTCCATCCATAATTGTATACCACCTACCCGTGGTTTTTTTTTTTTCTTTCTTCTTTATACATACTACTATAGTAGCTTACTGTAGCAGTCTGCGGTGCTGCTGAGCTGACAGTGTCCAGCAGGTCCGTCATCAGTCATCATTACCTAATAAATATATATCTACCTGTCCGGCTGCAGTACTAGTGATATTATATATACATATATATATTGATTTCATATCATTATCATCCAGTCTATATTAGCAGCAGACACAGTATGGTAGTCCACGGCTGTAGCTACCTCTGTGTCGGCACTCGGCAGTCCATCCATAAGTATACTAGTATCCATCTCCATTGTTTACCTGAGGTGCCTTTTAGTTGTGCCTATTAAAATATGGAGAACAAAAATGTTGAGGTTCCAAAATTAGGGAAAGATCAAGATCCACTTCCACCTCGTGCTGAAGCTGCTGCCACTAGTCATGGCCGAGACGATGAAATGCCAGCAACGTCGTCTGCCAAGGCCGATGCCCAATGTCATAGTACAGAGCATGTCAAATCCAAAACACCAAATATCAGTAAAAAAAGGACTCCAAAACCTAAAATAAAATTGTCGGAGGAGAAGCGTAAACTTGCCAATATGCCATTTACCACACGGAGTGGCAAGGAACGGCTGAGGCCCTGGCCTATGTTCATGGCTAGTGGTTCAGCTTCACATGAGGATGGAAGCACTCAGCCTCTCGCTAGAAAAATGAAAAGACTCAAGCTGGCAAAAGCAGTAGCACCGCAAAGAACTGTGCGTTCTTCGAAATCCCAAATCCACAAGGAGAGTCCGACTCCAATTGTGTCGGTTGCGATGCCTGACCTTCCCAACACTGGACGTGAAGAGCATGCGCCTTCCACCATTTGCACGCCCCCTGCAAGTGCTGGAAGGAGCACCCGCACTCCAGTTCCTGATAGTCAGATTGAAGATGTCAGTGTTGAAGTACACCAGGATGAGGAGGATATGGGTGTTGCTGGCGCTGGGGAGAAAATTGACCAGGAGGATTCTGATGGTGAGGTGGTTTGTTTAAGTCAGGCACCCGGGGAGACACCTGTTGTCCGTGGGAGGAATATGGCCACTGACATGCCTGGTGAAAATACCAAAAAAATCAGCTCTTCGGTGTGGAAGTATTTCAACAGAAATGCGGACAACAGGTGTCAAGCCGTGTGTTGCCTTTGTCAAGCTGTAATAAGTAGGGGTAAGGACGTTAACCACCTCGGAACATCCTCCCTTATACGTCACCTGCAGCGCATTCATAATAAGTCAGTGACAAGTTCAAAAACTTTGGGTGACAGCGGAAGCAGTCCACTGACCAGTAAATACCTTCCTCTTGTAACCAAGCTCACGCAAACCACCCCACCAACTCCCTCAGTGTCAATTTCCTCCTTCCCCAGGAATGCCAATAGTCCTGCAGGCCATGTCACTGGCAATTCTGACGATTCCTCTCCTGCCTGGGATTCCTATGATGCATCCTTGCGTGTAACGCCTACTGCTGCTGGCGCTGCTGTTGTTGCTGCTGGGAGTCGATGGTCATCCCAGAGGGGAAGTCGTAAGACCACTTTTACTACTTCCACCAAGCAATTGACTGTCCAACAGTCCTTTGCGAGGAAGATGAAATATCACAGCAGTCATCCTACTGCAAAGCGGATAACTGAGGCCTTGGCATCCTGGGTGGTGAGAAACGTGGTTCCGGTATCCATCATTACTGCAGAGCCAACTAGAGACTTGTTGGAGGTACTGTGTCCCCGGTACCAAATACCATCTAGGTTCCATTTCTCTAGGCAGGCGATACCGAAAATGTACACAGACCTCAGAAAAAGAGTCACCAGTGTTCTAAAAAATGCAGCTGTACCCAATGTCCACTTAACCACGGACATGTGGACAAGTGGAGCAGGGCAGGGTCAGGACTATATGACTGTGACAGCCCACTGGGTAGATGTATGGACTCCCGCCGCAAGAACAGCAGCGGCGGCACCAGTAGCAGCATCTCGCAAACGCCAACTCTTTCCTAGGCAGGCTACGCTTTGTATCACCGGTTTCCAGAATACGCACACAGCTGAAAACCTCTTACGGTAACTGAGGAAGATCATCGCGGAATGGCTTACCCCAATTGGACTCTCCTGTGGATTTGTGGCATCGGACAACGCCAGCAATATTGTGTGTGCATTAAATCTGGGAAAATTCCAGCACGTCCCATGTTTTGCACATACCTTGAATTTGGTGGTGCAGAATTTTTTAAAAAACGACAGGGGCGTGCAAGAGATGCTGTCGGTGGCCAGAAGAATTGCGGGACACTTTCGGCGTACAGGCACCACGTACAGAAGACTGGAGCACCACCAAAAACAACTGAACCTGCCCTGCCATCATCTGAAGCAAGAAGTGGTAACGAGGTGGAATTCAACCCTCTATATGCTTCAGAGGTTGGAGGAGCAGCAAAAGGCCATTCAAGCCTATACAATTGAGCACGATATAGGAGGTGGAATGCACCTGTCTCAAGCGCAGTGGAGAATGATTTCAACGTTGTGCAAGGTTCTGATGCCCTTTGAACTTGCCACACGTGAAGTCAGTTCAGACACTGCCAGCCTGAGTCAGGTCATTCCCCTCATCAGGCTTTTGCAGAAGAAGCTGGAGACATTGAAGGAGGAGCTAACACGGAGCGATTCCGCTAGGCATGTGGGACTTGTGGATGGAGCCCTTAATTCGCTTAACAAGGATTCACGGGTGGTCAATCTGTTGAAATCAGAGCACTACATTTTGGCCACCGTGCTCGATCCTAGATTTAAAGCCTACCTTGGATCTCTCTTTCCGGCAGACACAAGTCTGCTGGGGTTAAAAGTAGAGATGAGCGGGTTCGGTTTCTCTGAATCCGAACCCGCCCGAACTTCATGTTCTTTTTCACGGGTCCGAGCGACTCGGATCTTCCCGCCTTGCTCGGTTAACCCGAGCGCGCCCGAACGTCATCATGACGCTGTCGGATTCTCGCGAGGCTCGGATTCTATCGCGAGACTCGGATTCTATATAAGGAGCCGCGCGTCGCCGCCATTTACACACGTGCATTGAGATTGATAGGGAGAGGACGTGGCTGGCGTCCTCTCCATTTAGATTAGGGTAGAGAGAGAGAGAGATTGACCTGAGGCTGTGATACTGTAGAAGAGAGTGCAGAGTTTAGTGACTGACGACCACAGTGACCACCAGACAGTGCAGTTGTTGTTTTATTTAATATATCCGTTCTCTGCCTGAAAAAAACGATACACACAGTGACTCAGTCACATACCATATCTGTGTGCACTGCTCAGCCCAGTGTGCTGCATCAATGTATATATATATCTGACTGTGCTCAGCTCACACAGCTTATAATTGTGGGGGAGACTGGGGAGCACTGCAGTGCCAGTTATAGGTTATAGCAGGAGCCAGGAGTACATAATATTATATTAAAATTAAACAGTGCACACTTTTGCTGCAGGAGTGCCACTGCCAGTGTGACTAGTGACCAGTGACCTGACCACCAGTATATATAATATTAGTAGTATACTATCTCTTTATCAACCAGTCTATATTAGCAGCAGACACAGTACAGTGCGGTAGTTCACGGCTGTGGCTACCTCTGTGTCGGCACTCGGCAGCCCGTCCATAATTGTATATACCACCTAACCGTGGTTTTTTTTTCTTTCTTTATACATACATACTAGTTACGAGTATACTATCTCTTTATCAACCAGTCTATATATTAGCAGCAGACACAGTACAGTGCGGTAGTTCACGGCTGTGGCTACCTCTGTGTCGGCACTCGGCAGCCCGTCCATAATTGTATATACCACCTAACCGTGGTTTTTTTTTCTTTCTTTATACATACATACTAGTTACGAGTATACTATCTCTTTATCAACCAGTCTATATTAGCAGCAGACACAGTACAGTGCGGTAGTTCACGGCTGTGGCTACCTCTGTGTCGGCACTCGGCAGCCCGTCCATAATTGTATATACCACCTAACCGTGGTTTTTTTTTCTTTCTTTATACATACATACTAGTTACGAGTATACTATCTCTTTATCAACCAGTCTATATATTAGCAGCAGACACAGTACAGTGCGGTAGTTCACGGCTGTGGCTACCTCTGTGTCGGCACTCGGCAGCCCGTCCATAATTGTATACTAGTATCCAATCCATCCATCTCCATTGTTTACCTGAGGTGCCTTTTAGTTGTGCCTATTAAAATATGGAGAACAAAAATGTTGAGGTTCCAAAATTAGGGAAAGATCAAGATCCACTTCCACCTCGTGCTGAAGCTGCTGCCACTAGTCATGGCCGAGACGATGAAATGCCAGCAACGTCGTCTGCCAAGGCCGATGCCCAATGTCATAGTACAGAGCATGTCAAATCCAAAACACCAAATATCAGTAAAAAAAGGACTCCAAAACCTAAAATAAAATTGTCGGAGGAGAAGCGTAAACTTGCCAATATGCCATTTACCACACGGAGTGGCAAGGAACGGCTGAGGCCCTGGCCTATGTTCATGGCTAGTGGTTCAGCTTCACATGAGGATGGAAGCACTCAGCCTCTCGCTAGAAAAATGAAAAGACTTAAGCTGGCAAAAGCACAGCAAAGAACTGTGCGTTCTTCGAAATCACAAATCCACAAGGAGAGTCCAATTGTGTCTGTTGCGATGCCTGACCTTCCCAACACTGGACGTGAAGAGCATGCGCCTTCCACCATTTGCACGCCCCCTGCAAGTGATGGAAGGAGCACCCGCAGTCCAGTTCCTGATAGTCAGATTGAAGATGTCAGTGTTGAAGTACACCAGGATGAGGAGGATATGGGTGTTGCTGGCGCTGGGGAGGAAATTGACCAGGAGGATTCTGATGGTGAGGTGGTTTGTTTAAGTCAGGCACCCGGGGAGACACCTGTTGTCCGTGGTAGGAATATGGCCGTTGACATGCCTGGTGAAAATACCAAAAAAATCAGCTCTTCGGTGTGGAAGTATTTCACCAGAAATGCGGACAACAGGTGTCAAGCCGTGTGTTCCCTTTGTCAAGCTGTAATAAGTAGGGGTAAGGACGTTAACCACCTCGGAACATCCTCCCTTATACGTCACCTGCAGCGCATTCATAATAAGTCAGTGACAAGTTCAAAAACTTGGGCCGACAGCGGAAGCAGTCCACTGACCAGTAAATCCCTTCCTCTTGTAACCAAGCTCACGCAAACCACCCCACCAACTCCCTCAGTGTCAATTTCCTCCTTCCCCAGGAATGCCAATAGTCCTGCAGGCCATGTCACTGGCAATTCTGACGAGTCCTCTCCTGCCTGGGATTCCTCCGATGCATCCTTGCGTGTAACGCCTACTGCTGCTGGCGCTGCTGTTGTTGCTGCTGGGAGTCGATGGTCATCCCAGAGGGGAAGTCGTAAGACCACTTTTACTACTTCCACCAAGCAATTGACTGTCCAACAGTCCTTTGCGAGGAAGATGAAATATCACAGCAGTCATCCTACTGCAAAGCGGATAACTGAGGCCTTGACATCCTGGGTGGTGAGAAACGTGGTTCCGGTATCCATCATTACTGCAGAGCCAACTAGAGACTTGTTGGAGGTACTGTGTCCCCGGTACCAAATACCATCTAGGTTCCATTTCTCTAGGCAGGCGATACCGAAAATGTACACAGACCTCAGAAAAAGAGTCACCAGTGTCCTAAAAAATGCAGCTGTACCCAATGTCCACTTAACCACGGACATGTGGACAAGTGGAGCAGGGCAGGGTCAGGACTATATGACTGTGACAGCCCACTGGGTAGATGTATGGACTCCCGCCGCAAGAACAGCAGCGGCGGCACCAGTAGCAGCATCTCGCAAACGCCAACTCTTTCCTAGGCAGGCTACGCTTTGTATCACCGGTTTCCAGAATACGCACACAGCTGAAAACCTCTTGCGGCAACTGAGGAAGATCATCGCGGAATGGCTTACCCCAATTGGACTCTCCTGTGGATTTGTGGCATCGGACAACGCCAGCAATATTGTGTGTGCATTAAATATGGGCAAATTCCAGCACGTCCCATGTTTTGCACATACCTTGAATTTGGTGGTGCAGAATTTTTTAAAAAACGACAGGGGCGTGCAAGAGATGCTGTCGGTGGCCAGAAGAATTGCGGGACACTTTCGGCGTACAGGCACCACGTACAGAAGACTGGAGCACCACCAAAAACTACTGAACCTGCCCTGCCATCATCTGAAGCAAGAAGTGGTAACGAGGTGGAATTCAACCCTCTATATGCTTCAGAGGTTGGAGGAGCAGCAAAAGGCCATTCAAGCCTATACAATTGAGCACGATATAGTAGGTGGAATGCACCTGTCTCAGGCGCAGTGGAGAATGATTTCAACGTTGTGCAAGGTTCTGATGCCCTTTGAACTTGCCACACGTGAAGTCAGTTCAGACACTGCCAGCCTGAGTCAGGTCATTCCCCTCATCAGGCTTTTGCAGAAGAAGCTGGAGACATTGAAGGAGGAGCTAACACGGAGCGATTCCGCTAGGCATGTGGGACTTGTGGATGGAGCCCTTAATTCGCTTAACAAGGATTCACGGGTGGTCAATCTGTTGAAATCAGAGCACTACATTTTGGCCACCGTGCTCGATCCTAGATTTAAAGCCTACCTTGGATCTCTCTTTCCGGCAGACACAAGTCTGCTGGGGTTGAAAGACCTGCTGGTGACAAAATTGTCAAGTCAAGCGGAACGCGACCTGTCAACATCTACTCCTTCACATTCTCCCGCAACTGGGGGTGCGAGGAAAAGGCTCAGAATTCCGAGCCCACCCGCTGGCGGTGATGCAGGGCAGTCTGGAGCGACTGCTGATGCTGACATCTGGTCCGGACTGAAGGACCTGACAACGATTACGAACATGTCGTCTACTGTCACTGCATATGATTCTCTCAACATTGATAGAATGGTGGAGGATTATATGAGTGACCGCATCCAAGTAGGCACGTCACACAGTCCGTACTTATACTGGCAGGAAAAAGAGGCAATTTGGAGGCCCTTGCACAAACTGGCTTTATTCTACCTAAGTTGCCCTCCCACAAGTGTGTACTCCGAAAGAGTGTTTAGTGCCGCCGCTCACCTTGTCAGCAATCGGCGTACGAGGTTACATCCAGAAAATGTGGAGAAGATGATGTTCATTAAAATGAATTATAATCAATTCCTCCGCGGAGACATTGACCAGCAGCAATTGCCTCCACAAAGTACACAGGGAGCTGAGATGGTGGATTCCAGTGGGGACGAATTGATAATCTGTGAGGAGGGGGATGTACACGGTGATATATCGGAGGGTGATGATGAGGTGGACATCTTGCCTCTGTAGAGCCAGTTTGTGCAAGGAGAGATTAATTGCTTCTTTTTTGGGGGGGGGTCCAAACCAACCCGTCATATCAGTCACAGTCGTGTGGCAGACCCTGTCACTGAAATGATGGGTTGGTTAAAGTGTGCATGTCCTGTTTTGTTTATACAACATAAGGGTGGGTGGGAGGGCCCAAGGACAATTCCATCTTGCACCTCTTTTTTCTTTTCTTTTTCTTTGCATCATGTGCTGATTGGGGAGGGTTTTTTGGAAGGGACATCCTGCGTGACACTGCAGTGCCACTCCTAAATGGGCCCGGTGTTTGTGTCGGCCACTAGGGTCGCTAATCTTACTCACACAGTCAGCTACCTCATTGCGCCTCTTTTTTTCTTTGCGTCATGTGCTGTTTGGGGAGGGTTTTTTGGAAGGGACATCCTGCGTGACACTGCAGTGCCACTCCTAGATGGGCCCGGTGTTTGTGTCGGCCACTAGGGTCGCTAATCTTACTCACACAGCTACCTCATTGCGCCTCTTTTTTTCTTTGCGTCATGTGCTGTTTGGGGAGGGTTTTTTGGAAGGGACATCCTGCGTGACACTGCAGTGCCACTCCTAGATGGGCCCGGTGTTTGTGTCGGCCACTAGGGTCGCTAATCTTACTCACACAGCTACCTCATTGCGCCTCTTTTTTTCATTGCGTCATGTGCTGTTTGGGGAGGGTTTTTTGGAAGGGCCATCCTGCGTGACACTGCAGTGCCACTCCTAGATGGGCCCGGTGTTTGTATCGGCCACTAGGGTCGCTTATCTTACTCACACAGCTACCTCATTGCGCCTCTTTTTTTCTTTGCGTCATGTGCTGTTTGGGGAGGGTTTTTTGGAAGGGACATCCTGCGTGACACTGCAGTGCCACTCCTAGATGGGCCCGGTGTTTGTGTCGGCCACTAGGGTCGCTTATCTTACTCACACAGCGACCTCGGTGCAAATTTTAGGACTAAAAATAATATTGTGAGGTGTGAGGTATTCAGAATAGACTGAAAATGAGTGTAAATTATGGTTTTTGAGGTTAATAATACTTTGGGATCAAAATGACCCCCAAATTCTATGATTTAAGCTGTTTTTTAGTGTTTTTTGAAAAAAACACCAGAATCCAAAACACACCCGAATCCGACAAAAAAAATTCGGTGAGGTTTTGCCAAAACGCGTTCGAACCCAAAACACGGCCGCGGAACCGAACCCAAAACCAAAACACAAAACCCGAAAAATTTCAGGCGCTCATCTCTAGTTAAAAGACCTGCTGGTGAGAAAATTGTCAAGTCAAGCGGAACGCGACCTGTCAACATCTCCTCCTTCACATTCTCCCGCAACTGGGGGTGCGAGGAAAAGGCTCAGAATTCCGAGCCCACCCGCTGGCGGTGATGCAGGGCAGTCTGGAGCGACTGCTGATGCTGACATCTGGTCCGGACTGAAGGACCTGACAACGATTACGGACATGTCGTCTACTGTCACTGCATATGATTCTCTCACCATTGAAAGAATGGTGGAGGATTATATGAGTGACCGCATCCAAGTAGGCACGTCACACAGTCCGTACTTATACTGGCAGGAAAAAGAGGCAATTTGGAGGCCCTTGCACAAACTGGCTTTATTCTACCTAAGTTGCCCTCCCACAAGTGTGTACTCCGAAAGAGTGTTTAGTGCCGCTGTTCACCTTGTCAGCAATCGGCGTACGAGGTTACATCCAGAAAATGTGGAGAAGATGATGTTCATTAAAATGAATTATAATCAATTCCTCCGTGGAGACATTGACCAGCAGCAATTGCCTCCACAAAGTACACAGGGAGCTGAGATGGTGGATTCCAGTGGGGACGAATTGATAATCTGTGAGGAGGGGGATGTACACGGTGATATATCGGAGGATGATGATGAGGTGGACATCTTGCCTCTGTAGAGCCAGTTTGTGCAAGGAGAGATTAATTGCTTCTTTTTTGGTGGGGGTCCAAACCATCCCGTCATTTCAGTCACAGTCGTGTGGCAGACCCTGTCACTGAAATGATGGGTTGGTTAAAGTGTGCATGTCCTGTTTATACAACATAAGGGTGGGTGGGAGGGCCCAAGGACAATTTCATCTTGCACTTCTTTTTTCTTTAATTTTTCTTTGCGTCATGTGCTGTTTGTGGAGTGTTTTTTGGAAGGGCCATCCTGCGTGACACTGCAGTGCCACTCCTAGATGGGCCAGGTGTTTGTGTCGGCCACTAGGGTCGCTTATCTTACTCACACAGCTACCTCATTGCGCCTCTTTTTTTCTTTGCGTCATGTGCTGTTTGGGGAGTGTTTTTTGGAAGGGCCATCCTGCGTGACACTGCAGTGCCACTCCTAGCTGGGCCCGGTGTTTGTGTCGGCCACTAGGGTCGCTTATCTTACTCACACAGCTACCTCATTGCGCCTCTTTTTTTCTTTGCGTCATGTGCTGTTTGGGGAGTGTTTTTTGGAAGGGCCATCCTGCGTGACACTGCAGTGCCACTCCTAGATGGGCCCGGTGTTTGTGTCGGCCACTAGGGTCGCTTATCTTACTCACACAGCTACCTCATTGCGCCTCTTTTTTTCTTTGCGTCATGTGCTGTTTGTGGAGTGTTTTTTGGAAGGGCCATCCTGCGTGACACTGCAGTGCCACTCCTAGATGGGCCCGGTGTTTGTGTCGGCCACTAGGGTCGCTTATCTTACTCACACAGCTACCTCATTGCGCCTCTTTTTTTCTTTGCGTCATGTGCTGTTTGGGGAGTGTTTTTTGGAAGGGCCATCCTGCGTGACACTGCAGTGCCACTCCTAGATGGGCCCGGTGTTTGTGTCGGCCACTAGGGTCGCTTATCTTACTCACACAGCTACCTCATTGCGCCTCTTTTTTTCTTTGCGTCATGTGCTGTTTGGGGAGTGTTTTTTGGAAGGGCCATCCTGCGTGACACTGCAGTGCCACTCCTAGATGGGCCAGGTGTTTGTGTCGGCCACTAGGGTCGCTTAGCTTAGTCATCCAGCGTCCTCGGTGCAAATTTTAGGACTAAAAATAATATTGTGAGGTGTGAGGTATTCAGAATAGACTGAAAATGAGTGGAAATTATGGTTTTTGAGGTTAATAATACTTTGGGATCAAAATGACCCCCAAATTCTATGATTTAAGCTGTTTTTTAGGTTTTTGGGAAAAAAACACCCGAATCCAAAACACACCCGAATCCGACAAAAAAAATTCGGTGAGGTTTTGCCAAAACGCGGTCGAACCCAAAACACGGCCGCGGAACCGAACCCAAAACCAAAACACAAAACCCGAAAAATTTCCGGCGCTCATCTCTAGTTAGCATCAATGTGTTGGTAGTATAAAAAGGACAAGAACCACAAAAATTGCATAGTAATAACCTGTTCTAACAGCAGACCTCTGACCCCAGGGCATAATACAAATGCCTGGTTACTATGCCATCAACTTTATTGTCTCAGGCTCCAAAGCATGCAAGCACTGCTCATGCAATGCACACAGTAGAACGTTCTGTCGCAGTAATATCTGATATGCAGAAAATTATAGCAGCTATTATAATGCAATGTGGCTTTTATAATATTAAGAGAAAAAAAGGTGAAATCTCAGGAGTTTTCAATGGCGGCTGTCATACAAAGAGGAGGGGGACCAGACTGCAGACACAGATAACATGCATACTGCCTTACATATAGGACACAGGAATAAAGGAAGGGCCATGGCAGGGAAGACTGAAACATGCATTTAAACATTAACCAGACAGCAGTCAATAAAGCTAAATATATATATATATATATATATATATATATATCACTACATACACATATGTAACAATTGCACACGTACATATATGCAAGGACATCATTATTACATCTCTCGTGTACATAAATTGACGGTCATTACATTGCAATTTTAACACAGAAATGTACTCATGCTGTATATTTGCAGGAATAAAGCCATAATGCCCCCAATATCTCAGGCCACCAGCTGTAGAATAACGTTAAGAACATGTACACAGCTCCTATGTAACCCTACACGTATGTACATGCAGACTGTGCATGCAATCCAGAGACAGTGACAGGACAAATAGAGAATTGTCGGAGAATGATGGGGAGATAGCGAGGCTACAGGCAGCTCCCATTCATCCACAGCAGCACCGGCCCCTTACCGTCAGCGCAGACAGATCTATCTCATCCAGGCTGCGCACCAAGTTTCCTCCGCGGTGCTCTTATTATGCCGGCTCCACCTGCCCTATTATTCCAGCGTGCGGCTGTGGCTCTTCCAGGATCTCGGGAGCCGGAGGTGCGTGTGCCTGTCACTGCGTCCGGGGTCCGACTACCATCCAGTATGTCTCCGGACTTGAGCGGAGGGAGAGGGAACTCAGTAACAGTGTCTTCCCGCTATTTGCTGTTGCGGTACACTGTCACTCGTACTATACACTTCAACAAGTAACAGTGTACCGCAACAGCTAATAGAGGGAAGACACTGCCACCCGCTCCAGCAGGCTTTTTCTGGTTTGCGTTAAGAACCCGGCAGCAGACGCGTGGATCAAGTCGGCCGCAGGCATAGTGAGCCAGCCTGGCCAAGGGCAAATGTGACCAGCTGGCCATCACAGGCAGTGGAGCCGCCGCCGGGAGCCGGGAGCCAGAGGCGCCAGGGACGGCTATCGCTAAGCTGCCCTGTCGCTGCGTGTGGCGCCGGCTCCCGGGAGCGCAGGGCAATACCGCAGATCGGATCTCTGTTCCGATCTGCGGCGGCGATGGGGGGCCCTTTGAAAAAAGGGGGCACGGGGTACTTCTCCCCGGGACCCCCCTCTTAATCCGGCTCTGGCTGCAGTGAGCTAGGCTACCACTGAAGAAGCCTCCCCAAGGGTGAAACAAGATGTCTCGTCCTGTTATGGAGGGTAAACACATGTCTAACTGTCCTCCTCATTAGCACCAAGCGCATGTGGGCACTCCAGGCACCTTTTTCATTAAACTCCCCCTTTAGATATTGTGGGTCTCCAATAACAATTGTCTGCAATTCCTAATTAGGGGAACAGACTGTTTAAAGGAATTTGTACCTACAAACATATCCACTAAACTTATTCTGTGAATACCTCTACCACTAGGGATCGCTCACCCAGCGTATAATATATATTACACATTCTGAGGCAGCAGCATCACAGCGGCATGTTCACTCCACACTATCCTTTTATAAAGTTACATACAGATGGGGCTGCACTCGTCCTGTGCGGCTCCATCGCAGGCGTGCACTCCCGACGTGACTAGGCAATCTGTCCACCTAGCCCCGCCGGGAGTGCACAGAGATGCTCTCCCATTCTAGTGAATGTGGCACGTCTTCATCACAGGAGCGTGCGTGTTGCTCTCGGCATTAGCACGGGCGCACCCAGGTACAGACTGAGTCACGACAAGCGTGGCTGCATCTGTACAGGCACTCTCATTGTGTATATTGTCACTGATGGTGGTCTGCAATGCAATTGTAACAGACTCACTTCTCTGAGAAGATCACAACAGTAGATGTCTAATTTTCGGTATCTGGTGTCTAGGTCGACCACACTTAGGTCGACAATGTCTAGGTCGAACACTATTGGTCGACATTAAGTAGGTCAACATGGTTTCTAGGTTGACAGGGACTCTAGGTTGACATGTTCTACAGATGGGTCCATGTATATCTTGACCTTTAATAGGACTGGGCAGTCGGACTTAATCCCCTGCTGTAATGACTTAATCCCATGCTGTAATGATTTAATCCCCTGCTGTAATGACTTAATCCCCTGCTGTAATGACTTAATCCCCTGCTCCTGCTGTAATGACTTAATCCCCTGCTGTAATGACTTAATCCCCTGCTGTAATGATTTAATCCCATGCTGTAATGACTTAATCCCCTGCTCCTGCTGTAATGATTTAATCCCCTGCTGTAATGACTTAATCCCCTGCTGTAATGACTTAATCCCATGCTGTAATTACTTAATCCCCTGCTGTAATGACTTAATCCCCTGCTGTAATGATTTAATCCCCTGCTGTATTGTTCTCTGTGTTGTATTGCAGCTGAGAACAATAGATGAAGGGTGTATGTTAATAAACCATGGTGTGCCTAGGCGCAGCAAACTAGCCAAGATAACAGTAGACCCATCTGTAGGTTGACATGACAAAAGGTCGACATGAGTTTTTCACTTTTTTCTCAATTTTTTTAACTTTTTAATACTTTACGATCAGCGTGGGCTACAATTGGGAATGGTAGGTAACCTGCGAAGCGAGACATGTGAGGGGACATGGTGCACTAATGGGGTTTCCAGTCACTGTACGGAGAAAACAACACCAAACAAAAAGTTTAAAAACTCATGTCGACCTTATGTCATGTCAACCTAGAACATGTCGACCGAGAGTCCCTGTCGACCTGGAAAGCATGTCGACCTACTTACTGTCGACCAATTGTGGTCAACCTGGACACTGTTGACCCTACATACCAGACCCCTAATTTTCTATACTACACATCTCTGTGACACACTTCAGCAGTCCCGCACACATATCATTCACTGCTGTGCACAGGATATGAAGCAGCAGCCTGCAGCATACCTCCCAACATTGTCAACATAGATAGAGGGACACCTGCGCGTGCACCCGAAAAGCGGGCATGGCCTATGGGAAAGGGGCGTGGCTTCACGGGAGTGTCCGCGATCGTGAGCCACGGCCCCTTTATCGTCCTTGAGGGGGCATGCCCAGCAGCTCTATGAGCTGCTGGCATGCCTCCTCTCCCTCTGCCTCCACTCAATAGACACTGTCTTACACATATTGTATATGAATACAGCCACACTACACGGCAATAATATTGTATGCTTTTGAGAATCCTTATGCATATGTGCCTGATGAATTGACCTGCATTTCCATGTGTGTATATATATATATATATATATATATAACAAGAAGGATGTAGCAGGCACTCACTCATGTTTCAGCCACCGGGGTGCCATCCCATGAATACATACACAGAAATAGTCCACTGGTATAGAATAACCAGATAATTCCCCCAGGTAGGGACCAGGCGGCACTCCACGGATTTTTGAAAACAGCAGCTTATTTATTTAAAGTGCAAAAAAGTGCATCATAATGAGCATAATTCCATTCCGACGTTTCAACGCCCGTAGGCGTTTTTTTCAAGGTGCTCAAACAGGTGTAAAACCACAAAACACAAAACAAACACATAACCACCAGTGTACTTACCTAAATAGCCTCCACGTGTAAGGTCTCCCTCGGTCAGCTTCCGGACGCCTGCGGTGTGCGGTGCGCGCGCTCCCAAGCTCTGTCACCGGCTCCCACTGATGACGTTGCCTCGTTGCTAGGCAACCGGACGCGGCCGTTACTACCACCGCGGCTCACAGTAGCCGCTCAAGGGCAGACTGAAAAGGATAAATAAAAACAAGTGTAATCAGTGCTCCCACAGAAGCGTGTATACAGAGAAGAGATTAAAAGTTTTAAAAGCAAGAACACCCAGGAGAATGGTGTAATGACACTGCAGATAAGAAGATCACTAATCAATAACACAACACTGTTATAATGATATAAGCAGAGACCTTAATTACCCACACCCCTATCAAAAGTGTGGGGGACAATTCACCTCACCCAAAAACATATAGAATGGAGGTGTTGAAGATTAATTAGGTAGGTGCTACATAACAGCTGATGACTTAAGGAGAACATATAGGCAGTCAAACTATGGATCAATTACTATATACCGAAGGACCCCACTATCATAGGGAGTGATGCGCTACATATAAATATGGACTAATCATAGGAAAACATTCCACGGCATTTGTTCATTAAGGCCACTCGGCGCTAAAGAGTTCAATTTGTAGATCCATCTTGCTTCTTTCTGGGCCAGGATCTTTGCTCTATCACCCCCCCGTGATAATATCGGAACATGGTCTAAAATCTTGTATTTGAGGTCAGATAGGGAGTGTTTGGCCAATTTAAAGTGGCGTGCCACTGGTTGGTCACTTCGTTTTCCCCCCTCAATCGCACCCCTTATAGCAGAGCGATGTAACGCCATGCGTTCCCTAAACGTTCTAATAGTCTGACCCACATAAATTAAACCACATGGGCAAAAGATCACGTAGATCACGAATTGGGTTGTGCATGTCACATAATGTTGTATCCGGTGTGGTATCAAAGTCCTTGGATGCACGAATGTAGGACCCGGTTCCATGTAGCAGCATGTCTCACACGAAAGGCATTTGAAGCATCCATTGGTGTTAATTATTGTCCGTTTGGGGGACACATCCATCTTTACTAACAAATCATGGAGATTTCTGCCCCTCTTATAGCTAGGCATAATTGTTTTGTTTTTAAAGCATGGCAGATTCCTGTCGGAGGTGACAATAGGCCACAAGGCCTTAGTTGCTCTGGATAATACACCACTGGCAGTGGTGAATTCGGTGACCAGAGGTATTTTATTATCCATCTTTCTAGAACAAGGTCTTAAAAGTTGTTCCCTAGGGATCATCATCACTTCCTCCTTTAATTCCAGCAGTACTCTTCTGTCATAGCCCCGTACAAGGAATTTCTGCACAACCTTATCAAGTGCCGGTTCCAAACATGATCTATCATTCGTGATGCGGGATACTCTCATAAGTTGGGATTTTGGAAGACCCCGCTTTAATGAAGGTGGATGGAAGCTGTTACTGAGTAACAGGGTGTTCCGATCAGTTGTTTTATAGAATACCTCAGTGGTGATCTTACAATGTTTAATTCCTATTGACACATCTAAATAGTTGATGTTGCCGGTACTCATACAGGTCGTTAATTTAACTGGCGAATCACAGTTGTTAATATCTGTAATAAGGGACTCCAGGGTCGTCTGTGTCCCACCCCAGAACAGGATCAAATCATCAATGTACCACCTATATAGTATAATATTTGAAGAAATAAGCGGAGATGAAAAGAAAAATAGTTGTTCTTGAGAAAACATATAAATATTAGCATACATAGGGGCTACTGGAGACCCCATGGCACACCCGGCTAACTGTAAATAATATTCCCCATTGTGCATAAAGTAATTATGTGTCAAAACAAATTCCAATAATTGTATGAAAAGAGCAATGTCCAGTTGTTCAAAATGATTAGTGTGCAAAAAATTCTCTACAGCCCTCAATCCCGCCTCATGTGGAATGATGGTATAGAGCAGGCTTTTTCAACCAGTGTGCCGTGGCACACTAGTGTGCCGCGACCAGTTGCAAGGTGTGCCGCGGAGTCAGAGCAACTTCCTGCACCTTCAGAGTGAACTGTTGGCCCAGGCTCTTCTTAGAGGATTAGTCGTGCTCCGATCATGACCTATGCCTTGAAGAGGCGGCGGTGTGATATCATAGGTCATGGCCGCCGCATCTCACCACCTAGCCAGCCCACCCGCCTGCATACACATCTTCCAGTTCCTGCCTGCATACACAGCTTCCAGTTCCTGCCTGCATACACAACCTTCCTTGCCCACCCACATCCACACCTGCCCGACTGCCCACTGCTCAGTATTCGCAGCACTCCACTATGAACAACCCCCGCCACTGAGGGATAGGGAGGAGGACAGCTGACCGGTAGGGGCTAATATTTATTATTTTAGTTCTCCTGTGGGGAGCAATAGGATTTATGAGGGGAGAATAAGGATTTATGGGGGGGAACAATGTGAATAATTCATGTGGGGAGCAATAGGATTTATGTGGGGAGAAATTTGATTGTTTTTTCTGTGTAGGCCAATGTGTGGATTTTTTTTTTTTTACTGTGAGGGCCAATGTGTGTGTTTTGTTTTGTTATTTTCTGTGGGGAACTTATGGTGTGCCTTGGCAATTTAAAAATATTGTTTGGTGTGCCGCGAGTAAAAAAAAGGTTGAAAATCACTGCCCTATAATGTTAGGGACCTGTCCGACGAGGTCACCATGAAGTAGGTGGGCGGGCTGATAAACTAGCCAATATATGCCAAGATCCTTCGAAAATGTTGGTTGTTATAATTTTAATGGTGTATGGTGCACCGCACCCTTGTTCCTATATTGTAGTATTAAGGGGGTAATTCAGGCTTGATCGCTGCTTTTTTTTTTCACACAGCGGGCGATCAGATCTGAACTGCGCATGCGTATGCACCACACTGCGCAGGTGCAACGGACCGCTGCTATGGGGATCGGTGCCCTGCAATGGGATGGTGTGAAAAAAACAATCGCAAGGGTGATTCACAGGAAGAGGCCGTTTGTGGGTGGCAACTGACCGTTTTAGAGGAGTGTCTGCAAAAACGCAGGCGGGATCTGGCGTTATCAGGGAGGGTGTTTGACGTCAGCTCCAGCCCCAATCAGCAGGATCACATTGCAGCAGCAGAGTAAGTCCTGGGGTGAGCAGAGGCTGCACAAAGTGATGTCAAAAGCTTTCACACACATGCACAGCACTCCCCCCCCCCCCCTCTTCCCGACTATCTGATCGCAGGGTAGCAAAAAAAATGCACCCTAGCGATCAGGTCTGAATTACCCCCTCAGTCCCAGCAAGGTAGCACATCCCATTATAAGAAGATAGGGTGTGCAGTCCAGCCGCCCCCCCCCCCCCCTCCCGCCTCCACAATATATCTATCTGCTGCCTATAAAGAGAACAGCCATATATATTACTATAAGGCTACAGTTACAGATCAGACACGAAAAAACAATTCACAGATTCTGTGATTCCCGCCCCCCCCCCCCCCCCCCCCAATTTAAAGATTCCCCAAACCACCAATCTCTGCCCATGCATTACAAATATTTTTCAGTGATTTCCAGATCATTTTCAGCAAATACAGATCTGCCAATCTTGAAAGGCTCATCAGATAACTGGAAACGATCTGCAAATCTGCTGATTGTTACCATTCGCTAGCAATCTACAGCCCCAATTTATCTGTGAAATTAAACATGTTGAAATATTTGATTTAACAATCCCAATCAATTTTTGATTGGAATCTGTGATCTGTGAACCCCATACATATTTATTCACACAATCATCTGTAAAATTTCAAATTGCCCCAATTGATTGCTGAGTTACAGTATGGGGGGGCTTTATTCAGAGTAACAGAGCAATTGAATTGGTTTGCACAGTATAACCACAATGAATATTAGTGATGTGCACCGGAAATTTTCGGGTTTTGTGTTTTGGTTTTGGATTCGGTTCCGCGGCTGTGTTTTGGATTCGGACACGTTTTGGCAAAACCTCCCTGAAAATTTTTTGTCGGATTCGGGTGTGTTTTGGATTCATTTTTTTTTACAAAAAACCCTCAAAAACAGCTTAAATCATAGTATTATTAACCACAATAACCATAATTTCCAATCATTTTCAGTCTACTCTGAACACCTCACACCTCACAATATTATTTTTAGTCCTAAAATTTGCACCGAGGTCGCTGGATGACTAAGCTAAGCAACCCAAGTGGCCGACACAAACACCTGGCCCATCTAGGAGTGGCACTGCAGTGTCAGACAGGATGGCACTTCAAAAAAATAGTCCCCAAAAAGCACATGATGCAAAGAAAAAAAAGAGGCGCAATGAGGTAGCTGTGTGACTAAGCTAAGTGACCCAAGTGGCCGACACAAACACCTGGCCCATCTAGGAGTGGCACTGCAGTGTCAGACAGGATGGCACTTCAAAAAAATAGTCCCCAAACAGCACATGATGCAAAGAAAAAAAGAGGCGCAATGAGGTAGCTGTGTGACTAAGCTAAGCGACCCAAGTGGCCGACACAAACACCTGGCCCATCTAGGAGTGGCACTGCAGTTTTCTAGCGAGAGGATGAGTGCTTCCATCCTCATGTGAAGCTGAACCACTAGCCATGAACATAGGCCAGGGCCTCAGCCGTTCCTTGCCACTCCGTGTCGTAAATGGCATATTGGCAAGTTTACGCTTCTCCTCAGACGCTTTTAATTTAGATTTTTGGGTCATTTTACTCAACTTTAGTGTTTTGGATTTTACATGCTCTCTACTATGACATTGGGCATCGGCCTTGGCAGACGACGTGGATGGCATTTCATCGTCTCGGCCATGACTAGTGGCAGCAGCGTCAGCACGAGGTGGAAGTGGATCTTGATCTTTCCCTATTTTACCCTCCACATTTTTGTTCTCCATTTTTTAATGTGTGGAATTATATGCCAGTATCAATAGCAATGGCCTACTATATACTGTGCAAAACTGAAATGCACCACAGGTATGGATGGATAGTATACTTGACGACACAGAGGTAGGTAGAGCAGTGTCCTTCTGTACCGTACTGCTATATATTATATACTGGTGGTCAGCAAAATTATGCACTGTACTCCTACTATATACTACAATGCAGCACAGATATGGAGCGTTTTTCAGGCAGAGAACGTATAATACTGGTGGTCACTGGTCACTGGTCAGCAAAACTCTGCACTGTACTCCTCCTATATAATACTGGTGGTCCCCAGTCTCCGCAATAAAGCAGTGTGAGCACAAATATATGCAGCACACTGAGCACAGATATGGAGCGTTTTTCAGGCAGAGAACGTATAATACTGGTGGTCACTGGTCAGCAAAACTCTGCACTGTACTCAGGGCCGGCCCAAGCTTATTTTTTTTAGTAAGCAAAAATCTATTTTGGCGCCCCTTGATGGGATAAAAGGGGTGTGGTCTTACAAGAAAGGGGTGTGGCTACACAATTGTACTCCCCGTGGTACAGGGTGATAGTGGGTGACAGGGAGATAACAGGTTATTGGTGTGGCAGGGGTGACAGGGAGATGGTGGGTGACTGAGGCAGGGGTGACAGGGAGATAATGGGTGACTGAGGCAGGGTGACATTGAGATAGTGGATGACTGATGTCCCCAGTGCCAGATACACATGTCCCCACAGTGCCAGATATACCCCCAGTGCAGATACACATATGCCCACAGTGCCAGATATGCCCCCAGTGCTGCTACACATGCCCCCAAAGTGCCTCCCACAGCGCCAGATATGCCCCCAGTGCTGCTACACATGCCCCCACAGTGCCAGTTATGCCCCCAGTGCTGCTACACATGCCCCCAAAGTGCCTCCCACAGCGCCAGATATGCCCCCAGTGCTGCTACACATACCCCCACAGTGCCTCCCACAGCGCCAGATATGCTCCCAGAGCTGATACACATGCCCACACAGTGCAGATACACATGCCCACACAGTTCCTCCCACAGTGCCAGATATGCCCCCACAGTGCCAGATATGCCCCCAGTGCTGATACACATCCCCACAGTACATCCCACAGTGCCAGATATGCCCCCAGTGCTGATACATGTCCCCACAGTGCCTCCCACAGTGCCACAGCGCGCGCCTCTCCTACCCCTCCGTCTCCAGCGGCTGTGTGTATCTGAAATTCGGCGCCGGCCCGTGAGCCAATCAGAGCTCGCGGTCCGGCAGCCAATCAGGAGCCTCAGCTGCCGGTCCCCGAGCTCTGATTGGCTCACGAGCCGGCGCCAAATTTCAGATACACACCGCCGCTGGAGACGTCAGTGCGCGCCGGGCAGTGGTGGCCGGAAGCAGATCGAGCCGCTTGCTAGCCTCCGCTGCTGTTGAGAGTGAGTCACTGTGACTCACTCTCTGCAGCATCGCCCCCTATGGCCCGGCGCTCAACGCGGCTGCGTAGCCCGCGTATGCGTCTGGCCGGCCCTGATGGACTCCTCCTATATTATACTGGTGGTCCCCAGTCCCCACAATAAAGCAGTGTGAGCACAGATATATGCAGCACACTGAGCACAGATATGGAGCGTTTTTCAGGCAGAGAACGTATAATACTGGTGGTCACTGGTCAGCAAAACTCTGCACTGTACTCCTCCTATATAATACTGCTGGTCCCCAGTCCCCACAATAAAGCAGTGAGCACAGATATTTGCAGCCACCTGAATAAAACTGAGAGGACGCCAGCCACGTCCTCTCACTATCATTTCTAATGCACAAGTGAAAAATGGCGGCGACGCGCGGCTTTATATAGAATCCGAATCTCGCGAGAATCCGACCGCGGGATGAGGACGTTCGGGCGCGCGTGGGTTAACCGAGCAAGGCGGGAGGATCCGAGTCTGCCTCGGAACCGTGTAAAATGGGTGAAGTTCGGGGGGGGTTGGATTCCGAGGAACCGAACCCGCTCATCTCTAATGAATATACAAACATTTCTGCATTGCGTGCCAGTATTGACAGTATGTATACAAAGCAAATCCTTAGGAGTTTACAAAGTCATTGCCATAAGGGATATATGCTTCATGCAATTCGTTGCTGCTTCATTGATGGAAACACCGCAAGCTGTGATATGAAATTTAGATTTGCCTTCCAATATACCACAGGAGCATGGTGTCTATTATACAATATTATAAATATCAATCATCTCCAAAGGTAATGATAGGTAATGAGGGAAGGTCACAGATATTGCAAAATGTTCCCCTTGCACTTTATGGTTGTTTATTTTCCTGTTTGATCACAAGTTTTATATTTGCTTTCAAGTATGTTTGAAAAATAAATGCTTATGCTTTAGTATATGCATATTCCAGACTCGGATTTCTTTTTTTGCAGACACAGGTCAGCGGAAATCTTTTCTTTGCTCTTTCTTTGTTAATAATTTGGAGGTTTCACAAACACCTCCACCTGTGAGTATGGAAGCGATGTCTATAAAATTAATTTATAATATATATATACTGCATATATTGTCGAGTCACATTATTATGACCAGCAGCTAATAGCCAGAGTAACCGCCGTGTGCAGCACGGACAGCAGCTAGACGGGCTGAACTGTCATATTAGACACACCTCTGGTAGCCCCAGGTTCATTGTGACGGTGAGATGCTCCACTTTAGAGTGTCGGTTTTCCCTCACGCACCTTTGTAGCCGACGTTCACCTCTCATATCAATGGCATGTGGTGCTCGGCAGTTTCCATGTCGGTTATTCACAATGGTGCCATTTGTCCAGTCACGATACACCATCACCACAGTAACACACTAACAATTCACAAACTGCGCTGTATCAGAAATACCGCCTTCCTTGTCCTGAAAGCTGATAATCATACCTTTTTGCAACTCGGATAAATCGACCCTTTTACCCATGACAGAGCAATGAGTGATATGTGTGCAGACGGCCTATCACACACCTTATATACCCACCAAACCAGCGTATGATGCGTGACGTATTTCCTGGGCTACACGTGTCATGTGCTGGCTTGGTGGGTATATAAGGTGTGCAATAGGCTGTCTGCATACATATCACTGTGGCGCCAGGGGCCTTGAATGATGGCTTCCTGTCAGTTGCTGGCTATGGGTGCAGGGTGCAGGCTGTAGGGCTGCAGATTGGATCGGTAATATAGGTCCGATCCACGGCGGGTGGCGGGGGGCCCTGTCAGAAAGGGGGTCCCGGGGTACTCTATCCCCCCCTCTTAAATCAGCTCTGGTCAGAAAACACCATGGTCAGATCAGAATGCATTACTGTATCTGGAACAAAGAAACAATCTCCATATACAGTAAGTGCTGCTTCTTCTATTTTCGTCCTCCATCAATTTAACTATGTATTGTTTTTTTTTAAAGAAAATTTCTAATATGTCTTCACAAGAGTGTAGAGGGTTAAACATAATCAGAAACAAAATCCAGAAGATTCATATCATGATGCTGATGATTCATATTCATGAGCTTCATTGTAGCGGATTAACATTTTCACCTGGTTGTCAAATATTTAATCAACATTATTATTTACTCTGCATTAAGTGATAAGATCAGCTGTGTATGACAACATTCTAATGAGTAAATAACCATATTTTTCCGCTGCATATAAAGGGAACAGCCATGCGTGTTACTATCAGGCCACAGCTACAGATCAGAGACTCATCCCGTCCTGTGTGAGAGAAGACAAGAGAATGGAAGCCAAACCCGAGTTGAAGAGTTATCATGTGGATGGGATGGATTCTAGGGGCTTCCTTAATACTTATTTTGACACATATAGTGGGTTTAAAGATGAGACAGTGGGATTTATCATGGAGAAGCTGCACAGCGCATTCACAAAAGGTCTGTATTCAGGACAGATTGTATCCTCCGATATACAGCAGGTTATTCTGAGTAACAGAGCAATTACATGGGTGACTTTATAGTGTACAGGAACAGCTACATTATTCCTCTGTGGCGTATAATGGAAACAGGTGAGACCATTTCTGCTCACAGAGAGAATGTAGCTACAGACGTCAGTTCCACCCGTGGTGCTGATCCACCAAACTATATGTACTCCGCATAGACATGGCAGCAGGCTCGGGAATCATAGAGATATCTTCCTTTTATTGAAGCTTAGAAATTGCAGTACTAAAGCATATCATTTCATTATCACCTTCTTTGTCAGATATATAATATACCATCAGAGATATGGGGCTGGATGTAATGACCTGGTTTTGCCTTGTAAACGATTGCCACTTTAAAAGTACGGGCATACTTGCCCTAAGAACTGCACCTCCGGCAACACGGACCCTATTACATTACCCTCATGTGTCCATTGCCTCATTGACATTGCTTATTGTAATGGATTAACTCTCGGATTGCTGGGCATTTATGACTCCATGGCTGTAGATGACGGCACCCAGTATTATGCTAGGACACACATTATCTTTCTTTGTCATTAACTCACTTTACCTCTATAGTTTGCTGTGTTTCTATGTACCTGATTCTTTCCCTGCAGGTCGAATTAAAGGAGATACTTTGATTGACATCAGTATTGGATCCATCGTTCATCAACTTTTTGTTGTCTGTGAATTTTTTAAAGAGATCACAATACTAAAATTATCAGAGTCATGTATTATGGAACTCAACAAATGGGTGAACACCCGCACTGGGGCTTTTGATTGGAAACATGTGTGTAAGACCATTACCGGTCTGCAAGACAACAGGTAAAATATAATTTTAAACTTAAAAGAAAATAGGGGATGAATTGATTTAAAAAAATAATCCTAACAAAAATATAACTTAAAAGGGAAATGTTTACGTTTTGAAAGGAGATCAGATAAACAGAATATAATAGTGAATATTTCCTAGTTGGCAGCCGACATTCCTCCAGATTCAACTGTTCCAATTGCGCATGTAGCAATCCAGTGTAAAAAAAATGAATTCACATGCCTTACACATAATGAACACTAGAGGGCAGCGAGCACTGAACTGCTTCACAAAATTCATTGGGGCAGATATATTAACCTGGAGAAGGCCTAAGGAAGTGATAAACCAGTGAAAAGTGCAAGGTGATAAAAGCACCAGCCAATAAGCTCCAATATGTAAATAACAGTTAGGAGCTGATTGGCTGGTACATTTATCACCTGCACTTATCACTGGTTTATCACTTCCTTATGCCGTCTGCAGGCTTAATACATTTGCCCCATTGATCGTTACAAGTAAAGGGTTTATGCTCTTTCAGACGGTTTGCTTTGTTTTTGTTTATGAGGTACTGAACCAACCTGACGTGAAAAATACAATTCTGCAAATGTCACTTAAACCTGCTGTACTGTATTATGTAATAGAATTATTTCTTTTTTAGTGCTGAAAATCAGAAAAAGGAAGAAAAGTTAAAGGAAACAATTAAACGCATTTTGAAATTCGACTTCTGCAATAAAAATCTCACAGATTCGGAGGTGTTACCACCAGCCGACTGTCTGCTCACCGCATGGGTGCTGGATGTGGTTAGTCAGGACCAACAAGAGTACATTAGAAACCTGAGGAAGGTGTTGAAACTGCTTAAACCTGGGGGTCAGTTAATTGTAATTGGTGTCCTGAATGGCACATATTTTACCGTTGCTAATCAAAGGTTACATATATTTCCATATGATGAAAGTTTTATAAGAAAGACCCTCACTGATGAAGGTTGTGAAATTGTTTCTTGTGAGTTACTCGATAGGACAGTAGACAGTGATCTCACAGATTATAAACAATTTATGGTCCTTATTGCTGTCAAGGGGAATTGCTAGAATCAGTGGCCACTGGCTGGATTATTCAATCAAAACGCTTCTTAATGCCCTCAGGCATTTACAAAATCTTGCAAACTGATCTTATACTGAAAAAGAGCTAAAATTATATATAAATGAAAGTACTTAACAATAAATGTTGATTATTATTTGTCATCTTTCTTGAAATATAATTCAAAATTCTAATAAAAAGTATTTCTACAATGTTTTCATTTTGAATTTTTTTTTATTCAAATGTAAGAGTTGGGTAATAAAATTGGTAGCAGTTGTTTTTTTCTATTAAACTGCTGGCACTCTCCTAAACTGCTGAATAAGGAGGGGAAAATTAGCTAAGCGCTCAGTGAGTGGTGGTGTATAGATGATTATCAGCAGCAGCTTGGAAAGGGAATGCCAATCCCCAAAAGCACACTTAGATAGAAAAAATTACCAAGTTGCGCTAGACAATCAAATAAAAAAGCATTTATTTTAATGCATAAAATGTATTATGATAACAACAATTCTCCCGGGAGTAAAATACACACTTTAGAATGACATCTCTATAACTGTAGACCTACTACTAATTTTATAACAGAAGTACAAATTAGTACTATTCCAGAGCTTATGACCCCAGGGATATCACTTTACATAGAATATTACCAACAGAAATTAATATTATCTGTTAAAAGAAAAAAAGAAAAAGTCTGTGTTGACATACATAAACTCACTTGGTCCACATGAATACCGAACAGTCCTGATCATTGATATCTGTGAGCTTAATCCAATGATCCTGTAGTAGACCGGACTTTTTTATAACATAAAATAGAAACTTATGTAGTTGATGCTGTGAGCAAATGCATAATTGGTAGACCACTGGCCGCTGTGACAAGGGGGAGAGCCCGGAGCAATATTGCTGCGGTCAGCCGCTGGCTCCTGCACGGGGAGTGGAAAGCCGTACCTGAAGTGACCGCCGGACTGGATGAAATGCGGCTGTGTATAGCTGACACGCGGCTGCAGTATCCGGATGGTTAGCTGTTACCTTGCGTGGTACAGTGTATGGGCTCTCAACAGCAGACGGCTGACCTGTGCTCCCACGGGCAGCTCCGATTGAGCCTCCCTGCAATTGCCAGTGTGTATAGAAGGTGGATGAACACTCAGGCGGCGGCTGGTCCGTAATCAGTGGTATACCTTAGTAGCAATATTATTGAAGATAGCTGATCTCCCGCACAGAGTAAAGCTGGATGAGGCTCCAAGTGAAGTTAGCAACAATAAGCACCTGTATCCTAACGCGTTTCAACGCCAGCAGGGCGTCTTCTTCCAAAGGCAGGTATCTAAACTGCTAAACTGCTGAATGTCTTCTGGCCAGGTTCATGTTTCCCTGGTCTATAAAATATTTGGAATGGACTAGTCTGGTGATACAAGTTCCAGCCATGACTGTTACACTATACCAATTATTATTTTAGAAGAACTACAGTATATGTTTCTGCCCCCCAAAAAATTACTTCTAGTTACAGTAGTCCCATCCAATAAATACTCAGTGGGATATATTATTATTCTAATCACTATATTTTTAAAGCTATGAGAGGAAAAGAAACGATACAATTACAATTAGACAGAAAGAGTGAAAGGGAGAGAAGAAAATAACAAATACAGATGAATATCTCCCAGCGCTAAATTTATCAAATGAATTCTATATATTTCTAGCTATACTGTCAAGGTGTCAAACATAAATAATTTCAAAATAGATGTTAAATGAATATATTTCCTTTATTCAAAATATAATATTAAAACCTACATAGGATATCTTCTTTCTAACCCCATTACAAAAGTACTCTAGTGAATCCTAATACCGATATACTAAAAAAAAAAATAAAAGACAAGACATAAACATAAAACAAATAAAATCAGTGATACGCTTATTTGAGCGAATTACTCACTACAATTCTCCAAATAAACTCTGATTGTTCTCAGGTGAATTGGTAATTTCTGTAGTGAAGTCCTGAAATCCCAGGAATAGAACAGTGTCCCACCAGACTTTCTGGTTTGCTTGAATCAGAAAACAGTCTTTGTGTTTGTTAATTAAGGCCGGTATCTCCTGATTCCAGATAACGTCCCAATCACAGGTATACCATAGGAATAGCCACTTACTTCAATGTCACGAAGCAAATAAACCACGGGTGTCTGCCGGCAGACAATAAATTGGCGTCTCTGCGATCGACTAGTTTCGCCTGTCTAAGCACACAATGGAGGAAAGGGTTCTTTACTGTTAGGGCAATCAGGATTTGGGATTCCTTGCCAGAGAAAGTGGTAATGGCAGACTCTGTAAATGCACTTAAAAAAGGATTGGATTCTGATTGAAAAGGATATCCAAGGTTACAACATTTAAAATACTGACGTTGTTAATCCGGGTGTATCAAGACTTATAGTTGTTAACTAGTCATACAAACATTCTTCAGCAGGTTCAATATAATCAACTCAACTTAATACAGAATACAGGTTGAACACGATGGGCATTTTGCCTCTTTTCAACCTCAATTACTATGTTACTATGTTACTAAGTGGAAATTGCATGTGCGTAAACATTATTGGGGATGTGTGTGTACCCTCATGTTTTAGGTCACATTCGGATTTGGTTTTGGATTACTTGACCAAAGGCTGCAGTGAGCTAGGCTACCACTGAGGAAGCCTCCCCAAGGGTGAAACAGCTGTCTGATCCTGTTATGAAGGGTAGGCACTAGTGATGTGCACCGGACATTTTTCGGGTTTTGTGTTTTGGTTTTGGATTCGGTTCCGCGGCCGTGTTTTGGATTCGGAAGCGTTTTGGCAAAACCTCCCTGAAATTTTTTTGTCAAGTTCGGGTGTGTTTTGGATTTGGGTGTTTTTTACAAAAAAACCTCAAAAACAGCTTAAATCATAGAATTTGGGGGGCATTTTGATCCCATAGTATTATTAACCTCAATAACCATAATTTTCACTCATTTCCAGTCTATTCTGAACACCTCACACCTCACAATATTATTTTTAGTCCTAAAATTTGCACCGAGGTCGCTGGATGACTAAGCTAAGCGACCCAAGTGGCCGACACAAACACCTGGCCCATCTAGGAGTGGCATTGCAGTGTCAGACAGGATGACAGATTAAAAAAATTGTCCCCAAACAGCACATGATGCAAAGAAAAATGAAAGAAAAAGAGGTGCAAGATGGAATTGTCCTTGGGCCTTCCCACCCACCCTTATGTTGTATAAACAGGACATGCACACTTTAACAAACCCATCATTTCAGCCACAGGGTCTGCCACACGACTGTGACTGAAATGACTGGTTGGTTTGGGCCCCCACCAAAAAAGAAGCAATCAATCTCTCCTTGCACAAACTGGCTCTACAGAGGCAAGATGTCCACCTCCTCCTCCTCATCCTCCGATTCCTCACCCCTTTCACTGTGTACATCCCCCTCCTCACAGATTATTAATTTGTCCCCACTGGAATCCACCATCTCAGGTCCCTGTGTACTTTCTGGAGGCAATTGCTGGTTCTCCACATTTTCTGGAAGTAACCTCGTACGCCGATTGCTTGCAAGGTGAGCGGCTGCACTAAACACTCTTTCGGAGTACACACTGGACGGGGGGCAACTTAGGTAAAATAAAGCCAGTTTCTGCAAGGGCCTCCAAATTGCCTCTTTTTCCTGCCAGTATACGTACGGACTGTCTGACGTGCCTACTTGGATGCGGTCACTCATATAATCCTCCACCATTCTTTCAATGGTGACAGAATCATATGCAGTGACAGTAGACGACATGTCAGTAATCGTTGGCAGGTCCTTCAGTCCGGACCAGATGTCAGCACTCGCTCCAGACTGCCCTGCATCACCGCCAGCGGGTGGGCTCGGAATTCTTAGCCTTTTCCTCGCACCCCCAGTTGTGAAGGAGGAGCTGTTGACGAGTCACGTTCCGCTTGACTTGACAATTTTCTCACCAGCAGGTCTTGAACCTCTGCAGACTTGTGTCTGCCGGAAAGAGATATACAACGTAGGTTTTAAATCTAGGATCGAGCACGGTGGCCAAAATGTAGTGCTCTGATTTCAACAGATTGACCACCCGTGAATCCTGGTTAAGCAAATTAAGGGCTCCATCCACAAGTCCCACATGCCTAGCGGAATCGCTCTGTTTTAGCTCCTCCTTCAAGGTCTCCAGCTTCTTCTGCAAAAGCCTGATGAGGGGAATGACCTGACTCAGGCTGGCAGTGTCTGAACTGACTTCACGTGTGGCAAGTTCAAAGGGATGCAGAACCATGCACAACGTTGAAATCATTCTCCACTGCGCTTGATTCAGGTGCATTCCCCCTCCTTTGCCTATATGGTAGCTGTATAGGCTTGAATGGCCTTTTGCTGCTCCTCCATCCTCTGAAGCATATAGAGGGTTGAATTCCACCTCTTTACCACCTCTTGCTTCAGATGATGGCAGGGCATGTTCAGGACTGTTTGCTGGTGCTCCAGTCTTCGGCACGCGGTGGCTGAATCCCGAAAGTGGCCCGCAATTCTTCGGGCCACCGACAGCATCTCTTGCACGCCCCTGTCATTTTTTAAATAATTCTGCACCACCAAATTCAATGTATGTGCAAAACATGGGACGTGCTGGAATTTGCCCACATGTAATGCACGCACAATATTGGTGGCGTTGTCCAATGTCACAAATCCCCAGGAGAGTCCAATTGGGGTAAGCCATTCTGCGATGATGTTCCTCAGTTTCCGTAAGAGGTTGTCAGCTGTGTGCCTCTTATGGAAAGCGGTGATACAAAGCGTAGCCTGCCTAGGAACGAGTTGGCGTTTGCGAGATGCTGCTACTGGTGCCGCCACTGCTGTTCTTGCTGCGGGAGGCAATACATCTACCCAGTGGGCTGTCACACTCATATAGTCCTGAGTCTGCCCTGCTCCACTTGTCCACATGTCCGTGGTTAAGTGGACATTGGGAACAACTGCATTTTTTAGGACACTGGTGACTCTTTTTCTGACGTCTGTGTACATTTTCGGTATCGCCTGCCTAGAGAAATGGAACCTAGATGATATTTGGTACCGGGGACACAGTACCTCAATCAAGTCTCTAGTTGCCTGTGAATTAACGGTGGATACCGGAAACACGTTTCTCACCGCCCAGGCTGCCAAGGCCTGAGTTATCCGCTTTGCAGCAGGATGACTGCTGTGATATTTCATCTTCCTCGCAAAGGACTGTTGTACAGTCAATTGCTTACTGGAAGTAGTACAAGTGGTCTTCTGACTTCCCCTCTGGGATGCCGATCGACTCCCAGCAGCAACAACAGCAGCGCCAGCAGCAGTAGGCGTTACACTCAAGGATGCATCGGATGAATCCCAGGCAGGAGAGGACTCGTCAGACTTGACAGTGACATGGCCTGCAGGACTATTGGCTTTCCTGTGTAAGGAGGAAATTGACACTGAGGGAGTTGGTGGTGTGGTTTGCAGGAGCTTGGTTACAAGAGGAAGGGTTTTAGTGGTCAGTGGACTGCTTCCACTGTCATCCAAAGTTTTTGAACTTGTCACTGACTTCTGATGAATGCGGTCCAGGTGACGTATAAGGGAGGATGTTCCTAGTTGGTTAACGTCCTTACCCCTACTTATTACAGCTTGACAAAGGCAACACACGGCTTGACACCAGTTGTCCGCATTTCTGTTGAAATAATTCCACACCGAAGAGGTGATTTTTTTTGTATTTTGACCAGGCATGTCAATGGCCATATTCCTCCCACGGACAACAGGTGTCTCCCCGGGTGCCTGGCTTAAACAAATCACAACACAATCAGAATCCTCCTTGTCAATTTCCTCCCCAGCGCCAGCAACACCCATATCCTCATCCTGGTGTACTTCAACAGTGACATCTTCAATTTGACTATCAGGAACTGGACTGTGGGTGCTCCTTCCAGCACTTGCAGGGGGCGTGCATATGGTGGAAGGCGCAACCTCTTCCCGTCCAGTGTTGGGAAGGTCAGGCATCGCAACCGACACAATTGGACTCAACTTGGGGATTTGTGATTTAGAAGAACGCACAGTTCTTTGCTGTGCTTTTGCAATCTTAACTCTTTTAAGTTTTCAAGCAGGAGGATGACTGCTTCCATCCTCAGGTGAAGCTGAACCACTAGCCTTGAACATAGGCCAGGGCCTCAGCCGTTCCTTGCCACTCCGTGTTGTAAATGGCACATTGGCAAGTTTACGCTTCTCCTCAGACGATTTTGATTTAGATTTTTGGGTCATTTTACTGAGCTTTATTTTTTGGATTTTACATGCTCTCTACTATGACATTGTGCAACGGCCTTGGCAGACGACGTTGATGGCATTTCATCGTCTCGGCCATGACTAGTGGCAGCAGCTTCAGCACGAGGTGGAAGTGGATCTTGATCTTTCCCTATTTTACCATCCACATTTTTGTTCTCCATTTTTTAATGTGTGGAATTATATGCCAGTAATAGATCAACGTATAATACTGGTGGTCACTGGTCAGCAAAACTCTGCACTGTACTCCTCCTATATAATATACTGGTGGTCCCCAGTCCCCACAATAAAGCAGTGTGAGCACAGATATATGCAGCACACTGAGCACAGATATGGAGTGTTTTTCAGGCAGACAACGTATACTGGTGGTCACTGGTCAGCAAAACTCTGCACTGTACTCCTCCTATATAATATACTGGTGGTCCCCAGTCCCCACAAGAAAGCAGTGTGAGCACAGATATATGCAGCACACTGAGCACAGATATGGAGTGTTTTTCAGGCAGACAATGTATACTGGTGGTCACTGGTCAGCAAAACTCTGCACTGTACTCCTCCTATAGAATATACTGGTGGTCCCCAGTCCCCACAATAAAGCAGTGTGGGCACAGATATATGCAGCACACTGAGCACAGATATGGAGTGTTTTTCAGGCAGACAACGTATACTGGTGGTCACCGGTCAGCAAAACTCTGCACTGTACTCCTCCTATATAATATACTGGTGGTCCCCAGTCCCCACAATAAAGCAATGTGAGCACAGATATATGCAGCACACTGAGCACAGATATGGAGTGTTTTTCAGGCAGACAACGTATACTGGTGGTCACTGGTCAGCAAAATTCTGCACTGTACTCCTCCTATATAATATACTTGTGGTCCCCAGTCCCCACAAAAAAGCAGTGTGAGCACAGATATATGGAGCACACTGAGCACAGATATGGAGTGTTTTTCAGGCAGACAACGTATACTGGTGGTCACTGGTCAGCAAAACTCTGCACTGTACTCCTCCTATATAATATACTGGTGGTCCCAGTCCCCACAATAAAGCAGTGTATGCACAGATATATGCAGCACACTGAGCACAGATATGGAGTGTTTTTCAGGCAGACAACGTATACTGGTGGTCACTGGTCAGCAAAACTCTGCACTGTACTCCTCCTATATAATATACTGGTGGTCCCCAGTCCCCACAATAAAGCAGTGTGAGCACAGATATATGCAGCACACTGTGCACAGATATGGAGCGTTTTTCAGGCAGACAACGTATACTGGTGGTCACTGGTCAGCAAAACTCTGCACTGTACTCCTCCTATATAATATACTGGTGGTCCCCAGTCCCCACAATAAAGCAGTGTGAGCACAGATATATGCAGCACACTGAGCACAGATATGGAGTGTTTTTCAGGCAGACAACGTATACTGGTGGTCACTGGTCAGCAAAACTCTGCACTGTACTCCTCCTATATAATATACTGGTGGTCCCCAGTCCCCACAATAAAGCAGTGTGAGCACAGATATATGCAGCACACTGAGCACAGATATGGAGCGTTTTTCAGGCAGACAACGTATACTGGTGGTCACTGGTCAGCAAAACTCTGCACTGTACTCCTCCTATAATACTGCTGGTCCCCAGAATAAAGATATTGCAGCCCCCTGAAACAAAGTCAGAGGACGCCAGCCACGTCCTCTCACTATCATTTCCAATACACGAGTGAAAAATGGCGGTGACGCGCGGCTTCATATAGAATCCGAATCTCGCGAGAAACCGACAGCGGGATGATGACGTTCGGGCGCGCTCGGGTTAACCGAGCAAGGCGGGAGGATCCGAGTCTGCTCGGAACCGTATAAAAAAGGTTGAAGTTCGGGGGGGTTCGGATTCCGAGGATCCGAACCCGCTCATCTCTAGTAAGCACATGTCTAACTGCCCTCCTCGTTAGCACCAAGCCCATGTGGGGACTCCAGGCACCTTTTTCATTAAACTTCCCCTTTAGATATTGTGGGTCTCCAATAACAATTGTCTGCAATTCCTAATTAGGGGAATAGACTGTTTAAAGGAATTTGTACCTACAAACATATCCACTAAACTTATTCTGTGAATACCTCTACCACTAGGGATCGCTCACGCAGCGTATTATATATATTACACATTCTGAGGCAGCAGCATCACAGTCGCATGTTCACTCCACACACTATCCTTTTATAAAGTTACATACCGATGGGGCTGCACTCATCCTGTGCGGCTCCATCGCAGGCGTACACTCCCGACGTGACTAGGCGATCTGTCCACCTAGCCCCGCCGGGAGTGCACAGAGATGCTCTCCCATTCTAGTGAATGTGGCACGTCTTCATCACGGGAGCGTGCGTCCGCACGCCCTGATGGTGTTGCTCTCGGTATTAGCCCGGGCGCACCCAGGCACAGACTGAGCCACGACAAGCGTGGCTGCATCTGTACAGGCACTCTCATTGTGTATATTGTCACTGATGGTGGTCTGCAATGCAATTGTAACAGACTCACTTCTCTGAGAAGATCACAACAGCAGATGTCTAATTTTCGGTATCTGGTGTCTAGGTCGACCACACTTAGGTCGACAATGTCTAGGTCTAACACTATTGGTCGACATTAAGTAGGTCAACATGGTTTCTAGGTCGACAGGGACTCTAGGTTGACATGTTCTACAGATGGGTCCATGTTTATCTTGGCCTTCAATAGGATTAACTGAGACTGGGCAGTCGGACTTAATCCCCTGCTGTAATGACTTAATCCCCTGCTGTATTGTTCTCTGTATTGTATTGCAGCTGAGAACAATAGATGAAGGGTTTATGTTAATAAGCCATGGTGTGCCTAGGCGCAGCAAACTAGCCAAGATAACCGCAGACCCATCTGTAGGTCGACATGACAAAAGGTCAACATGAGTTTTTCACTTTTTTTCCATTTTTTGAACATTTTTAATACTTTACGATCCACGTGGGCTACAATTGGGAATGGTAGGTAACCTGCGAAGCGAGACATGTGAGGGGACACGGTGCACTAATGGGGTTCCCAGTCACTGTACGGAGAAAACGACACCAAAAAAATGTAAAAACTCATGTCGACCTTATGTCATGTCAACCTAGAACATGTCGACCGAGAGTCCCTGTCGACCTGGAAAGCATGTCGACCTACTTACTGTCGACCAATTGTGGTCGACCTAGACACTGTCGACCCTACATACCACACCCCTAATTTTCTATACTACACATCCCTGTGACACACTTCAGCAGTCCCGCACACATATCATTACTGCTGTGCACCGGATATGAAGCAGCAGCCTGCAGCATGCCTCCCAACATTGTCAACACCTGCGTGCACCCGAAAAGGGGGCATGGCCTATTGGAAAGGGGCGTGGCTTCACATGAGTGTCCGCGATCGTGAGCCATGGCCCCTTTATCGTCCTTGAGGGGGCATGCCCAGCACTCTATGAGCTGCTGGCATGCCTCCTCTCCCTCTGTCTCCACTCAATAGACACTGTCTTACACATATTGTATATGAATACAGCCACACTACACGGCAATAATATTGTATGCTTTTGAGAATCCTTATGCATATGTGCCTGATGAATTGACCTGCATTTCCATGTATATATATATATATATATATATTAATAAATTTAATATATATATTGTCAAAGTCGAAAAATATTGCAGGACACACACATGCCCGCAGCACGTGCACTTATTCTGCCGTGCGTGCACATATCTGCAATTTGCGTATGGTCGCTCCCGCGGCCCTGCGTGTGGTATGGGTATTTACGGCAGAGTTTGTGAATGCATGGAGGGCTATCAAAACATTACATAATTAATCCAAATAGTGCACATTGTACACATAGTCTCCCTGCATCACATCAGAAAGTAACAGCTGTTTAAATGGTAACAGAACAAAGGGATTCACCTTTACAGAATAGGAGGGGACAGAACAAGGTTATAAGGTGGTGTTTGGTATCCAGCTGTAGGGTATTTTAAGGGTAACATTCCGGTGTTGGTTTGCGGAAGATCGCATGTTCCGGCGGATAGTTAGGTACAGAAGCAGAATATAGATATAAACTGTATTTACTGTACATTATGTATGCGGCGGGAATCCAGAGGAGACCACCCACAAGAGCAGTTGGGAAAGACATCGCCTACCTTTTTAAATCGACCTATGACCTCTCCTGTACTGTAAAAGTGCATTCCTGTGTCCAATGGACAAAGGGATTACAATATCCATTGTATTGCTTTTGGAAGAATTGTATAAATAAAGCCTTCTGCAGGCCTGGTCACACAAGACTCACAATGCTATCAGCCTGATAGCGGAGGACCGGACCGGGAAGCGCCCGCGAATATTCTCACGTATGTACATTGACTGTAGCCATTTACTCTGTTATATTGTAGTGCATAATTTGTATTGTAAACCCCATTTCAGAAATAATCCACTGTGGTGTCGGAACCCAGCTGTAAAATCACAAACCTGTGTTGTGTCCTCATTTCCCTGCTAAGGTTTAAAGTGTATTCATTATTGCATTGCTTAGCTTTATAAGGTTTAAAGTGTATTAATTGGGTGTGTACGCGCTGTGAGTACTTTGTACCGTCAGTGCGGCGTGTGTACGCAGAGTCCGTACATTGTACGGGACTCCTTACGCAAATAGCGTAAGAGGTACGTAGAGTGCATATTAAGTTTAGAGGCCGCAGCGGCTCCATGGTAAAGTGTGTTTAAGGTATAGCTTTTTTTGTTTTAATATAAAATTGACATTATCAATATATATATATATATATATATATATATATATATATATATATATCTTCTTTCATCCGGTACGCATATTTTGATTGTCACTGTTGATCAGTCACGCTTTTTGAAGGCACAGCTGATTTACCCCCATTTTTTATTGGTCTTATTGGAAATTGGACTAACTTGAAATCTGGTTGCAGCCACTATAGATATTTGGAGTGTTTTTATTATAATTGTTGAGCCATAACCAAGTGGCCACCATTTATTGCACATTGATTTGATTTATTACTTGTTTATTCATTGAATTGTAAGGTTGTAGCGCTAATTGCACCTCACATACACTAGATATCTCCTATATAATAGCCCAGATCTGTGACTCTGTGCCTGGCCGTAACGCTGGGCGGAGTCAGAGACACAGATCTGGGCAGGGCCGCCATCAAGGGGGAGAGTGAGGGCCCTGGTCACTCATATCGCCCGCTGCTGCTGATATTGGCTGCTGCCCGTTCTCCCATAGGCAGCAAAGTGACACTCCGCAGGGCCACGGCTAGCACCCACTCTGGCAAGCCACCTGCACTGGTTCTCTGTCCAGGATGTGCGTCTCAGGCTCCAGCTCTCCACTTCCCCTATCTCTGTCCGGGATGTGTGTCTCAGCCTCCACCTCTCTCCCCCTCCCCTATCTCTGTACGGGATGCGCGTCTCATGCTCCAGCTCCCCCTTCCCTATCAGAATAACTCTCGCTCAGTGGTGTAAGACCAAGGCGGGGCGAGCATGGTGCATGCTCTGGGCGCTGGGACAGAGGGGGCGCCAGCAGTCCCGGAGATAGATTACCCTCTCCCCCTTCACACAGTGCAGCGTTATCACCCCCACCCGACAGCAGTAACAGCCCCCTCCTCCTGTGTACATGCCGGCTCTCTGAATGCTTTGTGCAGCCAGTAGTGACGTCTCGGAAGCCCTGCTCCTGCTGCCTGGGATGAGAGCCTGTACTGGAGACCTGCTGCAGCCGCCCATGGGTGATTTGTGACACACAGGAGACTCCGTGCTGCTGGGACTGGGAGTAGTTCAGTGAGTGCTGGAATGGGTGACCCCGGGTGATGGGGTTACCAGATAGGAGAGCTGTCAGTGCAATGAGGAGAAATGCAAATCCCTGTATACTCAGCAGTATTACAGCTGCAGAATCATTGTCTTACACAGTGACCACCATCCCATCTGCTCACTGTAGTGTAGCAGACTCTAATTCCGTCCTGCCCCGTGCACCCAATCCTCCCCCACCTGCAGCACCCCCAAACCCGCCCCTCTCCCTCCCGTGGCACGCCCGCCCCTTCCCCACCAGCTGCACCCCTGCATCGCCCCCCCTCCCCCAACGCAGCACCCTAGCACCCGCCCCTCCCCCACCCGCACCACCACCGCACCCTCCCCTCCCCCACCAACTGCACCGCCCCCCTAACTGCGGCACCCCCACACTCGCTCCTCTAGGCCGCAGCGCATCCGGCCCCCCTACCCCACCTGCGGCAACCCCGCACCCACCATACCCCCAACCACAGCACCTCCGGCCCACTCCCCCATCTGACCCACCCCCTACCAGCAGCATCTACGGACACCCTCCCCCATCTGCGGACCTCCCACACCTGCCCCTCCCCAATCCGCAGCACCCCCTCTGCAACCATCCCTCCACCACCTGCCCCTCCCCCACCCACAGCACCTCCAGACCCCCTCCCCCATCCACAGCTCCCCCCACCCGCTGCATCTACATACCCCATCCGCAGCACCCCGCACCCACACCTCCCCCACCCACAGCACTTCTAGAAGCCTTCCCCCAAATGCACCACCCCTGCATCCACCCCTCCCCCACGCACAGCATCTCCAAACCCCCTCCTTCATCCATGCCCCCCCCCGGCACCCCCCCCCCCCGACAGCAGCATATACAGACCCCCTCCCCCATCCACAGCACCTCTAGACCCCCTCCCCCATCCACGCCCCCTGCGCACCCGTCCCTTCCCCATCCACAGCACCTTTGCACTCCCCCCATCGGCGCACCCGCCCCTCCCCCAGCCCCTTCACTTCTGGACTCCCATCCACAGCCCCCCTCTGCACCCACCCCTCCACCACACGTAGCTCCTTCAACACCATCCGCAGCCGCTACCAGTGACTCCCTGAATAAGGGGTGCTCAGTGGCATGGAGAGGCACCTCCACCTCACTGCACCCACCCCCTTTCCAAGCCCACCCACACACACTGAACTTCTGTGAGTATAGGTGCTACCAATGGACATTGGGTTAATAGGAAACACTAATACTGTGGCCATTATGTGTATAAGTGACACTGCTACCTGTGGCCATTGTGTATAAGTGACGCCGCTATCTGTGGGCATCGTGTATACGTGAAACAGCTACCTGTGGGCATTGTGTGTAAGTCACACTGTTACCTGTGGCCACTGTGTGTATAAATGCAGCTACTATCTGTGGGCATTGTGTGTAGAAGCGACTCTGCTACCTGTGCCCATTGTGTGTTTAAGCGCCACTGCTACCAGTGGCCATTGTGTCTATAAGCAGCTCTGCTACCTGTGGGCACTGTGTGTATAAGCGGCTCTGCTACCTGTGGGTATTGCGTGTATAAGCGGCTCTGCTACCTGTGGGTATTGTGTGTATAAGCGGCTCTGCTACCTGTGGGTATTGTGTGTGTATAAGCGGCTCTGCTACCTGTGGGTATTGTGTGTGTATAAGCGGCACTGCTACCTGCGGCCATTGTGTGTATAAGCGGCTCTGCTACCTGTGTCCATTGTGCGTATAGGCGCCGCTGCTACCTGTGGCCATTGTGTGTATAAGAAGCTCTGCTACCTGTGGGTATTGTGTGTATAAGCGTCTCTGCTATCTGTGGGTACTGTGTGTATAAGCGGCTCTGCTACCTGTGTGTATTGTGTGTATAAGCGGCGTTGCTACCTGTGGACATTGTGTGTATAAGCGGCTCTGCTACCTGTGGCCATTGTGTGTATAAGCGGCTCTGCTACCTGTGGCCATTGTCAGTATAAACGGCAGAAAACCGTGCAGGGGTTAACGGGGAGCAGCCCCTTTCGACGGTGTGAAGAGCGCCCGTAGGGCGCGATGAATCACCTAGCATATATATATATATATATATATATATACACAGTGGGGATTGAAAGTTTGGGCACCCCAGGCAAAAATTCATTTTAATGTGCAAAAAAAAGCCAAGGAAAGATGGAAAAATCTCCAAAAGGCATCAAATTACAGATTAGACATTCTTATAACATGTCAAAAAAAGTTTGATTTTATTTCCATCATTTACACTTTCAAAAGAACAGAAAACAAAAAATGGCATCTTCAAAAGTTTGGGCACCCTGCAGAGTTAATACCTTGTACTGCCCCCTTTGGACAGCTGAGACCTGGCAGTGTCATGGATTGTTCTCAATCATCGTCTGGAAAGACCAGGTGATGTTAATCTCAAAGGTTTTAAAAGCCCAGACTCATCTGACCTTGCTCCAACAATCAGCACCATGGGTTCCTCTAAGCAGTTGTGTAGAACACTGAAACTGAGAATAGTTGATGCTCACAAAGCAGGAGAAGGCTATAAGAAGATAGCAAAGCGTTATCAGATGCCCATATCCTCTGTTCGGAATGTAATTAAGAAATGGCAGTCATCAGGAACAGTGTAAGTTAAAGCAAGATCTGGAAGACCAAGAAAAATATCAGACAGAACAGCTCGCAGGATTGTGAGAAAAGCAAGTCAAAATCCACGTTTGACTGCACGATCCCTCCAGGAAGATCTGGCAGACACTGGAGTTGTGGTACACTATTCCACTATAAAGAGATACTTGTACAAATATGGTCTTCATGGAAGAGTCATCAGAAGAAAATCTCTTCTACGTCCTCACCACAAAAATCAGCATTTGAAGTTTGCAAATGAACATATAGACAAGCCTGATGCATTTTGGAATAAAGTTCTGTGGACCGATGAGGTTAAAATCAAACTTTTTGGTCGGAATGAGCAAAGGTACGTTTGGAGAAGGAAGGGCACAGAATTTAATGAAAAGAACCTCTGTCCAACTGTTAAGCATGGGGGTGGATCAATCATGCTTTGGGGTTGTATTGCAGCCAGTGGCACAGGGAACATTTCACGAGTAGAAGGAAAAATGGATTCAATAAGATTCCAGCAAATTTTGGACGCTAACTTGATGCCATCTGTGAAAAAGCTGAAGTTAAAGAGAGGCTGGCTTCTACAAATGGATAATGATCCTAAACACACCTCAAAATCCACGGTGGATTACATCAAGAGGCGTAAACTGAAGGTTTTGCCATGGCCTTCACAATCTCCTGACCTCAACATAATTGAAAATCTATGGATAGACCTTAAAAGAGCAGTGCGTCACAGACAGCCCAGGAATCTCAAAGAACTGGAAGACTTTTGTAAGGAAGAATGGGCGAAGATACCTCAAACAAGAATTGAAAGACTCTTGGCTGGCTACAAAAAGCATTTACAAGCTGTGATACTTGCAAAAGGGGCCAGTACAAACAATCACTTCATGATATCCCAACGTTTCGGGGCCAACATGCCCCTTTGTCAAGGTGAGTAACACTGTGTACAAACAAAACCATACCTTTATATCCTGAGTAGAAGCCCCATCCGTGCACGCGGCGGATGCCTCCCGATCTTGAGTCTCGGTGTCTTCCGCTTACATCATCAGAGAGCGGTTGTCAGGTACCATGGCATCCAGACACCCGTCGTCGCCTCCCTGACGTACTCGTAAACAAATAGAGAGTGTGAGGAGAAATTACAGACTCCCTGCACCAAACTAAAAGAAAAAGACAAATAAGAGCAAATAGCAGAGACCAGCAGTGTGATCATATATAAATACTGGAGATAACAACCATTTAAAAACGAATAGTGGTCCAAAATGACTTGTAATTACTAGAGATCTGTCCATATGTAAAACTCAGAGTGCAATACATATAAATGAATAAATATAAAAATAAAAATATGTGATAATATAAATATGTGATGATAAAATAGTGTAGTGAGCAAACATTTATATCGTGATAAGGCAACCTCAGACATGATAGTGATGCCAGCTATAAGATTAACAATCAATGTACTAAATGTATTCACTATCCGTCGGCAACAATTGGATGTGCTGTTGCTTACTGCTAAAAAAAGACTGTCCCCAAAAGCAGAGCCAGCCCTAACCAATATGATGCCCTAGGCAAGATTTTGGCTGGTGCGCCCTAGCACCGCCGCTAGTTCTGCAGGAGATGCCTGGCATGAGTCAGCTGGCAGATCTGCTAACATTTGGGAATACCTTTTGTTTATGAAAATGCATCTTATTTGCATTACTATGTGGCTAGGATGCACAAGCAGCTTCTGCTGATTAAAATGATATGCAGCATGCCTATATTCTGTGTGCGACTGCGGCTGTATCTGCATATAATATGCTACATTGCAGTGATTTCCAGGAATACACTGCAACGTAGCATTTCGTATGCAGATACAGCCGCAGTCACACACAGAATATAGGCATGCCGCATATCATTTTAATCAGCAGAAGCTGCGGGTGCCCCTAAGCATACCAAATGCCCTAGGCATTTGCCTAGTTTGCCTATGCCTAAGGCTGGCTCTGCCCAAAATGTTAGACAGCCGAAATTAGCTATAAGCAGACTGCTTGGTAAATGCCAAAGCTTAACACGAACTGTGTAGAAAGTGAAACTAAATTAATATTTTTTATATTTTTATGTGTGATATATGCATGTCTGTGCTGATTACAATATTTATTAAAATTCTATTGAAATTTACTATTTGTGCTTCGAAAAGATAAAAACATTATTACCTATATACAATAATATAAGGACCTGATTCAGAGGCAGATGTACTGCCAAAGTTTGCGCCCTTGGGTGATTTTTTGGGACTGTGCATACACCAACTTAGATTACTGATGGTGGTCACAGTGAGGACTTGGCTGCAGAGTGATTAACAGGTGCGTCTGTGGGAGGTAACGAGGGTGGCGAGTAAAATGCAGGCGCATCATGACTGTTTGGGGGATGTTTCTCAGACTGCAAATTCGTACATAGCTATAAAGACCCCAGCATCTCAGTGGCAACAACCTTTCTGAGCAACCATAGGGTTCGATGCGCATGCGTTGCACTGTTTTTGTATGCAAGTGGTGGATTACAGACGTTGTCAGTGGCAATCTCAATACAAATCCCCAATGCGTGAGGTCCCCCTGTTTTTAAAGAACCAGCACTGGGCTCTTGGACTATTTCTGGTTCCAAAAATACTGTGGGGAAAAAGATGTAGTAGTCCTCTGTGTTTTTGAAACCCAAAGCTAGGCTCCACTAGGGAGATAAATCCACAGCGTGGGGACACATTTATATTGGTCCCAGTGGCTGTAGCAAAACACCCCCCTCCCAACTAGTCAGCCCTAGCCAGGGATTCCTGTGGAAGAGGGGATCCCTAATAAAGACGTCCTCCCCTCCAGGTAACCCAATGCCAGGGCTTAAGCCTGGGGATATCCTCAGCACCCCTGGGTGGTGAGTGCTGATTTTATAGCAATATATTATCTTTTATAGGTGGTACTACAGGTCTCAGCAAGGGGGCATTAAGGGCCCACTGGTACCTGTAGTCCCATCTGTAAAAAAAATATAAAAAAAAGACAAGACACACACACACACCATTGAAAGTAAAAGTTTTAAACACCCTTGCACACTCACACATCCACTGTAGCCATTAACGTACTCCTCTCCAGAAGAACCCATCATAACCTGTAAAAAAATACTCACCTATTCCAGTGTAGATTGGTCCTCTTCATACCAGTAGGCATCCAGGGGTTAAAAATAAAAATATACACCCAATGGACATAATAAATCTATGTATGTCCACATAGATCTCCTTTACAAAGTGCCGGCCTCCATGTGATTTCTGTCACTAGGAGAGCCACCAGGCAATTTGGGAGCACTACATAGTGGTGCAACATGCAGTGCTGCAGCGCGATCAATCACTTTTTTCTGTACGCTTCTATGGCTCAATTCATCAAAGCATTATGTGGAAGCAGCGGCTATGTGGTAAACCACAAGGTTAATAGAGGACATTCTTGTAATTTACCTCTACCAACCTTGTGGTTTACTACACAGCAGCTAGTGGAGCCCGGTGCTGGTTTCAAAAACACAGGGGACACCTGTCTTTTCTCCCAAATATTTTTGGAACCAGGACTGGTCTGAGAGCCCGGTGCTAGTTCTTTAAAAACAAGGGGACCTCATGCATTTTTTCTCCCTGTATTTGTAGAACCAGGATTGGCTCAAAAGGATATCTGGCACTCAATGTACACAAGGTTACTTTCCCCTTTACCCTCAACAACATCTGACCCAATAGGGAAGCAGCCACATAAAATGGAAATCAGCGGCACTCAGGGACACAAAAAAAATAAATGCAGACTTCCATTCTTTAAGTTGATGTTTCAATGCTTGGGTAACATTTTCCTCAAGAATAAAATGAACAATGATCACCTTAAAAGTTCTCCCCATCACCAGAGGTCTTCCCGCCATCTCCTGTGCATACTGCCATCAGCCGCAAAACTCATGATGTCACACCCTGTCCGTGCATCACCACAGCAACATTATCTAACTATAAGTCCAAAAGAGACTACAAACAGTAACAGCACAAGGGCAGTAAAGATATAAAAGGTTGTTCATTAAAACTAGTTATATATGAAAGGTAAATGAGTACAGATATATATTCAACGTACATAAATACATTGCACAAGCTTACAAGTATTTATATAAAGAAGAGTGACCTCAAGTGGTGGATATTGGGAATGCTATAGATGTAATACATATTAAGATAAAGGACTAGAGTCACATTGAAATACATGTACACAGACAGAGAAGCACAAAAGGAAGGGATCTTCTGCACAAGTTCAAATTGTATAATTACCCTGAATTTGTAGTCTTGATATGATTCTCTTAAGACCTATAGAATAGAAATGTGAATTAAATCCATAGACTCAATGGGGGAAATTCAAATGTTTGAAAAGTCAGTTGGGTGTCTGTTTTTTCCTTTTTAATATATGGGGGGGACGACATTGCATTGCGGTATTAAATAGATACAGTTTAAAATTGTATGCAACATTGTATCTTTAATATTTAGTCAGCAAAAGTTTTTTAAAGTTTCAGGAGAAATTATATATATATATTTTTTTTTTTTTCTTTTTATTACATGTGGTAATTGGTAATCATGTTATGTGGATTTTAAATAAATGTTATATTTCTTTGGTGACAGCGCTTCCATCTGCCTTTTTTTATATTCTTTTATATATTGTTTGGGGTTCAGCATCCCAATCTGTGAAGCTGCAGTCACCATAGAAAAAATACTTTAGGTGTCTCACAGTCAGTTTACTAGCGCCCACTTGTTTTACTGTCTCTGGGTAAATGCCAGGATGTGAGCAGGACAGTATGCATTGCAGGCAGAGACACAGGAGTATCAGGTTTCATGAGATACCAACAGAGCTATCTGACCAGAGGAGAGATAGCAGAGGGGAGAGAGCTGTAAGTGACCCAGGGATCCCAGCTTCTCCTCCTTCCACCTGGGTGTCAGGGTCCTGTCTATCCTGTAAACTAATGAGAGCGTTTACGTCTAGAGAGAGTCACACACAGAGCATCCTCCTGAGTCCCGTTCCAGTGTGTTAGTAGTACAGAGGCTGCTGCTACTGCATTTTTTCAAGATAAATTATAGATTTTACTTTTCTATGTGTATTTTAAGCTTAAGTTTTCTTTGTTCCACTACAGGAAAACATTATAAAATAGTTGTCTCACTATTGGGTGGAGATATAAACAGTACCAAGGCCTTATTAAACTATTAGTTTAAATCTAATATACACAATTGGTTTATATTTAATATACACAATCCATACCTCCCATTCCAGGAGGGACAAAATGCTCTCTACCTGGACTTCCCTCTTAATTTAAAAATGTAATAATTTTTGTTGAAATACCTTTTTTTATCAATGAAATAGTTCAACACAGGTGACGCCAATCATATATCAAAAGGGAAGTCCAGGTAGAGAGCATTTTGTCCCTCCCAGAATGGGTCATTTTGAGAGGTATGCACAATCTAATATACACCCTCCCCATCCACCAGGGCCCCCCTGTCTCAAGTGCCCCAGGTTTCCCCCCCCCCTCCCAAAGCTTGATCCGGCCCTACATATCACAGTGCTGCCCTGTGATGATGCCAGCTGAAGCTGAAGCTGGCGTTATTACCACAGGGCTCACTGCTGTATTTTATTTCTTTTTTTTATTATAAATTCAGCCAGATGGCATTCCCCATTATAAGTATGGGGAATGCAATCTTGGTGACTAAAAAAATGCGAATTAAAGGGTTTGGAGCAGTTTTTCATGAAAACCGCTCCAAAAGCCACTTAATACATTTGTGTGATACTAAAATAATGTAAAGAGGGTATGAAAATACCCCTTTTCACATTATTTTAGTAAAATAAAGCTTGATAAATCGTCCCCTTAATGTGTAGTATAAATATTCTCCTGTGTCTGTGATATAAGATGTAAATTCAAGACGGGTTATATTGAGGTGTAAATTATTCAGCAGATTGTAATATTTATCCTACCAGATAGGTTATACAATTCAGTTATCTGGCTATTCCACCAATCCTCTAGAACAGAGGTTCTCAAACGCTGTCCTCAAGGTACCTCAATATTCTAGGTTTTAAGTATATCCATGCTTGGCCACAGGTGACTTAATTAGAACCTCAGTCAATTTGATTTAATAATCTGTGCTGAGCCAAGGATATAATTAATACCTGGACCGTTGGGGTGCCTTGAGGACCACGTTTGAGAACCTCTGCTCTAGAACACCAGAGAGAAAAAAAATCCCTATATCTCTGTTCTCAGAGAGGTTTATTGATTGGTAATTTCTGTCATATTAGTACATAGGTTATCACAAGTGTGTCCAGCACACATTCCGACTTCAAAGACAAAAGTGATAATTCAGTTCTAGTGAATATAATTGCAATATTTGAGCAGATGAAGTTTATAGCGGTGACACTGGTTAATTAACAGGTAATTAACCGGTTTTCGAATGTGTGGTCCAACACTACACTAATATTCTAAACAAATACAATACACATTTATGTGAAGCTGCAATTATATTGAGCATTATAAAACAATCTGCATACAAATTACCAATAATACATTTGTTCCGTTGCTAAGGATGCCACTGTCATTTCACTAAGTATCTCACTGGATAATGTACTGGGCAGATTAATACTGAACCTACAGTACAGTATTATAAACACATACATAACACACCACACCCACACACACACACACACACACACACACACACACACACACACTGTACATACATATAAACACACACATACCCCGGGCTGAGCGGAAGAGACTGGTGGCTGGGTCAGTATAGATGAGAGAATACATCACACCTATTCCAGTGTAGATTGGTCCTCTTCATACCAGTAGGCATCCAGCGGTTAAAAATAAAAAATATATACCCAATAGACATAGGAGATCTATGTATGTCCACATAGATCTCCTTTACAAAGTGCCGGCCTCCATGTGACTTCTGTCACTAGGAGAGCCACCAGGCAATCTGGGAGCACTACATAGTAGTGCAACACGCAGTGCTGCAACGCGATCACTTTCTTACCCATACGCTTCTATGGCTCAATTCATCGAAGCATTATGTGGGAGAGCGGCTATATGGTAAACCACAAGGTTAATAGAGGTCAGTCATGTAATTTACCTCTGCCAACCTTGTGGTTTACTACATAGCCGCTAGTGGAGCCCGATGCTTGTTTCAAAAACACAGGGGACACCTGTCATTTCTCCCAAATATTTTTGGAACCACGACTGGTCTGAGAGCCCGGTGCTGGTTCTTTAAATACAGGGGGACCTCATGCATTTTTTCTCCTTGTATTTTTAGATCTAGAATTAGCTCATAGGGATATCTGGCACTCACTGTACACAAGGTTACTTGCCCCGTTACCCTCAACAACAACATCTGACCCAATAGGGAAGCAGTCACATAACATGGAAATCGGCGGCACTCAGGGACACAAAAATAAATAAATGCAGACTTCCATTCTTTAAGTTGATGTTTTAATGTTTGGGTAACATTTTCCTCAAGTATAAAATGAACAATGCTCACCTTAAAAGTTCTCCCCTTCACCAGAGGTCTTCCTTCCATCTCCTGTGCATCCTGCCATCAGCCGAAAAACTCATAATGTCACACCCTGTCCGTACATCACCACAGCATCATAATCTAACAATGGGGCAGATGTATTAACCTAGGGAAGGCATAAGGAAGTGATAAACCAGTGATATGTGCAAGGTGATAAAGGCGCCAGCCAATCAGCTCCAATATGTAAATGAACAGTTAGGATCTGATTGGCTGGTGCCTTTATCACCTTGCACATATCACTGGTTTATCACTTCCTTATGCCTTTTCCAGGTTAATACATCTGATGAGTCCAAAAGAGACTACAACAGTGACACAGCACAAGGGCAGTAAAGATATAAAAGGTTGTTAATTAAAACTAGTTATATATGATAGGTAAATAAGTACAGATATATATCCAACATACATAAATACGTAGCACAAGCTTACAAGTATTTATATAAAGAAGAGTGACCTCAAGTGGTGGATATTGAGAATGCTATAGATGTAATACATATTAAGATAAAGGACTAGAGTCACATTGAAATACATGTACACAGACAGAGAAGCACAAAAGGAAGGGATCTTCTGCACAAGTTCAAATTGTATAATTACCCTGAATTTGTAGTCTTGATATGATTCTCTTAAGACCTATAGAATAGAAATGTGAATTAACTCCAAAGACTCAATGGGGGGAATTCAAATGTTTGAAAAGTCAGTTGGGTGTCTGTTTTTTCCTTTTTAATATACAGGGGGGGGGGGAGACACCCAACTGACTTTTCAAACATTTGAATTCCCCCCACTGTGTGTTTTTTATGCTTACAGAAATATAGTAATTAGTATACAATGAATATATATATATATATATATATATATATATATATATATATATCAGTGTGTGAAAATGATGAAATTGTTCAGCAGCAGCCTATATCTCAATTAAACCTTCGAAGGTTAGAGCTGAGCCCTTATGGAATTGGATGTTACTGTCACACTATGGCCACATTTATCACAATCCGCATCTGATGTTGTGGATGACAGGTGGTAAAATCGGTCAATCTCGCAATGTGATAATTGAGCATATCGCATGGATTTATCAATTATCGCATGTAGGGACCGCACTTGTGAGAAAGCTCTGTCCCTGCGAATGCCCTCCGCAACATTGTCAGGGTATTTTTTGCAAAAAATATCCCTATGTCCTGCTGAGCATGTGTCGCCGTCCATCACTACTATCACCACTGGGTATCCCCCCCATCGTGATTACCCCCGCACTGCGCGGAGACCCCCCCTCCGACCAATCACTGGCTCCTGGACAGGTAAGTACAGTGTGATTTATTTTTATTTTATTTTTAAGGGGATTAGATTGTGTGTCCATCAGACACACAAGCTGATCACATTGCTGGCTCCCCACACAGCTTTATCTTCTGGGGGGCAGGAAAAGCTGTACAGAGGTACTCATATCACCATAGCCAGATTTAGGGGGGGATGCAAGGCATACGGTATCCCAGGCCCCCCTCTGTCAAGGGGCCCCCCAGCCAGAGCACACTGACTTCACTTGCTCTCCCTCTTGTGCAGCAGCAGAAACAGGCTGCCAGGATGTGAAAAAAAAGGCAGATGGAAGCGCTGTCACCAAAGAAATATAACATTTATTTAAAATCCACATAACATGATTACCAATTACCACTTGTAATAAAAAGAAATATATATATATATAATTTCTCCTGAAACTTAAAAAAACTTTTGCTGACTAAATATTAAAGATACAATATTGCATACAATTTTAAACTATCTATTTAATACTGCAATGCAATGTTCCATTTAGCACACTGTAAAAAGATTGAATTACAAATAGAATCCTCGGCAGTTCGTTTGTATTTGACTTCTGATGAAACAGCCCAGTGTCTGAGGCTGAGAAACGCGTTAAGTACGGAGGACGCAGGATAATCTGCTGACTGCTCCATGCTGAGAGCGTTATTTGGTTCCATTAAATCACACTGGTTCACCTCTGAAAGCCGCAGACGGAGACGGAGATGGACAAACAAGCCCAGTCAGAACGCTGCTACAGAGCGTCTCTGCTGGGGTTAGCCGATCCACACTGCAAGCGGCTGGTGACGGACAATCAAACTCCCGGCTAGAAGAGATTCAGTTTGCTGCAATTTACGGGGAGCCGGCACCCGAATCTTCAGTCACAAGCTCCACTGGTCCGTACAATAATAGAGACGGGGTAAGCACTGTGAGAACTAATTGTCTTTCTGAAAGCGCTTTAGAGATATCGAAAAGGAACTGTGCTAAATATTTTATATTCAAACCCCAGCTTTGTCTCTTAAGCTCTGGATCATAAATGTTATAACTGATAAATTGGCCACAAACAGTGGAAACGGAGATATAATAGAAACCTCTCCAATTGCGGATTCTATATTTGCTACAAAAAAATCAAAGCCATTAATGAGCTCATTTAAATAATTACTCCGGGTGTGGTGGCTTCATGTCTTAGGAGTTTGTCTCAAATACGAACGAACTGCAGAGGATTCTATTTGTAATTCAATCTTTTTACAGTGTGCTAAATGGAACATTGCATTGCGGTATTAAATAGATACAGTTTAAAATTGTATGCAACATTGTATCTTTAATATTTAGTCAGCAAAAGTTTTTTAAAGTTTCAGGAGAATTTATATATATAATATATATATATATATATATATATATATATATATATATATATATATATATAATTATTTTCTTTTTATTACATGTGGTAATTGGTAATCATGTTATGTGGATTTTAAATAAATGTTATATTTCTTTGGTGACAGCGCTTCCATCTGCCTTTTTTTATATTCTTTTATATATTGTTTGGGGTTCAGCATCCCAATCTGTGAAGCTGCAGTCACCATAGAAAAAATACTTTAGGTGTCTCACAGTCAGTTTACTAGCGCCCACTTGTTTTACTGTCTCTGGGTAAATGCCAGGATGTGAGCAGGACAGTATGCATTGCAGGCAGAGACACAGGAGTATCAGGTTTCATGAGATACCAACAGAGCTATCTGACCAGAGGAGAGATAGCAGAGGGGAGAGAGCTGTAAGTGACCCAAGGATCCCAGCTTCTCCTCCTTCCACCTGGGTGTCAGGGTCCTGTCTATCCTGTAAACTAATGAGAGCGTTTACGTCTAGAGAGGATCACACACAGAGCATCCTCCTGAGTCCCGTTCCAGTGTGTTAGTAGTACAGAGGCTGCTGCTACTGCATTTTTGCAAGATAAATGATAGATTTTACTTTTCTATGTGTATTTTAAGCTTAAGTTTTCTTTGTTCCACTACAGGAAAACATTATAAAATAGTTGTCTCACTATTGGGTGGAGATATAAACAGTACCAAGGCCTTATTAAACTATTAGTTTAAATCTAATATACACCATTGGTTTATATTTAATATACTCAATACATACCTCCCATTCCAGGAGGGACAAAATGCTCTCTACCTGGACTTTCCTCTTAATTTAAAAATGTAATATTTTTGTTGAAATATCTTTTTTTATCAATGAAATAGTTCAACACAGGTGACGCCAATCATATATCAAAAGGGAAGTCCAGGTAGAGAGCATTTTGTCCCTCCCAGAATGGGTCATTTTGAGAGGTATGCACAATCTAATATACACCCTCCCCATCCACCAGGGCACTCCTGTCTTAAGTGCCCCAGGCCTCCCCCCCCCAAAGCTTAATCCGGCCCTGCATATCACAGTGCTGCCCTGTGATAATGCCAGCTGAAGCTGAAGCTGGCGTTATTATCACAGGGCTCACTGCTGTATTTTATTTTATTTTTAAATTATAAATTCAGCCAGATGGCATTCCCCATTATAAGTATGGGGAATGCAATCTTGGTGACTAAAAAAATGCGAATTAAAGGGTTTGGAGCAGTTTTTCATGAAAACCGCTCCAAAAGCCACTTAATACATTTGTGTGATACTAAAATAATGTAAAGAGGGTGTGAAAATACCCCTTTTCACATTATTTTAGTAAAATAAAGCTTGATAAATCGTCCCCTTAATGTGTAATATTAATATTCTCCTGTGTCTGTGATATAAGATGTAAATTCAAGACGGGGTTATATTGAGGTGTAAATTATTCAGCAGATTGTAATATTTATCCTACCAGATAGGTTATACAATTCAGTTATCTGACTATTCCACCAATCCTCTAGAACAGAGGTTCTCAAACGCTGTCCTCAAGGTACCCCAATATTCTAGGTTTTAAGTATATCCATGCTTGGCCACAGGTGACTTAATTAGAACCTCAGTCAATTTGATTTAATAATCTGTGCTGAGCCAAGGATATAATTAATACCTGGACCGTTGGGGTGCCTTGAGGACCACGTTTGAGAACCTCTGCTCTAGAACACCAGAGGAAAAAAAAATCCCTATATCTCTGTTCTCAGAGAGGTTTATTGATTGGTAATTTCTGTCATATTAGTACATAGGTTATCACAAGTGCGTCCAGCACACATTCCGACTTCAAAGACAAAAGTGATAATTCAGTTCTAGTGAATATAATTGTAATATTTGAGCAGATGAAGTTTATAGCGGTGACACTGGTTAATTAACAGGTAATTAACCGGTTTTCGAATGTGTGGTCCAACACTACACTAATATTCTAAACAAATACAATACACATTTATGTGAAGCTGCAATTATATTGAGCATTATAAAACAATTTGCATACAAATTACCAATAATACATTTGTTCCGTTGCTAAGGATGCCATTGTCATTTCACTAAGTATCCCACTGGATAATGTACTGCGCAGATACCCCACCGCACGTCACTGACCTACAGTACAGTATTATAAACACATACATAACACACCACACACAGGCCCTCATTCCGAGTTGTTCGCTCGGTAAAAATCTTCGCATCGCAGCGATTTTCCGCTTAATGCGCATGCACAATGTCCGCACTGCGACTGCGCCAAGTAAATTTGCTATGCACTTAGTAATTTTACTCACGGCTTTTTCATCGGTATGGCGATCGTAATGTGATTGACAGGAAATGGGTGTTACTGGGCGGAAACAGGCCGTTTTATGGGCGTGTGGGAAAAAACGCTACCGTTTCCGGAAAAAACGCAGGAGTGGCTGGAGAAACGGAGGAGTGTCTGGGCGAACGCTGGGTGTGTTTGTGATGTCAAACCAGGAACGACAAGCACTGAACTGATCGCAGATGCCGAGTAAGTCTGAAGCTACTCAGAAACTGCTACGAGGTGTGTAATCGCAATATTGCGATTACTTCGTTCGCAATTTTAAGATGCTAAGATTCACTCCCAGTAGGCGGCGGCTTAGCGTGAGCAACTCTGCTAAAATCGCCTTGCGAGCGAACAACTCGGAATGACCTCCACACACACACACACACACTGTACATACATATAAACACACACATACCCCGGGCTGAGAGGAAGAGACTGGTGGCTGGGTCAGTATAGATGAGAGAATACATCACACCTATTCCAGTGTAGATTGGTCCTCTTCATACCAGTAGGCATCCAGGGGTTAAAAATAAAAAATATATACCCAATGGACATAGGAGATCTATGTATGTCCACATAGATCTCCTTTACAAAGTGCCGGCCTCCATGTGACTTCTGTCACTAGGAGAGCCACCAGGCAATCTGGGAGCACTACATAGTGGTGCAACACGCAGTGCTGCAACGCGATCACTTTCTTACCCATACGCTTCTATGGCTCAATTCATCGAAGCATTATGTGGGAGAGCGGCTATATGGTAAACCACAAGGTTAATAGAGGTCAGTCATGTAATTTACCTCTGCCAACCTTGTGGTTTACTACATAGCCGCTAGTGGAGCCCGATGCTTGTTTCAAAAACACAGGGGACACCTGTCATTTCTCCCAAATATTTTTGGAACCACGACTGGTCTGAGAGCCCGGTGCTGGTTCTTTAAATACAGGGGGACCTCATGCATTTTTTCTCCTTGTATTTTTAGATCTAGAATTGGCTCATAGGGATATCTGGCACTCACTGTACACAAAGTTACTTGCCCCGTTACCCTCAACAACAACATCTGACCCAATAGGGAAGCAGTCACATAACATGGAAATCGGCGGCACTCAGGGACACAAAAAAAAAAAATGCAGACTTCCATTCTTTAAGTTGATGTTTCAATGTTTGGGTAACATTTTCCTCAAGTATAAAATGAACAATGCTCACCTTAAAAGTTCTCCCCCTCACCAGAGGTCTTCCTTCCATCTCCTGTGCATCCTGCCATCAGCCGAAAAACTCATAATGTCACACCCTGTCCGTACGTCAACCACAGCATCATAATCTAACAATGGGGCAGATGTATTAACCTAGGGAAGGCATAAGGAAGTGATAAACCAGTGATATGTGCAAGGTGATAAAGGCACCAGCCAATCAGCTCCAATATGTAAATGAACAGTTAGGATCTGATTGGCTGGTGCCTTTATCCCCTTGCACATATCACTGGTTTATCACTTCCTTATGCCTTTTCCAGGTTACTACATCTGCCCCAATGAGTCCAAAAGAGACTACAACAGTGACACAGCACAAGGGCAGTAAAGATATAAAAGGTTGTTAATTAAAACTAGTTATATATGATAGGTAAATAAGCACAGATATGTAAACAACATTCATAAATACGTAGCACAAGCTTACAAGTATTTATATAAAGAAGAGTGACCTCAAGTGGTGGATATTGAGAATGCTATAGATGTAATACATATTAAGATAAAGGACTAGAGTCACATTGAAATACATGTACACAGACAGAGAAGCACAAAAGGAAGGGATCTTCTGCACAAGTTCAAATTGTATAATTACCCTGAATTTGTAGTCTTGATATGATTCTATTAAGACCTATAGAATAGAAATGTGAATTAAATCCAAAGACTCAATAGGGGGAGTTCAAATGTTTGAAAAGTCAGTTGGGTGTCTGTTTTTCCTTTTTAATATACAGGGGGGGAAAAGACACCCAACTGACTTTTCAAACAATTGAATTCCCCCCACTGTGTTTTTTATGCTTACAGAAATATAGTAAATAGTATACAATGAATATATATATATCAGTGTGTGAAAATGATGAAATTGTTCAGCAGCAGCCTATATCTCAATTAAACCTTCGAAGGTTAGAGCTGAGCCCTTATGGAATTGGATGTTACTGTCACACTATGGCCACATTTATCACAATCCCCATCTGATGTTGTGGATGACAGGTGGTAAAATCGGTTAATCTCGCAATGTGATAATTGAGCATATCGCATGGATTTATCAATTATCGCATGTAGGGACAGCGCTTGTGAGAAAGCTCTGTCCCTGCGAATGCCCTCCGCAACATTGTCAGGGTATTTTTTGCAAAAAATACCCCTATGTCCTGCTGTGCATGTGGCGCCGTCCATCACTACTACCACCGCTGGGTATCCCCCCCATCGTGACTACCCCCGCACTGCGCGGAGACCCCCCCCCCCCCCCCCTCCGACCAATCACCGGCTCCTGGACAGGTAAGTACAGTGTGATTTATTTTTATTTTATTTTTAAGGGGATTAGCTTGTGTGTCCATCAGACACACAAGCTGATCACATTGCTGGCTCCCCACACAGCTTTATCTTCTGAAGGGGCAGGGAAAGCTGTATAGAGGTACTCATATCGCAGTGCTGCCCTGTGATAATGCCAGCTGAAGCTGACGTTATTATCACAGGGCTCACTGAGGTGTAAATGAATCAGCAGATTGTAATATTTATCCTACCAGATAGGTTATACAATTCAGTTATCTGGCTATGCCACCAATCCTCTAGAACAGAGGTTCTCAAATGCCGTCCTCAAGGTACCCCAATATTCTAGGTTTTAAGTATATCCATGCTTGGTCACAGGTGACTTAATTAGGACCTCAGTCAATTTGATTTAACCATCTGTGCTGAGTCAAGGATATACTTAAAACCTGGACCTTTGTGGGGCCTTGAGGACCACATTTGAGAACTTCTGCTCTAGAACACCAGAGAAAAGAAAATTCCCTATATCTCTGTTCTCAGAGAGGTTTATCGATTGGTAATTTCTGTCATATTAGTACATAGGTTATCATAGGTGTGTCCAGCACACATTCCGACTTCAAAGACAAAAGTGATAATTCAGTTCTAATGAATATAATTGCAATATTTGATCAGATAAAGTTTATAGCGGTGACACTGGTTAATTAACCGGTTTTCGAATGTGTGGTCCACCACTACACGAATAGTTTTAACAAATACAATACACCTTTATGTGAAGCTGCAATTACTGTATAATGAGCATTATAAAACAGTTTGCATACAAATTACCAATGATACATTTGTTCCATTGCTGAGATTGCCATTGTCATTTCACTAAGTATCCCACTGGATAATGTACTGGGCAGATTAATACTAAACCTACATGCGCCATTTTAATTGCAATAAATAAATAAGGAACGGCTTACACATGAAATACAATCATTAATATGGAGCAGGTACTAATGACTCGGGCCCAGGCTGCTGGAGGGGCCCAGGTCCACTGCCTCCCCTCCTGAGTATACTTAAGGCTGGCGCCATCTTCTCAGTGATATCTTCATAAAGATGGCACCCGGATATTGACAGCAAGACTTTGGCACTATGCCAGAGTCTTTGCTCACTAGTGCACGTGTGCCACTTTCCTAAATATCACTGGAAGATGGTGACGGCCGAGGAGGAGGGACCCGTTTCCTGCAAGCAAGGTAGGAAGCAGTTGCCCTCACCTGCGGCCCCTCTTGCCCCTCCCCCCTCCCCCACATTAGAATAGTGCACCCCAGTGGAGCACATGGGGTCACTTTGTGGGCCAGCAATTATTCATTTTTTACATTCTTTTTACACCCTTTTACATTCCTTTTAGGCCACACCCCTGTTTCATTATCAGGGCCCGAGTGGCTCTCTATATCCCTGGTCACACACTTCAGAACAACCAGACAGATGAATATAATGTGTATCTGTTACTGAATCTTAGGGTATTTCTTGCTAAAAAAACAGAATGTAATACTGCAGTAAATTATTGCTGTTTGAACTACTAATTGGCAGAACTTCAATATGATGCCACTATATACTTCATCTCTATATATTGCAATTGCAGAAATATTTTGTTTTTTGAAGCCTAATGGTGGTTTGGATACTTTGGAACAGTCTGTCTGTGTATTAATATGACAACAATTGCTAATTGATAAATCTTTTAACAACAATGATATAGGGATTAATTTCTCTGGTGTTCTAGAGGATTGTTAGCACAGCCAGGCAACTGAATATAGTAACCTGTCTGGTTTGATCATTATTATTACCTGTTAATGAAACAATCTCGCCACTATAAATTTCATCTGCTCAAATGTTGCAATTATATTCACTAGAGCTGAATTATCACTTGTGTCTTTCAAGTCTGAATGTGGGATGAACACACCTATGATAACCTGTCTGTGGGCCTAATTCAGTATGGAATCCATTCCATCAGGCAGGGTGCAGTGTAGTGTGCGTATGCGTTCGCATCTCACTCACTGCCTAATTGACAGACAGAGGCATTTGCGGGGTGGGCACGTCTAATTGTTTCTCCACTGTATTGCTTACCGTAACATTTCATGAGTTTCATTTCTGCTTTACAAAGTTTAACACAAATTTCAATCACACACCTCTGACGTAATCTCACAGACACGTCTTCCTCATCCGCCAAATGTACGAAGATCTTCCACTCGCTGTGACCAAACAAAGAAGACTACTGCAGCTCAACAGCAGGGGTGTAGTATGGTATGCCGGCGGCCGGGCTCCCGGCGACCAGCATACCGGCGCCGGGAGCCCAACCGCCGGCATACCGACAGCGTGGCAAGCGCAAATGAGCCCCTTGCAGGCTCGCTGAGCCACGCTATTTATTCTCCCTCCACGGGGGTCGTGGACCCCCACGAGGGAGAATACCTTTCGGTATGCCGGGTGTCAGGATTTCGGCGCCGGTATGTTGTGCGCCGGGATCCCGACATTCGGCATATTGAAGACCACCCCAACAGCAGTGTCTTAGACAGACTGGACAAATACATTGGGGAAAAGTGGAGGAAGCAAGTTGCTAAGGGCTTGCAATCTGGTGTCGCTAGGGTGGATTTACTATCTTTATTAGATAAAACCACGGAAGGCTAGCAGAGAAATATGCAACCTTGATGGGGTGCTGTCCATGCGTTCACAGGGAAGCTTTGATGCATTGGGGGGGGGAGTGGCGGGCAGAACGGGGGCGTTCTGGCCTACGCTCCTAATAAAAAAATGGCAGCAGACCACCTGACAGCGCAGTCAACCTTAATTCGATACATGTGCAATCAAATTGAGGACGCATCGTGAGGCGGTGCTACACATGCTGGGTGGACTTGCCCTGTGCTGGGAGGCCCCAGCATGTTTGGAGATAGATGCAGATCTTGCGTATGCAGTGATCTGCTTCCATCTCTGAATCAGGTCCTATGTCAGTGGTTACCAAACAGGATTCCACAGGTTGGCGTCCAGAACCAAATCAAATTATTTATAGGGGTGTGCACCGGGCCATTTTTGGGGTTTTGTAATTTGGTTTTGTATCTGCTTCGTGTTTTGGTTCTGAATTGGTTTTGCCAAAACCACCATTGCAGGTTTTGGTTTTGGTCTTGGATCTAGATTTTTTCGACAAAATCATCAAAACAGCTAAAATAACAGAATTTGGGGGTGTTTTTGTTCATACATTATTATTAACCTCAATAACATTCATTTCCAGTCTATTCTGATCACATTACACCTCACAATATAGAAGAAGAAGAAGAAGAAGAAGAAGAAGAAGAAGAAGAAGAAGAAGAAGAAACAATATTTTAGATTTCATTTATTTAATTTATTTTAATTTCATTTTAATTTATTTTATTTTATTTATTTAGAATCAAATTCTTAATTTCCTCCAAGATATCTTCGATATACAAAAAGTTCACTATAAGAGTGTGGAGAGTTTATTTATATTCATTTAATTTACATTTATCTAATTTATAATTATTATTATTAATATTAATTTTAATTAATTACACTGTGGTGATAAGAAGAGTTATCAAAATAGGACAATAAGTTATAATAAGAATATGAGCTACAGACACCAAACCCTGAAATGGACGGAGCATGCCTGGATGTATTCTGGGAGGATACAGCACAAAATATAAAAAAGATGTCTTTTATTTTGGGTGGACTGACAGAACACCCCTAGAAGGATGGAGCAGCTGTAGTCCCTGGATGTATACTGGGATGAAACAGCACATAATATTAATTTAAATAAATAAATAAAAATAACAAATAAAAATATATATATATTATTTTTTATTTCACACACTGCAGTTACAGTGTAGCACAAATGAGTCAAAAATATGTAGAAGTATTTTTTATATCACACACCGACGGTTACAGTGTCGCACAAATGAATCAGAAATATATATAATAATTACATACTGTGGTTAACTACACCGACAGCATTGTACAATGCGTTTATGAGTAAGAAATAATATACTGTGGTCTGATTGGCAGTGTCACAGTACTTATGAAAATAAAATAAATTGTTTATAGTACAATGGGTTTTATGTGGACTACAGTATGCTATAGGCTATCTGATGGTTCTAGGTGACGCTCATGCAATTACCCTTGCCCAGCGGTCTTTCAGTCTCCTGCAGACAAAGACTTTGCCTATAGCAGCCGACTTTCCGGGGCAGATTAGATCCGCCCAGTACTCCGATGCCCCCAGGTTTTATGTATAGACAAGGCGGCTATTGCAGGCTAGGCAAGAGTAGGTTGCAGTATGGTGAGACGTACACTGAACCTTATCTAGATACCACTGCACTTATATGCGGACAGAGAGAGATAACCTAATGCACATGAGTGCAACAATGCACAGGATGGAATATGATATGAATACAATAACTATGTACATGCAACAATGGACAGGGTGCTATGAACAACAAGATCGTAAATACAAATGATTCATAAATGCAACAATGCACATGATATTACAAAAAAAAAATGTTGGCTAGACAGTGCCTGTGTGGAAACTCCACACCAAAACCAATCAGGCAAGGTCTCAGGATCACGGGTTTACACAGGCTGATAGGTTCGCACATAAGCAGAAACTATCACTAGCGTTTTGGGAGTGTACTGGGGCAGAATATAAATGTGCTGCACCAATAACTGCTAGAACCTTGATTAATAACTAAGTGTAGCTGCCCTGCTGCACGTACTAAAGAACTTAAGCAACAGGGAACGCCTTTGGCATCCGGCGTCCCCGTTGCCGAGTGCGGCGGCCCCCAGCATCCGGCATCTACCTGTTGCTAGGTGCCGAGCGGGGACCAGGAGACCTTGCACCCAGCGTCTGCCTGTTGCTAGGCACTGGGTGGGGGTCAGCGGGAGGTGCGCTGTCCCGGCACCTAAGCAATGGCCAGGATGCGCACCCCTCGGCGCTAACACTAGGGTACAGCACAAAAAAAATAGATATATATTTTTTATAATTATAACTTTAGGCTTTTGATTTTAGCTTTTATTATTTTAATTTTACACTGGAGCTGAGCCCCTGGATGGACAGAAAGATCACCCCTTTCAGATGCAGCAGACAGAGCACCCATTTCGAATACATAATAGAAATATATTTTTGACTTAGAATCACACACAGATATATAGCAGTAGTGTACGGCAGCTGCAGTACTAGTCATCACTGAGTGACTCACCAACAGAAATATATTTTTGCTGTGGATCACACACAGAGGATATAAAGCAGTAGTGTACAGCAGTACTGGTAGTCGTCATTGAGTAATGCACTAATAGAAATATATTTTATGCTCAGGATCACACACACACGAGATATAGCAGTAGTGTACTGCAGTACTGGTAGCTGTCACTCAGTGATGCACCAATAGAAATATATTTTTTGCTCTGGATCACACACAGAGGATATCTAGCAGTAGTGTATGGCAGCCGCTGTACTAGTAGTCAGAGTGATGCACCAATAGAAATATATTGTTTGCTTTGGATCACATACAGAGGATATATAGCAGTAGTGTATGGCAGTACACAGCCCCTTATAGACAGAGAACAACACCTGGTCCTATACATAGCCACAGTATGCTATATGCAGTGCACTGTCTACTACACAGAGCCCTAACAACGTGACAGTCACAGCACACCTACACAAGCAGCGCCCCAGGTTAACTCAACTCTCCTGCTGCAACCCCTTTGCTCTCTCCTGCCCCCTTTCCCTAACCTGCCTATCCGATTACAGCAACAGCACAGAATACAGCACAGAAGGAACACGTCCTTACTGTGCACTCTCCAAATCCGGAGTGAAGATGGCGCTGATCACCGGGACTATATATAGAATCCAAAACCCGCGAGATCCAACAGTGGGATGATGATGTTTTGCCTCATTTTCGGATCCGAGTTATGCGCGAAAAACCGAGCCTGACTCGGATCCGGGTTCGGATCTCAAAGTTTGGGGAAGTTTGGTTCTCAGAGAGCCGAACCTGCTCATCCCTTATTATTTATGGTCAATAAATTAGGTACAACCAGTGCTGGTTGCTGCCAATCGGAAATATGTGGATAGAAAGAAGTACAACCTTGCTACACACAACATACCTAAACCTAAGGACAGGTAAGCACTATTTGCTTAATGTAATATATTTTTCTGTTTTCCCTATAACAAACTTATATCCCTATAACAAACTTATATCCAAGGGTTCCATGAAAAAAATTCTGATACTGTAGGGTGCCATGATTCAAGAAAGATTGGCAACCAATGGTCTACTGTATGTCAAACCACCTATGTCCTCCATTGTTCCACCTCTACTGTCCTAAGCAGTGTTGGCTCCAGAGGTGGGGCTGCAGCACAGTCCAAAATTCAAACAGGGGAGCCGCACCAACTGCCACCCCAAATGCTACCAAACATCACCAGCCGGAACTCACTGGCTGTTGGTGTTGCTCCACTATTTAAATTTTGAACTGCGCTGCAGCCCCAACTCTAGAGCCGCCACTGGTCATAAGGGCTCATAAATTTTAGGTGTAGCCAAGCCTAAATATACTGTATACTTTCAGATGCAGCAGACAAAGCACCCATTTCGAATACACAATAGAAATATATGTTTGGCTTTGGATCACACACAGATATATAGCAGTAGTGTATTGCAGCCGCAGTACTAGTCGTCACTGAGTAACTCACCAACAGAAATATATTTTTGCTGTGTATCACACACAGAGGATATATAGCAGTAGTGTACAGCAGTACTGGTAGTCGTCACTGAGTGATGCACCAATAGAAATATATTTTTTGATCAGGATCACACACACAGGATATATAGCAGTAGTGTACTGCAGTACTGGTAGTTGTCACTGAGTGACGCACCAATAGAAATATATTTTTTGCTCTGGATCACACACAGAGGATATCTAGCAGTAGTGAATGGCAGCCGCTGTATTAGTAGTCAGAGTGATGCACCAATAGAAATATATATTGTTTGCTTTGGATCACATACAGAGGATATATAGCAGTAGTGTATGGCATTTTCGGATCCGAGTTATGTGCAAAAAACCGAGCCTGACTCGGATCCGGGTTCGGATCTCAAAGTTTGGGGGAGATCGGTTCTCAGAGAACCAAACCTGCTCATCCTTTATTATTTATGGTCAATATATTAGGTACAACCAGTGCTGGTTGCTGCCAATTGAAAATATGTGGATAGAAAGAAGTACAACCTTGCTACACACAACATAACTAAACCTAAGGACAGGTAAGCACAATTTGCTTAATGTAATATATTTTTCTGTTTTCCCTATAACAAACTTATATCCAAGGGTTCCATGAAAAAAATTCTGATACTCTAGGGTGCCATGATTCAAGAAAGTTTGGCAACCAATGGTCTACTGTATGTCAAACCACCTATGTCCTCCATTGTTCCACCTCTACTGTCCTAAGCAGTGTCGGCTCCAGAGGTGGGGCTGCAGCACAGTCCAAAATTCAAACAGGGGAGCCGCACCAACTGCCACCCCAAATGCTACCAAACATCACCAGCCGGAACTCACTGGCTGTTGGTGTTGCTCCACTATTTAAATTTTGAACTGCGCTGCAGCCCCAACTCTAGAGCCACCACTGGTCATAAGGACTCATAAATTTTAGGTGTAGCCAAGCCTAAATGCACATACTGTATACTGTATTTGTGAGCTCTCCTGTGAGCACGAGCAGAGTGAAATTCCATAAGTTATGCTGCACAAATGGATACCATGGGCGTAACTAGTTGTGTGCGGAGGGGGCACCGCACATAGCGCTGCAGTGTAGGGGGTGCTGTTGGTGGCACTTGTCAATTATCTGTTTTAATTACTTTCACTTGCAGCTCTCCCCCCTTTTTGAAGCCCAACATCTCCTGACCACCGCTGTCTCCTAACCTGACCCCTTCTGTCACTAATACCTATACAACATTCATGAACTGAACTTGATATTTCTTTGTTATTAAGTCACATTGTCCTTTATTACATTTCAAGATGCTGACAAACCCAGGATTCAAAACCCATTGCCTGTGACATTGCAGTCACTCTGTTCATTGACTTATCTGCCCTTACATAGAAAGGTAGATAATTCTAAGCTACAGAATTCTAACTATTTGAAGCTTACCTAGTGCTTTGTGAAAAAATTATAAACATTGCAGCTAAGCAGATCTATGTAGTGTGTGGCTGCATGAGATTAGATGTGTGGCTGCACACTACATACTGTAGATCTGCTCAATTGTAATGCTGATTATCTTTTTTACAAAGCACCAGTAGCTTCATATAGTGTTCATAATTTGTATGTGTATATATATATATATATATATATATATATATGTATGTATGTATATATATATATATATATATATATATATATATATATATATATATATAATGTGGTAAGAGGCATTATACTGTAGCATGGACTTTCTCTGGGATTAATCATATCATGTCCCTTTCCCATGAGGTATGTGCCTTCTGTCCCTATTGGAAAAATGGGGAGGGGGGGTGCGCCAGTTCTCTCTGTGGCACATGGCACCAAAAAGTCTAGTTATGGCTCTGAGGGATACAAAGCACTCTTCATCTGCTTCTGTGTGTACAAATACATAGTCAACGGGAAATAACCCGAAGCTCTATATGATGATCACCAACCAAGCCAAGCACAGGATTGTTTTGGATCTTTTCACTCATGACACTGTAGCATATCTTATACAATGTTAAATAAACAGTTGATATATTTATTATAAGCTTCATATTCTAATACCTAAAGGCAACTTTACCTGTGACTTACATGCTACTATTGATGCAGTATGTTTACTTGCAAGTCATATGTTTGTTACTTAATTTTTAACGTCTTCTCATATTGATCAACTAATATCTATCTATCTATCTATCTATCTATCTATCTATCTATCTACAGTATCTATCTATCTATCATCCAAAAGTAGGTTGGCACACACAAATTATTTAATGTCCATAGGCTTGGGGTGCAAACCCAATGCTCCTCACTTGGTAGCATATGAACCATCCATTTTACAAAAGGCATAGTGCACTCACCAGGGACTTTGCAAAAGAGTCACATTTATCGTTCACATAGTAACACCATCAGTCAGTGGCGTAACTACTGCCCCCGCAGTCCTCGCGGTGGCTTGGGGGCGAGGGGCTGCGGGGGTGCCACTGACTTTGCACAGATTGACATGCGGACGAGCGTCCGCATGTCAATCTGCGGTCTCCTTCCCTCCGCTGCTGTAAGGAGGGACACGGAGCGCACATCGCGCGCCTCTCCTGTGTCCCTCCCTGGCTCTCCCCCGGCCTGTCTAATAAAGGAAGTGCCGTTCGTGAGCTCTGATTGGCTCACGAACCGGCACTTCCTTTATTAGACCGGCCGGAGAGCCAGGAGGGACACGGGAGAGGCGCGCTATGCGCTCCGTGTCCCTCCAACACAAAGGAGCGGGGGGTGGGAGCAGGCACTGTGGGGGAAGATCTGGCACTGGGGGCATATACCTGGAACTGTGGGGGAAGATCTGGCACTGGGGGGAGCAGGCACTGAGGGGGCATATGTGGCACTGTGGGGGAATATCTGGCACTGGGGGGAGCAGGCACTGAGGGGGCATATGTGGCACTGTGGGGGAAGATCTGGCACTGGGGGCATATACCTGGCACTGTGGGGGAAGATCTGGCACTGGGGGCATATACCTGGCACTGTGGGGGAAGATCTGGCACTGGGGGCATATACCTGGCACTGGGGGCATATACCTGGCACTGGGGGCATATACCTGGCACTGTGGGGGAATATTTGGCACTGGGGGGAGCAGGCACTGAGGGGGCATATGTGGCACTGTGGGGGAATATCTGGCACTGGGGGCATATACCTGGCACTGGGGGCATATACCTGGCACTGTGGGGGAAGATCTGGCACTGAGGGGGCATATGTGGCCCTGTGGGGGAATATTTGGCACTGGGGGAGCAGGCACTGAGGGGGCATATGTGGAACTGTGGGGGAATATCTGGCACTGGGGGCATATACCTGGCACTGTGGGGGAATATCTGGCACTGTGGGGAGCAGGCACTGAGGGGGCATATGTGGCACTGTGGGGGAATATCTGGCACTGGGGGCATATACCAGGCACTGTGGGGGAAGATCTGGCACTGGGGGGCATATACCTGGCACTGTGGGGGAATATTTGGCACTGGGGGGAGCAGGCACTGAGGGGGCATATGTGGCACTGTGGGGGAATATCTGGCACTGGGGGCATATACCTGGCACTGTGGGGGAATATCTGGCACTGGGGGGAGCAGGCACTGAGGGGGCATATGTGACACTGTGGGGGAATATTTGGCACTGGGGGGAGCAGGCACTGAGGGGGCATATGTGGCACTGTGGGGGAATATCTGGCACTAGGGGCATATACCTGGCACTGAGGGGGCATATGTGACACTGTGGGGGGATATTTGGCACTGGGGGGAGCAGGCACTGAGGGGGCATATGTGGCACTGGGGGGGGGGGTATATGTGGCACTGGGGGCATGTACCTGGCACTGTGGGGGAAGATCTGGCACTGGGGGCATATACCTGGCACTGTGGGGGAATATCTGGCACTGGGGGCATATGTGGCACTGGGAGCATGGCCCTAGCAACAAGCACTACCCCCTAGCAACGAGCATGACACCCAGTGCATGAAACCCCTGGCAACAAGCATGACACCCAGTGCATGAAACCCCTGGCAACGAGCATGACACCCAGTGCATGAAATCCCTGGCAACGAGCATGACACCCTGAGCATGAAAACCCCTGGCACCGTGCATGGAACCAAGAGTATGAAACCGCTGGCAACGAGCATGACACCCAGTGCATGAAACCTCTGGCAACGAGCATGACACCCTGAGCATGAAAACCCCTGGCACCGTGCATGGAACCAAGAGCATGAAACCCCTGGCAACGAGCAGGTAATTTAAAAGTAATTAGAAGCCTTACTGTAGAACTTAATGTGTAATGGGCATTACGGTGTGTGGCATAATGTATCACGGACATTGCGGTGTGTGTCATAATGTGTCAGGCATTACGGTGTGTTGTATACTATATCACGGGCATTGTGGTATGTGGTATAATGTCTCAGGATCATTGTGGTGTGTGTCATACTGTGTCACAGACATTGTATGTGCTATAATGTATCAGGGTCATTGCAGTGTGTAGCATAATGTATAACGGGCATTGCGATTCCTGTCATAATGTGTCACAGGCATTACGGTGTGTGGCATAATGTGTCGGGGGCATTACAGTGTGTGCATATTGTGTCATGTGCATTATTGTGTGTGGCATAATGGCTAAGGCCATTGCAGTATGTGGAATAATGTATACTGGGCATTACTATAAGGAGGAAAAATGACAAATAATGTAAGGGGCATGAATCAGGATTATTTTTCTTTCCTGTGGTGGCTAACGTCTGGGCGTGCAGGTTGCAAATACCACGCCCCTTTACACGAAGCCATGCCCATTTCAATGAAGCCACACCCCTTTTTGGCGGCGCATATTTGTCCCTTTACTAGTGCCAATTATGGGGGGTATGGGGGGGGCGCCGAAGGATTTTTTGGCTTGGGGGAGAAAAATTTCTAGTTACGCCACTGCCATCAGTGTATGTCATAGGTCAACATTTTGGTCACTAAACATGACCTTCATCAGGACATATCCCATACAAGCCAGGAACAGAGACATACACCATGGTATCCTGGGCTTCCTCAAATACCTACATCAGTGACCAGGCAAATAGCTCCATCAGTGGATGTGGATCATTAAATCGACAGTGTCTAGGTCGACAATGTTTAGGTCAACCACTATAGGTCAACAGTCACTAGGTCGACAGGGATTGAAGGTCAAAAGGGTTTCTATGTCGACATGTGCTAGGTCGACAGGTCAAAAGGTCGACATGCAGGGTTTTTTTTGTGTCGTTTTATGCGTACAGTGACCGGGAAGCCGAATTAGTGGATTTGTGGATGTCGTGGTATACAGTTGATACACAATTATTATTATTATTATTATTATCCTTTATTTATATGGCGCCACAAGGGTTCCGCAGCGCCCAATTACAGAGTACATATGCACATAATCAAAACAGGAAAACAGCCAGATTGCAGGTAGTTCATGACAACAGTACCCATTTCTTTACCACTCCGTGGGACGTAGAAGACTGGCTTGAGAGGGTTACTTGTTGCAATTGTGGCTACTGTTTCTTTGCTGTTTGATGTGTTACACTATGCCTCTCAATTGCATTTCTACTGACATGTCTGAATTATGCACTCTGTTATAGGGTGGTTTTTTGTTTTTTTTTTCTCTCCATTTTCTATGGCCCTCATTCCGAGTTGTTCGCTCGCTAGCTGCTTTTAGCAGCATTGCACACGCTAAGCCCCCGCCCTCTGGGAGTGTATCTTAGCTTAGCAGAATTGCGAATGAAAGATTCGCAAAATTGCGAATAGAAATTTCTTAGCAGTTTCTGAGTAGCTCGAGACTTACTCTGCCACTGCGATCAGTTCAGTCAGTTTCGTTCCTGGTTTGACGTCACAAACACACCCAGCGTTCGCCCAGGCACTCCCCCGTTTCTCCAGCCACTCCCGCATTTTTCCCAGAAACTGCAGCGTTTTTTTCACACACACCCATAAAATGGCCAGTTTCCGCCCAGAAACACCCACTTCCTGTCAATCACACTCCGATCACCAGAACGAAGAAAAATCCTCGTAATGCCGTGAGTAAAATAACTAAGCGCATGCGCTCTGCGAACATTGCGCATGCGCAGTAAATGACTAATCGCAATATAGAGGAAATCGGCAACGAGCGAACAACTCGGAATGACCACCTATATGCGGGGGCGTGCACGTTTGTGCATATTGCTTTTGGGGTATATATAGGTATATCTGCATTTGCACAGTTGGTTCACCAGGGAAACGAATATTGGAATTCGCTAGGGAGTCCTAAGCTGGATATAGTTGTAGGGACTTTTTCTTTACACCCTAGCATTTGTTTTTATTAGTTTTAATATAAGTGTGTTCTAGCTGTTTTGGTATGGGTTTCAGGTATGCCTCAGGTTTTGTAGGTTATACGGGGTGGGTTAGGGAAGGGTTAGTTTGTTTTTTTCTTTATGTCATCGCCATTACTGGTCTCTGTTTGCGTATGCCCACCTACATGTTGGTGGAAGTTCGTATTGTGAACGGTATAATACTGTTCTGCGTTAAAATGCTGAAGGTGTTTTGCAATGTGTTCTATGTGTGTGGTCATACGGGCCGGAGTGCTTTGTGCCGGTGGTTGCAGCATTCCTCCTTTCTTTCTTTTTTCCATCCTGTTGTCTACCTATGCCTCTTTATTCTCGATGGCCGCTGTTGATGAGGGGCTTCGCCTGCTTGCCTGGAATGTTCGTGGTATCAATGACAAGATTAAGAGGTCCTTAGTTTTATCGCAGATCAAAAAATATCGGGCAGATATAGTGTGTCTCTCGGAAACCCATCTAACAGGCAGTAGAGTCCTGGCTCTTAAAAGGCCCTGGGTGGGACACATATATAATTCCACGTTTTCACATAATTCCAGGGGTGTCTCTGTCCTTGTTAAAAAATCTGTACGGTTTCAATTGGAGTCCAGTCAAATTGATAGACACGGCAGGTATGTCTTTCTCCGTGCGGTTGTTAATCAAATCACACTTCATATATTAGCAATATATATCCCTCCTCCATATAATAATGAAGTGCTCCGTCAGGCAGCTACATTTATCGCTCAATCTCCAGCTACACCAGTAATTTGTATGGGGGATTTTAATAATGTTATGGACCACTACTCAGATCGTTGGCGGGGCTCTGTTGTGCCTACTTCTCATACTCCCTCTCCTACTCAATTTGCGCATTTAGTCGCAGAGTTGGGTTGGGTGGATATATGGAGGTATCGCAATCCCTCTGTGGCTCAGTACTCCTGTTATTCCACTTCTTTTCATACTATTTCCCGAATAGATTTGGTTTTAATTTTCCCAGACTTGTCTTCAGTTGTGGCAGATGTAACTTATTTGTCCAGAGGAATTTCAGATCACTCTCCTCTGCTGCTTAAGTTGAATACGCTGCAAGCCAAGGGGGCCAGGTTTTGGAAACGTAATCCTTTTTGGCTGACCTTGATGCCTACTGGCTCTGACTTGATTGCTGATTGGCAGGGGTTCCAGTCCGATAACTCTTCGCATCCGGACCTGTTAATTAGTCATGACGCTTTCAAGGCCTATATTAGAGGCTCCTTCATTAAACGCATTTCTGAGATTAAATTGTTCCATCGCCTTGAACGGTTATGTCAGCAGCTGGAGGCTCAGTTTCTCCTCTCTCATTCATGTTTTGATATAGGGCTATGGCTGGATGTGCAGAGGGAGTGGACTGAGTTTCTTTTTGAAAAATCTAGGCGTAGATTGCTGTTTTCTAAACATGAGCACTATTTCCAGGCTGACATAGGAGGCAAATCTTTAGCGTATCTAACAATAGATGAGTCTACTGCCAATGTAGTCCAGAGTATACAAAATTCCCAAGGTCAGTTATGCTATTCTGGGGAGGAGATTGTAGAAGCGTTTCGTAGTTATTACTCTTGTCTGTACACTTCCAAGGCTGCATATACAGACGAACAACTGCAGAATTATTTGGACCAAGTTGCTTTGCCACATTTGCCTCAAGACTCTGTTGCTATCCTCGATGCTCCATTCACATTGGAGCAGGTTGAGGTGGCAATTTCCTCGTTTCCAGCCTCTAAAGCTCCTGGATGCGATGAAATTCCTGTGGAGGTGTACAGAAAATTTAAGGATTTTTTTGTTCCTTATCTGTTAGATACTGTATGTTTAACTCCTTTTATGAGCAGGGTTCAATTTCCTATTCTATGTGTGAAGCGATTATTATTGTGCTAGCTAAACCCGGGAAAGACCCCACTCTGCCAGAGTCATATCGGCCCATTTCGCTGTTGTCTACAGATATTAAAATATTAGCTAAAATTATGGCACTTAGATTGAATTTGGTTATTAATTTAATTATTCACCCCGATCAGACGGGATTAATGCCAGGGAAGTCTACGGCTCAAAACTTACGTAGATTATTTTATCATTTACAAAGGACTGATGTGGTTGGGTCTGAAGTAGTGGTGTCATTAGACGCAGCCAAGGCCTTTGACTCGGTGGAGTGGGGTTATCTTTGGGATGTGCTTCGGAAATTGGCTATCGGGCCACGGTTTATCAAATTAATTAAAATGCTATATTTTTCCCCAGCGGCCAGGGTGTCTATCAATGGTTTTACTTCACCTCCTTTTCCACTGGCAAGGGGGACTAGACAGGGGTGTCCCCTGTCTCCGGCCATTTTTGCAATGGCCATAGAGCCACTTGCCTGTCTTCTGCGTGCAGCGCCGGATGTTGGTGGTATTAAAGTTGGAGAGGGTGCGGATGTAGTTGCGCTGTACGCGGATGACATGCTGTTGTTTCTGCAGGACTCTGAGGATTCTCTGCAGGCCATGCTGCAGATAGTTGGGGACTTTGATGTTTTTTCAGGTCTACTTGTTAATTGGGACAAATCCATTGTATTCCCTATTTCAGGACATATTCCTGAGGATGATTTTACGGGTTGCCGTTTGCATTGGACAATGCGGTTTAAATACTTAGGTGTCTGGATTACGCCGTAGGCGGGAGATTATGTATCCCAAAATATTGCTCCCATAACGGCAGGTTTTAAGATGAAAACTCATGTGTGGAAAAAACTGCCGCTATCTGTCTTAGGTCGTATCAATCTGTTTAAAATGTCGGTTCAACCGAAGTTCTTGTATGTTCTGCAGCATTCTCCAGTATATATTCCCAAGGCAGTATTCTCTGCTATTGAGAGCATTTTGTCATCATTTATATGGGGGATAGGCCGGCAAGAATTTCCATTAAAACGTTATATAAATCCAAGACATCTGGGGGACTTGGTCTTCCCAATCTTAGGGTCTACTATATAGCGGCTCAACTGAAGCATTTAGTTAGTTGGGTTCAGGACACCGTTGACTTGACTCTGGCAGGCTTTATGGGCGAGCAGGTGGGGCCCTACTTTTCTCCTTTACTTTTTCTGCTTTCTGGACTGTCTGTCTCTAATCTGCCTCCATTGCTCCGGCAGGCTCTACTGATCTGGCGACACGCACATACTTTTTTTAAGTGGTCCGGTTATGATGCGGAGTCCCCACTGTGGCACAATGCTTCATATTCCGAGCTGCTTAAAATCTCAGCAGACAATATATGGTTGTTGAAGGGCGTTACTACTTTAGGTCAATTGTACAGTGAAGGAATGTTTAAATCATTTGCTCATCTCCAGAGTGAATTTAGTATTCCTCATAGTGCCTTTTTTCGATATTTACAAATAAGGCATGCTATCCAAACTCAGTTTTCATGCACTGACCCTGTACTGTCACCTTCACCCGTTAAATCAATGTTATTGCGTTTGGGTTCTAGAGGTCATGTTTCCAGTATATATGCCCAGATTAATAATAATTTATTTCCGAACCAGCTAGATCCTCTGAAATTGAAATGGGAAATGGACATAGGCCCATTGACTAACGAGCATTGGATTCAGATTTTAGGGTCTCTTAGGTATACTACTCCTTGTGTTCGTTATCAGCAAATATATTTCTATATATTACACAGAGTATATCATACATCTGTGTCTATGCAAAGGGCTGGGATTAGAGAGAATACCTTTTGCCCTCGGTGCCAAGTGGCAAATGCTGGATTTTGGCATCTATTGTGGGATTGCCCGTTAGTACTCTCCTTTTGGGAGGCGGTGTGGAGAGATGTCTTGCAGACAGCTCCCTCTCTGCCTGGTTTTAGTACTAGAATATGTTTGTTTGGCCTAGATTTAGAGGAGACCCATTCTTTAGTGTTATATAGGTATGTCTTGTGCCTCACTACATTGGCCAAGAACATTATTGCGCGGGTCTGGTGTACAAATACTCCCCCGGTGATACACAAAAGGAGGGCTTTGGTGGATAACGTAGTCAGGCATGAAAAACATATGTTTACAAAACAGAATGCTTTGCATAAATTTCATGATAAATGGGGTTGATGGTGCGAGTCAGGGTTGGGAAGGGTGGCGGGTGCAGCAACAGCAGAATAACTATATCTGTGGGTACCTTTTACACATGGGACACATTGTGGTGTAACATTTCTTCGTATACGAATTTTAACTGGAAGGTTGTTGTGGTCACTAATATGTGTGGGCTACTTTGACTGTATAATTGGGTGGTGTATGACATAATGTAATTGTTAATGTTTGTATTGTTCTGTTATTGTTTTTTATTTTTTGTTCTTTGTCCTTTGTTGTTTTTTCCTCTCTGTATTGAAATTATAAATAAAGAATACGCAATTTAAAAAAAACAACAACAGGATAACAGTGACTTACAGTTGAAGACAATATAGGACAAGTACAGGGTAACTAAGCATAATTACACCAGTAAACGACATGGAGATAAGTTCCAGGTGGCCAAAAACTGCGGTATTTGGGCAGTTGAGGATTATTAAAGTAAGGATAAGCACATGAGGGAAGAGGGCCCTGCTCGTGAGAGCTTACATTCTAAGGGGAGGGGTAGACAGACAGGGGTGACACAGATGGGGTATATAGAGAGCATGGAACAGAGGGTTAGGATGAGATTTGGCTGGGTTTGGTAAAGAAATGGGTCTTAAGAGCCCATTTGAAGTTTTGTAGAGAGGTGGAGAGTCTGAGGGGGAGAGGTAAAGAATTCCAGAGAAAGGGAGCAGCACGTGAAAAATCTTGGAGATAGGAGTGGGAGGAAGTAATCAGAAGACAGGAGAGTTGGCGTGCATTAGCAGAGCGAAGAGGACGGGTGGGAGAGTAAAGGGAGATAAGGTCAGAGATGTAAATGGGAGAGGAGTGGGTGAGTGCTTTGTAAGTGAGTGTGAGAAGTTTGAATTGAATTCTGAAAGGGAAGGGGAGCCAGTGAAGGGCTTGTAGGAGAGTGGAGGTGGACGTAGTGCATTTGGTGAGAAAGATGAGCCGGGAAGCAGCATTGAGGATAGATTGGAGTGGAGAGAGGTAATTGTCAGTGAGGCCAGTTAGGAGGAGATTACAGTAGTCCAGTCTGGAAATGATCAGTGAGTGAATAATGATCTTAGCGGTATCCTTGGTGAGAAAAGGTCTGATCCTGGAAATGTTTTTGAGATGAAAATGACAGGTTTGTGAGAGGTGCTGAATGTGTGGTTTGAAGGAGAGGGAGGAGTCAAGGATTACGCCAAGACAGCGTACTTGGGGGCTAGAGGAGATAGTCGTGCCATCAATGGATAATGAGATTGTGGGAGGTGAGGTTATGCGGGAGGGTGGGAAGATGATCAGCTCAGTCTTAGACATGTTGAGTTTAAGAAAGCGCTGGGTCATCCAGGAAGAGATATCAGAAAGACAGTTGGAGGTACGAGTGAGGAGAGCCGTGGAGAGATCAGGGGAGAAGAGGTAGATTTGAGTGTCATCAGCATAGAGGTGGTATTGGAAGTTAAAAGAACTAATGAGTTCACCTAAAGAGGACGTATAGAGAGAGAAAAGGAGAGGACCAAGAACAGAGCCTTGGGGGACACCTACAGTTAGTGGAAGTGGGGGGGAGGTAGCATCATGAGGGGAGATAGAGAAAGAACGATCAGAGAGGTAGGAGGACAGCCAGGAGAGGGCAGTATCACACAGACCAAGAGAGTGAAGGATTTGCAGAAGGAGAGGGTGGTCCACAGTGTCAAAAGCAGCAGAGAGATCAAGAAGAATAAGCAGAGAGTAGTGGTCTTTAGATTTGGCTGCATGGAGATCATTGCAGACTTTTGTGAGGGCAGTTTCAGTGGAGTGGAGAGAACGGAAACCAGACTGGAATGGGTCAAGCAGTGAGTGAGAGGAAAGAAAGGCAGTGAGGCGATTATAGACAATACCCTCAAGAAGTTTGGAGGCAAAGGGGAGGAGAGAGATGGGTCGATAGTTGGAGAGAGTGTTAGGATCAAGGGTAGGTTTTTTAATAATAGGGGAGACAAGAGCATGCTTGAAGGCAGAAGGGACAGTGCCTGATAAGAGGGAGAGATTGAGCAGGTGGGTAAGATGGGAACAGGTAGAAGGAGAGAGGTAGCGGAGGAGGTGGGAGGGGATAGGGTCAAGTGGGGAGGATGTGGGGGTGGAGGAATGGATGAGAGCCATGACTTCCTCGCCAGATACATGGGAGAATGATGTCAGAGTTGGTAAGAGGGAAGGGGAGGGGTGGCAAGGGATGGGTGGTGGCTGGTTGCTGATCTGGTGGGATGTGATATCCTGACGTATGGAGTCAATCTTGGATGTGAAATAAGTGGCAAAGTCAAGAGCATACAATGAGGAAGGGAGAGGAGGTGGTGGTGGGCAGAGGAGGGAGTTAACAGTGGCAAAGAGGCGCCAGGGTTGGAAGACTGGGTAGAGATGAGGATTTTAAAGTATGATTGTTTAGCGAGGGAAAGGGCAGCACTGATTGACCTTTGCTTAATAACTTCTATATAATCACTTATTGAGTCATTGAGTGCTTTGTATGCTATAGCTATACCACTATAATAATGAGCTAATGATTACTTCATGTGTATCATAGTACTTTGGTAGCAACTATAGGGTCTAACATAGAGGTATACATTTAATGACCAATATGGAAGATACCTTTGTGCTGTGACATTTATAAAGGGCCTGGGAAACTATATGATGCTCACAAAGTGACTCTATTATTTTTCTGGAACTTTTAGCATATGTGAATTATGTGAAATGCCTTGATAAAGATTCTGGATGTGAATCGAAACATTGGCTTTTAAAGAAATGTTACCCTGTATGCAATAAAGATGAGTTATGAAATATAATATGGAGAGTGCCTTCTCACTACCATAATAGGTAGCTTCTGTGGAGATCTATATATATATATATATATATATATATATTATCAATTAGTAAATATTGTAAAAAAATAAATAAAGCTGGTTTTCCATGTTTTGACTATAAATATTCACATAATACATCATATATTATATGTATCATTTTATCCTATGGTTGGTGTGAAGACCCAGAATAATTAGAGCCTAAACTCATGGATTGTACCCCGGGACTTCTGGGTCTCATCGCGCAGACAGGAGACCGGTAAAGATATAACAATATTTTTATTAGAGATTTACTTAATACAAGTTCTCTAAATCAGCTATAAGATAAACACATTTGAAATTAAAACTAGAACAACAGGTCCCAACAAACACCAGTTTACCATCAGACTCCCCAGCACTCTCCCACACTGTCATGTCCGAATGTAATATAATTGTACAGGATGACAGGAGGTTGATGAAGTTTCTGTATAGAAGAGCCATCAAGTCTGCAAGTAGACCATTGTAGCATAAACCAGGCCGAGGAGACAAGTGTGCAATCCCAGAAAAAGTTTGTAATCCAGTAGCCGGATTGCTTCCATGCACACTGGCAGAAGCTGAGATTCCACGACCAATTATACAGTACGTACATACAATTTTTCCTACTATCCCTTTATAGATGTCCTTGAGCCCTTACTTTCCTTCCACATCAGTCCCCCATTTTATAATATATATCATTATCAGATCATTACCACCTCCTCCACCCCAACTGGAAACTAAAGGAAGAGTATAAGAATACGAAGAGACAGGATTGCCGTTCACACTCATCATGCAGAGCCAAAGGATACCCTACTAGTCAATCATGGCCATCGTCATCAAGGGTTAAGTCTGTCTACCATATGGGTGGAGATCAGGTGAAGGAGACACTTCTGGAACCATTAACGCAATCATGATTTCTTCACCTTCCTGCTTTTTCTTCCTTTTCAGAGGCGGGTGATACACATGTCTGAATACATCTTTGGGCCAAATAGAACAAATAGGTAGATTAATATGACTATCCCTACTACACCGAGACCTGTGTGGTGCGCAATTCTGTGGAAAATAGTTAGCTAAAGTACTTAGTGGTGCAGTGTTTTACGTGCTTGAATCAGTGTCAACATATAACTTTCAGGTGTAAATGGAATAAATGGAGCTTTCTTTGAAAATAAAAGTGCATCTTTATTTGTATGTATATCGTGGGTGCTACCTCAGATCCAAAGAACTGAACATGGTGTCAAAGTCGAAAAATATTGTAAAGCATACACCATGTACTAACCCCATAGACATGCCCGCTGCGCGTGCACTTATTCCGCCGTGCGTGCACATATCCGCAATTTGCATATGATCGCTCACGCGATCCTGCGCGTGGTATGGGTATTTACGGCGGAGTTTGTGAGCGCATAGAGGGTTATCAGAACATTACATATTTATCCCAAATAGTGCCACATTGTACACATAGCCCCCTTGCACCACATCATCAAGTATCAACAGTTTAAATGATTTCAGGACTAAGGGATTCACCTTTGCATGATAGGAAGGGACAGACAAAGGTTATAGGGTGATGCCTAGTATCCAGCTGTAGGGTATTTTAAGGGTAACATTCCGGTGTTGGTTAGAGAAAGATTGCATGTTCCTGTGTATAGTCATGTGCAGAAGTAGAATATAGATATAAACTGTATTTACTGTATATTATGTATGCGGCGGGAATCCAGAGGATACCACCCACAAGAGCAGTTGAGAAAGACATCGCCCACCTTTTCAAATCAACCTATGACCTCTCCTGTAATGTAGAGATGCATCTCTGTGTCCAATAGACAAAGGGATTACAGTGACTATTGTATTGTATATGGAAGTTGTGTATAAAAAGCCTGTTGTTGCCTGGCCGGTCGGAAGACTCTGAACGCTTTCTACCTGATAAGCAGAGGACCGGACGGGTTGTGCAAGCGAACATTCTCACGTATGTACATTGACTGTAGCCATTATTCTGTTTTAGATTTATCTTGTTAGCTCTGTAGTGTATAACTTGTACTGTTATCCCCTTTCAAATAATCCACTGTGGCCTTAGAACCCAGTGGTTAACTACATATCGGTGTTGTGTCCTCATTTCCCTGCTAGGGTTTAAAGCGTATTCAACTGTATAAGGGTTTAAAGTGTATTGATAAGGTGTGTATGCATAGCGGGTACTTTATACCGTCAGCGCTGCGTAAGGTTTAAGGTGTAACATCATTACAGTGCTTTGCGGCACAAGGTTTAGAGTGTAAGAATAACATTGCATTGCATTAAGAATAAGGTCTAAAGTTTATCAAGAGTGTGTGCGAGCGCTGTGCATACTCAGCGCGGCGTGGGTACGCTAAGTACGTACAACGTACGGGACTCTGTACGCAAATAGCGTACGAAGTGCGTAGCATGTGTATTAAGTCTAGCGGCCGCAGCGGCTCAATGGTAAGAGTGTGTTTAGAGGTATAGCTTTATGGTTTAAGATAATATCGACATTATCAATTGGGGGCATCGTCCTGTTTTTCCTTATACCCACAGCCTAGCAGGGTACAGCAGACTTTATCTATCAGCAAAGGGCGGACAGGTATCCACGTAAGCCTTCTCCTGGTTGGTGGATACTCTGGTAAACTCTTTCTCAATTGCTGATAAGATAAGCGTCTGCTCTGCATGGTTTGTAGGGATGCTGGTGGGATCCGTAAGGTAAATACGCAAAGCTATTTTTAAAGTCTGTGAATTTCTGTTTGGCGCCAAATGCGCACACAATACACGCATACACCTGTATTTTGTACTTTGCATATCTGCTCGCATTGTTGCCATAAGTATTGATTATTAGATTCATTTTGACCTGTGCTGAGAAATTTGTTGCTATTTAGTTAAAATATAGACTAGATATTAAGGGAGTAAAACGTAAAACACAAATACAGTCTGGCCTAGTTAAACAGGTTTATACAGGAAAATACTGTGTTGTGTTAAGTAAACGATTATAGGTAATATCGCTTACATTTATAGAAGTGTGGGATTTGTACTATTGCGGACGTACGGTCTTTGTACACGTGTCTCGGATAAAGTACGGGACTGCGTACACAACGTAAAGACGTACGCACGATCGCGTGGTTACGCAACGTGCGTAAGGATATGGCCGCTAAGTACAAATTACACAATAGCATTGTTTAGTTTAGGCGCGAAACGGTAGCCACGCGGTAATAGCACAAATTGCTCAGTGTCCAAGATTTAGTTTAAATAAAACCTTTTTTACTGTATTACCTCTGGTACTAAGGCTGTTCATCTGAATGAAAGTTAATTTTCTGTACAGAAAAACCAAAGTGTATTTGAGTGAACGAACGTGAGTGTGCAAACAATAAAGGTTTTGTGGACCCAGGGAATTCGGGATCCCGTAGGAGACCACACCAGGTGAGTGGACACTTGGTGACGTGACTGGCTTGCTCACGTTAACATAGATTAAGGTACAAAGGAGCAAGGTAGCAGATACCGCAGGCCAGAAGGTCAGCGAAGGTTTAGAGTACCGCAGACCAAAAGGTCAGCGAGGTTTTGTTTAGGTTCCACAACCAAAAGGGGTTAGCGAAGAAACCCATATAGGCCATTTGATTGATACGCTCCGGCTGAAGTTTCGCAGCCTAAAAAACGATTCCATTGGTCGTACGGCGGATAAGTAACAGTTACCTATACGCTGTGCGATTGTACCGCGCGTTCGTGAGTGCAATACTTAGCGCAACGTGATACCCTTTTTACGAGCTTTGCGTAAAATTGCGGGATCATTAGCGCTGGGTGTAGCATACGTAAGCGTGATTTGTGTAAAAAAAATTTGTTTTAAGGGAGTTTCGCTGGTCACTCAGGAAATCTCCAACAACCAATATTTACTGGGAAGGGTAAGTCACTCCCATATACTTTCAGTAAATAGAGGTTACACAGAGGCCCTAGGTTGGGTACATTGCCTGCGCTATCAACAGTGTTTGGTAGTATTGGCCAAAGTGGGCGTGAGTGGGTGAGAGCACTCGTTGAACTTTCACCGTTGCCTTATATTGAGTATTTTGGTGTTTTTTTTGTAGGAATTAGCTGAGAAGGCAATACCTGCAAAAAAATATGGGGGCCAGTTGCTCAAGTAAGGGACATGCAACCAGGGTTCAGGTTGATATTCCGCGGCCCAGGGGGTCAGCGAGGTACATAATGTGTGAGAAGTATGGATCACACACAGAGGTTTTATGCAATGATTGGGAACGTATGACTGCGGAAGATAGGGAACCATTCCCTAGGGTAGGCAGTTTTGAACCAGAGGTGTTGCAGAATTTAAGGTTTAGGATATGTCTGATAAAATCCCGAAAACAAAGGGTCAGACACACAAACTGTTTACATTTATGGCAGCAAGAGGGTGATATGCAGAGGGAACTAGCTCACGCAGCCGGTTCTAAACCTAGCTGGAAACTGATGGCAACCGTACCACCACCACCACCACCGTATATTACAGGGAAGAAAGTGGCTACAGACAATGGCATACTGATATATGATAAGAGTAAAGTTGATAAATGTACTAACGCTAACCCGTGCAAGTTGTATCCCATTTTAAACTTCCCTCAGGACTGCGAGCAAGAAGATGAGCCCAGCACGATATCGGCACTCTCTCTAGCAGCCACCATACAAGACACCCAGGTGTGCACGGACCAACCAATAAGAGTAGTGAAGGCCCCTAGCGGAGGAGTAGGTGAGGTCGTGTCTACAGGTAAGTACGGTACAGTACATTATGCAGAGACAATTGCACCTCACATTGTAGAAGCAACTCAGAATGATATAATTAAACTAAATCCTGTCAGGGTGATCGCAGTCCCCAATGGGAGGACTGACGCTCAGGGAGTCACTCCCATCAGGAACATTGCTATGCATTGTCCTTGGTCCCGGACAGAATTGAGGACAATTATGTCTGAATTTCCCCATCCCAGAAAGGATCTAGCCGCATGTCAGAGGTTTATTAGAGAATTAGGTAACGCCACCGAACTCACAAACAAAGATTGGCGAACAGTGCTACGGTCATGTTTACCCTCCAATATTGACCCTGCGAAATTCATTACTGATAGTAAACTAGACGTAGAAGTTCCTCTCACTGATGAATACACTCAGGAGAATGTACGACAGATCAATCTACAATTAGGAGTATATTTCCCTACTGTTGTCAAATGGAATAAAATCTTTTCCATAAGACAAAAAGAAGGTGAAACTGCTTCTGAATATTTCCATCGAGCACTGCAGGAAATGGCTAGATACACTGGGGTCGAGGACATTAAGGAAAATGTACATCATAGGGAGGTAGCTGTGTCAGTATTAATGGACGGGTTAAAAGAAACATTGAGAACAAGGGTACAAACCACTCAACCTAACTGGAGAGGTATCTCGGTGGCTGCATTAAGATTGTCCGCTATCGAGCACGATCGGAACATCATTAAGCACAGGGAGTCACAGGGGGATAAACTGATGACAGTAAGTATAAAAGCCCTGACAACGAAGCCACATCAGCCAAAACCCCAGACCCCTGATGGTAAGTCATATGTAGTAAAATTTTATAACTGCAAGAGGGTAGAACACTATGCACGGAATTGTAGGTATAATGACACACATAAGGTATATCGACCCCCTAGACCAGAACATGAACCACATTATGATACGCGTAATAGGGATCAGGGATCGCATAGGAGGAGTTATGAGCCACATGCAGGGGAAACAAGGAGGTACCCACCTAGGAGGGACTGGCAGACCTCTGAAAACTCTCAGCTACCCCCCTCACATATTGTAGCTGCCAGCGCGCTGCGGGAGGGTCACAACATACAATAGGGGTTAGGCCACACCTGTAGTCTGCAGCCAGTGAAGTTGATTGCTAGCCTAGGTAGTGAACCTGAGGTCACAGTTGATGTAGCTGGTAGATCACTAACTTTTCTTGTAGATACAGGGGCGGCCAGGTCAGTGTTAAATTCAACAGTAGGTATGAAAACCACGGGTAAAACAATTTCAGCAATGGGAGTAACAGGAATAGTGCAACATCACCCTTTAAGTAGACCAGCGGAGATTACGATAGGGCCTTTGCAGACCAAGCATTCCTTTTTGCTAGCTGCATCGGCTCCGACTAATCTACTTGGGAGAGATTTATTGTGCAAAATGAGGTGTGTCATATATTGTACTCCTGAGGGTGTCTTCTTAGATATACCCGAGAATCACGTTCAGGAAGTGCAGGATATGTTAGACACCCCACAAAGGTTAATGTCACACTCTGCTGTTATAGACAAGTGTCCATCCAAGGTAGAGGAAATGATCTCCCAGAGACCGGAATCCCTCTGGACCAAAGATGGACAAGACACTGGATTGATGGCAAATGTAGCTCCTGTAGTAGTACAAGTAAAAGAAGGTAGGATAGCTCCAAAAATCCCACATTATCCTCTGAAGCCAGAGGTGGAATTAGGAGTGTACCCAGTCATAGAGCGCTTGCTACAACAGGGCATCCTAGTTAGGACGTCCAGCACTGCCAATAGTCCCATCTTCCCTGTGAAAAAGAGTGGGGAGAGGGGTTACAGGCTAATGCAGGATCTAAGGGGGATAAACAAGATAGTTGAGAGCCAATTCCCCGTAGTGCCAAATCCAGCTGTCATTCTCATGCAAATTCCCCCTACTGCAAATTTTTTCACTGTAATTGACCTCTGTTCTGCTTTCTTTTCGGTCCCTCTGCACCCTGACAGCCAATATTTGTTTGCATTCACATACAGGGGAGTACAGTACACCTGGACTCGCCTACCCCAAGGTTTCATTGACAGCCCAAGTATTTTCTCCCAGGCTTTGCATGACTGTTTACAATCCTTTCAACCTGAGAGCGGGTCAGTATTAATACAGTATGTAGATGACTTACTGCTGTGTTCTGATTCACTCGAAGCGTCCTTGAAAGACACGAAACAGCTTCTGTTTCACCTTTCTAATACGGGACACAAGGTTTCAAAGGACAAGTTGCAGTTGTTACAGACCAAGGTAAAATATTTGGGACATTGCTTGACACAAGGACTTAGACACCTCACCGCTGATAGAATACAGGCGATTCGCGACATGACTCTGCCACAAACCCAGCAACAGATCCGCACTTTTCTTGGAATGTGTGGGTACTGCCGAAACTGGATCCCAGGGTTCTCCATATTGGCTTTACATTTGCAGGAAATGGTCTCCTCGAACAAACCAGATCGGATCTCTCACACAGATGAGTCCAAACTGGCATTTGAGAGACTTAAACAGTGCCTATCATAGGCACCTGCATTATGCATACCAGATTATGGGAAACCCTTTGAATTGTACGGTACAGAAAGTGCTGGGTGCGCGGCAGGTGTCCTAATCCAGAGACATGGTGATGCCAGCAGGCCGGTAGCGTACTACAGTGCACTGTTGGACACCGTAGCGCGGTCTCTCCCCACATGCTTGCGAAGTGTTGCAGCGATAGCCTTGCTAGTGAGTAAAAGTGAAGACGTAGTGTTAGGACACAACCTGACCATCCATACACCTCATGCAGTGTCAGCCTTACTGAACTCTGCCCAAACCAGACATGTCTCATCTGCACGGTTTACAAGGTGGGAATTAGCACTAATGGCCCCTGTAAACATCACCATAAAGAGATGCAGCGCACTAAATCCTGCAACTTATCTACCAGGTGAGCCTGGACAGGCACAAAGGGTGGAGAATGAGAATGATGGTGAAGGAGGATTTAGTACAGACACTGACACACATGATTGTATGGAATATCTGAACCAAACTTTCACTGCAAGACCGACATTAGTGACAACCCACTGGAAGGCGTAGATTTTAGTTTTTACACTGACGGTAGTTGCCACAGACAGACGGACTCGGGAGACCTGTGTACTGGATACGCAGTCGTAGATGACAGAGGTATCATAGAAGCTGAGCCCCTGGGCCCACCGCACTCAGCACAAGTTGCTGAGTTGGTCGCCCTAACTAGAGCGTGTGAATTGGCCAAGGGAAAGTCAGCCAATATATATACAGATTCTAGGTATGCCTTTGGAGTAGTGCATGATTTCGGGGCCCTATGGCGCCTCAGAAATTTCATGACGGCAGCTGGCACACCTGTAGCGCATGCATCCCATATAAAAAGGCTTCTAACAGCGATACAAGAACCAGACAGAGTGGCTGTTATCAAGTGCAAAGCCCACACTTACAGTCAAGACCAAGTGTCACTTGGTAACAGCCGGGCAGACGAAGCTGCTAAATCAGCAGCCAGCACCCCCATACAAACAGATATCACACCACTGATGGTATTCAACACCGTCAACACACAAAAATTAAGTGAAATGCAAAATTTGTGTTCTCCACAGGAAAAGGCAGTCTGGAAGTCAAAAGGATATGGCCAGGAGTCCTCAGGACTCTGGACAAATGTACAGGGTAAGCCAGTAGCCCCCAGAGCATATCTTCCAAGCTTAGCTGAGGCGGCACACGGTCTGACTCATCTGGGTAAAGAGGGCATGTGTAAGCTGGTGAGAGCAATGACATGTCTTATCTGCTTGAGGAAGAATATTGGAAAGTCAATACCAACAGAACCATCCCATATCCCGCCAACAGACAGCCCTTTTCAGGTAATACAAATTGATTTCATACAGTTACCACCCTGCAGAAATTTAAAATATGTGTTAATCTGTATTGACGTGTTTTCTAATTGGGTAGAAGCGTTCCCTGCTGCTACAAATACTGCTACGTTCACTGCAAAGAAAATTGTGCAGGAATTTGTGTGCAGATACGGTATCCCTAGAATAATTGAAAGCGATAGGGGTACCCATTTTACAGGTGAAGTCTTTCAGGTTATGTGTAAACTGATGGGAATTAATAGCAAGCTGCATACTCCGTACCGCCCACAGGCAAGTGCGAAGGTGGAAAGAGTAAACAGCACTATTAAGAACAAGCTGAGCAAAGTGATGGCTGAAACTGGATTGTTGTGGCTAGAAGCTTTGCCACTTGTGTTGTACAGCATCAGAACCACTCCCAGGTCCCACTTAACCTATCTCCCTTTGAGATTCTTTTTGGTCGACAACCCCATGTAATGATTGACCCCCAGGATGATTTGAAATGCAATAACGAAGTGACTGTAAAATATTTGGTTAGGATGAGCCAGCAGTTGAGGAATCAAAACAGAAATCTAAAGCTGGTGATTCCTGACCTACCAAACAGTAATTGTCATGACATTGAACCTGGGGATTATGTAATGATTCGAAATTTTCTACGCTCAGGTTGCCTCATTGACAGGTGGGAAGGACCGTACCAAGTCTTACTAACCAGCACGACAGCATTAAAGGTTGCCAAAAGAGAGACTTGGGTCCACTCGTCCCACTGTAAGAAGGTCGCTGACCCAGAGAGAGCCCATGACAAAGAGCAGAGTGTAGAGAACATCGTATCACTGGAGTGTCTGTTCCGGGAAGGCTGAGAGGCAGGACTGTTGTCTCGGCACCTGAGCGCAGAGAACAACAAGATCAGAGGCGGTTGTCACACCAGTTTTCTGTTTCCTTTTTATTATTTTCTTCATCTCCCATTACCTTCCTTTCCCCCTTTCATGTTCCCTTTCTCTCCCCTTAACAAGATGGACTTACCCCAAGAGACTGCGTTCCGGGTTTTCCTGTTAATCCTGTTGTTGACGAGAACAGTCTGTTTCGGTGAGAGTACCAGAGAGGTCAAGAAAGGATCTGGAATGGGTTCTGATGGCAAGGACGGATTTGTAGAATTCCAAGAGCAACACATCCATCGAGCAAAGGCGAGTATCCGAAAACGATCTGGTAGTCGGGAAACTAGGAGGCACTGTGAAGGGTTATTGGCTGAGGAAGATTGCATCTGTAGGAATTGTGAAAACATAGTTGAGGATGGGTGCATCCAGAGATGTCAGTCCAGCCTTAATATCAACATGGACCGTCATCCATTGAGTGATTATCACTCACTAGTGGGTAAGGTTTTAAACCAGACAGAATGCTGGGTGTGCTCACAAGTACCTCAAGGTCAGAGCAAGTCAGGACTAGTATCGTACCCTTTAACAATAGATGAGGTACTTGAATTACGGGGTGGGAGACCGGTGGACAAGAAATGTAATATTTCTAGGCCCACTAGTTTGAAGCTCCACCAGTACCATGTAGATAGATCCTTAGTATGTTTCAACATTTCCAATTCCCGAAAGCCGGGAAACTGGGAGGTGACATGGAATAACCAAACCATGGCATTTTCGCACAGAGCTGATAGGATACCCGTAAACTCTGAACTTATACGCCAAATAGCCAACAGTGGAAGGTATTTTCGGTATAGGTATACTCAAGGAAGTAAGACCATGCGGGTTGGAGAAATATCACCAGGGTACTGTGCGCATATCATACAGCCTGATACGTGTACTGAACAGATGAGAGAGTTAGGGATAGGATTTTTCACTTGGAAAGTTTGCAATATGGTAATGTCATATTCTGTCCCATATGTTCTCCCCGATGATGCCTATTTCATATGTGGGAGGAAGGCGTATAAGTGGCTTGCCCCAAACTCAGAGGGATTGTGTTACATTGGAAGAGCGTTGCTAGAGGTCATGACCATAACCCATGATAAGATGAAAGACGTTCACCGCAGTGCTCAAGCTCCTTATACTCATACTCATTATGAACACATCGTTAAGAGACACCTCATAGATAGGACAGAGCACGTAGCCTCTGATTTGATCCACAAATCCACCGGGATTCAATTCCTTCTCGCATTAGATATCACCCGTACTGCCAGAGGAATTATAAATTATAGGTACATCCATGCGCTAGCGAACCTGATAGATTATATCACTGAGATGTATGACGACACCTTCAGGTATACGGGAAGGGAGTTGCAAGCTTACAAAATGGAACTGATCCAGCACAGGATGGTCCTCAATTATATCACAGCCGTGACGGGAGGGTACTGTGTCACATTGGCAACTCAATATGGTGTGAAGTGCTGCACGTATATTACAAACAGCACTGATGACCCAACTGAGATCATTGATCAAAAGATGGACGATATCTTGCAGTTGAAGTGGGAGTTCCGAAGGAGACACAACCTTACCCTGACTGCTGTGAGTAATGAACTGACCGGCTGGGTCTCATGGTTGAACCCACGCAATTGGTTCTCAGGTTTAGAAGAATGGGCTCAGAATGTTATTATGAGCGTAGGAAAGTTTCTCCTTTGTATCCTGGGAGTCGTCATAATTATTGGCTTGAAATTTAGGTGTGTTCGAATTTTAACGCGGCGCAAGCGCAGTACAAAATTGATGTGTTTAAGGAGCGGGGGCATTGGTACAGCAGCAGATTTAATTTATGATCCATCCATAGAAACGATGTTGTGATAAGGATTGCAAATGAATTCCACGGCCCGTTTCTTTCACCCGTTTTTCCTGTGTTTCTCCCTCAGCAAAAATACACCCATCCGGAAGAGACTTCGATCAACACCCAAGAATGATTACGCAAATGTTATGTGAATGTATTGTACATATGTGTCTTATCTTCATCACTACAACCTTCAGTTAGTGACACACATAGTCGACAGGTGATATCCACATATACTAGCACTCACATATGTTCCCCCTCCATGTATCATCATCTAAATGTGCACCCCATTTGTTGGAACAAGAAGCCGAAAAGAGCTCGGTAGTGTTTGTTGGCCCACTTGCAGACCCTTAATACGGGATGAGAAGGATTTAATGTATACTTCGCAAAACCTCGAAGCTTATCTAGAACATAAACGACACGATGATACATGCCCCTCAGACATGGATTCATACATACATGCTTTTACTATCTGGCTAGGTCATACATTTCTCACCTACACCTCTCCTCATACCATCCAATCATTTGTAGATATTGTATTGTATATTTTTCTGTTTAATGTTTAGATAGTGGCAGTTATTGTTGACTGCCAAAGAGTGGACTGTCAAAGTCGAAAAATATTGTAAAGCATACACCATGTACTAACCCTATAGATATGCCCGCTGCGCGTGCACTTATTCCGCCGTGCGTGCACATATCCGCAATTTGCGTATGATCGCTCACGCGATCCTGCGCGTGGTATGGGTATTTACGGCGGAGTTTGTGAGCGCATAGAGGGATATCAGAACATTACATATTTAACCCAAATAGTGCAATTTGTACACATAGCTCCCATACACCACATCAGCAAGTATCAACAGTTTAAATGATTCCAGGACTAAGGGATTCACCTTTGCATGATAGGAAGGGACAGACAAAGGTTATAGGGTGATGTCTAGTATCCAGCTGTAGGGTATTTTAAGAGTAACATTCCGGTGTTGGTTAGAGAAAGATTGCATGTTCCTGCGTATAGTTATGTGCAGAAGTAGAATATAGATATAAACTGTATTTACTGTATATTATGTATGCGGCGGGAATCCAGAGGATACCACCCACAAGAGCAGTTGAGAAAGACATCGCCCACCTTTTCAAATCAACCTATGACCTCTCCTGTAATGTAGAGATGCATCTCTGTGTCCAATAGACAAAGGGATTACAGTGACCATTGTATTGTATATGGAAGTTGTGTATAAAAAGCCTGTTGTTGCCTGGCCGGTCGGAAGACTCTGAACGCTTTCTACCTGATAAGCGGAGGACCGGCCGGGTTGTGCAAGCGAACATTCTCACGTATGTACATTGACTGTAGCCATTATTCTGTTTTAGATTTATCTTGTTAGCTTTGTAGTGTATAACTTGAACTGTTATCCCCTTTCAAATAATCCACTGTGGCATTAGAACCCAGCGGTTAACTACATATCGGTGTTGTGTCCTCATTTCCCTGCTAGGGTTTAAAGCGTATTCAACTGTATGTAACCCTGATTAAGGGTTTATACAACACTTATACTGAGGTAGTTCAAATATTTTAATAAAAATTAAGTATAAGCATATTGAAGTTAACTAATGTTTTTATATGCATTTTCTGAGGTAAATAATATTGGCCCTCATTCCGAGTTGTTCGCTCGCAAGGCGAATGTAGCAGAGTTACACACGCTAAGCCGCCGCCTACTGGGAGTGAATCTTAGCTTCTTAAAATTGCGACCGACGTACGCGCAATATTGCGATTACAAACGAGTTAGCAGTTTCAGAGTAGCTCCAGACTTACTCTGCCTGTGCGATCATTTCAGTGCTTGTCGTTCCTGGTTGACGTCACAAACACACCCAGCGTTCGCCCAGGCACTCCCACCGTTTCCCCGGCCACTCCTGCGTTTTTTCCGGAAACGGTAGCGTTTTCAGCCACACGCCCCTGAAACGCCGTGTATCCGCCCAGTAACACCCATTTCCTGTCAATCACATTACGATCGCCGGAGCGAAGAAAAAGCCGTGAGTAAAAATACTTTCTTCATAGTAAAGTTACTTGGCGCAGTCGCAGTGCGAACATTGCGCATGCGTACTAAGCGGATTTTCACTGCGATGCGATGAAAAATACCGAGCGAACAACTCGGAATGAGGGCCATAGTTCACATATGTGTAATTGTATGTACATTGATGTAAATGTAGTGGTAAATATAATTAAAGCTTATTTTATGGTTTCACAGTTCATCTAAATGGTTAATGTCCTTGTGCTCCTAACTGTCAATCACCTAGTGGGGCATCACCTCAGAGTGGGTCATGTGACTACTAGAGAGGGGTGGATAGGTGCTGTCAGTGTAGCTGACAAGGAGACTGCAGATCCTCTGGTCAGAGCACACACCTCATTGCTGCTCCGGCCGTCGCCCACATTAGAGCTGAGTGGTATACATTGCGGCGGCCGGAGGGGGCTTAGTGTGTGAAGCCAGAGCAGAGCTTCCTGGCAGTAAAGGTGGCGTCAACGGCATTGAGGCTCAGCACTGTTCACAGAACCCGGCATCAGTGCTAGTCAAATCAACCAGCAGTATTAGAAGGGCGCGTCTGTGACAGGGAGGCGGAGAGGGTTCCTTCCTGTACCCCGAGTTATGACAGCTCTACCTACTACAGACACAGACTCTGACAGTCACAACACAGAAGCAGCAGAGGCTCCATTCTGTGTGGCTGTAAGTGTAAGGGAGAAGTTGGGGGAGTGTCGGCAGGAGGCGGAGACTGAGCAGCAGTGAGGCATTTGTAAGTGTAATACTATACTCACCCCAGCTACACCAAGGCAAAGTGACAACCCCTGCACTGCAGCTAATATTGCATGCACTTGTAACTTCAAAGGAGTAAATATCTTAGACTAATACTTTGTAGCTATTACAGCAGCTAAGTGACAGTTAATCCAAGAAGATAAAGTACAGTATAGCTGCATAAAATATAATGGATCTCATCTACGGAGGTTCATAAACATTGTAGAGGTAGCTACATTACTCAGCTCACATAATAAGCAGCACCATCTGTGACATTGCTACCTATTGCGCCAACTCCATAACAGTTGCAGAGGGAAGAGTAGCTAACAGAACTACACACAAGTTAGTAGAAGAGTGGCAGGACCGTAGAGTGGCTGCATGTGTGACTCCATATAGTAAATGAGAGGTTCATAACTAAGTTCTAACGGAGGCAGATGAAGAGACATATGCTGCCTTTCTGGATTTTAAACAAATGTAGCTACTAATATATAAAGCAAAGTTAAAAACTGGAAAGGAAATTTTTATTTGATGGTTACAGTTGAGTTTTACGGAGGAGTGAATTAAATATAAAATGACTGAACTCTTTCCTGAAGGGGATTAAACGCAGCTATATTGAGTAGGTGAATTGTAATTTTCTGCGTGAATCAAAAACATTTCTACATTCAACTAAAGAGTTTGTTAAACAGAGAAATATAACTTCAAACTCAGTTTAGGCTTACAAGGAGAAGCGACAACATACAGTACAGCACATATAGTGCTGACTAATCCTTCACAGTGGAACTAGTGAAATACTTTCTCACCGTTAACGAAACTTAAGATCTTCCTTAAAGGGCCCCAACGTAAGTGCACCGACGTTACTGCAGTACACAGTGAGACCAATTTGAACCCGGGTTTATAGTTATGATTTTTGTTTTGTTTTGTTATTTGTATTTAATAGGGCATATCTATGTGTTCTACAACTACATACGGTGCAACTATTAGATAAATGTTAATGTTGGCAATGTTATTATACCTATGTGCTTACATTAAAACCTATGTACTTGTCTGTTGCATAACATTCTAGTGTAATATTCTTTGTGAAAGCAGATAAAGAATACAGGTATTCTTATACAGCAACAATTTCAGGTGTAAATGTCATGTTATTGTTTAAACTAGTACAATTGTAATCTCACATGCCTATACATAGGACACAGATTGCCTACCCATCAGGCTTACCCAAGCAAGCCAAATAGAATATAGCTTGGGTGGAGGCACATATGTATTAAGTACCCCTGGGTGGTGAGAGAGGGGTTACATGTATAAGGGTTTAAAGTGTATTGATAAGGTGTGTATGCATAGCGGGTACTTTATACCGTCAGCGCTGCGTAAGGTTTAAGATGTAACATCATTACAGTGCTTTGCGGCACAAGGTTTAGAGTGTAAGAATAACATTGCATTGCATTACGAATAAGGTCTAAAGTTTATCAAGAGTGTGTGCGAGCGCTGTGCGTACTCTGTACACCCAGCGCGGCGTGGGTACGCTAAGTACGTACAACGTACGGGACTCTGTATGCAAATAGCGTACGAAGTGCGTAGCATGTGTATTAAGTCTAGCGGCTGCAGCGGCTCAATGGTAAGAGTGTGTTTAGAGGTATAGCTTTATGGTTTAAGATAATATCGACATTATCAATGGAAATAGTACACAAAAGGGATCTGTTTATGGTGGACTAAATTAATATTTAACTTTTAATTACTCGTTTAAAATGATAATATCGTATTATCATGCAAAGTATTGTTAAAAGTATATCGATAAAATAGAATGTTAAAAAAGAATAAAAATATGTGCTAATAAATTATTTGAAACAACCATCTGTCTTGTTCTTCTGTCTATTAATTAATTAATTAATTAAAGTGTTATTTATATCTGTATATGTAGATCACATTTCAATAGACAAGTCCTTGTTTTAATGAAGACTGCAAAGAATGGTTCACCGTTGCGTTTGTACTGATACAATAAACCAATAAAGTTGTTACAATTGCACAGCAGTTCTCTAAATAATTACTGCAATTGGTAATGGTTCAAAGTATCTATATATGAAGTCTGCAACAGTATCACTTCTGAGCAGATATGTCCAAGTCCATATGTTAAAGGGTATAATATTATTTACTGGAGCAGAATTCAAATTATAATAAGTCACTCTGGGGTATGTTCCTTTAGGTTCTAGTCTATAGATAGGCAGTTAAAAGATAGACAGTCATCAGGTAGACACCATATGGTCGACGATCAAAAGTCAGACAGGGTCAAAAGTCAGATACAGAAAAAAGTTTTTCTGTGCTTTTTACAACTTTTGCCTCAGTTACTATCCATGTCATAAACTATTACCTTTCAGTAAAGTTGTGGGGAGCGCAGCGAGCCCGCGAGGGGATGAATTTCACCAAATTTGGGTAAAAAATGTTTTAAAAAAACAAAAAACATTTTTTTTGTGTGTCTGACTTATGACCCTGTCTATCTTTTGACTGTCGACCATATGGTGTCTACCTAATGACTGTCTATCTTTAAACTGTCTATGGACCTAATTCAGACATGATCGCTCCCTAGGGGTTTTTAGCACCGCTGCGAGCAGATAGTCGCCGCCCATAGGGGAGTGTATTTTTGCTTTGCAAGTGTGCAAACACATGTGCAGCCGAGTGGTACAAAAAAGTTTTGTGCAGTTTCTGAGTTGCCCAGGACTTACTCAGCCGCTGCGATCACTTCAGCCTGTCCGGGACCGGAATTGACGTCAGACACCCGCCCTGCAAACGCTTGGACACGCCGTTTTTCAAAACACTCCCAGAAAACAGTCAGTTGCCACCCACAAACGCCTTCTTCCTGTCAATCTCCTTGCGATTGGCTATGCGAATGGATTCTTTGTACAATCCATCACACAGCAATGATCCGCTTTGTACCCGTGTGACGCACCTGCGCATTGCGGTGCATATACATGAACAGTTCTGACCTGATCACAGTGCAGCGAAAAATCCTAGCGTGCGATCAGGTCTGAATGACCCCCTATGTGCTATGCCACACCCGTTCTTTCTGTCTCTGAACATTCTTTTGCAGTAGATAGTACCTCTCACTAACAATGTCAGGTATCGTTTTATTTATCGAGTTATTTATATCTGTATATGCATATCACAATTCAATTGACAAGTCCTTGTTTTAACTAAGACTGCAAAGAATGGTTCGCCATTGCATTTGTACTGATACATTAAACCAATAAAGTTGTTACATTTGCACAGCAGTTCTCTAAATAAATACTGCAATTGGTAATGGTTCAAAGTATCTATATATGAAGTCTGCAACAGTATCACTTCTGGGCAGATATGTCCAAGTACATATGTTAAAGGGTATAATATTATTCACTGGAGCAGAATTCAAATTATAATAAGTCACTCTGGGGTATGTTCTTTTAGGTTCTAGTCTATAGATAGGCAGTTAAAAGATAGACAGTCATCAGGTAGACACCATATGGTCGACGATCAAAAGTCAGACAGGGTCAAAAGTCAGATACAAAAAAAAGTTTTTCTGTGCTTTTTACAACTTTTGCCTCAGTTACTATCCATGTCATAAACTATTACCTTTCAGTAAAGTTGTGGGGAGTGAAGCGAGCCCGCGAGGGGATGAATTTCACCAAATTTGGGTAAAAAATGTTATAAAAAAACAAAAAACATTTTTTTTGTGTGTCTGACTTATGACCCTGTCTATCTTTTGACTGTCGACCATATGGTGTCTACCTAATGACTGTCTATCTTTAAACTGTCTATGGACTTAATTCAGACATGATCGCTCCCTAGGGGTTTTTAGCACCGCTGCGAGCAGATAGTCGCCGCCCATAGGGGAGTGTATTTTTGCTTTGCAAGTGTGCAAACACATGTGCAGCCGAGCGGTACAAAAAAGTTTTGTGCAGTTTCTGAGTTGCCCAGGACTTGCTCAGCCGCTGCGATCACTTCAGCCTGTCCGGGAACGGAATTGACGTCAGACACCCGCCCTGCAAACGCTTGGACACGCCGTTTTTCAAAACACTCCCAGAAAACAGTCAGTTGCCACCCACAAACGCCTTCTTCCTGTCAATCTCCTTGCGATTGGCTGTGCGAATGGATTCTTCGTACAATCCATCACACAGCAATGATCCGCTTTGTACCCATGTGACGCACCTGCGCATTGCGGTGCATACGCATGAACAGTTCTGACCTGATCACAGTGCAGCGAAAAATCCTAGCGTGCGATCAGGTCTGAATGACCCCCTATGTGCTATGCCACACCCGTTCTTTCTGTCTCTGAACATTCTTTTGCAGTAGATAGTACCTCTCACTAACAATGTCAGGTATCGTTTTATTTATCGAGTTATTTATATCTGTATATGCATATCACAATTCAATTGACAAGTCCTTGTTTTAACTAAGACTGCAAAGAATGGTTCGCCATTGCATTTGTACTGATACATTAAACCAATAAAGTTGTTACATTTGCACAGCAGTTCTCTAAATAAATACTGCAATTGGTAATGGTTCAAAGTATCTATATATGAAGTCTGCAACAGTATCACTTCTGGGCAGATATGTCCAAGTACATATGTTAAAGGGTATAATATTATTCACTGGAGCAGAATTCAAATTATAATAAGTCACTCTGGGGTATGTTCTTTTAGGTTCTAGTCTATAGATAGGCAGTTAAAAGATAGACAGTCATCAGGTAGACACCATATGGTCGACGATCAAAAGTCAGACAGGGTCAAAAGTCAGATACAAAAAAAAGTTTTTCTGTGCTTTTTACAACTTTTGCCTCAGTTACTATCCATGTCATAAACTATTACCTTTCAGTAAAGTTGTGGGGAGTGAAGCGAGCCCGCGAGGGGATGAATTTCACCAAATTTGGGTAAAAAATGTTATAAAAAAACAAAAAACATTTTTTTTGTGTGTCTGACTTATGACCCTGTCTATCTTTTGACTGTCGACCATATGGTGTCTACCTAATGACTGTCTATCTTTAAACTGTCTATGGACTTAATTCAGACATGATCGCTCCCTAGGGGTTTTTAGCACCGCTGCGAGCAGATAGTCGCCGCCCATAGGGGAGTGTATTTTTGCTTTGCAAGTGTGCAAACACATGTGCAGCCGAGCGGTACAAAAAAGTTTTGTGCAGTTTCTGAGTTGCCCAGGACTTGCTCAGCCGCTGCGATCACTTCAGCCTGTCCGGGAACGGAATTGACGTCAGACACCCGCCCTGCAAACGCTTGGACACGCCGTTTTTCAAAACACTCCCAGAAAACAGTCAGTTGCCACCCACAAACGCCTTCTTCCTGTCAATCTCCTTGCGATTGGCTGTGCGAATGGATTCTTCGTACAATCCATCACACAGCAATGATCCGCTTTGTACCCATGTGACGCACCTGCGCATTGCGGTGCATACGCATGAACAGTTCTGACCTGATCACAGTGCAGCGAAAAATCCTAGCGTGCGATCAGGTCTGAATGACCCCCTATGTGCTATGCCACACCCGTTCTTTCTGTCTCTGAACATTCTTTTGCAGTAGATAGTACCTCTCACTAACAATGTCAGGTATCGTTTTATTTATCGAGTTATTTATATCTGTATATGCATATCACAATTCAATTGACAAGTCCTTGTTTTAACTAAGACTGCAAAGAATGGTTCGCCATTGCATTTGTACTGATACATTAAACCAATGAAGTTGTTACATTTACACAGCAGTTCTCTAAATAAATACTGCAACTGTTAATGATTCAATCTATATATGAAGTCTGCAACAGTATCACTTCTGGGCAGATATATCCAAGTACATACTGTATGTTAAAGGGTATAATATTATTAACTGGAGCAGAATTCAAATTATAAGTCACTCTGGGGTATGTCCTTTTTATCTCTGAACGTTCTTTTACAGTAGGTAGCACCTCTCACTAACAGTGTCAGGTATCGTTTTGTAGTGACATATGGCACCTCTCACTTAATGTGTCAGGTATCTGCTAGTCACTTCAGAAATAATTTATTTGGCTCACACAAGCCGATATATTCTCAGCAGTTTGGACTGTTGTCTCTCACTACAAATGTGTCAGACATAGTCTAAGCTGCATGTGTGCCACTGTGCAAAACCTTAAATATAAGATGTTATTGTTGTATCTCTGGACCAACTATCTCCAGTGTTCTATATTATTCATAAACACATCTCTCGTTTAAAACATCAGACGTGTCATATTATAGTCTACGAGCGGCATAAACGTTTCCGCTCTCAGTGTGCTCTTATGCATTGGAGGTGTATGTTAATCCTTTATTAATGAGTTACCCCTAGATTACTGTGCAAGATTGACTCTACCAGATCATTATATTCATGTATCAAATAAATAAATAAATATATATATATATATATATATATACATACATACACACAGTATATCAGGGACGTGCAGTCAGGGGAGGCAGTGCCTCCCATGTCATTAATTATTGAAATAATACAAAGAAGATATGTATGGCAAATATTTTGTGTTTATAAGTATCATCTTTATATTATGCAATTAATTTTAATACTTTAAATTGGTTTTGGAGGCACTGATAGCAGTGCCTCCCGTTGAAAATGGGAACGGGAAAATGCGGGGGCGGGGCCAAGCACTTGGGCTGTAAAAGCCCATTAAAAAATATGCTGAAAGCTGCACTTGTATAAGTGCCTCGTTGAAAGGGAGGCAGCTGCGATTGGACAGCGGATCCAGTGCTGGTTAACAACACTGACAGCATTGTACAATGCGTTTATGAGTAAGAAATAATATACTGTAGTCTGACTGGCAGTGTCACAGTACTTATGAAAATAAAATAAAAATTGTCTAGTACACTGGGTGTTATGTGGACTACAGTATGCTTTAGGCTATCTGATGGTTCTAGGTGATGCTCATGCAAATACCCTTGCCCAGCAAACTTTCAGTCTCCTGCAGCCAAAGACTTTGCCTATAGTAGCCGACTTTCCAGGGCAGATTAGATCCGCCCCGTACTCAGATGCCCCCAGGTTTTATGTATAGACAAGGCGGCTATTGGAGGCTGGGCAAGAGTAGGTTGCAGTATGGTGAGACGTACACTGAACCTTATCTAGATACCACTGCACTTATATGCGGACAGAGAGAGATAACCTAATGCACATGAGTGCAACAATGCACAGGTTGGAATATGATATAAATACAATAACTATGTACATGCAACAATGCACAGGGTGTTATGAACAACAAGACCATAAATACAAATGATTCATAAATGCAACAATGCACATGTTATTACAAAAAATAAATGTTGGCTAGACAGTGCCTGTGTGGAAACTCCACACCAAAACCTGAGTACACGGCAAGCTGGATCGGATCAGGAATCAATCAGGCAAGGTCTCAGGTTCATGGGTTTACACAGGCTGACAGGTTCTCACATAAGCAGAAACTATCACCAGCGTTTTGGGAGTGTACTGGGGCAGAATATAAATGGTGCTGCACCAATCACTGCTAGAACCTTGATTAATAACTAAGTGCAGCTGCCCTGCTGCACGTACTAAAGAACTTAAGCAACAGGGAACGCCTTTGGCATCCGGCGTCCCTGTTGCCAAGGAGTGCGGTGGCCCCCAGCACCCGGCATCAACCTGTTGCTAGGTGCCGAGCAGGGACCAGGAGACCTTGCACCCAGCATCTGCCTGTTGCTAGGCACTGAGCGGGGGTCAGCGGGAGGTGCACTATCCCAGCTCCTAAGCAATGTGGCCGGGACGCGCCCCTCTCGGCGCTAACACTGGGGTACAGCACAGAAAAAAATATATATATATTTTTTATAATTATAACTTTAGGCTTTTGTTTTTAGCTTTTATTATTTTCATTTTACACTGGTGCTGAGCCCCTGGATGGACGGACATATCACCCCTTTCAGATGCAGCAGACAAAGCACCCATTTCGAATACACAATAGTAATATATGTTTGGCTTTGGATCACACACAGATATATAGCAGTAGTGTATTGCAGCCGCAGTACTAGTCGTCACTGAGTGACTCACCAACAGAAATATATTTTTGCTGTTTATCACACACAGAGGATATATAGCAGTAGTGTACAGCAGTACTGGTAGTCGTCACTGAGTGATGCATCAATAGAAATATATTTTTTTGATCAGGATCACACACACAGGATATATAGCAGTAGTGTACTGCAGTACTGGTAGTTGTCACTGAGTGACGCACCAATAGAAATTTATTTTTTGCTCTGGATCACACACAGAGGATATCTAGCAGTAGTGTATGGCAGCCGCTGTACTAGTAGTCAGAGTGATGCACCAATAGAAATATCAATTGTTTGCTTTGGATCACATACAGAGGATATAAAGCAGTAGTGTATGGCATTTTCGGATCCGAGTTATGTGCAGAAAACCAAGCCTGACTCGGATCCGGGTTCGGATCTCAAAGTTTGGGGGAGATCGGTTCTCAGAGAACCAAACCTGCTCATCCCTTATTATTTATGGTCAATATATTAGGTACAACCAGTGTTGGTTGCTGCCAATTGGAAATATGTGGATAGAAAGAAGTACAACCTTGCTACACACAACATAACTAAACCCAAGGACAGGTAAGCACAATTTGCTTAATGTAATATGTTTTTCTGTTTTCCCTATAACAAACTTATATCCAAGGGTTCCATGAAAAAAATTCTGATACTCTAGGGTGCCATGATTCAAGAAAGTTTGGCAACCAATGGTCTACTGTATGTCAAACCACCTATGTCCTCCATTGTTCCACCTCTACTGTCCTAAGCAGTGTCGGCGCCAGAGGTGGGGCTGCAGCACAGTCCAAAATTCAAACAGGGGAGCTGCACCAACTGCCACCCCAAATGCTACCAAACATCACCCGCTGGGACTCACTGGCAGTTGGTGTGGCTCCACTATTTAAATTTTGAACTGCGCTGCAGCCCCAACTCTAGAGCCACCACTGGTCATAAGGACTCATAAATTTTAGGTGTAGCCAAGCCTAAATGCACATACTGTATACTGTATTTGTGAGCTCTCCTGTGAGCACGAGCAGAGTTAAATTCCATAAGTTATGCTACACAAATGGATACCATGGGCGTAACTAGTTGTGTGCGGAGGGAGCACCGCACATAGCGCTGCAGTGTAGGGGGCACTGTTGGTGGCACTTGTCAATTATCTGTATTAATTACTTTCACTTGCAGCTCCCCCCCTTTTTAAACCCAACATCTCCTGACCACCGCTGTCTCCTACCCTGACCCCTTCTGTCATTAATACCTATACAACATTCATGAACTGAACTTGAGATTTCTTTGTTATTAAGTTACATTGTCCTAATTACATTTCAAGATGCTGACAAACCCAGGATGCAAAACCCATTGCCTGTGACATTGCAGTCACTCTGTTCATTGACTTATCTGCCCTTACAGAGAAAGGTAAATAATTCTAAGCTACAGAATTCTAACTACTTGAAGCTTACCTTGTGCTTTGTGAAAAAATTATAAACATTGCAGCTAAGCAGATCTATGTAGTGTGTGGCTGCATGAGATTAGATGTGTGGCTGCACACTACATACTGTAGATCTGCTCAATTGCAATGCTGATTATTTTTTTTACAAAGTACCAGTAGCTTCATATAGTGTTCATAATGTGTATGTGTGTATATATATATATATATATATATATAAGTGATGTGCACCGGAAATTTTTCGGGTTTTGTGTTTTGGTTTTGGGTTCGGTTCCGCGGTTGTGTTTTGGGTTCGAACGCGTTTTGGCAAAACCTCACCGAAATTTTTTTGTCGGATTCGGGTGTGTTTTGGATTCAGGTGTTTTTTTCAAAAAACCCTAAAAAACAGCTTAAATCATAGAATTTGGGGGTCATTTTGATCCCATAGTATTATTAACCTCAATAACCATAATTTCCACTCATTTTCAGTTTATTCTGAACACCTCACACCTCACAATATTATTTTTAGTCCTAAAATTTGCACCGAGGTAGCTGTGTGACTAAGCTAAGCGACCCAAGTGGCCGACACAAACACCTGGCCCATCTAGGAGTGGCACTGCAGTGTCACGCAGGATGGCCCTTCAAAAAAATACTCCCCAAACAGCACATGACGCAAAGAAAAAAAGAGGCGCAATGAGGTAGCTGTGTGACTAAGATAAGCGACCCAAGTGGCCGACACAAACACCTGGCCCATCTAGGAGTGGCACTGCAGTGTCACGCAGGATGGCCCTTCAAAAAAATACTCCCCAAACAGCACATGACTCAAAGAAAAAAAGAGGCGCAATGAGGTAGCTGTGTGACTAAGATAAGCGACCCAAGTGGCCGACACAAACACCTGGCTCATCTAGGAGTGGCACTGCAGTGTCACGCAGGATGGTCCTTCAAAAAAATACTCCCCAAATAGCACATGACGCAAAGAAAAAAAGAGGCACAATGAGGTAGCTGTGTGACTAAGCTAAGCGACCCAAGTGGCCGACACAAACACCTGGCCCATCTAGGAGTGGCACTGCAGTGTCAGACAGGATGGCACTTGAAAAAAATAGTCCCCAAACAGCACATGACGCAAAGAAAAAAAGAGGCACAATGAGGTAGCTGTGTGACTAAGATTAGCGACCCAAGTGGCCGACACAAACACCTGGCCCATCTAAGAGTGGCACTGCAGTGTCACGCAGGATGGCCCTTCAAAAAAATACTCCCCAAACAGCACATGACGCAAAGAAAAAAAGAGGCGCAATGAGGTAGCTGTGTGACTAAGCTAAGCGACCCAAGTGGCCGACACAAACACCTGGCCCATCTAGGAGTGGCACTGCAGTGTCAGACAGGATGGCACTTGAAAAAAATACTCCCCAAACAGCACATGACGCAAAGAAAAAAAGAGGCGCAATGAGGTAGCTGTGTGACTAAGATAAGCGACCCAAGTGGCCGACACAAACACCTGGCCCATCTAGGAGTGGCACTGCAGTGTCACGCAGGATGGCCCTTCAAAAAAATACTCCCCAAACAGCACATGGCGCAAAGAAAAAAAGAGGCGCAATGAGGTACTGTGTGACTAAGATAAGAGACCCAAGTGGCCGACACAAACACCTGGCCCATCTAGGAGTGGCACTGCAGTGTCACGCAGGATGGCCCTTCAAAAAAATACTCCCCAAACAGCACATGACGCAAAGAAAAAAAGAGGCGCAATGAGGTAGCTGTGTGACTAAGCTAAGCGACCCAAGTGGCCGACACAAACACCTGGCCCATCTAGGAGTGGCACTGCAGTGTCAGACAGGATGGCACTTGAAAAAAATACTCCCCAAACAGCACATGACGCAAAGAAAAAAAGAGGCGCAATGAGGTAGCTGTGTGACTAAGATAAGCGACCCAAGTGGCCGACACAAACACCTGGCCCATCTAGGAGTGGCACTGCAGTGTCAGACAGGATGGCACTTGAAAAAAATACTCCCCAAACAGCACATGACGCAAAGAAAAAAAGAGGCGCAATGAGGTAGCTGTGTGACTAAGATAAGCGACCCAAGTGGCCGACACAAACACCTGGCCCATCTAGGAGTGGCACTGCAGTGTCACGCAGGATGGCCCTTCAAAAAAATACTCCCCAAACAGCACATGACGCAAAGAAAAAAAGAGGTGCAATGAGGTAGCTGTGTGACTAAGCTAAGCGACCCAAGTGGCTGACACAAACACCAGGCCCATCTAGGAGTGGCACTGCAGTGTCAGACAGGATGGCACTTGAAAAAAATACTCCCCAAACAGCACATGACGCAAAGAAAAAAAGAGGCGCAATGAGGTAGCTGTGTGACTAAGATAAGCGACCCAAGTGGCCGACACAAACACCTGGCCCATCTAGGAGTGGCACTGCAGTGTCACGCAGGATGGCCCTTCAAAAAAATACTCCCCAAACAGCACATGACGCAAAGAAAAATGAAAGAAAAAAGAGGTGCAAGATGGAATTGTCCTTGGGCCCTCCCACCCACCCTTATGTTGTATAAACAGGACATGCACACTTTAACGAACCCATCATTTCAGCGACAGGGTCTGCCACACGACTGTGACTGAAATGACTAGTTGGTTTGGGCCCCCACCAAAAAAGAAGCAATCAATCTCTCCTTGCACAAACTGGCTCTACAGAGGCAAGATGTCCACCTCATCATCATCGTCTGATTCATCACCCCTTTCACTGTGTACATCCCCCTCCTCACAGATTATTAATTCGTCCCCACTGGAATCCACCATCTCAGGTCCCCGTGTACTTTCTGGAGGCAATTGCTGCTGGTGAATGTCTCCACGGAGGAATTGATTATAATTCATTTTAATGAACATCATCTTCTCCACATTTTCTGGAAGTAACCTCGTACGCCGATTGCTGACAAGGTGAGCGGCGGCACTAAACACTCTTTCGTAGTACACACTGGAGGGAGGGCAACTTAGGTAGAATAAAGCCAGTTTGTGCAAGGGTCTCCAAATTGCCTCTTTTTCCTGCCAGTATACGTACGGACTGTCTGACGTGCCTACTTGGATGCGGTCACTCATATAATCCTCCACCATTCTTTCAATGGTGAGAGAATTATATGCAGTGACAGTAGACGACATGTCAGTAATCGTTGGCAGGTCCTTCAGTCCAGACCAGATGTCAGCACTCGCTCCAGACTGCCCTGCATCACCGCCAGCGGGTGGGCTCGGAATTCGTAGCCTTTTCCTCGCACCCCCAGTTGCGGGAGAATGTGAAGGAAGAGATGTTGATGGGTCACGTTCCGCTTGACTTGACAATTTTCTCACCAGCAGGTCTTTGAACCTCTGCAGACTTGTGTCTGCCGGAAAGAGAGATACAACGTAGGTTTTAAATCTAGGATCGAGCACGGTGGCCAAAATGTAGTGCTCTGATTTCAACAGATTGACCTCCCGTGAATCCTGGTTAAGCGAATGAAGGGCTCCATCCACAAGTCCCACATGCCTAGCAGAATCGCTCTGTTTTAGCTCCTCCTTCAATGTCTCCAGCTTCTTCTGCAAAAGCCTGATGAGGGGAATGACCTGACTCAGGCTGGCAGTGTCTGAACTGACTTCACGTGTGGCAAGTTCAAAAGGTTGCAGAACCTTGCACAACGTTGAAATTATTCTCCACTGCGCTTGAGTCAGGTGCATTCCACCTCCTTTGCCTATATCGTGGCCAGATGTATAGGCTTGAATGGCCTTTTGCTGCTCCTCCATCCTCTGAAGCATATAGAGGGTTGAATTCCACCTCGTTACCACCTCTTGCTTCAGATGATGGCAGGGCAGGTTTAGGTGTTTTTGGTGGTGCTCCAGTCTTCTGTACGCGGTGCCTGTACGCCGAAAGTGGCCCGCAATTCTTCTGGCCACCGACAGCATCTCTTGCACGCCCCTGTCGTTTTTTAAATAATTCTGCACCACCAAATTCAAGTTATGTGCAAAACATGGGACGTGCTGGAATTTGCCCAGATGTAATGCATGCACAATATTGCTGGCGTTGTCCGATGCCACAAATCCCCAGGAGAGTCCAATTGGGGTAAGCCATTCTGCGATGATCTTCCTCAGTTGCCGTAAGAGGTTTTCAGCTGTGTGCGTATTCTGGAAAGCGGTGATACAAAGCGTAGCCTGCCTAGGAACGAATTGGCGTTTGCGAGATGCTGCTACTGGTGCCGCCGCTGCTGTTCTTGCAGCGGGAGGCAATACATCTACCCAGTGGGCTGTCACAGTCATGTAGTCCTGAGTCTGCCCTGCTCCACTTGTCCACATGTCCGTGGTTAAGTGGACATTGGGTACAACTGCATTTTTTAGGACACTGGTGACTCTTTTTCTGAGGTCTGTGTACATTTTCGGTATCGCCTGCCTAGAGAAATGGAACCTAGATGGTATTTGGTACCGGGGACACAGTACCTCAATCAAGTCTCTAGTTGGCTCTGAATTAACGATGGATACCGGAACCACGTTTCTCACCGCCCAGGCTGCCAAGGCCTCAGTTATCCGCTTTGCAGCAGGATGACTGCTGTGATATTTCATCTTCCTCGCAAAGGACTGTTGGACAGTCAATTGCTTACTGGAAGTAGTACAAGTGGTCGTCCGACTTCCCCTCTGGGATGACGATCGACTCCCAGCAGCAACAAAAGCAGCGCCAGCAGCAGTAGGCGTTACACTGAAGGATGCATCGGAGGAATCCCAGGCAGGAGAGGACTCGTCAGACTTGCCAGTGACATGGCCTGCAGGACTATTGGCTTTCCTGGGTAAGGAGGAAATTGACACTGAGGGAGTTGGTGGTGTGGTTTGCAGGAGCTTGGTTACAAGAGGAAGGGATTTAGTGGTCAGTGGACTGCTTCCGCAGTTTTTGAACTTGTCACTGACTTATGATGAATGCGCTGCAGGTGACGTATAAGGGAGGATGTTCCGAGGTGGTTAACGTCCTTACCCCTACTTATTACAGCTTGACAAAGGCAACACACGGCTTGACACCTGTTGTCCGCATTTCTGTTGAAATAATTCCACACCGAAGATGCTGATTTTTTTTGTATTTTGACCAGGCATGTCAATGGCCATATTCGTCCCACGGACAACAGGTGTCTCCCCGGGTGCCTGACTTAAACAAACCACCTCACCATCAGAATCCTCCTTGTCAATTTCCTCCCCAGCGCCAGCAACACCCTTATCCTCATCCTGGTGTACTTCAACAGTGACATCTTCAATTTGACTATCAGGAACTGGACTGCGGGTGCTCCTTCCAGCACTTGCAGGGGGCGTGTAAATGGTGGAAGGTGCAAGCTCTTCCCGTCCAGTGTTGGGAAGGTCAGGCATCGCAACCGACACAATTGGACTCTCCTTGGGGATTTGTGATTTCGAAGAACGCACAGTTCTTTGCTGTGCTTTTGCCAGCTTAAGTCTTTTCTTTTTTCTAGCGAGAGGATGAGTGCTTCCATCCTCATGTGAAGCTGAACCACTAGCCATGAACATAGGCCAGGGCCTCAGCCGTTCCTTACCACTCCGTGTCGTAAATGGCATATTGGCAAGTTTACGCTTCTCCTAAGACGCTTTTAATTTTGATTTTTGGGTCATTTGTTTACTGATCTTTTGTGTTTTGGATTTTACATGCTCTGTACTATGACATTGGGCATCGGCCTTGGCAGACGACGTTGATGGCATTTCATCGTCTCGGCCATGACTAGTGGCAGCAGCTTCAGCACGACTTGATCTTTCCCTATTTTTTTAACCTCCACATTTTTTTTCTCCATGTTTTAATGCGCACAACTAAAAGGCACCACAGGTATACAATGTAGATGGATGGATAGTATACTTTATGTATGACAACGAGTGACTGAAGACACAGAGGTAGGTACAGCAGTGGCCTACCGTACTGCTATATACAGTATAATGGACCTGGTGGACACTGTCAGCAGACTGCATTTATAGTATAAAGAAAAAAAAAGACACCACAGGTATACAATGTAGATGGATGGATAGTATACTTTATGTATGACGACGAGTGACTGAAGACACAGAGGTAGGTACAGCAGTGGCCTACCATACTGCTATATACAGTATAATGGACCTGGTGGACACTGTCAGCAGACTGCGTTTATAGTATAAAGAAAAAAAGACACCACAGGTATACAATGTAGATGGATGGATAGTATACTTTATGTATGACGACGAGTGACTGAAGACACAGAGGTAGGTACAGCAGTGGCCTACCGTACTGCTATATACAGTATAATGGACCTGGTGGACACTGTCAGCAGACTGCGTTTATACTTATAGTATAAAGAAAAAAAGACACCACAGGAGTGTTTTTCAGGCAGACAAACGTATACTGGTGGTCACTGTCAGCAAAACTGTGCACTGTACTCCTGCTATAGCTGCTCCCCAGTCTCCCCCACAATTAAGCAGTGTGAGCACTCAGCACAGTCAGATATATCATGCAGCACACTGAGGCTGAGCACAGATATGGTATGGAGCGTTTTTTTCAGGCAGAGAACGGATAAAAAAAACTAGCAAAACTCTGCACTGTACTCCTCCTAACAGCTGCTCCCCAATCCTCCCCACAATAAGCTAAGCAGTAGCAATCAGATCAACTAACTATAACTATATAAACGGAGAGGACGCCAGCCACGTCCTCTCCCTATCAATCTCAATGCACGTGTGAAAATGGCGGCGACACGCGGCTGCTTATATAGAATCCGAATCTCGTGAGAATCCGACAGCGGGATGATGACGTTCGGGCGCGCTCGGGTTAGCCGAGCCATACGGGAGAATCCGAGTATGGCTCGGACCCGTGTAAAAAGGGTAAAGTTCGGGGGGGTTCGGTTTCTCGGAAACCGAACCCGCTCATCACTAATGTATATATGTAGGAGATAAAAAGTACTGCGACACTCAGAGACTTAAATGTGAGTAAATATATTTCAACAAGCCATAATGCAATTTCCAACGTTTCGGGGCTCAGCCGCCCCTTTGTCAAGGTGCATAAAACAAGACATCACACTCACACTTACCTAAATACTAAAGAAGAAGCCCGGGAAAGTTACTACGTTTGGAGGCGAAATGGATATATGAACTAGATACTATTAATCCTCAGGGCCTAAATGAAATGATGCCGTGGAATGTGTTTTGACAGAGAAGTGATTGACTTCAAACACTCGCTAAGAAGTCTTTTATATACAACCCAATATGCGATGGCGGAATGGCTTACTGTCTATTAGCCTGGGAATGACCTGGTTACAGAACGGATAGCTTTTTTTAAAAATCCACAGTATTATGGACGAGATGTACAGTTTAACAGTGTAGAGTGATTCATTTTCATTTGGGCACGTGCACTTTTACATTTGTATGTAAGAAGCATTTAGCACTTTTTAAAGAGATATAGAATATATTGTTGAGCACAATGCACTTTTATGTGAGTTATAACAGATACTAGCACTTATTATGTTACATCTTTTTCAGTCTCTTGCAGATTTTATGTTCACGTCACTAATATTTATTCTTAACACCTTCACATAACTAATAACACAATTTAGTCTAGTAAATCTTATATTTTTATAGATTTATTATGCACTACAGGTGTATAGCACGCACTTTAATGTAGGGGATACTATTAAGTTATACGCACTTGGTGTACATGGGCACCATGGACACTGGGGCACGAGCATACGACCAGGTAAAAATTAGGGTTTTTACTTCACTGATGTTACCCAGTACTGTCTCTCCATTTCTATAATATTATTTGCACATAATATTATTTGCACATGGTAGCTCACCCATCCCTAGATATGGACATAGATGTAACGTGTACTGTACCTCTGGGAGCAACATGTATTTCAGGGATCTTGGTCCCTCTCCGTGTGTGTATTTATATCCCTTCTGTATTATTTAATATCAACCTGAGACCCATAGACTCTATGAACTGTGATTAGCATGCTGACAACCTGATGATTATGTGTACTTTAACACAATATGTTTAGTGTTATACACTGTGGAGTGTGGGCACTGTAATCTTCGTACACTTTCCTTTTCATTCCAGCGCGTACAGGAAGCCGGGCCGGGCGTCCTGGTTACTATGGTGACCCGCCGCGGCGCACCTGATGACGCACGTGGAAGGCGCCGGGGGCCGAGCCGGATCTGCAGGAACTCGGATGTCGCGGGGCACGGTGGCGGGCTTCTTCTTTAGTATTTTGGTAAGTGTGAGTGTGATGTCTTGTTTTATGCACCTTGACAAAGGGGCGGCTGAGCCCCGAAAAGTTGGAAATTGCATGGTGGCTTGTTGAAATATATTTATTCACATTTAAGTCTCCGAGTGCCGCAGTACTTTTCATCTCCTACTACAATACTGGATCTGGAGGCACCGGAGCTGGGATGCTTGTGTGTGGGAGTGCCGGTCTAATTGTACCGAGTGTATATATATATATATATATATATATATATAGTCCATGGATGCACCCCGGCACTCTGCTGTCCCCATAGGGGTATTTGCTTTGGTGCCCTCCTAGGGGTAAGGTGGCCCCAATACAGGCTGGAGGGTATAGGCGGCACTCAGAGTCTTGCACACTGTCATTAAAGAAAAGCCATGTGTGTTTTATTTATCGACGTTTCGGGGGACGGACCCCCTTCCTCAGGACAGTGCAAACCAGTGTCCTGAGGAAGGGGGTCCGGCCCCCGAAACGTCGATAAATAAAACACACATGGCCTTTCTTTAACGACAGTGTGCAAGACTCTGAGTGCCGCCTATACCCTCCAGCCTATAAATATAAATATATATATATATATCAAAAAACAAATTTAAAGGACCCTTATTTATGCGCTAGTTATTTTATAGCTCACCACTGAGAAATGCCCACTGTCAGCTAGGGCATTAAGTTTAAAGGTACAGAAGAAAAAGGTTTCTCTTGGGAGCTAGATCACATCAGAGTTCACTTTGAAATACATTTATTTTAAAAGTTAACATTGAATGTTATAACAATACATAAAAATCCAATAAAACATATAATTGACTTTATACCATAGATGGAGAATACAAACTAATTGTCTATTGACATAAGTGATAGTTATTTCTACCAATGTGTTCAGAAGTACGTTCAACTTCACAATTGCGCGAATACCCAACGCGTTTCGTCCACACGGGACTTCATCAGGGGTCGTGAGCGGTGTAGTCAAGAGTTTGTGAATCTCTGAGTCCCAACCAGCTTTTTGCCGTGGGTATGAAGGATCTAAAAATGTCACCAGCAAAATTAATATTAGTTTACGGTGACTATGTGCATATATGGCAATGGTTAGAAACAACAAAAATGGAGGGGAGGAACATATATAATTGGATAATGGGGGAATAATTCTCTCAATTAGGAGTTGAGGATGGCTCTTAATTAATCACCATTAGATCAATATTATAAATTCATTATCATAAACTCTATTCAGGAGGTTATTAGAGATACTATAAATACATACATCACAAATTATCAGAAATAATTACTTACTTTATAGCATTCGTATTTACCATATATAATTTGTCAATATATAAAATAATGCAATTGCTGTGACAGTAACCTATGAGTTGAAAATATGAAAATATATGTAATAAAAATTATATATGAATACATATACACTGTATGGAATATGATTAAATAATACATTCTCCAAATGGTTATACTTCACAACAACCCTAATGTATACAACTTATTTATATTTTTGATAAGGGACCATGTTGACTGCAATGGTACAGTGGAGGTTGAAAAATGTACCAGGTACACTCAATAATAACACCTGATACCATATCAAAATTTATATCAAACCTAATGATTATAGTTGATTAACATCTGGTGATTCCCTTTTAGTAACAGAACCACATTTATTGTTCTTAAATGGTGCGGTATCTGGCTTAACCAATAGTGAAATTTAATCATTATCCCCTTTCATGTATACATTTACAATTCATACAGATAGAAAATTTGAGATATACTGCTAAATCTTCATGATTGGAGGTACAAATTAACTGATTTGACATTGAAATTTAATATTTAATATTTAATATAATTCCACATTAGGCTCACCTTTGGGATGTGTTAAGAACAGTTCTTAATTTGAATAAGAATGAGTCTATATACGCATTTCCTAAAAGATAAAACATAAACCACTTCATAAATGGAGTTTAACTTACTAAATTTAGAGAAGAAGTCCATTAATAAGGTACTCACCCTTAGTGCTATCTCAGGAATCCTATTCACAGCTATAACTAAGGGTGTGTATGGGAACTGGTATATATACCACCCACCCTATGACATCACTTCCTATTACTAATTAAGCCTTTTTCTTTAATTTCATGCTTATATTAGCATTATTAACATCTCCCAGACTATCAACTAGTAACCCTTCCATGATATATCTTATTCAGGGAGTAAATTTATTAGGTTAAGTAGCTGTATAGTGGTGGTGAACGATTTGCGTTCCACCACCACTAGCGGCGTGCGTTTCACGGCCGCTACTTCCGGTTTCACAGCCGCTACTTCCGGTTCCAGCGTGCGTTCCACAGACGCTACTTCCGGTTCCGGTTTGCGTTCCAACACCCGCTTTTTCGGACTAAGATGAAATTACTTAACTCCAGCACAGTATCAAGTCTTTAAAGAGCACACTCAAATGCCACAACCGATTTAGGATGTTATATTATGTGTATGTTATAAATTGGATCAACTTTCTTTATTAGTCCATATTAAATTATCGTGAAAATCATTAATTGCCTAATTAACCATATGTTTATCAATTAATCAATTTATTTAATCATTAATATATTATTCTAATAGTTGATTATTTATATTACTATAATGATTACAATTTATTAATTTTATTCTAATATTTCATATACTGAAATCATATCAATTGTGCTTTAGAATTAAATATATAATAGTGATGAATTAATAACTGTGCAATTTATTCTTTATCTTATTAAATTGACATTCTATTAATAGTGATCATAAATGTGTTAATAATTTTCATTATTCTTTTTAAATTAATATAATAATAATTTTTTTAAAAAATGATATAATAATTACTAGTGATCTTTAAAGAAAAAAATATTTATTTAATTGGACCACTCAAAAGAAATCAATCTATTAGTCTTCCATTTACGTTACAATCAACATGATCCCCCATTTACAATTTCATTGTCAGTATATTATAGACAATCCATATATAGGTATCAATCGTGAAACAAATCCAAATGCCATGATATATGACTTTACAGCTTTATGCTGCCACTTAACAAGTAGTAATTGAACCATAGTGCATTCACAATAGAACAGAGGAATTAGAAGAAGATCAATTGGGAAATTAGAGAAAGGAGACTATATCTACATCTTCATTAAGGCCATTAGGGGCCAGAGTATTAAGTGTGTATATCCAGTATGTTTCTCGTTGGGATAATCTCAGATCCCTATTTCCTCCTCTTGGGTCTACTGGTATATGTTCTAAAACTGTAAATGAGAAATTTTCCCTAGTTACTATGGCATTATGCTTCTCCGCATAATGTCTAGAAAGGCTGTGGCATAGAAACTTGTTTTTAACATTTCTCATATGCTCCTGAATTCTTATCTTTGTTAGTCTCTTCGTCTTTCCAACGTATACTAGGCCACAATTACATGCAATCTTGTATACTACATATTCTGTGTTACAGTTTATCAAATGTCTTAGTCTATACCATCTTCCTGTCTCCAATTTCATACTGAAAGATTTACGATCCATAAACTTACAGCAAATACATCTAGAACAAGGAAAACATCCCTTTGTAGGTATAATCTCATTATTTCCCTTTTTGATGGGAGGACATGGTTTAATCAATCTGCTGGGTGCCACTATGTTCTTAAGATTCGTGGCTCTCTTAAATACCAGATTAGGTTTATTAGGAAGGGAAGGACCTAAAATAGGATCTTTTAAAAGTATATTCCAGTGTCGACTCATAATTTTTTTGATGGCTGTATTCTCCTGATTATACTGTGTAATAAAAGGTCTGCAAAATCTCTGATCAATCTGAGGTTTATTTTTGGGACATAGCATTAGATCTCTTTGTTGCAGAGATGCTCTAGACTTTGCTGTTTCAATATTGTCCAGATTGTATCCCCGTTCTATAAACCTGTTGCCCAACACATTAGCTTGTTCCCAATAGTCATCTATATTAGTGCAATTTCGTCTTATTCGCAAGAATTGCGCATACGGCACACTGTTCTTCCAAGATGGGTGGTGGCAACTGGTTTGGGGGATGTAGCTATTTGAGTCAACCTCCTTAAAAAATGTTTTAGTAATGATCTTTTCACCTGCTACTCCTGTTAAAGTTAAATCTAGGAAGTCAATCTTTTCTGGATTTTTTTGATGAGTGAATTTCAAATTGAATTCATTAGTTTGTATACACATCATGAATCTCTCGACACTGTCCATATCCCCTTTCCAAATGAATAGGAGATCGTCAATGTATCTTTGATAGAATATCACATTGACTTCATACTCTGAGTGATAAACATAAATGTCCTCCCATGCTTTCATAAATAAGTTGGCATACGATGGGGCAAATTTAGTCCCCATCGCTGTGCCCTGCTGTTGCAAATAAAACTTATTTTCAAACTCAAAAAATTATGATTCAAAATAAATGTAATACTATCCAATAAGAACTGTATCTCATTTTTGGATAGACTTGGATCATTTAGCAGAACGGATCTAATAGCTTCAACTCCTTTGCAGTGGGGGATGGATGAATATAAAGCTTGCACATCTATGGTGAGCCAATAATATTCTTTAGACCAATCAAGGAGTTCCAACTTTTGTAGTACGCTAGTAGAATCTTTGAGATAAGATCTCATTCTTGTCACGTACTTTTGTAATCTTAAATCTAAATAATGGGACAAATTTGCCGTTAAGGAATTTATTCCGGCCACAATAGGCCTTCCAGGTGGTGTGGACTTGTTTTTATGAATTTTTGGAATGTGATAAAAATTAGGGACTACCGGATATTTCACATACAAATAATCGAATTCTTCCTTACAGATCAAACTGTCCTTAAGGGCTTTTGAGAGTAAATCAAACAGTTCCTCCTGATATGACACAGTGGGGTTGTTAGGTAATTCAACATATGTCTGTCCGTCCAATAATATTTTGGATGCCTCATTAAGGTATGCAGTTCTTGTTTGTAAAACAACTGCTCCGCCTTTATCGGCACTTTTAATCACCAAATCGGTATCATTTTTCAGGGATTTCAATGCTCCCTTCTCTTGTGAATTAAGGTTAGTCCCATATTTATTACTTTTAAGTTTAATTCTCCTAAAATCTTCATTAACTGATTCATAAAAAATGTCCAAATAGCTACCTCTGGATTCAACCGGATAGTATTTAGAAGGTAACTTAACCAATGGGGCTTTTTCATTTGTATTGGGACCTGATTGAGGATTTTTCAGGAAATGTCTCTGCAGTGTTAATTTACGAACATATTTGTTGAGGTCAACAAATAGGTCAAATTTATCAACATGTGAATCTGGTGCGAATTTCAATCCCTTATCTAATAGGGTACATTCCGCTGATGATAATTGTCTCTCTGAGATATTGACAATCCCAGACGTGATTTTTCCTGATTGAACAGGGCTCTCCTTTTTTGGGGGCTTTTTTCTGCCCCCTCTACACCCTCTTCTCCTCCAGTATGGCCTCTCTTTATGCCCTGTGGTGAATCCAATCTGACATGCAACTCCTCTCTTTGTTGCTGTATACGGGGAAACCTGTAGCCTCGCCTTTCTTCTAAAAAATGCCCTTTTAAATTTCTATCTGGGGTAGGTGATCTATCCATATTATATCTGTTCCTATAAGAGGAGTTGTAATACTCTTTTGATGACCCAAAGTTATTCCTTTGGTACCCTTGATGTGAAGGGTATCTCTGCCTATAACCTCTACGTTCATAACCCTGATTTGGATAAGGAGATCTATACGAATTCCTTGGTCTAAACATGCCTCTTTGGCCTCCTTGATTCCCTCTATAATTCCCATAGACTTCCTGTTGTGGCCTTTCCCATCGGGGGTGTCTATTAATTGGCATTTTCATCCTTTCATCTGATCTCTCCTCTTTGATTGGTAAATGGTGCACTTGACCCGAAATATAATCATTTTTATCTCTAATGAATTTCTTTTGTTTACGTACTATAATTTCTCCTTCCATAGTATCTAATTTATAGTGTAGATCTGATACATCACGTTTGAACTCCTCACTATCATCAAATTTGGTAGCCTGTAATTCCACTCTCTTGATCTCCTCTTCTAACCGATTTAATTCTTTTTTCCTTTCAGTAATGATAAGAGTAATAAGCTTTACTGAACAATCATCCAAAATGGTGTTCCAATTCGTGATAAAACTTTCATTTCCACCTCCTATTGTTGGAGTTTTATGCAACCTTAAGCCTCTCGGAATCCTCCCCACCTCTAGATATTTTTCTAGTGTCACAATATCGTACCAATTTTTCAACTCCTTAACTGCCAGTTTTTCTACTAAGTTTAGATAACCATAATAATCGTCATCATCAGTTTGGAAAACTTGTTCCTCCTCCTCAAAGATGTTTCTAACCTTCAAAGATCTCTTGGATCTATCATTAAATATAGGCATATTAGCCGTTAATCCAGTAAGCTGCAACAAGGGTACTTTCTGACAGAATAAAGACCAAAAAACAAATTTAAAGGACCCTTATTTATGCGCTAGTTATTTTATAGCTCACCACTGAGAAATGCCCACTGTCAGCTAGGGCATTAAGTTTAAAGGTACAGAAGAAAAAGGTTTCTCTTGGGAGCTAGATCACATCAGAGTTCACTTTGAAATACATTTATTTTAAAAGTTAACATTGAATGTTATAACAATACATAAAAATCCAATAAAACATATAATTGACTTTATACCATAGATGGAGAATACAAACTAATTGTCTATTGACATAAGTGATAGTTATTTCTACCAATGTGTTCAGAAGTACGTTCAACTTCACAATTGCGCGAATACCCAACGCGTTTCGTCCACACGGGACTTCATCAGGGGTCGTGAGCGGTGTAGTCAAGAGTTTGTGAATCTCTGAGTCCCAACCAGCTTTTTGCCGTGGGTATGAAGGATCTAAAAATGTCACCAGCAAAATTAATATTAGTTTACGGTGACTATGTGCATATATGGCAATGGTTAGAAACAACAAAAATGGAGGGGAGGAACATATATAATTGGATAATGGGGGAATAATTCTCTCAATTAGGAGTTGAGGATGGCTCTTAATTAATCACCATTAGATCAATATTATAAATTCATTATCATAAACTCTATTCAGGAGGTTATTAGAGATACTATAAATACATACATCACAAATTATCAGAAATAATTACTTACTTTATAGCATTCGTATTTACCATATATAATTCGTCAATATATAAAATAATGCAATTGCTGTGACAGTAACCTATGAGTTGAAAATATGAAAATATATGTAATAAAAATTATATATGAATACATATACACTGTATGGAATATGATTAAATAATACATTCTCCAAATGGTTATACTTCACAACAACCCTAATGTATACAACTTATTTATATTTTTGATAAGGGACCATGTTGACTGCAATGGTACAGTGGAGGTTGAAAAATGTACCAGGTACACTCAATAATAACACCTGATACCATATCAAAATTTATATCAAACCTAATGATTATAGTTGATTAGCATCTGGTGATTCCCTTTTAGTAACAGAACCACATTTATTGTTCTTAAATGGTGCGGTATCTGGCTTAACCAATAGTGAAATTTAATCATTATCCCCTTTCATGTATACATTTACAATTCATACAGATAGAAAATTTGAGATATACTGCTAAATCTTCATGATTGGAGGCACAAATTAACTGATTTGACATTGAAATTTAATATTTAATATTTAATATAATTCCACATTAGGCTCACCTTTGGGATGTGTTAAGAACAGTTCTTAATTTGAATAAGAATGAGTCTATATACGCATTTCCTAAAAGATAAAACATAAACCACTTCATAAATGGAGTTTAACTTACTAAATTTAGAGAAGAAGTCCATTAATAAGGTACTCACCCTTAGTGCTATCTCAGGAATCCTATTCACAGCTATAACTAAGGGTGTGTATGGGAACTGGTATATATACCACCCACCCTATGACATCACTTCCTATTACTAATTAAGCCTTTTTCTTTAATTTCATGCTTATATTAGCATTATTAACATCTCCCAGACTATCAACTAGTAACCCTTCCATGATATATCTTATTCAGGGAGTAAATTTATTAGGTTAAGTAGCTGTATAGTGGTGGTGAACGATTTGCGTTCCACCACCACTAGCGGCGTGCGTTTCACGGCCGCTACTTCCGGTTTCACAGCCGCTACTTCCGGTTCCGGCGTGCGTTCCACAGACGCTACTTCCGGTTCCGGTTTGCGTTCCAACACCCGCTTTTTCGGACTAAGATGAAATTACTTAACTCCAGCACAGTATCAAGTCTTTAAAGAGCACACTCAAATGCCACAACCGATTTAGGATGTTATATTATGTGTATGTTATAAATTGGATCAACTTTCTTTATTAGTCCATATTAAATTATCGTGAAAATCATTAATTGCCTAATTAACCATATGTTTATCAATTAATCAATTTATTTAATCATTAATATATTATTCTAATAGTTGATTATTTATATTACTATAATGATTACAATTTATTAATTTTATTCTAATATTTCATATACTGAAATCATATCAATTGTGCTTTAGAATTAAATATATAATAGTGATGAATTAATAACTGTGCAATTTATTCTTTATCTTATTAAATTGACATTCTATTAATAGTGATCATAAATGTGTTAATAATTTTCATTATTCTTTTTAAATTAATATAATAATAATTTTTTTAAAAAATGATATAATAATTACTAGTGATCTTTAAAGAAAAAAATATTTATTTAATTGGACCACTCAAAAGAAATCAATCTATTAGTCTTCCATTTACGTTACAATCAACATGATCCCCCATTTACAATTTCATTGTCAGTATATTATAGACAATCCATATATAGGTATCAATCGTGAAACAAATCCAAATGCCATGATATATGACTTTACAGCTTTATGCTGCCACTTAACAAGTAGTAATTGAACCATAGTGCATTCACAATAGAACAGAGGAATTAGAAGAAGATCAATTGGGAAATTAGAGAAAGGAGACTATATCTACATCTTCATTAAGGCCATTAGGGGCCAGAGTATTAAGTGTGTATATCCAGTATGTTTCTCGTTGGGATAATCTCAGATCCCTATTTCCTCCTGTTGGGTCTACTGGTATATGTTCTAAAACTGTAAATGAGAAATTTTCCCTAGTTACTATGGCATTATGCTTCTCCGCATAATGTCTAGAAAGGCTGTGGCATAGAAACTTGTTTTTAACATTTCTCATATGCTCCTGAATTCTTATCTTTGTTAGTCTCTTCGTCTTTCCAACGTATACTAGGCCACAATTACATGCAATCTTGTATACTACATATTCTGTGTTACAGTTTATCAAATGTCTTAGTCTATACCATCTTCCTGTCTCCAATTTCATACTGAAAGATTTACGATCCATAAACTTACAGCAAATACATCTAGAACAAGGAAAACATCCCTTTGTAGGTATAATCTCATTATTTCCCTTTTTGATGGGAGGACATGGTTTAATCAATCTGCTGGGTGCCACTATGTTCTTAAGATTCGTGCCTCTCTTAAATACCAGATTAGGTTTATTAGGAAGGGAAGGACCTAAAATAGGATCTTTTAAAAGTATATTCCAGTGTCGACTCATAATTTTTTTGATGGCTGTATTCTCCTGATTATACTGTGTAATAAAAGGTCTGCAAAATCTCTGATCAATCTGAGGTTTATTTTTGGGACATAGCATTAGATCTCTTTGTTGCAGAGATGCTCTAGACTTTGCTGTTTCAATATTGTCCAGATTGTATCCCCGTTCTATAAACCTGTTGCCCAACACATTAGCTTGTTCCCAATAGTCATCTATATTAGTGCAATTTCGTCTTATTCGCAAGAATTGCGCATACGGCACACTGTTCTTCCAAGATGGGTGGTGGCAACTGGTTTGGGGGATGTAGCTATTTGAGTCAACCTCCTTAAAAAATGTTTTAGTAATGATCTTTTCACCTGCTACTCCTGTTAAAGTTAAATCTAGGAAGTCAATCTTTTCTGGATTTTTTTGATGAGTGAATTTCAAATTGAATTCATTAGTTTGTATACACATCATGAATCTCTCGACACTGTCCATATCCCCTTTCCAAATGAATAGGAGATCGTCAATGTATCTTTGATAGAATATCACATTGACTTCATACTCTGAGTGATAAACATAAATGTCCTCCCATGCTTTCATAAATAAGTTGGCATACGATGGGGCAAATTTAGTCCCCATCGCTGTGCCCTGCTGTTGCAAATAAAACTTATTTTCAAACTCAAAAAAATTATGATTCAAAATAAATGTAATACTATCCAATAAGAACTGTATCTCATTTTTGGATAGACTTGGATCATTTAGCAGAACGGATCTAATAGCTTCAACTCCTTTGCAGTGGGGGATGGATGAATATAAAGCTTGCACATCTATGGTGAGCCAATAATATTCTTTAGACCAATCAAGGAGTTCCAACTTTTGTAGTACGCTAGTAGAATCTTTGAGATAAGATCTCATTCTTGTCACGTACTTTTGTAATCTTAAATCTAAATAATGGGACAAATTTGCCGTTAAGGACTTTATTCCGGCCACAATAGGCCTTCCAGGTGGTGTGGACTTGTTTTTATGAATTTTTGGAATATGATAAAAATTAGGGACTACCGGATATTTCACATACAAATAATCGAATTCTTCCTTACAGATCAAACTGTCCTTAAGGGCTTTTGAGAGTAAATCAAACAGTTCTTCCTGATATGACACAGTGGGGTTGTTAGGTAATTCAACATATGTCTGTCCGTCCAATAATATTTTGGATGCCTCATTAAGGTATGCAGTTCTTGTTTGTAAAACAACTGCTCCGCCTTTATCGGCACTTTTAATCACCAAATCGGTATCATTTTTCAGGGATTTCAATGCTCCCTTCTCTTGTGAATTAAGGTTAGTCCCATATTTATTACTTTTAAGTTTAATTCTCCTAAAATCTTCATTAACTGATTCATAAAAAATGTCCAAATAGCTACCTCTGGATTCAACCGGATAGTATTTAGAAGGTAACTTAACCAATGGGGCTTTTTCATTTGTATTGGGACCTGATTGAGGATTTTTCAGGAAATGTCTCTGCAGTGTTAATTTACGAACATATTTGTTGAGGTCAACAAATAGGTCAAATTTATCAACATGTGAATCTGGTGCGAATTTCAATCCCTTATCTAATAGGGTACATTCCGCTGATGATAATTGTCTCTCTGAGATATTGACAATCCCAGACGTGACCTGAATCCAGAGGTAGCTATTTGGACATTTTTTATGAATCAGTTAATGAAGATTTTAGGAGAATTAAACTTAAAAGTAATAAATATGGGACTAACCTTAATTCACAAGAGAAGGGAGCATTGAAATCCCTGAAAAATGATACCGATTTGGTGATTAAAAGTGCCGATAAAGGCGGAGCAGTTGTTTTACAAACAAGAACTGCATACCTTAATGAGGCATCCAAAATATTATTGGACGGACAGACATATGTTGAATTACCTAACAACCCCACTGTGTCATATCAGGAGGAACTGTTTGATTTACTCTCAAAAGCCCTTAAGGACAGTTTGATCTGTAAGGAAGAATTTGATTATTTGTATGTGAAATATCCGGTAGTCCCTAATTTTTATCATATTCCAAAAATTCATAAAAACAAGTCCACACCACCTGGAAGGCCTATTGTGGCCGGAATAAATTCCTTAACGGCAAATTTGTCCCATTATTTAGATTTAAGATTACAAAAGTACGTGACAAGAATGAGATCTTATCTCAAAGATTCTACTAGCGTACTACAAAAGTTGGAACTCCTTGATTGGTCTAAAGAATATTATTGGCTCACCATAGATGTGCAAGCTTTATATTCATCCATCCCCCACTGCAAAGGAGTTGAAGCTATTAGATCCGTTCTGCTAAATGATCCAAGTCTATCCAAAAATGAGATACAGTTCTTATTGGATAGTATTACATTTATTTTGAATCATAATTTTTTTGAGTTTGAAAATAAGTTTTATTTGCAACAGCAGGGCACAGCGATGGGGACTAAATTTGCCCCATCGTATGCCAACTTATTTATGAAAGCATGGGAGGACATTTATGTTTATCACTCAGAGTATGAAGTCAATGTGATATTCTATCAAAGATACATTGACGATCTCCTATTCATTTGGAAAGGGGATATGGACAGTGTCGAGAGATTCATGATGTGTATACAAACTAATGAATTCAATTTGAAATTCACTCATCAAAAAAATCCAGAAAAGATTGACTTCCTAGATTTAACTTTAACAGGAGTAGCAGGTGAAAAGATCATTACTAAAACATTTTTTAAGGAGGTTGACTCAAATAGCTACATCCCCCAAACCAGTTGCCACCACCCATCTTGGAAGAACAGTGTGCCGTATGCGCAATTCTTGCGAATAAGACGAAATTGCACTAATATAGATGACTATTGGGAACAAGCTAATGTGTTGGGCAACAGGTTTATAGAACGGGGATACAATCTGGACAATATTGAAACAGCAAAGTCTAGAGCATCTCTGCAACAAAGAGATCTAATGCTATGTCCCAAAAATAAACCTCAGATTGATCAGAGATTTTGCAGACCTTTTATTACACAGTATAATCAGGAGAATACAGCCATCAAAAAAATTATGAGTCGACACTGGAATATACTTTTAAAAGATCCTATTTTAGGTCCTTCCCTTCCTAATAAACCTAATCTGGTATTTAAGAGAGCCACGAATCTTAAGAACATAGTGGCACCCAGCAGATTGATTAAACCATGTCCTCCCATCAAAAAGGGAAATAATGAGATTATACCTACAAAGGGATGTTTTCCTTGTTCTAGATGTATTTGCTGTAAGTTTATGGATCGTAAATCTTTCAGTATGAAATTGGAGACAGGAAGATGGTATAGACTAAGATATTTGATAAACTGTAACACAGAATATGTAGTATACAAGATTGCATGTAATTGTGGCCTAGTATACGTTGGAAAGACGAAGAGACTAACAAAGATAAGAATTCAGGAGCATATGAGAAATGTTAAAAACAAGTTTCTATGCCACAGCCTTTCTAGACATTATGCGGAGAAGCATAATGCCATAGTAACTAGGGAAAATTTCTCATTTACAGTTTTAGAACATATACCAGTAGACCCAAGAGGAGGAAATAGGGATCTGAGATTATCCCAACGAGAAACATACTGGATATACACACTTAATACTCTGGCCCCTAATGGCCTTAATGAAGATGTAGATATAGTCTCCTTTCTCTAATTTCCCAATTGATCTTCTTCTAATTCCTCTGTTCTATTGTGAATGCACTATGGTTCAATTACTACTTGTTAAGTGGCAGCATAAAGCTGTAAAGTCATATATCATGGCATTTGGATTTGTTTCACGATTGATACCTATATATGGATTGTCTATAATATACTGACAATGAAATTGTAAATGGGGGATCATGTTGATTGTAACGTAAATGGAAGACTAATAGATTGATTTCTTTTGAGTGGTCCAATTAAATAAATATTTTTTTCTTTAAAGATCACTAGTAATTATTATATCATTTTTTAAAAAAATTATTATTATATTAATTTAAAAAGAATAATGAAAATTATTAACACATTTATGATCACTATTAATAGAATGTCAATTTAATAAGATAAAGAATAAATTGCACAGTTATTAATTCATCACTATTATATATTTAATTCTAAAGCACAATTGATATGATTTCAGTATATGAAATATTAGAATAAAATTAATAAATTGTAATCATTATAGTAATATAAATAATCAACTATTAGAATAATATATTAATGATTAAATAAATTGATTAATTGATAAACATATGGTTAATTAGGCAATTAATGATTTTCACGATAATTTAATATGGACTAATAAAGAAAGTTGATCCAATTTATAACATACACATAATATAACATCCTAAATCGGTTGTGGCATTTGAGTGTGCTCTTTAAAGACTTGATACTGTGCTGGAGTTAAGTAATTTCATCTTAGTCCGAAAAAGCGGGTGTTGGAACGCAAACCGGAACCGGAAGTAGCGTCTGTGGAACGCACGCCGGAACCGGAAGTAGCGGCTGTGAAACCGGAAGTAGCGGCCGTGAAACGCACGCCGCTAGTGGTGGTGGAACGCAAATCGTTCACCACCACTATACAGCTACTTAACCTAATAAATTTACTCCCTGAATAAGATATATCATGGAAGGGTTACTAGTTGATAGTCTGGGAGATGTTAATAATGCTAATATAAGCATGAAATTAAAGAAAAAGGCTTAATTAGTAATAGGAAGTGATGTCATAGGGTGGGTGGTATATATACCAGTTCCCATACACACCCTTAGTTATAGCTGTGAATAGGATTCCTGAGATAGCACTAAGGGTGAGTACCTTATTAATGGACTTCTTCTCTAAATTTAGTAAGTTAAACTCCATTTATGAAGTGGTTTATGTTTTATCTTTTAGGAAATGCGTATATAGACTCATTCTTATTCAAATTAAGAACTGTTCTTAACACATCCCAAAGGTGAGCCTAATGTGGAATTATATTAAATATTAAATATTAAATTTCAATGTCAAATCAGTTAATTTGTACCTCCAATCATGAAGATTTAGCAGTATATCTCAAATTTTCTATCTGTATGAATTGTAAATGTATACATGAAAGGGGATAATGATTAAATTTCACTATTGGTTAAGCCAGATACCGCACCATTTAAGAACAATAAATGTGGTTCTGTTACTAAAAGGGAATCACCAGATGTTAATCAACTATAATCATTAGGTTTGATATAAATTTTGATATGGTATCAGGTGTTATTATTGAGTGTACCTGGTACATTTTTCAACCTCCACTGTACCATTGCAGTCAACATGGTCCCTTATCAAAAATATAAATAAGTTGTATACATTAGGGTTGTTGTGAAGTATAACCATTTGGAGAATGTATTATTTAATCATATTCCATACAGTGTATATGTATTCATATATAATTTTTATTACATATATTTTCATATTTTCAACTCATAGGTTACTGTCACAGCAATTGCATTATTTTATATATTGACGAATTATATATGGTAAATACGAATGCTATAAAGTAAGTAATTATTTCTGATAATTTGTGATGTATGTATTTATAGTATCTCTAATAACCTCCTGAATAGAGTTTATGATAATGAATTTATAATATTGATCTAATGGTGATTAATTAAGAGCCATCCTCAACTCCTAATTGAGAGAATTATTCCCCCATTATCCAATTATATATGTTCCTCCCCTCCATTTTTGTTGTTTCTAACCATTGCCATATATGCACATAGTCACCGTAAACTAATATTAATTTTGCTGGTGACATTTTTAGATCCTTCATACCCACGGCAAAAAGCTGGTTGGGACTCAGAGATTCACAAACTCTTGACTACACCGCTCACGACCCCTGATGAAGTCCCGTGTGGACGAAACGCGTTGGGTATTCGCGCAATTGTGAAGTTGAACGTACTTCTGAACACATTGGTAGAAATAACTATCACTTATGTCAATAGACAATTAGTTTGTATTCTCCATCTATGGTATAAAGTCAATTATATGTTTTATTGGATTTTTATGTATTGTTATAACATTCAATGTTAACTTTTAAAATAAATGTATTTCAAAGTGAACTCTGATGTGATCTAGCTCCCAAGAGAAACCTTTTTCTTCTATATATATATATATATATATATATATATATATATACGAAGAAACAATGGCGGCACTCTGGAGACTTGGTTTAACGTGGTGAAAAAATAGTGCTGTTTATTTCAACGTTTCGGGGTGCAAGCCCCCGTCTTCAGGAAACACATACAGTGACAAAGTGATAAAAACAACTTTAAATAACTTACCCGGCGCTTATAAACGGCAGAAAGATAAGCCCACGCGGAGGGGCGGGCAAACGCGGCGGAGGGAGAGGAGCGAAGGCAGACAAGAAACCTCCAAAAGGAACGTGCAAGTCATTTTCAATTTATCCTCTAATCCAATTTCTCCAGAGGTTGTTGAAGTACTCAGCAAGGGTCTCTCGTATGTACCCACCCATACGCCTGACGAAATACAATGGAAAATTGACAATCACAGATTATTACGTAATTTAAAGTTAAAAGAACATTATGGAAAAAACCCCAGATGTACTGACACTCCAGGGGATGGGGAAACTTGTAATATACTTAGCAGAATTAAACCCAAATCTACATATGACCCCATTTCTCATAATCCGTCCATAAAAACTTTTCACAGACTAGTTGAGAGGTCATTATCTGAACATCGTGACAAAACTTGTTCCAATTTGTCCAGAGGGGAGCATCAAGCACGCAGGGAACTACAAGCCAGAGATGACATCGTGATCCGTGGAGCGGATAAAGGTGGGGCCATAGTGGTGATGGACAAAGAGAAGTACATGCAGGAATGTGAAAGATTGCTTAGTGACACCACGACATATGCAAGATTGCCTAGAGATCCTACTAAACAGTTTCAGAAAGAATTGGATGAGATTCTATTAGAGGCGGTCAACAAGAAGATAATCTCCAAAACAGAGCACAAAGCACTTTCCAAACCTCATCCTATTGTACCTCTGTTCTACATTATTCCAAAGATACACAAGGATGAGCACAACCCCCCTGGGAGACCGATCATCTCCGCCAGGGGTTCGTTGTGCGAATCTTTGTTGATCTATCTGGACTCATTCTTACAGCCGTGTATCCAGAACACCCAGACCCACCTAAAGGACACTTCGGCCCTCCTCAGAATATTCAAGGACATTGAGTCAGTTCCGGATGGGACCATCCTAGCCACCATAGATGTGGCCAGTCTCTACACTTGTATCCCCCATGAGTTGGGCATACAAGCGGTGAGGAGGTTGATTACAAATAATGTGTTATACAAAGGACCGGATGTCGAATTGTTTCTTATATTATTACGGTTTACCTTGACACACAATTATTTTATTTTTGATAATGCCTTTTATATCCAACTCACGGGCTGTGCGATGGGGTCTTGTGTGGCCCCGTTGTTCGCCAACTCCTTTATGTGGGGGGTAGACAATGATCTCTTCCTTAATCATGTGGTAATTAGGCAACACCTGGTCCTTTACACACGTTATATTGACGACCTACTGGTCTTTTGGTCAGGTTCACGGGCATTGCTTGAGAATGTCATCAGTAAACATAATACCTCAGCTAGCCCAGTGAAATTGACCATGGTTGTTGATGAACATCACATCAACTTCCTTGATGTACATATCTCGCTGTGTGACAATAAGATCTCTACATCTTTATACATTAAGAGTACTGATCGGAATACCCTGCTAAGATACGACAGCTTTCACCCCAGAGCCACTATCAATGGCTTACCTTATTCACAAATGCTTAGGGTTTGTAGAATCAATAGTGATACAATGACACGGGATCAACAACTGGAGGAAATGATACTCAAATTTAGAGATCGAGGGTACCCCAAATGTATACTACAGCAGGCGCGGGCCAAGGCTATCAGATTATCCAGAGATGAACTTTTGAAAGTTCGGGATAAGAAAGAGAAAGGAAACATTTTTCCCTGGGTTAATCAATTTAACACTGCCAGCAGATACACTGGGAAGAGAGCCAAAGAATTATGGCCCATTATTAGTACAGATCCCGATTTATGGATGCTCAAAGAGACCAAATTCATGCCCAGCTACACACGTAGCAGAAATATTAAAAGTATGGTGGTGAAGACAGATGTCTCCAGAAACAAGATGACATCCAGTGGGGGCCACTTCCTTGGAACACGTAAAGGATGTTACAGATGTGGTTGCACTACATGTAACTTCCTTGTTCCAGGAGACTCATTCAAACATCCGTACACAGGCAAAAAGATTAATCTAAAGGCATCTTATACATGTAACTCTAAATTTGTAGTTTAATTACTTTCCTGCCCGTGTGGTCAACATTACGTTGGCAAAACGGAATGCACTTTCAAGGTCAGGATGACCCAACACAGGTCCTCTATAAGGGCAGCAATAGAGGCTGGCACCAGTGAACAACCGGTGGCCAGGCACTTTGCCCTCGCCAAACACCCCCTGGCATCCCTCCGTTACCGGATTATTGACCAGGTACCTTTTTATTTAAGGGGAGGAGATAGGGCTAAACGTCTCCTCCAACTAGAGACGAGGTGGATACTGACTTTAGACACCCTGAGCCCTAGGGGTCTCAATGAGTCCTTAGGCATGGGTAATTTCCTGTGATAACATAAATACACTTTTAACAAATATATCCTGATAATTTACCTTCAAGGAAGATATCCATGTAGCCTTTGTTAGTGGGCATTATATTTTACATATAGTTAAACGTCTTTAGTTTATGTATTTCACTCATCAGATCGGGTGTATATATAGATCCCAGTATATAGAATTGTCCTTGATCATAGTACGGTCTGAACAGGCTATAGCTACTTTTAAATGTGTGAGGTTCACTATTTGCGTTTTATCATCATATGTAAGTTTAGCACTTTAATGTTTTAAAGTTTTAGAGCAAGGCATTGGTCAGGGCCTACTCTATCCTATTTTTACCGATTTTTATAGTTATATGATTCACTTGTCTTTTGTGCTTTATGTTTATGCTTTTCTGCATGTCAGGCAGCGCTCACCATGGCAACATCCCCCCGCCCCCGCATGACGGCCCTGGGGCTCTGCGTCACCCGAGTCATGTCAGGTGACCGGAAGTGAGGAACCCGGAAGCCGAGCGGCGGCGTGGAGCGGACGGCTGGACGCGCGCCGGGTAAGTTATTTAAAGTTGTTTTTATCACTTTGTCACTGTATGTGTTTCCTGAAGATGGGGGCTTGCACCCCGAAACGTTGAAATAAACAGCACTATTTTTTCACCACGTTAAACCAAGTCTCCAGAGTGCCGCCATTGTTTCTTCGTTTATACCAGCAGACTGCACAGCCTGCCAAGGAGGGCACCGGAGCAGGAGCTTTTGCTCGATGAGCCTTAAAAGAGGGGGAGTGCCAGATGTATTTGCAAGTATATATATATATATAAAATGTGGTAAGGGGCATTATACTGTAGCATGGATTTTCTCTGGGATCAATCGTATCATGTCCCTTTCCCATGAGGTATGCGCCTTATGTCCCTATTGTAAAAATGGGGAAGAGAGGAGCACGCCAGTTCTCTCTGTGGCACAGGGCACCAAAAAGTCTAGTTATGGCTCTGAGGGATACAAAGCACTCTTCATCTGCTTCTGTGTGTACAAATACATAGTCAACGGGAAATAACCCGAAGCACTGTATGATGATCACCAACCAAGCCAAGCACAGGATTGTTTTGGATCTTTTCACTCATGACACTGTAGCATATCTTATACAATGTTAAATAAACAGTTGATATATTTATTATAAGCTTCATATTCTAATACCTAAAGGCAACTTTACCTGTGACTTACATGCTACTGTTGATGCAGTATGTTTACTTGCAAGTTATATGTTTGTTACTTCGTTTTTAATGTCTTCTCATATTGATCAACTAATATCTATCTATCTCTCTATCATCCAAAAGTAGGTTGGCACACACAAATTATTTAATGTCCATAGGCTTGGGGTGCAAACCCAATGCTCCTCACTTGGTAGCATATAAACCATCCATTTTACAAAAGGTATAGTGCACTCACAAGGGACTTTGCAAAAGAGTCACATTTATCGTTCACATAGTAACACCATCAGTGTATGTCATAGGTCAACATTTTGGTCACTAAACATGACCTTCATCAGGACATATCCCATACAAGCCAGGAACAGAGACATACACCATGGTATCCTGGGCTTCCTCAAATACATACATCAGTGACCAGGCAAATAGCTCCATCAGTGGATGTGGATCATCAAAACGACAGTGTCTAGGTTGACCACTATAGGTCAACAGTCACTAGGTCGACAGGGTTTGAAGGTCGACAGGGTTTCTAGGTCAGCCATTTCACACAATTTAAGTCCCCAAAAACTCTGTAATGTGATCTCTAACACACTTCTCTTCTGGTTTCCTATGTTAGTTTAGCATTTTTGGGGGTACAGGCTGATTTCCCCATTTTCACCTGCACTTTTCACTGCAAGAATTTTCACGTGAAACCCGTTTGGAATTAAATTGGTCGAAAAATGGAGCGTTTTCGCTGCAATTTTCGCCCGATTGCCGCGAAAAATTGCAGCGAATTTGCGGATAATTGAATACCCTAGTAAGTATAACAGAATTTTAAAATATGTGTCTTAAATATAGAGGATGTGACTGAAGGTGCAGGAACAGGAGGAGGAGTCGGCCATGGAGGAGATAGCAGCGGCAGGAGGAATTAAATTAAGTAATCAATTAAAACAGATAATTGACAGGTGCCGCTGAGAGTGTGCCCCCTGGGACTCACCAGGCCCTCTGCAATATTGCAACATGGAAATTTTCACACAGGACTACTGAGCTGCCAGAATGTCCCCAAAAGAGATTCCAGAGACCTTGGGGTATATTTATTGAAGGTCGATTTTGTTAAATTCTCGATTGATTTCAAATTGATTTCAGATCAATTTAAATTGATCTTAATTGATGTTCGGCTTCCAGGGTTAAAACACACATTTACTAACATTTAAAAACTAATATAAAAAATAGTAGGGACAAATACTATCTGCGCAAACCCCTTAGGAGAACGTTGGTTTGGAAAAAGTGGGGAAGGGGATAGTGTGAAGGACAGAGAAAAATAGAAAAGTTATAAAGAATGGATAGTGAGAGAGACAGTGGTGGTCAGGTGCAATGGTTTGCCGAAATGGTGCAGCCGACAGATAAACTAGTACCCTTACTAGCATTAACTGGAATCAAAACAAGGAAATATCTTGGCGCACCAGGGGTTATAGAGAGAATACCAGAAAGAGTAGGTCAGACTGATTAAATCTAAATTTATTTATTTATTTAAAACATAATAAAAAGATCATGAAGTTCCATTCTGAGAGTCAACATGATTCTATCTTTGCATCATCTAATAAACAAAGTGGTGCATTGATTATGTCAATTTACTGCCTTTCACAGACAATCATATATTGGTGTTAATGTACCAAAGCCTTATACCGACATGATTCAATAATCGCCCCAGAGGTGTAGAGAAAAGTCCCGAGACCTGCTCATCCCGCGTAGATGAAACTTAATGTCCCTTAAGAGAACAGTCTCTATTTGTGTGGACTTTTTTAGCCTTATGCTGCCTTGTCCCCGCAGCTCAATTTGGTAACTCAAAAAACCTTTTAAAGCAGTTTCGGGTCACTTCACCCTTCTACTGCAGCCGTTTTTAATGTACAGGTAGCTCCCAGCACTCTCCTATATTGCCCACTGTAAGTGTGTGAGCTGGCGCTTGTTAGGTGATGGTACCTGTAGGTTATTACGTTTTGAGTCCTCCGTCCCCTCCTCTCCCGGGTCCGTGCCTTGTTGCGCCTCGTGGACCTCCGGTGGGGCCGGCCAGCAGATTCCCAGAGCTTCGATACAACCTGTTTCGCCTGGCCCGCATGCGTGGAACGCAGGCCAGTGGCTTCCGGTTTCGCGGCTTCCGGGGATACGTCTCGTCAGCAGGTCAGCAGCAGGTCAGATTAGGCTCCGGCTCCTGTGGTCAGCATGCAGCGATCCAACGCGTTTCTCCCATAAAGGGCTTTGTCAGGGATAGATGCCATGCCATAGAGAATGTTTTATATGCCTAGAGCTTCCCAGTGATTGGTCCTCACTATGGGATTCTGTTTTGTATACATTAACTCTTTCCTCCCTTGCAAGGGTGAAGTTCTCATTATATATAATAAGAGAAACTCATGTTGTAAAAATATATTAAACTTATAAAACAAAGAGAATTGATCATATATAAATTTTACACAATTGTATTTATATAAAATATATAAGGTTATAAATATTCATAAATTATCTGTTTTTAAATGGTCATAAAAAATCATGAAAAATCAGTCTGACGAAATGATGAATGAAAAAGAAGAAGAAACAAAGTGAAAATGAAGAAGAGAAGAAAAGGGGGAGGAGATAGTGGAGAAAAAGATGGAAAAAGGGCAGAAAAAGATTTCTCTCTTTATCCTATCTATAAGGAGGTCTGAAAAATCTGTGCTTATTTGAGATGTGGCACTGCTCATATAAATCATCTAGACAAAGTGTCATTCCAGAAAACTCGCCAAGTCGAAGTCAATGTTAAGGCCCTTTGGAGTAATTGTGTCCATTTGGTAAATCCACTTCGCTTCTTCCTTTGAGATTTCCGCCACTTTGTCACCACCTCTCCAGTTGTTTTTGATTTTCTTTATACCAATGAATTTTAGACATGTGGGGTCACTATTGTGGTGATGTGCGGAGTGTATTGGGATACTGTGGGTCTCCACTTTGTTTCTGATATTTCTAATATGCTCTGAGGTGCGATTCTTCAAAGGCCTGATGGTCCACCCTATATACTGTAGTCCACACGGACACTCCAAGAGGTACACTACACCTTTCGTGTCACACGTTATCTCTTCTTCTATCTTGAATTCTTTCCTGTTGGTCTTCTTCTTTTTCATTCATCATTTCGTCAGACTGATTTTTCATGATTTTTTATGACCATTTAAAAACAGATAATTTATGAATATTTATAACCTTATATATTTTATATAAATACAATTGTGTAAAATTTATATATGATCAATTCTTTTTGTTTTATAAGTTTAATATATTTTTACAACATGAGTTTCTCTTATTACATATAATGAGAACTTCACCCTTGCAAGGGAGGAAAGAGTTAATGTATACAAAACAGGATCCCATAGTGAGGACCAATCACTGGGAAGCTCTAGGCATATAAGACATTCTCTATGGCATGGCATCTATCCCTGACAAAGCCCTTTATGGGAGAAACGCGTTGGATCGCTGCATGCTGACCACAGGAGCCGGAGCCTAATCTGACCTGCTGCTGACCTGCTGACGAGACGTATCCCCGGAAGCCGCGAAACCGGAAGCCACTGGCCTGCGTTCCACGCATGCGGGCCAGGCGATACAGGTTGTATTGAAGCTCTGGGAATCGGCTGGCCGGCCCCACCAGAGGTCCACGAGGCGCAACAAGGCACGGACCCGGGAGAGGAGGGGACGGAGGACTCAAAACGTAATAACCTACAGGTACCATCACCTAACAAGCACCAGCTCACACACTTACAGTGGGCAATATAGGAGAGTGCTGGGAGCTACCTGTACATTAAAAACGGCTGCAGTAGAAGGGTGAAGTGACCCGAAACTGCTTTAAAAGGTTTTTTGAGTTACCAAATTGAGCTGCGGGGACAAGGCGGCATACGGCTAAAAAAGTCCACACAAATAGAGACTGTTCTCTTAAGGGACATTAAGTTTCATCTACGCGGGATGAGCAGGTCTCGGGACTTTTCTCTATGCCTCTGGGGCGATTATTGAATCATGTCGGTATAAGGCTTTGGTACATTAACACCAATATATGATTAATCTAAACAAGATGGAGTTTTACCACTGCGCAGAAATGGCTGCTGATGTGTGAAATGGAAGGAGTGTCACCCACACCCCAAACAAATACAATACAATAGGGAGAAATACCACCACACAAAAAGCGCACAAATCCTTCTGTAGATGGACCAACCGGGGCTGGATCTTTTCGTTCAAGGTTCACATAGGTCAGTGGTCCTCAATGCCTCAAAACAAGAACATGTGTAGACATAGTGTGATATTGTAATAATAAAGTTGGTGAATATCTGTGTTTAAGCAGTTACTCGTACCCCTTATGATGGTCTACCATATGTAGACAAATCAAGCTTTTGAGGAACGGATGACACCGTGTGGGCCAATCTGTTCTCCTTCAAACAAATTCCTTTCTAATGGTTTCTCTTCCACAAACATGAAATCAAGAAGAAGGAAAAAAGAAAAAACCACCATGGTGTAAAACCTTAAGATGATTTATTTGTTAAAACATGAGGTGGAACAAATGGTCTCTGAACCCACACTGGTAAAATATCAACAAAATAGAACACAATCCAAAATACAGAAGCTGGGACTCCTACCAGATGGTGTTGTCCACTCTAAAAAGTAGACAATGTAAGCATGGATTAGGGGAGCATGCAGGCGTCCCTGGGTCTCGACCTCCAAATCCTATGGTAGGGGTCCCTCTGTCTGTTCACCTTCCTTGCCAACGCGTTTCGATACAGGGTATCTTCCTCAAGGCATAAGGATAGTGAGCACATGGTGGGCAATTTATACCCACCGGATGTTGGAATTAAACTTTCCCTAAAACAAGACATGGATCAGCTAACACTTTTTCCCTAAATATACATATTGAACATTTTCCCAAAGTCCAATTCGTTTCATAGGTTACAGAAAATCCCCCTTTAATAAAAAGTCCGCCAAAATCGGCCGAAGCTGTTGTCTGTATGAGTCATCATGCTGCGCCATTACACGCGGCCGCATCCGTCACTTCCGTCCGTCTTCCCGGAAGTGATGTCTGCCGCGTCATCGTTATTGGCGTCACGCCCGGAAGTTCCGTCCTGCGTTTCAAATCTCACGTTCTGTCATACACTTAGGAGATGGAGGGAAAACATGTAGTGGATTCCGAGGGTTACGTGGCTGATATTTCAATTTCAATGTCGCGGGATGTTAATCATTGGCGGCCATATTCATGTATAAAATTGGATTGGGATTTTAGTTAATCAGATTACGTGTAAACCACCTTCATATGTACCTTAATAGAAAATGCATATATTAGTTTCTTCAAATGCATAGAATTATATATTACAGAAACCATTTTAGCTCAAAATCTTTGTTGATACCCTCCGGTATCAGTGTCTTAAAACAGTGGATCATACTCATTTCCGTTTTAGCCAACCTTTTACTAATATCACTATGTCTTATGTCACCACAAATTCTTTTTAAACCATAAAAGTTAATGACATGTTTAACGTCACAGCTATGTTTTTCTCTAAAGTGTGAAGATAAAGCATTCGTTTCTACACCTTTCTTAATATTGCGTAGGTGCTCACTAATGCGGATTTTTAATGGTCTACTTGTCCTACCAATGTAGAACAGATGGCATGAGCACTCTATACCATAAACAACGTTGTTGGTATTGCAAGTTATAAATTCCTGGATCTTACATGTTTTCCCATTTATATCAACATTCTCTTTCTTGTTACCAAATGTATTTTTCACATTCTTACATCCCACACAATCTCCACATCTATAAAAAACCTTTTGATGTTACCATGGGAGTGTTTACTGGTGATGGGCATAGACTTTTAACTAACTGTGATTTAAGATTCGGTGCTCTTCTAAATATACATATGGGTTTTTCAGGGATATCATTTCCAATGACAGGGTCCCTTTTTAACAAATTCCAGTGTTTTTTCAACACCCCCTCTACTTGTTTATGTTGTGAAGTAAACTGGGTTGTAAAAGCCCACTTGAAACTTTCATCATCCCTTTTTGTTTTTCGTTCTTTGTATATTAGATTGTTTCTATCTATATTTTGGGCAATTTCAAGTGAGCTGAGGACAGTTTTAGTATACTTGATGACACAGAGGTAGAGCAGTGGACTACTGTACCGTACTGCTATATATATACTGGTGGTCAGCAAAATTCTGCACTGTCCTCCTACTATATATACTGCGCACAACTAAAATGCACAACAGGTATGGATGGATAGTATACTTGACGACACAGAGGTAGAGCAGTGGACTACTGTACCGTACTGCTATATATATACTGGTGGTCAGCAAAATTCTGCACTGTCCTCCTACTATATATACTGCGCACAACTAAAATGCAGCACAGGTATGGATGGATAGTATACTTGACGACACAGAGGTAGAGCAGTGGACTACTGTACCGTACTGATATATATATACTGGTGGTCAGCAAAATTCTGCACTGTCCTCCTACTATATATACTGCGCACAACTAAAATGCAGCACAGGTATGGATGGATAGTATACTTGATGACACAGAGGTAGAGCAGTGGACTACTGTACCGTACTGCTATATATATATATACTGGTGGTCAGCAAAATTCTGTACTGTCCTCCTACTATATATACTGCGCACAACTAAAATGCAGCACAGGTATGGATGGATAGTATACTTGATGACACAGAGGTAGAGCAGTGGACTACTGTACCGTACTGCTATATATATACTGGTGGTCAGCAAAATTCTGCACTGTCCTCCTACTATATATACTGCGCACAACTAAAATGCAGCACAGGTATGGATGGATAGTATACTTGATGACACAGAGGTAGAGCAGTGGACTACTGTACCGTACTGCTATATATATACTGGTGGTCAGCAAAATTCTGCACTGTCCTCCTACTATATATACTGCGCACAACTAAAATGCAGCACAGGTATGGATGGATAGTATACTTGATGACACAGAGGTAGAGCAGTGGACTACTGTACCGTACTGCTATATATATACTGGTGGTCAGCAAAATTCTGCACTGTCCTCCTACTATATATACTGCGCACAACTAAAATGCAGCACAGGTATGGATGGACAGTATACTTGATGACACAGAGGTAGAGCAGTGGACTACTGTACCGTACTGCTATATATATACTGGTGGTGAGCAAAATTCTGCACTGTCCTCCTACTATATATATTGCGCACAACTAAAATGCAGCACATGTATGGATGGATAGTATACTTGACGACATAGAGGTAGAGCAGTGGACTACTGTACCGTACTGCTATATATATACTGGTGGTGAGCAAAATTCTGCACTGTCCTCCTACTATATATACTGCACACAACTAAAATGCAGCACAGGTATGGATGGATAGTATACTTGACGACACAGAGGTAGAGCAGTGGACTACTGTACCGTACTGCTATATATATACTGGTGGTCAGCAAAATTCTGCACTGTCCTCCTACTATATATACTGCGCACAACTAAAATGCAGCACAGGTATGGATGGATAGTATACTTGACGACACAGAGGTAGAGCAGTGGACTACTGTACCGTACTGATATATATATACTGGTGGTCAGCAAAATTCTGCACTGTCCTCCTACTATATATACTGCGCACAACTAAAATGCAGCACAGGTATGGATGGATAGTATACTTGATGACACAGAGGTAGAGCAGTGGACTACTGTACCGTACTGCTATATATATATACTGGTGGTCAGCAAAATTCTGTACTGTCCTCCTACTATATATACTGCGCACAACTAAAATGCAGCACAGGTATGGATGGATAGTATACTTGATGACACAGAGGTAGAGCAGTGGACTACTGTACCGTACTGCTATATATATACTGGTGGTCAGCAAAATTCTGCACTGTCCTCCTACTATATATACTGCGCACAACTAAAATGCAGCACAGGTATGGATGGATAGTATACTTGATGACACAGAGGTAGAGCAGTGGACTACTGTACTGTACTGCTATATATATACTGGTGGTCAGCAAAATTCTGCACTGTCCTCCTACTATATATACTGCGCACAACTAAAATGCAGCACAGGTATGGATGGATAGTATACTTGATGACACAGAGGTAGAGCAGTGGACTACTGTACCGTACTGCTATATATATACTGGTGGTCAGCAAAATTCTGCACTGTCCTCCTACTATATATACTGCGCACAACTAAAATGCAGCACAGGTATGGATGGACAGTATACTTGACGACACAGAGGTAGAGCAGTGGACTACTGTACCGTACTGCTATATATATACTGGTGGTGAGCAAAATTCTGCACTGTCCTCCTACTATATATATTGCGCACAACTAAAATGCAGCACATGTATGGATGGATAGTATACTTGACGACATAGAGGTAGAGCAGTGGACTACTGTACCGTACTGATATATATATACTGGTGGTGAGCAAAATTCTGCACTGTCCTCCTACTATATATACTGCACACAACTAAAATGCAGCACAGGTATGGATGGATAGTATACTTGACGACACAGAGGTAGAGCAGTGGACTACTGTACCGTACTGCTATATATATACTGGTGGTGAGCAAAATTCTGCACTGTCCTCCTACTATATATATTGCGCACAACTAAAATGCAGCACATGTATGGATGGATAGTATACTTGACGACATAGAGGTAGAGCAGTGGACTACTGTACCGTACTGCTATATATATACTGGTGGTCAGCAAAATTCTGCACTGTCCTCCTACTATATACTACAATGCAGCACAGATATGGAGCGTTTTTCAGGCAGAGAACGTAGATATTTTCAGCACACTGAGCACAGATATTTGCAAGCTGAGCATAGGTATTTGCAGCACACTGAGCACAGATATTTGCAGCACACTGAACACAGAAACTGAGAAAATGCAGCCACGTCCTCTCGCTATCATCTCCGAAGCACGAGTGAAAATGGCGGCGATGCGCGGCTCCTTATATAGAATACGAATCTCGCGAGAATCCGACAGCGGGATGATGACGTTCGGGCGCGCTCGGGTTAACCGAGCAAGGACAGAAGATCCGAGTCTGCCTCGGAACCGTGTAAAATGGGTGAAGTTCGGGGGGTTCAGGATCTCGAGGAACAGAACCCGCTCATCACTACTCCTGATACACTTAGATATCATATATATCTCTATTTTAAAATATTTTTCACCATAGGCATAAATCTCAAATTGACACTGTCAACTATGGAATATGATTAGTGTCAATAGAGGGTATTTTAACCCTAATATTTACATAATTTAAGTATCCTATAGGTGTTTGTTTCTATACTAAAGTCTATGTCGATCCTTTTTCTTATGATTTAATAAACGTTTTAACATATTTCATATTTCCAAAGTGTGTCCCAACACAGAGTCTTTCTTTACAAGTTTAGTAAGATGTAGTTTAGAGGCTTAACTATCAACAAACCTAAAAAGAAGGTAAATTCTAACAATTTACATCTCTTTGTAGCCACGTGACAGCATCACCTGGGTACTGTAAGTCAAATATTTAAACAACAATAATAAGATTTCTGCACATAGTTACAGACTACAGTATAAATGTATAGTCAGCTGTGTTTGAGAACATTCTAATGAGAGTAAATGACTACAAGTACCTATTGCATATAAAGAAAACAGCCAAACATTATATATAACTATAAGGCAACAGTTACTGATCAGAGACTCATCCTGTCCTGTGTGAGAGAAGAGAAGAGAAGAGAAGAGAAGAGAAGAGAAGAGAAGAGAAGAGAAGAGAAGAGAAGAGAAGAGAAGAGAATGGAAGCCAGACCCGAGCTGAAGCATTATCATCTGCATGGGATGGATTCCAGGGACCACCTTAATAATTATTTTAACCCAGATAACGGGTTTACAGATGACTCCGTGAGATTTGTTCTGGAGACGCTGCACAGCGTATTAGCAACAGGTATGTATACAGGATGGATAGATGCCTCAGCTATGTAGCATTGTTATTCTGAGAAACAGAGCAATTAAATGGGAGACTTTATAGTGCATAGGGATAATTGCATTGTTCCTCTGTTAGGCATAATGGGAATAGGTGAGACGTTTCCTGCCCAAAGAGGGATTTTAGCTACAGACCTCTCTTCCACCCGTGGTGCTTTGTCTCTCAGGGGGAGACCCACCAAACCTTATTAACACAGCACAGAAATGGCAGCAGACTTGAGAATTCAACTCCATGAAAAAGGTTTCCCCTTTAGGAATTGCATAAAACTGAGGAATAATATATAATGCTTCGGCTATGTAGATAGATAGCACAGATGCTATTTCTTTATATGGTTTTTGACAACACAATGGGCATAATTCAGATGAATGGTGGGATGTAATGAAGTCCGAACTTGGACTTTTTTTTTTAAAGGGGCAACAATTTACAAAGCATGGTTTAGCCCTGTAAATTATTGCCCCTTTAAAAAAAAAAAGCCGAGTTCTGCTGGCATCCCGCATGGCTGTCGGACTTGGACTTCATTACCTCCCGCCCGTGGTTGGTGACGATATCACTGCTGCATCCAAGGAGGCAAGATTGGATCACTGGACTCACCACTGGGCGGCATGCAGCACCCAACACATCTCTGTGCAACCTCAGAGATCCCTGGCCTCTTCCCTCCCCCTAAATGGCAGCGACAGCGCCTCCACCAATTACACAGCACTGCTGCGGCTTCCTCCTCCACCTCCCTCCTCCTCCTTCTCCCTTGCCCGGGATCTCTACCAAAAGCTGCACCAAGGAGCCTGACTGGAGAGAGTAAGTATAATTCTTTCTTTCTTTCTTTCTTTCTTTCTTTCTTTCTTTCTTTCTTGTCTGCCTTAATGTGTAAAAAGGGGGGACGCTGTCTGCCGTAATGTGTAAAAAGGGCACGCTGTCTGCCGTAATCTGTTAAAAGGGGGATGCTGTCTGCCGTAATGTGTAAAAAGGGGGACGCTGTCTGCCGTAATGTGTAAAAAAGGGAATCTGTCTGCCGTAATGTGTAAATGGGGCTCTACCTGGTGTAGTGGTGCTACTGTGCGGCGTAATTTGAATAATGAAGACTACTGTACACCATTATATGAATTGGTATTATTTTGTGGCCACACCCCTTCCCCACGAAGCCACACCCCTATATTTTTTGCGTGCACCTACGGCGCACACTGCCCCTGTTTTGCATGGAGGGGTGGGGCTCCGATGCCGTTTCTTGCGCACAGCTCTAAAATGTCTAGTTACGGCACTGTTGCTAGGTATCCATTTTTCTGGCCCTGAGCAGGTCCACCTCACCAGATCCTCTGCAGGGGTGAGGGGGTGGACTTGGATGGGATGGGGGGGGGGGGGCAAAGCATTTTGTCGCACCTGGGCTAGTTCCGCCACTGAATCCTCCTACTGTATAAATCATTGGTACGGCCACATCTTGAATATTGTGTACAGTTCTGGGCACCTCACTAGAAAAAAGATATCTTGGAACTCGAAAGAGTTCAGAGGTGAGCTACAAAATTGGTTAAGAGGTTAGAGGCACTGGATTACGAGGAAAGGCTTACTAGGCTGAATATGTATACACTAGAAAAGAGGCGTCTAAGAGGAGACATTATTAATATCTTCAAATATATAAAGGGACATTACAAGGAGCTATCAGGACATTTGAACACTACACAGGACACACGTGTACCCTCTGAGGTTAGAGGAGAGAACATTTTGTACCCAACATAGGAAAGGGTTCTTCACAGTAAGGACCATAAGGATTTGGAACTCTCTGCCAGAGAAGGTAGTAATGGTGGACTTGGTAAATGCATTTAAAAATGGTTTTAGATAAACATCTAACTGAAAAAGATATCCAAGGATATAGCATTTAAAATAATTATATTTTAGGAAGAGAACTAATTAGAGTTGTTAATTAGTCTTAAACATCACTTCAGCTGAGACATTACAGTAAGCTTTGCCTAAATACAGAATAGGGTAAGAATTATAATACAGGTTGAACTCAATGGGCAATTTGCCTTTTTTCAATCTCATCAACTATGTTACTATGGGGCAGATTTATTAAGCTCGGTGAAGTGATTAATTGGAAGGTGATAAAGGATCAGCCAGTCAGCTCCTAACTGTCATTTTTCAAACCCAGCCTGTGACATGGTAGTTAGGATCTGATTGGCTGGTCCTTTATCACCTTCCACTTTATCACTTCACCGAGCTTAATAAATCTGCCCCTATGTTACTTACAGTCTAATGCCGGAGTACGTGTTACATTGCAGGACCCATTCCAGCGATGGGTTCTGCACATGGGCAAAGTACCAATAACGGGGACTTTGCGCATCCCATGGCACTTGCTACGGTATCTGGATCACCCCCAATGTCTGATGGATAGCATGAGTCCATTACATCATTTCATACAATAACTCTCAGCATTTCAGTACATGTTGAGTATCCCATATCCAAAATGCTTGTGACCAGAAGTATTTTGGATATCGGATTTTTCCGTATTTTGGAATAATTGCATAGCATAATGAGATATCATGGTGATGGGACCCACGATCGTATCTCCCCTTTGGCCAGGATGGCACTCGCCAAAGGGGGGCGCCGCCCAGGCAGGGGGTAGAAGTTCAGCTCAATCAGATGTATCATGAACCAGCAGCTTGCCTACCAGACTCCACAGCGCCCCACCCAAAAATTAGAATGCATTAAAGCCGGCAGAATGACAGAGACCGCAGTTGGTATGGGAGAGCAGCAGCATAGGAGCAGGGATTGGGGAGGGAATGAGGAGACCACCCTGCGAAGCCAGAACCAAAGAGAGATCAGTGCATCCAGGCAGGGGGTGTAATGAGGGCGGAGCCACGCTCGTGGCTCCTGCACTGCTCGCAGCCTCACCACGCTCCCAGCTGCCGGCATGGAGGCACTGGTTTCTGTATGTGCAAAGCAGGTGATCATCCCCGCAGACAGGTGAGAGAGTGTGAGAGTGTGTGTAGTCATGAGGGGAGGGAAGCTGTCTCAGGGGTAAAAGACCTGCAGGGAGAGCTGGGTGTCTTTGGGGGTGAGTCAGTGTAAAGAGCTGTGTGTAACTTGTGAGAGAGTGGGGAGAGGCTGAGGTGTGTGTGTGTGTGTGTGTGTGTGTGTGTGTGTGTGTGTGTGTGTGTGTGTGTGTGTGTGTGTGTGTGTGTGTGTGTGTGTGCGGGGGGGGATCTGAGTCAGGGGGGGTTTGAGTGATAAGGTAGGAGGATCTGAGGGAAAGGCTGAGCTGTGTGTGTGTGTGTGTGTGTGTGTGTGTGTGTGTGTGTGTGTGTGTGTTTGAAGGGGGTGTCTTTGGGGCAGATTTATCGCAATCCACATCTGAGGAGGCGGATGGGGTATGATAAAGTCACCCCAAACTCTCAATGCGATAATTGAGTACATCGCATGGATGTATCAATTATCGCATGCAGGGACAGAGCTTGCGGGAGAGCTCTGTCCCTGCGAATCAGCTTCACACACGTCTCTGTAGTTTTTGTATAAAAATGTGTCTGTGCATGCTCCGCCCCCGCTGCTGCTGCCGGCGGCCTTGCTCCTGTCCCCCCTGCTACCTCCTTTCCTGTCCCTGCTGGTCCTGCCTTAAGCCCCATTGCTGCCCTAATTCCCCCGCACCCCTCTGTGTAATAAATAAATAAAATAAATAAAACTAATTATCACCGGAGGGGGGTGAGTGGTGGTCTCCTCTATGGCCAGCCGATCAGCTGTAGCAGTATGCTGGAATGCAGTGAAATGGCCTGCTGGCAATTTACTGCATCCCAGCTGACCACACACACATCAGCTGATCCACAGGCTGGAGAGGAGACCACAACTCTGGCCATACATCAGGACGATATCTTTCCAACCAGCCAACTAGTTGGCTGGTTGGAAAGATATTCTGGCAGTGTGTGGGAGGAAACGATTATCAGCCGTTTGCTCCCACACGCTAAAAAACGGCCAGAAACGGTCTGTCCAACTAGTTGGGAAAATCAAACCTGTTTGATTTTTCCCAACTAATCGTTCAGGTGTAGGGGAAACTCTCCCCCCAACTGAACGATAAGTAGGTGGACACAGGCTGACAGTGTCCACCTACTTTTGTCACCATCACTGCTGGCCAGCCCAGGATCCCAGCGGCGGCATTGGAGCAGGAGTAGTGATGAGGTTCAGGGGCAGCTGATGCAGTCCATCAATGCTGCCGTGCTGCCCCTGTCATCGCGGCGGCGGCGGCGGGAGGAGAAGCAGGGACGGGCTGCGGGAGTACTTCACTCCTGCCCCGGGACATCAGGACTCGTCAGCGGCGGCATTGGAGGGAGCAGTGATGGGGTTCAGGGGCAGCTGCGGCAGTCCATCACTGCTGCCGTGCTGCCCCTGTCATCGCGGCGGCGGGAGGAGAAGCAGGGACGGGCTACGGGAGTACTTCACTCCTGCCCCGGGACATCAGGACTCATCAGCGGTGGCATTGGAGCAGTGATGAGGTTCAGGGGCAGCTGCGGCAGTCCATCACTGCTGCCCCTGTCACACCGGGACCCCTGTCAGCGGTGGAGGGTGAGCGGGAGCCGGGAGGAAGATTAGGGCAAGTGGAGAATATCCCCCTTCCAACGCCCCCGTGATAACTATATGCGCCGGCACCATATTTCTCCCCCTTTCCCGGTGAGCACAAACCCGAGGACTATAAACCCCTTCACTGCAGTGTCCCCTGCCAACCTCCCCCCTGCGATGCCCCTTAAAAAAAATAATTATATATATATATATATATATATAGCAGAGAGTCAGAACAAACAAATGTCCAAGACAGGACATGGCACTCCAGGACTTGAGAATAAAACTATTTTTAATGCATCCAATTAATCAACACACTGCATTGCTCCAGCAGCAAATGGTGCAGTGATAGACAGTGATAAAATGGCACAAGCATCTTACAGACTCGGGTTTCGCAGGACCCTTCCTCAGGTCGCGCCAGTGCATCAGACAAACAGGTGAACAAACATACATACAACATAGAACTCACCTAAATAGCCCCCCATACCGGCATCCTCAACCTCGGGACAGCGTGGAGCTTCCGGTCAGGCCGAAAGCGCCTGGGAGATGACGTGCTCAGGCGGCAGCGGTGACCATGGCAACCCGGCTCACGGAGCGCATAGCGCTTCCGGACAGGACAGGACGCCTGGATGATGTCAGAGGGATGCGACGGTAACCCTGGCAACCCGATGCCCGGAGCCACACACACTGTACCCGGTCATGTCGCCTGGCAGGGGAGGCTATAATGAAATAAACAAATACAGTGCATAATGAAAAAACAGCAAAATTAGGTGGAATAAAAAGTTACAATGCAAATATACATAAGTGCTAGTACAAGGGCTAGTTTACAAAACATATGATATTAAGCCCATATATGCCAACTCCACAACATAAGCAAATAAAATGATCATGTGCAAAAGTAACTAAAGCTAACAGGCCAATAATTGGACAGTCATCTATGCTAATAACTATAGTCATAGAATAAATGCAATCATGGTGTAAAATACAGTTGCCATAAATAAACGGAATTATCTATATTGTAGATAATTCCAATTAATTTTCTCGTTCAGACCTGCTGGATGTAACGTATTTAACTTAATAATCCATTTAGCCTCCAATCTATGCAATGCCAGAGCCCTATCGCCCCCTCTGGGTAATACTGGTATGTGGTCAATGATTTGATAACGGAGATCAGACAATGAATGAGCCTTGGCACAACAGTGTCTAGATACCGGTTGTTCATTCGCATTACCTAATAGAGCCTGACTAATATTGGAGCGATGTAACGCCATACGTTCACGTAAAGTGCGGGTGGTAAGACCCACATAAAGTAATTGACATGGACAAATGATGTAATAAATGATGAATTTGGTCGTACAATTCAGCACATGCCTAATGTTAAATTTCTGTTTGGTAACTGGGTGTGTAAATGCTGATCCTGTAATCAAGGAGGAACAAGTGATACAAGACGGACATTTATAGCAACCAGCTTTCTTAATAGATCCAAAGATACCTGGTCGAGGGGAGTAGTCGGTGATGTCGGTTTTAACTAATACGTCGCGCAAATTGCGACCTCTTTTGTAACTCGTCATGATTTGGGTGTTCTTAAAACCCGGTAAGGATTGATCAGTCTTAATAATGGGCCATAACGCTTTGCTGGCACGTGGTAAGATGGGACTAGAAGTAGAGTATCTAGTCGACCAGATAAATTTATTCTGGTCAAATTGCTTATCAGATGAATCTTGAAGTATGATCTCACGCTCTTGACTCATCACCCGGTGTTTGGCTAAATCTAAATCCCTACTGTTGTAGCCACGGCTTCTAAACTTGTTGACTACAATGTCTAGAGCATCGCTTAGCTGTTCCGGATTGCTGGTGATCCGTGCCACCCGGAGCATTTGCGAATAGGGAAGACCCTTCTTTAATGCTACCGGATGGTGACTGCTGGCATCTAACAGTGAATTCCGGTCAGTGCTCTTATAAAACACTGTCGAACTCAGTTTACCATCAGACAAATGGACTTTAAAGCAACTGCATTATTGTCTTCTATTAGTCTCTGCGAGTGCCGGCTACTTGGTTTCTATTTCACTGCTTTTGCTTAAGCAGGGCACCGGAGCAAGCTGCATGTGTATTTTTGGGAGTGCCAAACCTTGTTGATATATATATATATATATATATAGATATAGATATATATATATAGATATATATATATACTGTGTATGGCTTGCAACAGTGGGAGACGGTCCTCCGTTCCCAGGGAACAAACACAGGCGGCACTCCACGGACTTAAACAAATGATGATATTTATGGGTGAAAAAAATCACAGCATGACAGGTCCGACGTTTCAACACCGCGCAGGGTGTTTTTTTCAAGGACTCATGGTGAGCAAACAATGTGTAATGAAAAACGCTTACCTTAAATACACAATCCATACCACATGAGACGGGGAGACGCGGCCGCGCTCCAAGTGACTTTCAAATAAGATAATGAGTCAGCGTTGTTTTGTCAACATTTCAGAAGTTGTTTATTTCAGTTCTTTTGTCAGGATCCTGAACTGAAGCTAAATACTTCTGAGACGTTGACTTGTCTTATTTGAAAGTCACTTGGAGTGCCGACTTTTGCGGATCTTTGCACTGTATTAACCATTATCCGGCAGAATCATGGTTTGAGGATGGCACCGGCGCACATTGTCTGAAAGGCAAGCAGGAGTGCCGGCTTCCTGCATACTATGTACAGTATATGTGTGTGTGTGTGTGTATGTATATACAGGTACCGGCCACCCCACCGCCGCCAGCTTACTCCCCGCACTGGCCGCCAGCCTCTGTCCTGTGTCGGCCGCAGGGCACGGCCACCTCATCGCCACCAGGCTCCATTTCTCCACTGCCTTCAGCATCATAGGGACCGGCTGCAACTACAGGAGTGACCGGCCACCTCTGCACCGCACATCTAGTTTGAACATGGGGATAAATCAGCAGGTGATATTCATCCCATACTGTTGCATGTTTGGAATTAAAAACCCCCCCACTAAAGTACTGTAGGCAGGCACTATCCGCCTACTTCGGTGACATCACAAGTTGGACAGAGGTTGTCAGGTTGGTTGGTCTGATGAAAAGTTGGTTAGATGTGTGGAGCAGTGATGAAAAGTTGGTTAGATGTGTGGAGCACTGTTTTAGTTGAACAGACAAGTTGGATGGTTGGAAGTTTGGAGTGTTGGAGAAAAGTTGGTCTGAAGTTGGTCTGATGTATGGCTAGCATCAGTCCCCTCCGGTGATTGTAATCTTTGTTTTATTTACTCTTTTAAAAAAACTGGGTGCAGGGTGGTTAGAGCGGCAGTGGGAAGCATGGCAGAAGTGGCAGGAGGGGTGATTGACAGGAGCCCGCAGCGGGGAGCAATAGCTGGGAAGCGGCGAGCAGGAACTCGGGACATGAGGCAGCCTGCACTTGAGTGATCAGCCTGTTGTCTATGTAGACACACAAAGCTGATCACACTGCCCCGGTTCCCAGTCCCTGCACAGTGTTATCTGCCGGGGGGGAGCAGAGAAATCAGTGCAGGAGTCTGCATATCGCAGTTGAGACCTGTGATAACACCAGCTTAGGCTGGCGTATTTATCACAGGGCTCATTACATCCTAGAGGATGCTGGGGTTCCATTTACTACCACGGGTCCTTTGGAAGCTATGGACACTTTAAGAGTTTAATGGTGTGGGCTGGCTCCTCCCTCTATGCCCTTCCTACCAGACTCAGTTTAGAAAATGTTCCCGGAGGAGCCGGTCACAGCTAGGGGAGCTCCTAGGAGTTTTTCTAGTTTTATTATTTTCTGAGTTTAGTTAGGTACAGGCAGGCTGCTGGCAACAACCTACCTGCTTCGTGGGACTTAGGGGGGAGTAGGAACCAACCCTAGAGGTTAATTGTTCTCTATCTCCACTGACAGGACACTGAGCTCCTGAGGGTGCTGATCGCAAGCCCACAAGGCAACCGCTCACTCCCACAGCACGACAGCCACCCCCTAACAGAACCAGAAGAAAGAAGAGTGGTGAGTACAGCATGGCGGGAATGGCGGCACAAGGGTGGGAGCACAACTCTGACTGGCTGCGCTCCGGAAGGCTCAGCCGCACACTGTGTACGGCGCTCTGAGGGGCGTCCTGGGCCAGCGCAATCACCCTACACTGGTCAGCACTGCTAACAGGGGCTAATCCCGCTGTTGGCAAAGAAATACCTCAGGCCAGTATAATACAATAAGTGCAGGAAGACGCTCCATTACAGGGGGCAGGACTTCTCCTCAGAGTAGATCCAGCACTCACCAGCGCCATTTTCTCCCTGCATTTCATCAACAGAGACGCTGGCAGGGAGCGCTGCCCTCCACATAAGTACCACTGTGTTATAGATACGGGGGAGTGTAATTCGATATAAGGTACCCTGTTAAGGTTCAGCTAGTCAGACTTTTTTTTTAATCATAATAAAAGCCTATAAGGGCTGGCTCCTTGTACTCTGTGACTTTCTGAGGGGGAAATTGTACTGACATTGTGTGTGTGTGTGTGTGTGTGTGTGTGTGTGTGTGTGTGTGTGTGTGTGTGTGTGTGTGTGTGTGTGTGTGTGTGTGTGTGTGTGTCTAACCCACTGTACCATATTTGGGGAACTTTGTCCTGTAATGCAGAATGTATATCTTCTCCTGGGGAGTCTATACCATGCTCAAAACTGTACAAATTATCAGGCTTCGGTGGCAGATCCCCCTGGGGTGGCCTCCATAAAGTGTACTTTCACATATATTTCTTCAAATATGTCCCATGCTGGGAAGAAGCCACGTTTTTGAGAAGTCTGGGGAATCAAATCCCACAGCTGTGCCTCTCACCCCAACTACGTACCCTGAAAAGCGTACACTTGCCATATAATGCAACTGACATATGAGGGGTGCAACATATAGTTTGAGGCCAATAGGGATGAGGAATATTTTATATATATATATATATATATAAAAATATATATATATATATATATATATATATATATATATATATATATGTTATTTGTTGGACCGGCACTCACCCTTGGATGTTACTTGGCTCCGGTGCCCTCTGGAAATATAGCACATGTATCCCACATCAAACAAGCAGCGGCACTCGGAGACTCTCTCGTGATGAAAAATCAAGTGTGAATTATAATTCATGTCACAGCAAGGCCTTGCTGTGACATGAATTAAAATTCACACTTGATTTTACATCATGAGAGTGTCTCCGAGTGCCGCTGCTTGTTTGATGTGGGATACATATACATAGGCGTGCGCAGAACATTTTATTAGGGGGTGCACCGTCGGAGGGGTGTGTCTAGCACCGCCTTTTGGGCGTGTCCAGCACCATCTATTGACGGTCAACGCAATATAAAATATCCACCCTTACTAATTCTAATAAAGCAGATACATTGTCAGATGTTGTGGTGTGCACCAAACAAACACCCCTGATGGCACTCACTGCAATTACCCTGCTCCTCCTCAGCCTGGTCTGGCTCCCCCTCTCTTTCCTCTGCAAGCTGCAGCAGCTTACTTACAAGTCAGTCACTCACTGACACTGACGGTCGCAGACTAGTACTGCTGCTACTGGAAAAACGAGTGACGTGTCAATGTTGCTGCCGACCGCCTGCCAGTATTGAATTTGTCTTCCTAAGAGGAACACTGACTGCATGCTGATCCTCATCAGTGGCTGGCGTTGACATAGCATAAAAGGAGAGAGGTGGGCATGTGGCGGGTGTGGCGGGTGGGTGTGCGAGCAGCATGACGTAAACACATCACGCTGTTTTTGTACATGGAGGTGGAGCCGGGAGTTTGAAAGCCGGTGGCAGTGGCGCCCTTGATTAACCCAGGCGTCCGGTCAGTAATACAGTCCTGACAGGGTGCAAAGCAGAGGGGACAGTAATCAGCTTGCTCGGCGATCGCTGCATCATGCATGTGAGATCAAGGTGCCAGACATTAGGGGGTGCCTGTGCGCACCAGGCACCCCCCCTGCGCACACCTATGTACATATATATATATAAAATGTGTGTATATATATATATATATATATATATATATATAGATCTCTAGGGCTAGAGTTAAATGGTCAGGCACCTTACTTGATGATTTAGATTCTATTGTATGTGTAAGAGTGACATTTGCTTGTTTCTGTCTCACTTACAGGATTCTGCAGGCTTCACGGCTGGAGGCCATGATGGAGATTGACCTGCATCACACAGGGGTCACTACTCTGGCAGTTTAGACAAGTAGGGGACGTTGGCTACACCAATGGACTGCAGATACAGAATCCAAGAAAGGTATGGCGGGTCCGCCCTTCACAGGTGAGGCCCTGTTGGGACGCACTGGATACGTGAATGTCCATGCCAACTGTGGGTAAGTCGACATATCTTCTTTCCGCAGCTGCACAGACCAGGAAATTATATCCTACACCTACACTGCAATCCCTTCGAACCGCAAGGATTAAACATGAGTCCAAGGGTTCCTTCACTTCCTTTAGAGGACGTTGGGAAAAATCCAGAAAACCTGCACCACCAGGTTCCCAGGGACGGATTTCGGATTCTGCCTTCTCAAACCCTTCGGTTTGTTGGTGGACCTCACTGCCTGGGGATCAGGCAGGTGGGAGCGAGACTAAATAGATTTCAGTTAAACATCTGGGCGATATCCTGCCTAGACCCCTGGAAATGGTTAGGTTGCCCAGGGGTGCAGACTGGAGTTCCTAGTACTCCCGCCTCACAGATTATTACTAGCTTCTCAGACAGAAATTATACTACTGCTGGAAGCTATTAAAATATTTTCCAAACAACATTGTTCCAGTTCCTCCTCACCTGCAACACAAGGTTATTACTCAAACCTGTTTGTGGTACCGAAACCGGACAGTTCGGTAAGGCCAACATTAGACCTAAAAACATTGAACCCTACTTGAGGGAATTCAAATTCAATATGAAGTCTCTGAGAGTGGTGATCTCAGTTCTGATGGAGGGGGAATTCCTAGTATTTCTGGATATCAATGATGCGTACCTTCACATTCTGATCTGGTCGCCTCACCAGGCTTATCTCAGATTTGAGCTGCTGGACTGTCACTATCAGTTCCAGGCACTGCCATTTGGCTACTCCACAGCACCGAGGGTGTTCCCCTAGGTCGTGGCAGAGATGATCCTACTCCACCGCAGACAGGGAGTGAACATAATTCCATATCTGGACGATCTGCTGCTAAAAGCATCTTCCAGGGAGAGGCTGTTACAGAGTATTGCTCTCTCAACTTGCCTACTCCAGGATTTGGGGTGGATCCTGAACCTTCCAAGGTCATATTTGGAGCCGACAGAAAGCGTTGGTGATCCAATCTATGGTCCGGGATGTCCTGAAGCCAGCCCGGGTATCGGTTCGTCAGTGCATTCGCCTTCTGGGGAAGATGGTAACCTCCTACGAGGCTTTACAGTACGGAAGATTCCAAGCACGGTTCTTTTTACTGGCTCTCCTGGACAAATGGTCAGGATCACATCTTCACATGCACCAGTGGATATGCCTGTCACCGAAAGCCAGAAATTTCACTCCTCTGGTGGCTGCAAACTTCTCACCTACTCGAGGGCCGCAGGTTCGGGATTCAGAATTGGATTCTTCTAACCACAGATGCAAGTCTCAGAGGTTGGGGAGCAGTCACCCAAGGGGAGGACTTCCAAGGAAAGTGGTGGTCAAGTCAGGAAGCTCTCCTTCTGGTAAACATTCTGGAACTAAGGGCCATATACAACGACCTTCTACAAGCGGCACATCTTGTGAAAGATCAAGCCATTCAAGTTCAGTCAGGTCGGTGCCTTACATAAACAGGCAAAGGGGAACAAAGAGCAGAGCTGCAATGTCAGAGGTAATGAGAATCCTCCTCTGGGCAGAAAGACACTCGCTGGCGCTGTCAGCAATCTTCATTCCGGGAGTGGACATCTGGGAAGCAGACTTCCTCAGCAGACACGATCTCCATCCAGGAGATTGGGGCCTCTATCCGGAGGTATTCGCAGAGGTAACAAGCCGATGGGGTGTACCTCAGATAGACATGATGTCCTCCCGCCTCAACAAGAAGCTTCGGAGGTACAGTTCCAGTTCAAGGGACTCACAGGCAGTGGCAGTGGACACCCTGGTACCTCCGTGGGTGTCCCAGTCAGTGTATGTGTTCCCTCCACTTCCACTCATCTCAAGGATTCTCAAACTAATAAAAAGAATAAGAGTTCAGGCGATCCTCATTGCTCCAGACTGGCCAAGAAGGGCTTGGTACGCAGATTTTCTGGGATTACTCTTGGAGGATCTGAGGCCTCTTCCTCTTCGTGAGGACCTTCAACAGGGGCTGTTCGCTTATCAAGACTTACAGTGGCTACGTTTGATGGCATGGAGGTTGAATGCCAGATCTTAGCTCGGAAAGGCATTCCGAAAAAGGTAATTCATACAGGCTAGGAAGGGAGTAACGTCAAAACATTACCATCAGATTTGGTAAAAAGTATGTGTCTTGGTGTGAATCCAAGAGGTTTCCTATGGTGGAGTTTCATCTAGGACGTTTTCTCCTCTTTCTGCAAGCAGGTGTGGATGTGCACCTACGCTTGGGCTCCATAAAAGTCCAGATTTCGGCCTTGTCCATTTTCTTCCAGAAACAATTCACTGCCCTCCCTGAGGTTCAGACATTCTTGAAAGAGTTCTGCACATCCAACAACCCTTTGTGCCTCCTACGGCACCTTGGGATCTTAATGTGGTGTTGCAGTCCCTGAAATTGGCTTGGTTCGAACCTTTGCAGGAGGTGGACATAAAGTTTCTTACTTGGAAGGTTGTCACTGGGGGCATTGTCGCACAAGAACCCTTACTTGATTTTCCATGAGGATAGAGCTGAGCTCAGAACACGTCAGCGATTTCTTCCAGTGGTTGTGTCGGCTTTTCATATCAACCGATCTATTGTGGTGTCAGTAGCTACTAACACCTCGATTACTCAAAGTCCTAGGATGTTGTGAGGGCTTTGAAAATATATGTGAAGAGATCTTCTCGTCACAAAAAGTCGGACCCTCTGTTTGTCCTTTATGATCCCAACAAGGTTGGGTGTACTGATTTTAAGCAGACAATTTCTCGCTGGATCAGGTTTTCTATCCAGCATGCTTATTCTTTGGCAGGCTTGCCGTGTCCAAAATCTGTTAAGGCCCACTCTACTCGTAAAGTGGGCTCTTCCTGGGCGGCTGCCCGGGGTGTCTTGGCTTTACAGCTTTACCGAGCAGCTACTTGGTCAGTGTTGAACACGTTTGCTAAGTTTTACAAGTTCAATACTTTGGCCTCTGAGGTCCTAAGGTTTGGTTAATCTGTTCTGCAGGTGCCTCAGCACTCTCCCTCCTGTACTGGGAGCTTTGGTACATCCCCATGGTACTAAATGGAACCCCAGCATCCTCTAAGACACAAGAGAAAATAGGATTTTAATTACCTACCGGTAAATCATTTCCTCGTAGTCCATAGAGGATGCAGGGCGCCTGCCCAGTGCTTCGTTTTCCTGCATTGTTGCTTGATTAAGTATTGGTTCAGCTGTTGCTGTTCCTATTTCATGCTGGTTAGCTAGGTTTCTTCTAGTTCCTGCTGGTTAGTTGCATGCTAGGCAAGAAAAAAAGCCATTTGTTTCCCCCAGCACCCTAAATGATAACCGTAACCAGATTTAAATTCCACATAATAATAGAATTCAGAGATCTTCGTTACACATATTTGCGCAAATGTGTGAATAAGCCCCAAAGCCGCATCAAGGCGTCTCTGTATATTTGGGGTCCTTAGCGCTATATCTAGGTGCAGGGTGTGGCACCCCAAAACACCAGCATAAGCCAGAAAGCCCAGCGTAGCATACCAGTGAAAAAACTATGGGGGTAATTCCAAGTTGATCGCAGCAGGACATTTTTTAGCAGTTGGGCAAAACCATGTGCACTGCAGGGGGGGGCAGATATAACATGTGCAGAGAGAGATAGATTTGGGTGGGGTGTGTTCAATCTGCAATCTAAATTGCAGTGTAAAAATAAAGCAGCCAGTATTTACCCTGCACAGAAACAAAATAACCCACCTAAATCTAACTCTCTCTGCAAATGTTATATCTGCCCCCCCTGCAGTGCAAATGGTTTTGCCCAACTGCTAAAAAATATCCTGCTGCGATCAACTTGGAATTACCCCCCATAGTGTTAATAAATTAGTATTTAGGAAGCCGAAGCTATAGAGAAAGTGATACAAAAATTAATTGCAATTAAAATAGAGAAATAGTGTTAAAAAATGAATAAGTGAAAAGTGTTAATAGAATGTAAGGGTATGCCACACTAAGGCCATCCAGCTCAGCCAGTCCAGAGGCACCACACCTCACACCTCCATTACCCCAATCTGGGTCTAAGATTAACCAGCAAGGAGCCACATGATAATGGCTCCTTACTACAATATGTCTAAACTAAGAGCTACCTACCTTGGAGCAACCCCATAATGCTCCATGTGGCATGTCAGGGCCTGCACCTCCTCCTAATGCCTCTCACAATATATATGTTAGTTGCATGCTAGTTAACATGGTTTCTTCATGTTTCATGCTTGTTAACATAGTTTCTTCATGTTGCATGCTGGTTGGCATGGTTTCTTCATGTTTCATGCGGGTTAGCATGATTTCTTCATGTTGCATGCTGGTTGGCATGGTTTCTCCATGTTGCATGCTGGTCAGCATGGTTTTTCAATTCTGTGTGAGCATGTGTGATTCTCACCACTATCTGTATTTCCTTCTCTCGAAGTATGTCCGACTCCTCGGGCATAGTTTCTAGACAGTCTGGTAGGAGGGGCATAGAGGGAGGAGCAAGCCCACAATATTAAACTCTTAAAGTGCCCATGGCTCCTAAAGGACCCATCTATACCCCATGGTACTAAATGGAGACCCAGCATCCTCTACGGACTACGAGAAAAGGATTTACCGGTAGGTAATTAAAATCCTTTTTTTTTTTTTTTCACTTTTTTTTTGTAAATTTAGCCAGATCGCATTTCCCAATATAAGTATGGGGAATGCAATCTGGGTTAATAAAACAAAGTAAATTAAGGGTTTGGAGCAGTTTTACATTTAGGTGATACTAAAATAATGTGGAAAGGGTGTGAAAACTCCCATTTTCACATTTGTTTAGCAAAAATAATTTTAATAAATAGGCCCCTTTGTGAGAAGGGAAGAGCTACAGTATGGGATTATGCAGGTCTGAGTGAGGGGGAGAAAGCTGGGGGGATCTCAGAGAGTGGGGAGAAGCAGAGCTTTGTGTGTGTGAGGGGGTCTATGTGAGAAAGGGAGAGCTCTGTGAGGGGAGAGAGCTGTTTGGGGGATCTACGTCAGTGGGGAGAGCTGCATGTGTGGTGGCAGGGGTCTGAATGACTAATATAGCTGTCTGCAGGTCTACAATAAGTATTGTTTTACAGAGTGTAATTATTACAAATATATGGTAGTGGCGGGGGGGACACAATGCATTTATGTTTCATATACACCTTAGATCAGGGGTGGGGAACTTCCGGCCCGCGGACCGTATAAGGCCCGCAAAGCAATTTGTTCCGCCCCACCCGCTTGTGTCAGTGAGAAACGACGCCGCTCAGTCCGGCGGCGGCGTGTCTCAGCTGTCAGGGCAAGAGGAGAGTACAGCTACATGTCCGGCAGCAGTGGCAGGTAAGATCTCAAACCAGCCAATGGTTCGTGAGCCAATCAGAGTTTGTGGACCGGCAGCCAATCAGGAGCCGCCGCTGCCGGTCCGCGGGCTCTGATTTGGTCACAAACCGGTGGCTGGTTTGAGGTCCTACATGCCGCTGCCCGACATAGCCGCGCTCTCCTCCCTGCCCTGACCCCCTGACACCCGAGACACGCCGCCGGATGGAGCAGCAGCGGTGAGCAGCACAGTGGGGTGGGCACTGTGGGGGAAATTGTGTATCTGGCACTGTGGGGGCATTTGTATACCTGGCACTGTGGAGGCATTTGTATACCTGGCACTGAGGGGGCAATGTGTATCTGGCACTGTGGGGGCATTTGTATACCTGGCACTGTGGGGGCATTTGTGGATCTGGCACTGTCGGGGCATTTGTATACCTGGCACTGTGGGGGCATTTGTATACCTGGCACTGAGGGGGCAATGTGTATCTGACACTGTGGGGACATTTGTATACCTGGCACTGTGGGGGCACTTGTAAACCTGGCACTGTGGGAGCATTTGTGGATCTGGCACTGTGGGGGCATTTGTGGATCTGGCACTGTGGGGGCATTTGTATACCTGGCACTGTGGGGGCATTTGTGGATCTGGCACTGTCGGGGCATTTGTATACCTGGCACTGTGGGGGCATTTGTATACCTGGCACTGAGGGGGCAATGTGTATCTGGCACTGTGGGGGCACTTGTATACCTGGCACTGTGGGGGCATTTGTGGATCTGGCACTGTGGGGGCATTTGTGGATCTGGCACTGTGGGGGCATTTGTATACCTGGCACTGTGGGAGCATTTGTGGATCTGGCACTGTGTGGGCAATTGTGGATCTGGCACCGTGGGGGCAATTGTGTATCTGGCACCGTGGGGGCAATTGTGTATCTGACACTGCACTGACGTGTATCTGGCATTGCACTATTGGGGACAAATGTGTATCACGTCCTATTTTAATTGGCCACACCCATTTTTTGGCGCGCGCCCAGGCCTACTGGGGGGCAGGGTAATTTTTAAGTTGAGAATTTTTGTATGGCCCCTGAAGGATTTTAACAATATCCATATGCCCTTGGTAGAAAAAAGGTTCCCCACCCCTGCTTCAGATACACAGCAGGAAGGTCATCTTAGCCAATATTTTTAATAATTTTGTGCATTAAACAAAGTGTGTGTACATTCACACAATTCATTTATGTTCCATATACACCTTGGCCCTCATTCCGAGTTGTTCGCTCGCAAGTGAATTTTAGCAGATTTGCTCATGCTAAGCCGCCGCCTACTGGGAGTGAATCTTAGCATCTTAAAATTGCGAACGATGTATTCGCAATATTGCGATTACACACCTCGTAGCAGTTTCTGAGTAGCTTCAGACTTACTCGGCATCTGCGATCAGTTCAGTGCTTGTCGTTCCTGGTTTGACGTCACAAACACTCCCAGCGTTCGCCCAGACACTCCCCCGTTTCTCCAGCCACTCCTGCGTTTTTTCCGGAAACGGTAGCGTTTTTTCCCACACGCCCATAAAACGGCCTGTTTCCGCCCAGTAACACCCATTTCCTGTCAATCACATTACGATCGCCAAACCGATGAAAAAGCCGGGAGTAAAATTCCTAACTGCATAGCAAATTTACTTGGCGCAGTCGCAGTGCGGACATTGCGCATGCGCATTAAGCGGAAAATCGCTGCGATGCGAAGATTTTTACCGAGCGAACAACTCGGAATGAGGGCCCTTATACACACAGCCTGAAGGTCATTTAATACAATATTTTTAATAACTTTGTGTATTAACAACTTAACTGAAGATTCCCCCCCCCCCCCAAAAAAAAAAGCTCCGAAATGGTCGTTTTTATTTATGAGTGAATTACAGTAGGTAAAGAACATTAATTTAACCCTATCCAAAATGATTTTAGTAAAAAAAAATATATATATATATATATATATATATATATATATATATATATATATATATATACCTTCAGTGCGCACCGGCACTCAGCTAAGTCACAGAATTTGCCCGGGTGCCATCCAAACAGAACCCTGTGCAGGTCTAGACAGTCTCTATACGGCAATAGGCGGCACTCACAGGACTACTGACTTCACAGCAACAGAAGAGACAAGAAGACTACTCCAGGCACTCACAGGACTACTGATCTATGGAGTAGTCTTCTTGTCTCTTCTGTTGCTGTGAAGTCAGTAGTCCTGTGAGTGCCGCCTATTGCCGTATAGAGACTATATATATATATATATATTTTTTTTTTTTTTTTTTATTATTTATTTATAAAAAATATAAATATTTTGTCAAACATCATAACATCGATTGGGAACATAGTGACCATCGGAACATCGGAAACATTGCGGCTTTAATTTTGAAAGCCGGGACAGCCTCCAGTTATACGGGGGGGAGGGGGGGGGGGGGGTCTGGGGTTGGCTTGGGGGGGTTAATTTACACTCCCCAGCAGCTGCTATTGTCTGCAGCCGCTGGAGGAAGGGGTCCTGCCGTGCTGACCGAGCAGTGATCGGCAGCATGGCAATCAGTGGGGGAGAGTGCAGGGAGGTAGGGCAGCAGCAGCAGCAGTAGCGGAGGGAAGTTTCCCTTCCCTGCTTCTGCTAACACTCTATCTGACTGGTTGCATCCTGTGTGACCAGGTCAGATAAAACACTTGCAGGTCGCATCTGATGCCACCATGCCAGGCAAGTGGTTAAACAAAGTTTGTGTACATTGAGCCATCATATAACAAAGGTTTCACTATCTCACTCTCACTAAAGAAATTCGGTATTTTGGAATATTTGGATATGGGATACTCAAACTGTAATTTATTTCATTGGCATAGATGAAGGCACATAGTATATGCTCTGAAAGCTAAAACATGAAATCTGTATTATCATATGGACAATGCAGGGACACACATTAACTTTCCCTGGCCTTTATTCAGTGGCGGAACTAGCGAGGGGTGGGCCCAGGTGCGACAAAATGCTTTGCCCCCTCCCCCATCCCATCCAAGTCCACCCCCTCACCCCTGGAGAGGATCTGGTGAGGGGGACCTGCTCAGGGCCAGAGAAATGGATACCTAGCAACAGTGCCGTAACTAGACATTTTAGCATTGTGTGCAAGAAACGGCATCGGAGCCCCACCCCTGCATGCAAAACAGGGGCAGTGCGCGCCGTAGGCGCGCGCAAAAATACATAGTGGTGTGGCTTCGTGGGGAAGGGGTGTGGCCACAGAATAATACCAATTCATAAAACGGTGCACAGTAGTCTCCATTATTCAAATTACGCCGCACAGTAGCACCACTACACCAGGTAGAGACCCTTTTACACCTTACGGCGGACAGCGTCCCCTTTTTACACATTACGGCAGACAGCGTCCCATTTTTACACATTACGGCAGACAGCGTCCCCCTTTTTACACATTACGGCAGACAGCGTGCACTTTTTACACATAACGGCAGACAGCGTCCCCTTTTTACACATAACGGCAGACAGCGTCCCCTTTTTACACATAACGGCAGACAGCGTCCCCTTTTTACACATAACGGCAGACTGCGTACCCTTGTTACACATAGCGGCAGACAGCGTACACTTTTTACACATAACGGCAGACAGCGTCCCCTTGTTACACATAGCGGCAGACAGCGTACACTTTTTACACATAACGGCAGACGGCGTCCCCTTGTTACACATAGCGGCAGACAGCGTACACTTTTTACACATAGCGGCAGACAGCGTACACTTTTTACACATAACGGCAGACAGCGTACACTTTTTACACATAACGGCAGACAGTGTCCCCCTTTTTACACATTACGGCAGACAGCGTACACTTTTTACACATTACGGCAGACAGCGTCCCCCTTTTTACACATTACGGCAGATAGTGTGCACTTTTTACACATAACGGCAGACAGCGTCCCCTTTTTACACATAACGGCAGACAGTGTCCCCTTTTTACACATAACGGCAGACAGCGTGCCCTTGTTACACATAGCGGCAGACAGCGTACACTTTTTACACATAACGGCAGACAGCGTCCCCTTGTTACACATAGCGGCAGACAGCGTACACTTTTTACACATAACGGCAGACAGCGTCCCCCTTGTTACACATAACGGCAGACAGCGTGCCCTTGTTACACATAACGGCAGACAGCGTCCCCTTGTTACACATAACGGCAGACAGCGTCCCCTTGTTACACATAGCGGCAGACAGCGTACACTTTTTACACATAACGGCAGGCAGATTCCCCCTTTTTACACATAACGGCAGACAGCATGCCCTTGTTACACATAACGGCAGACAGCGTCCCCTTGTTACACATAACGGCAGACAGCGTCCCCTTGTTACACATAACGGCAGACAGCGTCCCCTTGTTACACATAGCGGCAGACAGCGTACACTTTTTACACATAACGGCAGGCAGATTCCCCCTTTTTACACATTACGGCAGACAGCGTCCCATTTTTACACGTTACGGCAGACAGCGTCCCCCTTTTTACACATTACGGCAGACAGCGTGCACTTTTTACACATAACGGCAGACAGCGTCCCCTTTTTACACATAACGGCAGACTGCGTACCCTTGTTACACATAGCGGCAGACAGCGTCCCCTTGTTACACATAACGGCAGACAGCGTCCCCTTGTTACACATAGCGGCAGACAGCGTACACTTTTTACACATAACGGCAGGCAGATTCCCCCTTTTTACACATTACGGCAAACAGCGTCCCATTTTTACACATTACGGCAGACAGCGTCCCCCTTTTTACACATTACGGCAGACAGCGTGCACTTTTTACACATAACGGCAGACAGCGTCCCCTTTTTACACATAACGGCAGACTGCGTACCCTTGTTACACATAGCGGCAGACAGCGTACACTTTTTACACATAACGGCAGACAGCGTCCCCTTGTTACACATAGCGGCAGACAGCGTACACTTTTTACACATAACGGCAGACAGCGTCCCCTTGTTACACATAGCGGCAGACAGCGTACACTTTTTACACATAACGGCAGACAGCGTCCCCTTGTTACACATAGCAGCAGACAGCGTACACTTTTTACACATAATGGCAGACAGCGTCCCCTTGTTACACATAGCGGCAGACAGCGTACACTTTTTACACATAACGGCAGACAGTGTCCCCCTTTTTACACATTACGGCAGACAGCGTACACTTTTTACACATTACGGCAGACAGCGTCCCCCTTTTTACACATTACGGCAGATAGTGTGCACTTTTTACACATAACGGCAGACAGCGTCCCCTTTTTACACATAACGGCAGACAGTGTCCCCTTTTTACACATAACGGCAGACAGCGTGCCCTTGTTACACATAGCGGCAGACAGCGTACACTTTTTACACATAACGGCAGACAGCGTCCCCTTGTTACACATAGCGGCAGACAGCGTACACTTTTTACACATAACGGCAGACAGCGTCCCCCTTTTTACACATAACGGCAGACAGCGTGCCCTTGTTACACATAACGGCAGACAGCGTCCCCTTGTTACACATAACGGCAGACAGCGTCCCCTTGTTACACATAGCGGCAGACAGCGTACACTTTTTACACATAACGTCAGACAGCGTACACTTTTTACACATAACGGCAGACAGCGTCCCCTTTTTACACATAACGGCAGACAGCGTCCCCTTTTTACACATAACGGCAGACTGCGTACCCTTGTTACACATAGCGGCAGACAGCGTCCCCTTGTTACACATAACGGCAGACAGCGTCCCCTTGTTACACATAGCGGCAGACAGCGTACACTTTTTACACATAACGGCAGGCAGATTCCCCCTTTTTACACATTACGGCAAACAGCGTCCCATTTTTACACATTACGGCAGACAGCGTCCCCCTTTTTACACATTACGGCAGACAGCGTGCACTTTTTACACATAACGGCAGACAGCGTCCCCTTTTTACACATAACGGCAGACTGCGTACCCTTGTTACACATAGCGGCAGACAGCGTACACTTTTTACACATAACGGCAGACAGCGTCCCCTTGTTACACATAGCGGCAGACAGCGTACACTTTTTACACATAACGGCAGACAGCGTCCCCTTGTTACACATAGCGGCAGACAGCGTACACTTTTTACACATAACGGCAGACAGCGTCCCCTTGTTACACATAGCAGCAGACAGCGTACACTTTTTACACATAACGGCAGACAGCGTCCCCTTGTTACACATAGCGGCAGACAGCGTACACTTTTTACACATAACGGCAGACAGTGTCCCCCTTTTTACACATTACGGCAGACAGCGTACACTTTTTACACATTACGGCAGACAGCGTCCCCCTTTTTACACATTACGGCAGATAGTGTGCACTTTTTACACATAACGGCAGACAGCGTCCCCTTTTTACACATAACGGCAGACAGTGTCCCCTTTTTACACATAATGGCAGACAGCGTGCCCTTGTTACACATAGCGGCAGACAGCGTACACTTTTTACACATAACGGCAGACAGCGTCCCCTTGTTACACATAACGGCAGACTGCGTACCCTTGTTACACATAGCGGCAGACAGCGTACACTTTTTACACATAACGGCAGACAGCGTCCCCTTGTTACACATAGCGGCAGACAGCGTACACTTTTTACACATAACGGCAGACAGCGTCCCCTTGTTACACATAGCGGCAGACAGCGTACACTTTTTACACATAACGGCAGACAGCGTCCCCTTGTTACACATAGCAGCAGACAGCGTACACTTTTTACACATAATGGCAGACAGCGTCCCCTTGTTACACATAGCGGCAGACAGCGTACACTTTTTACACATAACGGCAGACAGTGTCCCCCTTTTTACACATTACGGCAGACAGCGTACACTTTTTACACATTACGGCAGACAGCGTCCCCCTTTTTACACATTACGGCAGATAGTGTGCACTTTTTACACATAACGGCAGACAGCGTCCCCTTTTTACACATAACGGCAGACAGTGTCCCCTTTTTACACATAACGGCAGACAGCGTGCCCTTGTTACACATAGCGGCAGACAGCGTACACTTTTTACACATAACGGCAGACAGCGTCCCCTTGTTACACATAGCGGCAGACAGCGTACACTTTTTACACATAACGGCAGACAGCGTCCCCCTTTTTACACATAACGGCAGACAGCGTGCCCTTGTTACACATAACGGCAGACAGCGTCCCCTTGTTACACATAACGGCAGACAGCGTCCCCTTGTTACACATAGCGGCAGACAGCGTACACTTTTTACACATAACGGCAGACAGCGTACACTTTTTACACATAACGGCAGACAGCGTCCCCTTTTTACACATAACGGCAGACAGCGTCCCCTTTTTACACATAACGGCAGACTGCGTACCCTTGTTACACATAGCGGCAGACAGCGTCCCCTTGTTACACATAACGGCAGACAGCGTCCCCTTGTTACACATAGCGGCAGACAGCGTACACTTTTTACACATAACGGCAGGCAGATTCCCCCTTTTTACACATTACGGCAAACAGCGTCCCATTTTTACACATTACGGCAGACAGCGTCCCCCTTTTTACACATTACGGCAGACAGCGTGCACTTTTTACACATAACGGCAGACAGCGTCCCCTTTTTACACATAACGGCAGACTGCGTACCCTTGTTACACATAGCGGCAGACAGCGTACACTTTTTACACATAACGGCAGACAGCGTCCCCTTGTTACACATAGCGGCAGACAGCGTACACTTTTTACACATAACGGCAGACAGCGTCCCCTTGTTACACATAGCGGCAGACAGCGTACACTTTTTACACATAACGGCAGACAGCGTCCCCTTGTTACACATAGCAGCAGACAGCGTACACTTTTTACACATAACGGCAGACAGCGTCCCCTTGTTACACATAGCGGCAGACAGCGTACACTTTTTACACATAACGGCAGACAGTGTCCCCCTTTTTACACATTACGGCAGACAGCGTACACTTTTTACACATTACGGCAGACAGCGTCCCCCTTTTTACACATTACGGCAGATAGTGTGCACTTTTTACACATAACGGCAGACAGCGTCCCCTTTTTACACATAACGGCAGACAGTGTCCCCTTTTTACACATAATGGCAGACAGCGTGCCCTTGTTACACATAGCGGCAGACAGCGTACACTTTTTACACATAACGGCAGACAGCGTCCCCTTGTTACACATAGCGGCAGACAGCGTACACTTTTTACACATAACGGCAGACAGCGTCCCCCTTTTTACACATAACGGCAGACAGCGTGCCCTTGTTACACATAACGGCAGACAGCGTCCCCTTGTTACACATAACGGCAGACAGCGTCCCCTTGTTACACATAGCGGCAGACAGCGTACACTTTTTACACATAACGGCAGGCAGATTCCCCCTTTTTACACATAACGGCAGACAGCATGCCCTTGTTACACATAACGGCAGACAGCGTCCCCTTGTTACACATAACGGCAGACAGCGTCCCCTTGTTACACATAACAGCAGACAGCGTCCCCTTGTTACACATAACGGCAGACAGCGTCCCCTTGTTACACATAGCGGCAGACAGCGTACACTTTTTACACATAACGGCAGGCAGATTCCCCCTTTTTACACATTACGGCAGACAGCGTCCCATTTTTACACATTACGGCAGACAGCGTCCCCCTTTTTACACATTACGGCAGACAGCGTGCACTTTTTACACATAACGGCAGACAGCGTCCCCTTTTTACACATAACGGCAGACAGCGTCCCCTTTTTACACATAACGGCAGACAGCGTCCCCTTTTTACACATAACGGCAGACTGCGTACCCTTGTTACACATAGCGGCAGACAGCGTCCCCTTGTTACACATAACGGCAGACAGCGTCCCCTTGTTACACATAGCGGCAGACAGCGTACACTTTTTACACATAACGGCAGGCAGATTCCCCCTTTTTACACATTACGGCAAACAGCGTCCCATTTTTACACATTACGGCAGACAGCGTCCCCCTTTTTACACATTACGGCAGACAGCGTGCACTTTTTACACATAACGGCAGACAGCGTCCCCTTTTTACACATAACGGCAGACAGCGTCCCCTTTTTACACATAACGGCAGACTGCGTACCCTTGTTACACATAGCGGCAGACAGCGTACACTTTTTACACATAACGGCAGACAGCGTCCCCTTGTTACACATAGCGGCAGACAGCGTACACTTTTTACACATAACGGCAGACAGCGTCCCCTTGTTACACATAGCGGCAGACAGCGTACACTTTTTACACATAACGGCAGACAGCGTCCCCTTGTTACACATAGCGGCAGACAGCGTACACTTTTTACACATAACGGCAGACAGTGTCCCCCTTTTTACACATTACGGCAGACAGCGTACACTTTTTACACATTACGGCAGACAGCGTCCCCCTTTTTACACATTACGGCAGATAGTATGCACTTTTTACACATAACGGCAGACAGCGTCCCCTTTTTACACATAACGGCAGACAGCGTCCCCTTGTTACACATAGCGGCAGACAGCGTACACTTTTTACACATAACGGCAGGCAGATTCCCCCTTTTTACACATAACGGCAGACAGCGTCCCCTTGTTACACATAACGGCAGACAGCGTCCCCTTGTTACACATAACGGCAGACAGCGTCCCCTTGTTACACATAACGGCAGACAGCGTCCCCTTGTTACACATAACGGCAGACAGCGTCCCCTTGTTACACATAGCGGCAGACAGCGTACACTTTTTACACATAACGGCAGACAGTGTCCCGCTTTTTACACATAACGGCAGACAGTGTCCCCCTTTTTACACATTACGGCAGACAGCGTACACTTTTTACACATTACAGCAGACAGCGTACACTTTTTACACATTACGGCAGACAGCGTACACTTTTTACACATTACGGCAGACAGCGTACACTTTTTACACATTACGGCAGACAGCGTGCCCTTGTTACACATAGCGGCAGACAGCGTACACTTTTTACACATAACGGCAGGCAGATTCCCCCTTTTTACACATTACGGCAGACAGCGTCCCATTTTTACACATTACGGCAGACAGCGTCCCCCTTTTTACACATTACGGCAGACAGCGTGCACTTTTTACACATAACGGCAGACAGCGCCCCCTTTTTACACATAACGGCAGACAGCGTCCCCTTTTTACACATAACGGCAGACTGCGTACCCTTGTTACACATAGCGGCAGACAACGTACACTTTTTACACATAACGGCAGACAGCGTCCCCTTGTTACACATAGCGGCAGACAGCGTACACTTTTTACACATAACGGCAGACAGCGTCCCCTTGTTACACATAGCGGCAGACAGCGTACACTTTTTACACATAACGGCAGACAGCGTCCCCTTGTTACACATAGCGGCAGACAGCGTCCCCTTTTTACACATAACGGCAGACAGTGTCCCCCTTTTTACACATTACGGCAGACAGCGTCCCCTTTTTACACATTACGGCAGACAGTGTCCCCCTTTTTACACATTACGGCAGACAGCGTACACTTTTTACACATTACGGCAGACAGCGTCCCCCTTTTTACACATTACGGCAGATAGTGTGCACTTTTTACACATAACGGCAGACAGCGTCCCCTTTTTACACATAACGGCAGACAGCGTCCCCTTGTTACACATAGCGGCAGACAGCGTACACTTTTTACACATAACGGCAGGCAGATTCCCCCTTTTTACACATAACGGCAGACAGCGTCCCCTTGTTACACATAACGGCAGACAGCGTCCCCTTGTTACACATAACGGCAGACAGCGTCCCCTTGTTACACATAACGGCAGACAGCGTCCCCTTGTTACACATAACGGCAGACAGCGTCCCCTTGTTACACATAGCGGCAGACAGCGTACACTTTTTACACATTACAGCAGACAGCGTACACTTTTTACACATTACGGCAGACAGCGTACACTTTTTACACATTACGGCAGACAGCGTCCCCCTTTTTACACATTACGGCAGACAGCGTGCCCTTGTTACACATAGCGGCAGACAGCGTACACTTTTTACACATAACGGCAGGCAGATTCCCCCTTTTTACACATTACGGCAGACAGCGTCCCATTTTTACACATTACGGCAGACAGCGTCCCCCTTTTTACACATTACGGCAGACAGCGTGCACTTTTTACACATAACGGCAGACAGCGTCCCCTTTTTACACATAACGGCAGACAGCGTCCCCTTTTTACACATAACGGCAGACTGCGTACCCTTGTAACACATAGCGGCAGACAGCGTACACTTTTTACACATAACGGCAGACAGCGTCCCCTTGTTACACATAGCGGCAGATAGCGTACACTTTTTACACATAACGGCAGACAGCGTCCCCTTGTTACACATAGCGGCAGACAGCGTACACTTTTTACACATAACGGCAGACAGCGTCCCCTTGTTACACATAGCGGCAGACAGCGTACACTTTTTACACATAACGGCAGACAGTGTCCCCCTTTTTACACATTACGGCAGACAGCATACACTTTTTACACATTACGGCAGACAGCGTCCCCCTTTTTACACATTACGGCAGATAGTGTGCACTTTTTACACATAACGGCAGACAGCGTCCCCTTTTTACACATAATGGCAGACAGCGTCCCCTTGTTACACATAGCGGCAGACAGCGTACACTTTTTACACATAACGGCAGGCAGATTCCCCCTTTTTACACATAACGGCAGACAGCGTCCCCTTGTTACACATAACGGCAGACAACGTCCCCTTGTTACACATAACGGCAGACAGCGTCCCCTTGTTGCACATAACGGCAGACAGCGTCCCCTTGTTACACATAACGGCAGACAGCGTCCCCTTGTTACACATAGCGGCAGACAGCGTACACTTTTTACACATAACGGCAGACAGTGTCCCCCTTTTTACACATAACGGCAGACAGTGTCCCCCATTTTACACATTACGGCAGACAGCGTACACTTTTTACACATTACGGCAGACAGCGTACACTTTTTACACATTACGGCAGACAGCGTACACTTTTTACACATTACGGCAGACAGCGTACACTTTTTACACATTACGGCAGACAGCGTGCCCTTGTTACACATAGCGGCAGACAGCGTACACTTTTTACACATAACGGCAGGCAGATTCCCCCTTTTTACACATAACGGCAGACAGCGTCCCCTTGTTACACATAACGGCAGACAGCGTCCCCTTGTTACACATAGCGGCAGACAGCGTCCCCTTGTTACACATAGCGGCAGACAGCGTCCCCTTGTTACACATAGCGGCAGACAGCGTACACTTTTTACACATAACGGCAGACAGTGTCCCCCTTTTTACACAATACGGCAGACAGCGTACACTTTTTACACATAGCGGCAGACAGCGTGCCCTTGTTACACATAGCGGCAGACAGCGTGCCCTTGTTACACATAGCGGCAGACAGCGTACACTTTTTTACACATAACGGCAGGCAGATTCCCCCTTTTTACACATTGCGGCAGGAGAAGAAAGAAAGAAAGAAAGAGAAAGAAAGAAAGAAAGAAAGAAAGAAAGAAAGAAAGAAAGAAAGAAAGAAAGAAAGAAAGAAAGAAAGAAAGAAAGAAAGAAAGAAAGAAAGAAAGAAAACTTACCCTCTCCGCTGGCTCAGGCTCCTCGGTGCAGCTTGACGATTCCCGGGCAGTAGAGAAGGAGGAGGAGGGAGGTGGAGGAGGGAGCCGCAGCAGCGCTGTGTCATTGGTGGAGGCGCTGCTACTGCTGCCCCTCTGCTTCACTATAGGCTGTTCTCGGAAGACAGCCTATAGTGAAGCAGAGGGGCAGCAGCAGCAGCGCCTCCTCCAGTAACAAAGCGCTGCTACGGCTCCCTCCTCCACCTCCCTCCCCTCCTGCTTCCCTCGTACAGCTGCTCCTCTCCTCTCCGGGCGGCTGTGCGCTGCGGGCAGCGGTTGCCCGCAGCACACAGTGGCATGTAATGAGTCAGTTTGACTCATTACATGCTTTGGGCCCCTGGACAGAGGCGGGCCCCAGTGCAACACACTGGTTGCACTGGCGGTAGTTCCGCCTCTGCCTTTATTCACTTTTACTGTAGAGAATGTTTTTGTCTTTTTCTTACCCGAGTCTTTCTTGCAGGATGTGTTAAAGGAGAAACCTTGATTGACATCAGTATCGGATCCATCATTCACCAACTCTTCCAAGTCTGTGAATTTTTTAAGAAGATCACTATGCTAAGGTTACACGAGTCATGTATCATGGAACTCAAGAAATGGGTGGACACCCGCACTGGAGCTTTTGATTGGGCTTATGCATCTGAGATGGCACCCAAGCTGGGTGGTGTTAGGTAAAACATAATTAAATTGTGACATCCAATACAGCTTCCTAAGCAGACAGATCCATTACAAAGCAAAAAGATACACAGGTATATTCAGGTAGGAGAAAAAGATACGATCTCACTTGCGCTCCAAAATTGTCCAACAATATAGTAGATCCTTGATGTGATGATTAGCTGATGTAGTCAGGTCACACGTAATTTTCACATGAATTCACACGTTATCCGGAAATATTCACATTAGAAAAATTAATGAACATATGATAGTGTAATACTGTATATGAGCAAAGTTCCTCCCATGGGCCCTCATTCCGAGTTGATCGGTCGCAAGGCGAATTTAGCAGAGTTACACACGCTAAGCCGCCGCCTACTGGGAGTGAATCTTAGCTTCTTAAAATTGCGACCGATGTATGCGCAATATTGCGATTACTAACTACTTAGCAGTTTCAGAGTAGCTTCAGACTTACTCTGCCTGTGCGATCAGTTCAGTGCTTGTCGTTCCTGGTTGACGTCACAAACACACCCAGCGTTCGCCCAGGCACTCCCACCGTTTCTCCAGCCACTCCTGCGTTTTTTCCGGAAACGGTAGCGTTTTCAGCCACACGCCCCTGAAACGCCGTGTTTCCGCCCAGTAACACCCATTTCCTGTCAATCACATTACGATCGCCGGAGCGAAGAAAAAGCCGTGAGTAAAAATACTTTCTTCATAGTAAAGTTACTTGGCGCAGTCGCAGTGCGAACTTTGCGCATGCGTACTAAGCGGATTTTCACTGCGATGCGATGAAAAATACCGAGCGAACAACTCGGAATGAGGGCCATGGTGTAGACAGGGAGAAGATGGATGTGTAAACAGTCCCAATCCAAAAGAAGAGATCCTCTACCTTTTATGTGCCAACCCAAAGTGGTGAAGGAAACTTGAATAACTTCTTACATGTATGCTTACTTGTAACTAGAAGGTGCGAAGCACATAATGGTTTCTATCTCTTACATCCTAGAGGATGCTGGGGTCCACACTAGTACCATGGGGTATAGACGGGTCCACTAGGAGCCACTGGCACATTAAGAGTTTGAGAGTGTGGGCTGGCTCCTCCCTCTATGCCCCTCCTACCAGACTCAGTTTAGAAAATGTGCCCGGAGGAGCCGGTCACAGCTAGGGAAGCTCTTCAGAGTTTCTCTAGTAAAGTTATTTTTTAGAGTATATTATTTTACAGGGAGGCTGCTGGCAACAGCCTCCCTGCTTCGAGGGACTAAGGGGGGAAGTAGTGTCCGCCCTGCGGGGTCTGAGCCACTATCTCCGCTGACAGGACACTGAGCTCATGAGGGTATCGAATGTTCCCCGCCACAGGGTATCGCTCACCCCGGCAGCATGCCGCCACCCCCTTACAGAGGCAGAAGATCAGAAGATGGCGAGATATGGCAGCACAAGGGTAGGAGTGCAGTGCTGAGTGGCTGCGCTCAGGGAAGGCTCAGCGGCACACATTGTTGGCGCTATGAGGGGCGTCCTGAGCCAGCGTCTTAATACCCTACACTGGTCACAGACGCTCGGAGACTGAATCCCCAGGCTAGCGTCAGAATCCGCAGTACACAGATGCTAACCGGCCCCGGCTAGCGACGGAATCCTCAGGCCAGTATAAAGAATTGTGCGGAAAGACGCGCCATCTTCAGGAGGCTGAGCTTCTCCTCAGAGCGGACCCTGCAGCGTTCATCTCCTTTCCCTGCCTGCAGTTTCTATACAAGGGAGCTATCCCTCCAATCAACTCCAGCTATCCTGAGCGGTACCAGGGGCTTGTAGAAAGGTGGTGAGGCTGTGTAAAATCTGTGTAGTCCATTAAGGAACACAGATAGAGCTGGTAGTTTTATTTGCTCCACCTCAGAGAGCGCTGTGTGTGGGTTGGCTCCAATCTCTGTGTCTCTCTCTGCCATACTTGGGGGACGGGGAAGCTGTGACTGACAATTCCCTGTGTGTGTGTGTATGTGGGTGTTCAATAACTTTCATAGCCATGTCTAGGGACTCGGTGTCATATGCTGCTGAAGTGGTTTCCTCTCAGGAGGAATCCATTTCATGTACACAGAAATGTAATCACGTTGCTTAACCAGCGTCTAAATACCCTAAACTGGTTACGGGCGCTAGCCGGAGACTGAATCCCCAGACTAGAGACTGAATCCTCAGTACACAGATGCTGGCCGGGGACTGAATCCCCAGACTAGAGACTGAATCCTCAGTACACAGACGCTGGCCGGGGACTGAATCCCCAGACTAGAGACTGAATCCTCAGTACACAGACGCTGGCCGGAGACTGAATCTTCAGTACACAGACGCTGGCCGGGGACTGAATCCTCAGTACACAGACGCTGGCCGGAGACTGAATCCCCAGACTAGAGACTGAATCCTCAGTACACAGACGCTGGCCGGGGACTGAATCCCCAGACTAGAGACTGAATCCTCAGTACACAGACGCTGGCCGGGGACTGAATCCCCAGACTAGCGACTGAATCCTCAGTACACAGACGCTGGCCGGAGACTGAATCCTCAGTACACAGACGCTGGCCGGAGACTGAATCCTCAGTACACAGACGCTGGCCGGGGACTGAATCCTCAGTACACAGACGCTGGCCGGGGACTGAATCTCCCAGCTTGCAACGGAATCCTCAGGCCAGTATATAGAAGTTGCGCTGGAAGACGCGCCATCTTCGGTGGGCGGAGCTTCTTCTCAGTGCGAACTCAGCAGACTTCACCTCCATTTTCCGTCTGCAGCTCCTATTGCATAGACTGCGAACGGTGATGGAGACGTGCTGAGGGGGGGACGGCACCCCTTGCGGGATCAGTACGTAATCCCGCTGGACGGGATCCCAGCGGTCAAAATATCCTGACCACACAATCCCGACAGGGGTGGCGAGCGGAACGCAGCCCCTTGCGGGCACGGTGCCTCGCTACGCTCGGCACACTATTATATTGGACACCCACGGAGGGAGAATATGTCGGGATTGTGGCGGTCGGGATTCCAGCGTCGGTATTTCGACCGCCGGGATCCCGTCCAGCGGGATGTTGACCGCATCCCCCCCTTGCAGGGGATGCAGCTCATGTGGGAGGCCATTAGCTATATATGTTAAATATTGCTGAGGGAGCTTACTTCACTGACAATAAGAAAGCCTTGCTAACCTTCCCTGCATCTAATGTATTAAACTCTGTTAGTAATATCCTGAGAGAAGGATAGAATGAATTGGGACATCTGTGTCCAGACTGTAAAGGATGGTGGTTTTACCAGTCCCGGGCTCTGCCGCGTTGAACGAACCAGCTGATCGCGGGATTGACGCTATGCTCAAATCCATATACACGGCTTCGGGGCCAATACTACGACCTACCATTGCCCGTGTATGGATTTCTAAAGCTGTACTAAAGCTGACACGTTACTTGAGAAATTGATTACAATGGATAAGGTGACGTTGAATTGTTCTTACGTAACATACAGGATTCTGCGGGATTTACGGTGGAATCCATGAAAGACCTGGGTTTGACGGCTGCAGGAATTTCTTCCATGTCCATTTCAGCTCCACAGCACCAAGGGTTTTCACCAAGGTGATGGCGGAAATTATGGTTCTCCTCCGCAGGCAGGGGGTGGACATAATTCCGTATCTGGACAATCTGCTTATAAAGGCATCATCCAAGGAGAAGCTGTTTCAGTTAATAGCTCTCATGACCCTGCTTCTCAAGGAACAGGGTTGAATCCTGAATATCCCAAAATCTAATTTGGAACCAACCAGGAGGTTGTCCTTTCTGGGAATGATCCTCGACACGGAGGTGCAGAGGGTGTTTCTTCCAGAGGAAAAAGCGTTGGTGATGCAAACAATGGTCCGGGATTTCCTGAAGCCAGCCCGGGTGTCGGTTCATCAGTACATTCGCCTTCTGGGGAAGATGGTGACCTCTGACGAGGCTCTGCAGTATGGGAGGTTTCACGCTCGGCCCTTCCAACTGGATCTCCTGAACAAGTGGTCGGGATCCCATCCCACATGCACCAGAGAATACGACTGTCGCCAAAGGCCAGGATTTCACTCCTCTGGTGGCTACAATTACCTCACCTTCTGAAGGGTCACAGGTTCGGGATTCAGGACTGGATCCTTCTAACCATGGATCAAGTCTCCGGGGGTTGGGCACACTCACTCAAGGGGGAACCTTCCAAGGAGGGTGGTCAAGTCTGGTAGCCGGCTTGCCGATGAACGTTCTGGAACTAAGAGTACAACAGTCTTCTCCAAGCGGCCCATCTTCTGAGAAATTGGGCCATTCAAGTACAGTCGGACAACGTAACGACAGTGGCTTACATAAACCGACAAGGCAGAATGAAGTGCAGAGCTGCAATGTCAGAGGTAACAAGAATCATCCACTGGGCAGAAAAACACGCATTGGCGCTGTCAGCAATCTTCATTCCAGGAGTAGTCAATTGGGAAGCAGACTTCCTCAGCAGACACGATCTCTATCCAGGGGGGTGAGGCCTCCATCCGGAGGTGTTCAAGGAGGTAACAGATCTTTGGGGCATACCCCAAATCTATATGATGGCCTCTCCTCTTAACAAGAAGCTTTGGCTGTATTGTTCCAGGTCGAGGGATCCACAAGCAGTGGCGGTGGACGCACTAGTGACTCCGTGGTTGTTCCAGTCGGTGTACGTGTTTCCTCCACTTCCACTCATTCCAAGAGTTCTCAACTCATAAGTAGAACAGGAGTTCAGGCAATCCTCATTGCTCCGGACTAGCCAAGAAGGGCTTGGTACGCGGATCTTCTGGATCTACTGCAAGAAGAGCCGAGGCCTCTTCCTCTTCGGGAGGACCTGCTGCAGCAGGGGCCGTTTGCCTATCAAGACTTACCACGGCTACGTTTGACGGCATGGAGGTTGAACGCCAGATACTAGCTTGGAAAGGCATTCGAACAAGGTTATTCCTACCCTGATACAGGCTAGGAAAGGTGTAACATCTAAACATTACCATTGTATTTGAAAAAAATATGTGTCTTGGTGTGAATCCAAGAAATTTCCTGTGGTGGAGTTTAAACTGGGACGGATTCTCCTCTTCCTGCAAGCAGTGTGGATATGGGCCTATGGTTGGGATCCAAAATGTGGATATGTGGATATGGGCCTATGGTTGGGATCCAAAAAGGTACAGATTTCGGCCCTATCCATTTTCTTCCAGAAACGGTTGGCTGCCCTCCCTGAGGTTCAGACTTTTTTGAAGGGAGTTCTGCACATCCAACCTCCCTTTGTACCGCCTACGGCGCCCTGGGATCTTAACGTGATGTTGCAGTTCCTCCAGTCGGACTGGTTTGAGCCTCTACAGGAGGTTGAGGTCAAGTTTCTCACGTGGAAGGCTGTCACTTTGTTGGCCTTAGCTTCTGCTAGACGTGTGTCGGAGTTGGGGGCTTTGTCATGTAAAAGCCCATACTTGATCTTCCATGAAGATAGAGGTGAGCTTCGGACACGTCAGCAATTTCTTCTGAAGGTTGTGTCGGCATTTCATATCAACCAACCTATTGTGGTGCCAGTTGCGACTGACTCCTCAATTTCATCACAGTCCTTAGATGTTGTAAGGGCTCTAAAAATCTATGTGAGGAGAACTGCTCGTCACAGAAAATCAGACTCTCTGTTTGTCCTGTATGATCCCAAGAAAATTGGGTGTCCTGCTTCTAGCAGAAGATCTCTCGCTGGATCGGGTTCACTATTTAGCATGCGTATTCTACGGCAGGCTTGCCGTGTCCTACGTCTTAAGACCCACTTTACTCGTAAGGTTGGTTCTTCCTGGGTGGTTGCCCGGGGTGTCTCGGCATTACAACTCTGCCGAGCAGCTACTTGGTCAGGGTCAAATACGTTCGCAAAGTTCTACACGTTCGATACTTTGGCCTCTGAGGACCTTAAGTTTGGTCAATTTGTTCTACAGGAGCCTCCGTGCTCTCCCTCCCGTTCTGGGAGCTTTGGTACATCCCCATGGTACTAATGTGGACGTAAGAGAAAATAGGATTTGAATTACCTACCGGTAAATCCTTTTCTCTTAGTCCGTAGAGGATGCTGGGCGCCCGCCCATTGCTTCGTTATCCTGCATTGGTTATTTAGTTCAGTACTGCTTAGTTCTGGGTAAGTACTGTCTTGTTAATTGGTAAGTAATCCTGTTTCAGCCATTGCTGATGTTTCAAGCTAGTTAGCTTGGGTTGCCTTGTGTGTGAGCTGGTGTGAATCTCACCACTATCTGTGTGTAATCCTTCTCTCGAAGATGTCTGTCTCCTTAGGCACAGTTTCTTGATTGGAGGGATAGCTCCCTTGTATAGAAACTGCAGGCAGGGAAAGGAGATGAACGCTGCAGGGTCCGCTCTGAGGAGAAGCTCAGCCTCCTGAAGATGGCGCGTCTTCCCGCACAATTCTTTATACTGGCCTGAGGATTCCGTCGCTAGCCGGGGCCGGTTAGCATCTGTGTACTGCGGATTCTGACGCTAGCCTGGGGATTCAGTCTCCGAGCGTCTGTGACCAGTGTAGGGTATTAAGACGCTGGCTCAGGACGCCCCTCATAGCGCTAACAATGTGTGCCGCTGAGCCTTCCCTGAGCGCAGCCACTCAGCACTGTGCTCCTACCCTTGTGCTGCCATATCTCGCCATCTTCTGATCTTCTGCCTCTGTAAGGGAGTGGCGGCATGCTGCTGGGGTGAGCGATCCCCTGTGGCAGGGAACATTCGATACCCTCAGGAGCTCAGTGTCCTGTCAGCGGAGATAGTGGCTCAGACCCCGCAGGGCGGACACTACTTCCCCCCTTAGTCCCTCGAAGCAGGGAGGCTGTTGCCAGCAGCCTCCCTGTAAAATAATATACTCTAAAAAATAACTTTACTAGAGAAACTCTGAAGAGCTTCCCTAGCTGTGACCGGCTCCTCCGGGCACATTTTCTAAACTGAGTCTGGTAGGAGGGGCATAGAGGGAGGAGGCAGCCCACACTCTCAAACTCTTAAAGTGCCAGTGGCTCCTAGTGGACCCGTATATACCCCATGGTACTAATGTCATCCCCAGCATTCTTTACAGACTACGAGAAAAGGATTTACTGGTAGGTAATTAAAATCCTATTTTTGGGCCTCTTAATACGTACTGTATTGGCAGGAAATATATGGAGACTGGGATCTCTCAAGACATGTACATGAAGCCAAAAAAGGGACCGTATTACGGGCCCACTTTTAAAACCTATTACAGGTTGAGTATCCCATATCCAAATATTCTGAAATACGGAATATTCCGAAATACGGACTTTTTTGAGTGAGATTGAGATAGTGAAACCTTTGTTTTCTGATGGCTCAATGTACACAAACTTTGTTTAACACACAAAGTTATTAAAAATATTGTATTAAATGACCTTCAGGCTGTGTGTATAAGGTGTATATGAAACATAAATGAATTGTGTGAATGTATACACACTTTGTTTAATGCACAAAGTTATAAAAAATATTGGCTAAAATGACCTTCAGGCTGTGTGTATAAGGTGTATATGTAACATAAATGCATTCTGTGCTTAGATTTAGGTCCCATCACCATGATATCTCATTATGGTATGCAATTATTCCAAAATACGGAAAAATCCCATATCCAAAATACCTCTGGTCCCAAGCATTTTGGATAAGGGAGACTCAACCTGTAATATTTATTCAAAATAATAAAATCAATAAAAAATGGGAAAAACAACCATACCATATGTTGTAGATATTAAATACAATCCACTGAAGATGTAACCCGGGCATCAATAACAGTGGGAACCGCAATATGGTATCTGGTTGACAGCCCAATTTCCAAAGAACACTATTTCTACGCATTTCGACGCTCTGCGGCGTCTTTTTCAAGATAACAAAATGCCCATAAATATCCAGAAAATAATCCAAATTAAATAAACATACAAAACAACTACTGCCAAATAAATTAAATAAACAGAGACAACATGATAGCATTACATACCACTGATGTCTGCTTGTAACATATATCTGGGAAGCAATAGGAGGAGTGTTTATATCCTCACTGCTGCTAGACAACCCCTTGGTATGCCAATAGAAAACTCCCAAGATGCCTCTGAATTCAATTTCGAACCAATAGGATTAAGTGTGGCAATTAATAAAAAGGCGCCAGTATAAACAAACACCTGTTAGACTTTCACTGTCACAAGAAAGTGCTCTACCATGACCGCATGTGGGTCTCCACTTCCACAAACATGAAGACTCACACAAGTCCGTGTCACGGACGTGCCACGTCATCCATTGCACTCTTGATAGCCGAGGTCACGTGGCTGCAGCCGCAACCACATGACCTCGGCCGTGCATCTGCGGCTTTCCGTAGCCATGACCACGGTGTCTACAACCCGCCCGGGGACGCGCCACACAACAATCCCCAGAGACATTCACAATATGTCCACATGATCGTGGGTGTGCAAAGGTTAAGGGGGTGTAGCCCCTTACAACAGAGTGAAGAGCGCCCGTAGGGCGCGATGAATCACCTAGTATAAAATATCACAGTTATTCATGACCCAACTACAAACCAGAGGGTCATGTTGACACTTGATATTCTTTTTCGGTTTCATACTTATTATACATCATTATATACTGCCCCTTCTGATAACCCAGAATTGCATAGCCATTTGCTGGATGAGACTGGTTCACCATAGAGATGAGCGGGTTCAGTTCTCAGAAAACCGAACCCTACCGAACTTTGCCTTCCGAGTCCGGATCCGAGCCAGGCTTGGATTTTCCCTCTTGACTCGGAAACCCGAACGCGGCAAAACGTCATCATCCCACTGTCGGATTCTCGCGGGATTTGGATTCCATATAAGGAGCCGTGCGTCGCGTCCATTTTCACTCCAGTCTCGAAGAGTGAGAGGACGTGTCCTCAGTGTGTTCAGTGTCTGTGTGTTGGGGCAGGAAAGTGGGGTGGCAAGTGTTGTGCTGCTCAGCCCAGTCCAGTGTAGTCACTCAGTGTATTGTGCTGCATCAGTCCAGGCAGTCACAGTGTTGGTGTTCTCTGCTGCCATATATCCAGTGTAGCTGTAAAGTGGTGCTGTGTTGTGCAGACCAGTCCAGTGTAGTCAGTGTATTGTGCTGTATCAGTCCAGCCAGTCACAGTGTTGGTGTTCTCTGCTGCCATATATCCAGTGTAGCTGTAAAGTGGTGCTGTGTTGTGGAGACCAGTCCAGTGTAGTCAGTGTATTGTGCTGTATCAGTCCAGGCAGATATATCCAGTGTAGCTGTAAAGTGGTGCTGTGTTGTGCAGACCAGTCCAGTGTAGTCAGTGTATTGTGCTGCATCAGTCCAGCCAGTCACAGTGTTGGTGTTCTCTGCTGCCATATATCCAGTGTAGCTGTATAAAGTAGTGCTGTGTTGTGCAGACCAGTGGTAGTGTCCTGTGTCATCAGTAATTCCAGTGACGATATACGCTGCTACTATATATCCACTGCTGCAGTATAACAATTATAACAACCTGTTGGGCTGCATCAGACCAGTGGTAGTGTCATGTGTCATCAGTAATTCCAGTGACGATATACGCTGCTGCTGCTGCTGCTGTATATTCACTGCTGCAGTATAACAATTATAACAACCTGTTGGGCTGCATCAGACCAGTGGTAGTGTCCTGTGTCATCAGTAATTCCAGTGACGATATACGGTGCTGCTATATATCCACTGCTGCAGTATAACAATTATAACAACCTGTTGTGCTGCATCAGACCAGTGGTAGTGTTCTGTGTCAACAGGAATTCCAGTCATTTCTGTGACGCATATTGTCTCATATAACTCCCCAAAAATAATGGAGAACAAAAGATTTGAGGAGAAAATAGGGAAAGATCAAGAAGAACCACTTCCTCCTAGTGCTGAAGCTGCTGCCACTAGTCATGACATAGACGATGAAATGCCATCAACGTTGTCTGCCAAGGCCGATGCCCAATGTGATAGCAGAGGGAGTGTAAAATCCAAAAAGCCAAACTTCAGCCAATATGCCATTTACGATACGGAGTGGCAAGGAACGGCTAAGGCCCTGGCCTATGTTCATGACTAGTGGTTCAGCTTCACATGACGATGGAAGCCCTCATAACTGAGGCCTTGACACTTATGTTGGTGGTAGACATGCATCCGGTATCCGCCATTAGTGCAGTGGGATTTAGACAATTGATGGAGGTATTGTGTCCCCGGTAACAAATCCCATCTAGATTCCACTTCACTAGGCAGGTGATAGCGAGATTTTGCCATTTAATTCATGTGATTTGGACGTATAATTACAGTGATTTTGCCAATTAATTTCAGCGATTTATAATTATTAATTACAGTGATCTTGCCAATTAATTCCAGTGATTTGGACATATAATTACAGTGATTATGACAATTAATGTCAGTGATTTATAATTATTAATTACAGTGATGTTTCCATTTAATTCCAGTGATTTGGACGTATAATTCCAGTGATTTTGCCAATTAATGTCAGTGATTTACAATTATTAATTACAGTGATCTTTCCAATTAATTCCAGTGATTTGGACGTATAATTCCAGTTGGAATTGTTTGTATCACTTGGCTTAGTCATACAGCTACCTAATTGCACCTCTTCGACATCTTTGCATGAGGTGCTGTTTGGGGCCTAGTTTTTGAAAAGTGCCATCATGTGTGACACTGCCGTATGAGTCCAGGGGTACTGCTGTATTAGTCCTGGGGTACTGCCCTATAAGTCCACCAAATGCCGATTTTTTTTAAAGTGACTGGAGCGTGCTGGAGATGCTGTCAGTGGACCGAACAATTGCGGCCCACTCTCGACATTCAGCCACTGTGTGACACTACTTGATGGGCCAGGTGGTTGTGTCGCTTACATAGCTTAGTCATACAGCAACCTCGGTGCACCTTTTTTTCTTCTTTGGATCATGTGCTGTTTGGGGCCTTTTTTTGATATCTGCCCTCCTGTCTGCCACTGCAGTGCCACGCCTAGATGGGCCAATTGTGTGTGTCGCTTGGCTTAGTCATACAACTGCCTCATTGCAAATCTTTTTCTTCTTTGCATGATGTGCTGTTTGGGGCCTTTTTTTTATATCTGCCCTCCTGTCTGACACTGCAGTGCCACGCCAAGATGGGCCAGGTGATTGTGTTGTCCACTTGTGTCGCTTAGCTTAGTCATACTGCCGCCTCGGTGCAACTTTTAGCCCTAAAAAGCAATATTGTGAGGTGTGAGGTGTTCAGAATAGACTGGAAATGAGTGGAGATGATTGTTATTGAGGTTAATAATACCGTAGGAGCAAAATTACCCCCAAATTCCATGATTTTAGCTGTTTTTATGGTTTTTGTAAAAAAACCATCCAGATCCAAAACCAAAACACGCAAATGGAATTAGAACCAAAACCAAAACACAATAGACAAAAAGTGCCAGCCGCACATCTCTAGTTTACCAAAACTCTCTTTGACCCAAAGGGAATTCCTTCATGGAAACATTATGGAATTAGAGGTTGCTACAGTAATCTCACAGCTTCCTATCAAATCACCTGGTCCTGATGGATTCTCTAGGGAATGCTATCAAAATACTGAAACTCTATATTGTTCCCATTCTAACTTCCCTTCATCAAAGGATCCATGGGGTTGAAATACCTTTTTAAAAATTTCACGGAAGCCCATATGATTATATTTCCAAAACATGGGCCCTCATTCCGAGTTGTTCGCTCGCTAGCTGCTTTTAGCAGCTTTGCACAAGCTAGGCCGCCGCCTACTGGGAGTGAATCGTAGCATAGTAGAATTGCGTACGAAAGATTCGCAGAATTGCGAAAAGAAACTTATTTGCAGTTTCTGAGTAGCTCGAGACTTACTCTGCCACTGCGATCAGTTCAGTCAGTTTCGTTCCTGGTTTGACGTCACAAACACTCCCAGCGTTCGCCCAGACACTCCCCCGTTTCTCCAGCCATTCCCGCGTTTTTCCCAGAAACGGTAGCGTTTTTTCCGCACACACCCATAAAACGGCCAGTTTCCGCCCAGAAACACCCACTTCCTGTCAATCACACTCCGATCACCAGAACGAAGAAATTTCTTCATAAAGCCGTGAGTAAAATACCAAACTTATTAGCAAATTTACTTGGCGCAGACGCACTGCGAACATTGCGCATGCGCATTAGCGACTAATCGCTCCGTTGCGGGGAAAAATCACAGCGAACAACTCGAAATGAGGGCCATGGTAAGGACCTTGAAATGCTCTTTTCCTATAGGCCTATTATACCCCTTACACTCAAGCTATCCTGAGTCGCACCTGGGATTTTGTACACAGGTTCTTCCTGGGTGCAACCCAGCTGAGACCCCTTTCAGACTGGCAGTCTGACCTGGCTTATTGCCGGGTTGGTGACGTCACTTCTGACACATCCCAAGGCGGCACTTGGAGATGAGATCATCTCCAAGTGCCGCCTCTTCCTATGCAGTGAACAGGTCCCAACCAAGCTTACCCATTCACACTACACTGCATGCTGGGTTGAATCCATGTTCAAACCTGCTCGCTACCCGGGTTTAAATGCTGGCTCTCTCAACCCAGCTTGTTTCAAGATGGAGATTTCACACTGCACAATGGGGGTAATACAGAACCGATCGCACGCTGCCTTTTTTTGCAGCCATACGATCGGGTATGAACAGCACATGCGTAAGGTCCGCAATGCGCAGGCGCATCGCTGGCCGGCGATCCGACGGACTCTACGAAAAAAGCGATCGCAAGAAGATTGACTGGAAGAAGGCGTTCGTGGGCAGCAACTCACCGTTTTCAGGGAGTGTCTAGGAAAAAACAGGCGTGCCCGGCCGTTTACAGGGAGGGTTCCTGACATCAGCTCCGTCCAGGGTCATCGCAGCAGCTGAGTAAGGCCTGAGCTGTGCAGAGACTGGACAAGCTTTAGTTTGTGCAGCTCTCTGCACAAGCATTCGTAACACTGCACAGCGATTACCCGCTCCCGTGTAGGCGGCGACAACCTGATCGCTGCAGTGCAAAAAATAGACTGCTAGAGATCAGGTCTGAATCACCCCCAATATCCCGGGTTGTTCCTGTGCGTTCACATGTTGTGGACACCCACAGAGGGAGAATAGCCTGTGTCACTGGTATTCTGGCGTTGGTATTTCACCGCTCATCGGGATTCCGGCATTGGTATTGTAATCGCCAGGATCCTGGCAGGCGGTGTTTTAACAGTTTCCTGTCTAGGGAAGTGTGTAAGACAGAGTAATAGAACGGAGATAAAGTACCAGCCAATCAGCCTCTGACTGTCATTTTTCAAAAACAACCTATGACATGAAAGTTGGGAGCTGATTGGCTGGTACTTTATCTTCATCCAGTTTAACTCTCTAAGGCTTAGTAAATAGACCCCTTATAGCATAGCAGGGGTGGGGAACCTTTTTTCTACCGAGGGCCATTTGGATATTTATAAAATCCTTCAGGGGCCATACAAAAATTCTCAACTTAAAAAATTACCCTGCCCCCCAGTAGGTCTGCCCCTTAGAGGTACTGTGTGCGCGCGCCGGGGCGCGCACAGCAAAAAAATGGGTGTGGCCAGTTAAAATGGGACGTGATACACATATGCCCCCAATAGTGCAGTGCCAGATCCACAATTGCCCCCACAGTGCCAGGTATACAAATGCCCCTCACAGTGCCAGGTATACAAATGCCCCTCACAGTGCCAGGTATACAGATGCCCCCACAGTGCCAGGTATACAAATGCCCCCACAGTGCCAGGTATACAAATGCCCCCCCCCCCCACAGTGCCAGGTATACATATGCCCCCACAGTGTCAGGTATACAGATGCCCCCACAGTGCCAGGTATACAAATGCCCCTCACTGTGCCAGGTATACAGATGTCCCCACAGTGCCAGGTATACAGATGTCCCCACAGTGCCAGGTATACAGATGCCCCCACAGTGCCAGGTATACAAATGCCCCTCACAGTGCCAGGTATACAAATGCCCCTCACAGTGCCAGGTATACAGATGCCCCCACAGTGCCAGGTATACAGATGCCCCCACAGTGCCAGGTATACAGATGTCCCCACAGTGCCAGGCATACAGATGTCCCCCACAGTGCCAGGTATACAGATGCCCCCACAGTGCCAGGTATACAGATGTCCCCACAGTGCCAGGTATACAAATGCCCCCCCCCCCCCCGTGCTGCTTACCGCTACTTGCTGCTCCTTTCGGCGGCGTTTCTCGTGTGTCAGGACACGGAGGAGAGCGCGGCTATGTTGGGCGGCAGCGTGTAGGACTTGAAACCAGCCGCCGGCTCGAGAGCCAATCAGAGCTCCCGGACCGGCAGCCGCGGCTCCTGATTGGCTGCCGGTCCGCGAGCTCTGATTGGCTCACGAACCGGCGGTTGGTTTCAAGTCCTACACGCCGCCGCCGCCACCCGACATAGCCGCGCTCTCCTCCCTGTGCTGACAGCTGAGACACGCTGCAGCCGGACTGAGCGGCGGCGTGTCTCACTGAGAGAAGCAGATAAGCCGGAGCAAACGGCTTCGCGGGCCGGAGGCTCCTCACCCCTGCCTTATAGCATTGGCGTTTCTATAATGGGTGCAGTGTGTGTGGTGCACACGGGCCCCTGAGTCCCGGGGGGCCCACACCGCACACACTGCACCCATTTCTCCTGTATTTACCTTTCCGGAGTCCATCGCTGACCGTGTGTGGGCCCCCTCCTCTCCCGTAGCCGTCGCGCCGCTGCTAGAGCACTGACCACTAGAGACTCTGGCACAGTGCCAGAGTCTACAGCACATGCGCAGGACTCTGAAAAAATGGCGCAGCGGCCATTTTTCATAGTCCTGCGCATGCGCTGTAGACTCTTGCACTGTGCCAGAGTCTACAGCGCTCAGAGCACTAGCAGCGGCGCAACGGCTACGGGAGAGGAGGGGGCCCACACACGGACTCTGCGCATGAGTCCTCTCCTCTCTAGAGACACCCCTGCCTTATAGAGTAGTGTATGATTAATTTAGTGGCCATTAACACATTAACTTACTGTTATCTGGTCAGTATGGCTACAACAGTGAAAAGTCCATACATAAGAATTCTGCAGCTACTGTATGCTAGTCAGGGAGAGGGAAGTTTACATAAAAGTGTTCACTGCCACAGGTCAAATGTTTATAATAGAAGTAGAACTCCAGTGATTACACTTGTGCCCACAAGCAGTAAAAATGGTAAAACTAAAGTTGCTAATCTATTTTAGGTAAGTGTTTAAATTTCAGTAGAGATCAAGGGCCTGACCTCCGCATACCGACTAGCCAACGCCACCGGACAACAGTCCCCACCATCCGATGGTGCCAAAGTGATCCAATGACCTCTACCCATCTGATCAGTTTTGGAGCGGCGCAGCCTGTACAGCACGGACACCCCACCCTCGACAACATCCGCGCGCCGCATCATGGCCTCGGACTTCTTAGAAGCCGCAACCAGCTCAGAAACCCTGAACGCGCCATGGAAAGCCATGGAAAAAGCCAGCTGAAACAGGAGCGCTGCAAAACGGGAGTCCGCCACCCCCACCACCGCCCCTAAGAGGGAAGAAAGCAGGGACGCATCAATAGGGCGCCGACCATCTGGAGGGACCGGCGCCGAGCACGCCCAACCTCTAAGCGCCCTCGCCAGCAGGAAACCCTTCGTAAAATCCGGCATACCCTTCAATTTAGAATAAAAGGATATCCCGGCGAGGTATCGAGACACCACGGCCCTCGATCTCCCCGTTATGAAGAGTTGCCAACGAAGTCTAGAAACAAGCTCTGACCACTCTTACCTCTAGGCCCTTGGTCACGGGAAAAGTCTTCCCACTCCTTCCAGGCCCGACGGTATCCAGCGAGAGTGGACGGAGCCAAAGACAGCTCTGCTAGCCCTTCCAATCCGCCATGATGACCTGCCAAACATAAGAAGGGCAGGGCAAACCTGCCGAATCAGCCTCCGGGGTGAGCAAACGGAACCTATCCCACTGCCCCCTGGACAATGCATCGGCGATCCCATTATCAACCCCGGGGACGTGTTGAGCCCTAAACAGAATATTGCAGCACATACAAGTCAGCACGAGTCGCGACAACACCCGAAGGACCCGGAGGGCCTTAGCTCTTTGGTTGTTAACCGCGTGCACGACCCCTAAGTTATCGCAGCGGAAGAGAATACTGTGATCGCGAAGGCGCTCTCCCCAAACCTCCAAGGCCACCATGATGGGAAAAAGCTCCAACAACAACAGGTCGCCGGTCAGCCCCTCCCGCGACCAAGACTCGGGCCATGAGGCCGCGCACCAAGCCCCGTCTAGATAACAACCGAACCCCGATGAGCCCGCCGCATCCGTAAACAACTGCAGGTCGAAACTGTCAACGAGCGGGGCCATCCAGATCAGCACACCATTGAAATCCGCCAGAAACGAAACCCACATAGCGAGGTCCCGCCTAATCTCAGCCGAGAAACGGACAAAATGGTGCGGCCTGGACACCCCAGCCGTGGACCGTTCCAACTTCCGACAAAAAACCCTGCCCATGGGAATCACCCGACAGGCAAAGTTCAACAGGCCTAGGAGGGATTGAGCCTCCCGCAACGCCACCTTACGCCGCTCTGAGCACTGCGCAATGGACTCCCGAAGCTTCACAACCTTGTCCTGAGGCATCCGGCAAGCCCCCGCGACCGTATCGATCTTGATACCTAAAAAGGACAAACAGGAGAGGAGCCCCTCCGTCTTCTCCTCGGCCACAGGGACGCCAAAATGCCCCAACAAGGCACGCAGCGAAAACAGCAGGAAACCACAGCGAGGAGAACCCGCGGGCCCCACGCACAAAAAATCGTCCAGGTAATGTGCAATCCCGCTACCTCCGCAAGAAAACTCCACACACCAATGTAAAAAGGTGCTGAACTTTTCGAAAAGGCACACGAAACGGAACACCCCATAGGCAGACACTTGTCTACAAAGTATTCCTCCCCGACGCGGAAACCCATGAATCGAAATTACTCCGGGTGCAAAGGGAGCAAGCGAAAAGCCGATTCAACATCCAGTTTAGCCATGAGGGCCCCGGGGCCACAGCCCCGAACCATGTCCAAAGCATCCTCAAAGGACTGATACACCACCGAACAATATTACGGCGAAATTGCATCGTTCACCGAGGACCCAGATGGATAAGACAAATGTTGAATGAGCCGACACTTACCCGGAGCCTTTTTGGGCATGACCCCCATCGGGGAAATAATCAAATCCTCGACAGGCGGCAGCGCAAAGGGGCCCGCCATTCTCCCCAGGCGAACCTCCTGCTCAACCTTTTCCCGAAGCACGTCGGGGAAATCCCGAGCAGACTGCAGGTTCCTGGCGGCCCGAACCAAAACCTCCCCCACCACTGGTAAACGAAAACCCGATGCAAAACCCTCCCGCAGAAATTTTGCGTCGTCTGTGTTTGGGTAACACCCCAACCATTTTAGCATGGCCCCCAAACGAACAGGGGTCGGCGCCCTAACTAGCGGCAAGCCCCCCAGCTGTTTTTCCGGCTGGGCCCGCGGTCGCCCTGGCACCCAGTTGCCCCCTGCGGAAGCAATTGGAAGCATGGTGGGATCCGTTACATCGTAAGCAAAGGTGGCAAAAATGACACCGTTGCCCGAGGGGGCACATGGAATTGTTGAACGTGAAACACTTCCCCTTCGCCGGCGCCTGCTGCGGAGAACGGGCCGCGGTCCAAGGGCGGCGCGGCGGAGCCTCAACCGCGGGCCGAAACTGACTCGCCGCCGCGGCCTGCACCACAGCCGCCCCCTTAGTCACCATCTTCATATCCTGCGCTCGCGTGACCCGAAGCCATACCTCCACATCTTTGCATCCGAAGTCAATGATGTGCAGGCAATCGTGCTTCTGACGAAATTGCTTGTCATAATGCAGCCACGAATCGTCCTTAGACTGACGCTGCATGTCATGCACGAGGTGGATATACCTGATGACGTTCATGTGTTCATCAGGGCGATCCCCCAAGTAGCACGCCGCGAAGACACAGAAACCCGCCAACCAGTTGTCATACGAGCGGAAGGCCTCTGCCCCAATACCGCCCTTCGCAAGCGCTTCCTTACCTTCCCTCTTGGTGTCCTCCGTCAACATAAAAAGGTTGACGTATTCCCCCCATCTAATCTTCCTCCTCCAACTATCACGCAACCCTCGCAAGACTGCCGAGTACTCGCAGCGAACCACGCCCGGCAAATTACGCCTACTCCTTTCTCGACGGGAACTACTACTACTCTTCCGAGACCGTTTATCCCGGTGCCGCGCCTCATAGGAAACGCCACCCGGGGACAAAGTCGACAAAAACGTTGCAACGCCGCCGTCATGGCCGACATTTCCGCCGCAACGGTGGAGGGATCCGGAGCCGCAGCCGTAGCTTCAGTGGTCCCCCTGGTCCCCGGGTCCGAAGCAGGGATAGCTCCAACCGCGTCTTCACGCCGCCCAGGCCGGCCCCGCCTGGGACCGGCGCTAGCCGCCCTAAGAACCCCCGTTCTCCCCTGCGGTGCACCACGAGCCACAGCACCGCCCCGGCCCCCACTGGCCCCTCCCCCACCGGGAGAACTCGCTGACCCCCGCCTCTAGGCATCACCCCCCCCTCTGATCCCGTGCCGACACCACCAAAGGCCCCCGGGAGCCCCCCTGCTAGAGCGAGGAGAGCACCCAGGGAGTCCAGCAGCCCTATGGGCGCGTGCGCCCGCGACATGGAAACCGCCTGGCTTAAGGGATGGCCAGTGGAAGAGCCACTGGCCCTATCCCTACAAGCAGTCCCCTCATTCTCTGGGGAGTCGCCGGTGACTTTCAGCAGTGGAGGGCGCAGGGAACACGCGCGCACGCGTCCCCGCGCCGCAGCAGCCGGTGGGGGATTCACACCAGCGGGCACCCCGGCCAGCTCCCCCCGCTGGCTGCCAGATCCAGTTCGCCGCCGGCCACCACCCTGTCCCCCGCCGCCGCGCCGGAGGGATCCCCCGGTGCCCGCGGCCTAGCCGGCGAAGGGGCGGGCGCCCGCAGCAGCCCCGGCCGGGAGCAAAGTGCTCAGGCCCGGGGCACCGGATGCCGGCTCCCGAGCAGGAGCTGCATCAATATAGCGGGCAGGGGGGCCAGAGGAGCGGCGGGGACGGGGCATGGCAGGCCGTAAATTAATCCCAGGTAATGGGGACAGCATACCCTCCAACATTTTACACATAAAAATCGGCACAATTCCGAAAAGGGGGCGTGGCCACCGGTAAAGGGGGCGTGGTCACGCCCATTTTCTTATACTTTCAATGGAAGTCTGCAGAGCCAAAAATCGGTACAGACCATTAAAAGGTACTGTACCTATTAAAAAGGTACAGCTGGAGGGTATGGGACAGATGAGGCACAGTATAAAGCACACTGCCACAGCAGCAGCAACCTAATATTTCACAATGGCAAGCAGCACAGCAAGGAGACAAAAGGGGGAGGAGCACTCACCCTTACAACGACAAAAGCAGAAGAGGCTGACCAAGCCCCGTTCACCCACCAGGCTTAAGAACCCTTACCACCTACCCCCAACATTCATTCCTATTGGCTAACCATAAACTCCCATAATGCCTTACCATCCTGCCTCCCAGACAAGCTGAGCTTTAACCCACTCCTCTCCTATTCTGTCAATTCGTTCTCCTTTAGGTAAGTGTTTAAATTTCAGTAGAGATCCCCACAAAAAATCTCAAAATTTCATTATTGGATCTCCAATTTTCTCAATTATATTTGTGACTTTGTTAGTATATTAACTGAAAAAAGTGTCTCTACTTTTTTTCTGAAATTGATCAAACTTGATTGTCTTTAAACTAGTATAGCTATGACCAAGAAATATATTGCAAGACCAAAACTCATAACAGATATATGATATTGTATGTGTGTGTGTATATATATATATATATATATATATATACAGTATATGCAGTAGCCGATCTTGCTACGGGCACACAGGATTTTTGCCCAGGGCGGCGCCATCCGGAGGGCGCCGCTGCCATGGCAAGATCCGCTACTGTTGGTCAGTGCCCCCCGGTGCTGTGCGGCGCTGTGAAGGAAACTAGACGCTACCCGCAGGGCCATTTCTTGGGGCGGGCGAGCAGTGCAATCGCACTGGGCACCCGCCGCGGCACTGACTGTGTCTCCCTGGCTTCCCCTTCCTCTCTCTCCCTGAGTACCCAGCTCGGGGGGCGGAGTTTCGCAGAATGACGCGGTTGCGTCATGACATCACAACGTAACCGCGTCATCCCACGAAACTCTGTCCCCCGAGCAGAGTACTGAGGAGAAGAGGGAGGCAAGCTATGAAGAGGGAGAGGCGGCCGGCGCGAGGAGCGACTGGTGAGGCGGGCCGGAGAGCGGGAATCACCTCTGTAAGTATTCTCTTTCATTCTTTCTTTCTCTCTCTCTCTGTAAAATGGGGACACTTGCCTGCCATAATGTGTAAAAAGGGGGACACTTGCCTGCCATAATGTGTAAAATGGGGACATTTGCCTGCCATAATGTGTAAAAAGGGGACACTTGCCTGCCATAATGTGTAAAAAGGGGACACTTGCCTGCCATAATGTGTAAAAAGGGGACACTTGCCTGCCATAATGTATAAAAAAAGTGGACACTTGCCTGCTGTAATGTGTAAAATGGGGATACTTGCCTGCCATACTGTATAAAAAAGGGACACTTGCCTGCCGTAATGTGTAAAATGAGGACTCTGCCTGCTGTAATGTGGGGGATTTAATGTATCAAGGGCATTGCGGTGTGTGGCATAATATGGTGCAGGGGGCATTACTGTGTGGGGCTTAATATGGTAGCATTTATTTTTTCCTATGGTGGGCGTGATGTGTTGGTCCAGGGTCAAATACTGGGGTGTGAGGTAGTCTTTTCAGATGAGGCCACGCCCATCAAAATGAAGCCATGCCCATCAACATGAGGCGACACTCCCTTGCCGTGCGCGCAATATTATTATTTTTTATCTTTGGGGTGTGCATTTTTTTTTATGTCATGGGGGGGGGGGAAGGGCGCATTTTTAAATCTCGCACTGGTAGCCAAATTGGCTAGAAACAGCCCTGGCTACCCGTCTAGTTTCCCTTCGTGGAGAGGACCTTTGCTGTGCGGTGCGCGATTACGTCATCGCGCGCTGTACAGCATTGTGGGACTGGCACATAGACGCTAGGGGTCATAATTGACCTCTAGTGTCTATGCTGTGCTATGGGAGAGACGTCATGACGTCTCTCCCATAGATTCGAGGAGCGGCGCCGGCAGAGGTCAGCAGCGAAGGTCAGCAGCGGTCGGGAATCAGGAGCGGGGATAGTAAGAATTCATTAATTTTTTTTTGTAAGCGCCGCTACTTAACTGGGGGCACAAACGGGGGCACAACTCTACAGGGGGCACAAATGGGGACACAATTCTACAGGGGTCATAACTGACAATGCCCCTGTATGAAGCCACGCCTTTATTTTCGCCCGGGGTGCCACCAGGGCTAGAACCAGCCCTGAGTATATGTCACGATCCATCATAATTGGATCCCAGAATATGATATTTATCCTATTGTGTTTGTGATATAAAATGGTATTTTCCTGTGAACTGCCTGTGGACATAACCCCAGAATGGCTAAGAGGTCTGCCTGCCATTCCTCTCTGCTAGGTTGCAAATATCGTGGACATAACTCCAGGGGGGCAAGGAGGTTATCGCATTGCCACTATGTCCTGAGGCCATAAATGTGTTTAGTAGGGACAATATCAAAACTAGAGATGTGCTGTGGGCACTTTCCATGTTTTTTGTTTTGGTTTTGGTTTTAATTCCCTGCTCGTGTTATGGTTTTGGGTTGGTTTTGCCAAAACCACCCTTTCGTGTTTTGGTTTTGGTTTTGGATCTGGACGATTTTTGGGGAAAAACATAAAAACAGCAAAAATCACAGTATTTGGGGGTAATTTTGATCCTACGGTATTATTAACCTCAACAACATTCATTTCCACTCATTTCCAGTCTATTCTGAACACCTCACACCTCACAATATTTTTTTTAGGCCAAAAGGTTGCACCGAAGTGGCTGTATGACTAAGCTAAGCAACACAAATGTGCGTCACAAACACCAGGCCCATCTAGGAGTGGCACTGCAGTGGCAGACAGGATGGCACTTAAAAAAACAGGGGCCCCAAACAGCACATCATGCAAAGAATTAAAAGAGGTGCAATAGGGCGTGGCTTGGTGCTTAACCTAGGCAGACGTGTGCCATAAGAGCTCCTGCCTGAAACATCCATTAACCCCTGTTAAAGGGAAAGCCCGAGGTCCCCTCTCTCTCACTTGTTACCCCCTACCCCTCTCTCCCCCGGGCACAGAGGTTTGCAGAGCCGGCGGGGGCCTCCTGCTCCCGTGCAGGTTGCGGCCTAATTGCCCATCCGAAGCCGGGCCCTCAATTTCTCTCCCAACCCGGACCGGAAGTGACCCCCTGACGTCCCACTGCAGTGGATCGGCGGCTCCCCCATCCCTACCATACCTCTGCAGCACTTCTCCTGCCCGACGACCCCGGCTGGAGAGCTCCTGCTCCACTGTACGGCCCGGAACGAGGACCTGGGAACCGGCGCCGGGTGACGGCGATAGGCCGGAGCTGACATGGCCGCGTACGGGAGCGCCCCGGACCCCACCGCCCGCTCGGTCTCCTTGCTGGCTGGAAAATAGTCAGCCCTGCACTGCCACCAATGCTACGGGCTGCTCCAGGGACAAAGAAGTCAACCCGATCCCGGAGGCCCTGTGAAGCCGCCGCCGCCATATTGGTTGTGGGCTGCATGCCCACTTAGCGCCCTATGAATACTGGGCTGCCCATGGACCATCCTACTGCACAACACTAATTGGGATTGGACTGGAGACTGGCTATATGAGGTACATCTGCTATCTCCAATCTCCTGACCCCCGTGTATCTACATATAACCGCTGAGAAACACGCAGCCAGCTCTGCCAGCTTCACTCCACCTCTCCATACCATTGCTGGGACTGGATCTCCCTCTTGTGGCGAACCCCTGAATTGCACCCCTTTCCTCAGATTTTCTTATACTACAATGCACTTCTGACAGGGAAGCGAGGAGCGCACCAGGATGGACGAAGGGTATGCCGACACTCCCCAACTACGATACTCAACACTTCATACCATGGTACCTGAGCTTTAAACTACAATGACCTGATCAGGCCACGCTGGGGGGAACGCGTGATATGACACCCATACCTATAAGTGGATACCCAGTTCGACGATAACACCCTCCGATCACGCCTAACATCGTGCCTCATGCCGGGCAGACGGTCAACCAAGAAAAGATCATCTGCCTCAGACAACTCATCCCGAACCAAGGCCTTTCGGACGCTATTCCGACCGCCGATATCTGTTCCAACCTCAACCACCCCTTCTTCGTCCTCCTTGCCCTCCAGACCAATGGCGGACAAGACGGTTGGAGAGAAACCTGCTCTCCCTCCGCCATCCTCTCCGGTGATGGAATCCACGGACCTATCTGCCATTCTCTCCACATTACGGTCCCTGCCTACCCGTCAGGACTTGCAGCAAGACCTCCAATCCATGGAACAACGAATACAGGAGTCTATCCAGACACGTCTCTCTTCCTTGCAGTCGGACATTACGCAAGTTGCAGATAGAGTAGTAACACTAGAAGACTGTTCTGAGAAGACGGATACAAAAATTTCTGATCTCCATGATCTCATCTCTCGGCAGTCATGTTCTCTGGTAACCATGGGTCGACGACTCGATGACGTGGACAACAGAGGTAGACGGAATAACCTACGAATACAAGGTTTATCTGAGGACGTCGCGCCCCAAAATCTTGAACCTGCCCTCACCAAAATATTTACTGAACTTTTGGAGATGGACTCTGAATACCAGATGGTATTTGACAGAGCACATCGTGCTCTACGCCCTAGAGGAGCGCCGACGGAGCGACCCCGTGACGTTATCTGCAGACTCCACTACTTTCAAGAGAAGGAGGAGATTCTTAGAGCAGCCAGACGGGCACCGGACATTACTTTTAAGGGCCAGAGGATACAAATCTTCCCGGACATTTCGTGGTCTACCTTACAGCAAAGGCGTATACTTCGCCCCATCACAGATGAACTCAAAAGCCGTAATATCAAATTCCGCTGGGGTTTTCCAATATCTATCCAAGTGACCCATAAAGGATCCCTTTATGTTCTGCAGGAATATGACGGCGTCAAGGACTTCTGCTCAGCTCTGGATATCCCGGCCCCGAGCCTCCCTAACTGGCTGGATCCACTTGAACTCTCATTGGCTCCTCCACCCCAAAGGGAACAGTGGCAAAGAGTCCGTAATCCTCGAAGGTGGCGGCGAAATGACACGTCCGGAAAACCCCCATCTGTGCCTGATGCTGCGGAAACCACGGATGGCACGAGATGACAGGGACGGACAGGAGTTCCGGCTAAGATTCACAAAGACACGTGACTATGGGACATGTTTACTGAGTAGCGATATATTGTTTTCTCTTTTATGATGTTCTCTCAATGCAGGTTGACTAGTTTGCTACGGTGACTACTCCAGTACTCGATTGCCATTCATAGATGCCTACGTACTGATACCCCCTGCCACATTTATATACTTTGATTTCTGTGTTTGTTTCCTGGTTTCTAGGTTGTTACTTTTATAATGGCTTAACAATCCCTGTTACGATGACTTGCCTCCATGTACCCACTGCCCTACGGGGTTTTTGCAGTGAACTGATTTAGTTTCTCCCTTACTAGAACTGTTATATCCACTAAGTAACTTTAAACGGTACTGTTTATACCTTAATGATACCTCTAGTGTTGTGTCCCGGTTCCCCCCGGACCCCCCTTGCTCTGCTATACACTTGTAGATCATGGGCCATCTCTGGTTTCCCATGACTAACGATGCAGAGTATTGCTGTTACATTGACAGCTGTTTTCTTTATCTCTTTATGTCTCTGTCACTTCCCTCCCTCTTGTGTTTTCCTACCCCCCTCCCCTTATTTAGACAAGATGTTCTGGGCGGCTGCTTCCTTAACAAGGCTATATGGATGCCACAGCGACTTAGCAATGCTGGTGCCCACGAATATAGATCACTATGGCTACTTTAAAGTTGATATCGTTTAATGTAAAAGGCCTCAACATCCCCGAGAAGAGGTCCCGGCTCCTACACTCCCTACAAACCGACAAAGCAGACGTGGTGTTCCTTCAGGAGACGCACTTTAAAAAGGGTGCCTCTCCGAAGCTGTACTCCCGTCATTTCCCACAGGGGTATTATAATGATTTCTCAGGGGCTAAGGCTAAGGGAGTCGCAATCCTGTTTGCCAAACATATTAGACTACATGACGTGTTAGAAATCCCTATTGGAGATGGGAGGGGCCTGATGGTGAAGGCTACCATTGCTGAACAAAATTTTACATTTGTTAACCTTTATCTTCCCAATCAAGGTCAAATTCGCTTTATGAGAGAAGCTTTGGAGTTGATAGAACAATCTCTAGCAGGGATATTAGTGATAGGAGGTGACCTTAACTGGGCATTGGAGCCTCTTCTGGATACCTCAACTGGTGCGCTTAGATCCTCCATTAATGATGTCAGACGCTTCAAGTCAATCTTACATGATTTTCAGCTAATAGACACCTGGCGCCTGCTCCATCCCAAGGATAGGGACTACACGTTTTATTCCCACCCACATAATTCTTATACCCGTATTGACTACCTCTTTGTAGACCATAACTCCCTCGATTTTCTAGTGGATGCCACAATAGGTCAAATAGTCGGATCTGACCATGCCCCAACTACTGTTACCCTATCCTTGCGCTGCCCCCACCCGCGTCAGTGGCGTTGGCGCTTTAACGAGCATTTCCTTAGAGACCCAGACTGCCGAGCCCAACTGGACAGTGCTATTGAAGACTATATAGCTCTTAACATGACTAATGAAGTCTCCCCAGTGACGGTATGGGAAGCCCATAAATGTGTGATTAGGGGCAAGTGTATCCAACTGGGCTCCCTCCTTAAAAAACAAAAAAACGAATGTCGGGAAGCTCTACTTGCTAAAATTAAACGGCTTGAACTCATTCATAAATCCACACTAACTTCAGACGTATTAGCAGAACTGCAAGACGCGCGATCTTCTCTTAATGGCTTGCTAGACGAAGGCACTCGTAGAGCATTCCGCTGCTGTAGACACAAGTTCCATAGATGGGGTAATAAACCCGGGAAACTTCTTGCCCGCGCCCTCCGTGCCCAAAGATCCCTGACTTATATCAAAGAGATTAAGGACTCCTCCGGTGTCCCTCATGCTTCTGACGGTAAGATGGCTGAGATCTTTCATACTTACTATACGAAACTCTATAATCTGACCTCTCAGCGCTCCCATTGTGAGCAGTCATTACATGGGAAGGCGGTAGAGGATTATCTGGAAGAGATTAAATTCCCGTCCCTTTCCCCTACTATAATTGAGGCCCTTGACGTCCCTTTTACAACCGACGAATTGTTGTCCGCTCTGAAGTCCTCCCCGTCTGGAAAAAGCCCAGGCCCCGACGGCTTTCCCATATCCTATTACAAAACATTCCAGGATAAACTTCTCCCCCTCCTGCTCCGGGCATGTAACACTATCTCTCCACAGGCCCCCTTCTCAAACCAGTCCCTGGAGGCCCATGTCACGGTCATCCCTAAAGATGGAAAGGACCCTTCGTTGCCATCTAGTTACAGGCCAATCTCCCTCCTTAACGTCGACCTTAAATTATATGCTAAACTCTTAGCAAATCGCCTGTGTCAGTTGCTTCCAACAGTAATACATCCGGATCAGGTTGGTTTCGTACGTGGCAGAGAAGCGAGAGACAACACCATACGAGTGATTGACTTGATTGCCCATGCGAACACCGCTAAGGTCCCCATGATGCTTCTCTCCATAGATGCTGAGAAAGCCTTTGACCGCATCGATTGGGTCTTTATGGAGGCCGCGATGCGTCGGCTGGGCTTAGGAGAGGTGTTCCTGCAAAAAATATTGGCACTATATCGAGCACCCTCAGCACAAGTGCGGGTAAACGGAATATTATCTGACCCGATAACCATCTCTAATGGGACTAGACAGGGTTGCCCGCTGTCGCCATTGATGTATGTTATCTGCATGGAAGCTTTGGCTAGAGCCATTAGACAGAACCAGGATATCACTGGCCTGAGGGTGGGCGGAAACGAACATAAAATTGCATTATTCGCGGACGACCTTTTAGCGGTCGTTACGAATCCTGCTGTTTCCCTGTCTGGGCTTATGAAAGAATTTGCACGCTTTGGAGCATTGTCCAATTTCAAAATTAACTATGCTAAGTCAACGGCCCTTAGTATCTCCCTCACCACAGACTTAGTTTCATCCCTAAAGACTGCATTCCCATTTGCCTGGCACCCCTCCCATATTAAATACTTGGGCATCCTGATCCCCTCCTCCCTCTCGACCACTGTCACTCTGAACCACATTCCTTTATTGCAAAAAATACGTAAGGAAATGTCGCAGTGGCTCCAACAGAAGTTCTCCTGGCTAGGCCGTATGAACATTGTAAAAATGAATATCCTACCACGACTGCTTTACCTTTTCCAAACTATCCCCTTAAAGCTCCCACATCAGTTTTTGCCAAATGCGCACAAAGCGATCAGCCACTTTGTTTGGAACGGCAGAAAACCCAGGTTTAAACACTGCTACCTATTCTTAAGGAAAACTCAAGGGGGCCAACAACTGCCCATGGTCTCTGCATACTACCAGGCTACAATCTTGAATAGGGTCCTGGATTGGTCACGATCCGACTCCGGCTCTAAACAGTGGGTTGACTTGGAAAAACGTTCTTCGGGTCTACATTTACAGGCAGTACCCTGGCTTGGAACCATTGGCCGCTCCTCACATATGACGGTTGGGCCCACCTTGGCTCTGTGGAGAACACTGAGATTTAAAATGGGTCTGTCCTCATCAACTTCTCTGCTTCTCTAGCTCCTTGACAACCCACTGTTTGGACCGGGTGGGAGTGGTGGTGTAGCCACTAGGTGGAAAAGGGCAGGCCTAACTAGAATAACACATCTGCTCTCTAGAGGGAAGATCAAAGCTTTCAATGACCTTAGGGAGGGAACTGATATTCCTGCGACTGACTTCTGGTTCTATCTCCAAACTCGTCATTTTATTTTATCTCACAGGACAGCTGCTGCATTGACTGGTAGTCTCACCCCTTTTGAAACAATGTGCTCCCAATCCTCAGAACCCTCACATGTCGTGTCTGGTATCTATAAGATACTGCTACATAGTCGTTACCCCGGTGACCCCGCTTTCTGCGCGAAATGGGACACAGATCTCATACCTAGAGGGATACACATCAACTGGCAGAAACACTGTGAAGTTATGTCCCGTTGTTCTACTAGCTTAGAAGTTATTGAAACACAGTATAAACTGCTCACTAGATGGTATCGCTGTCCCTCCCTTCTACATAAGTTTTACCCCTCAGTATCCCCCTTGTGTTGGAGCTGTGGAAAAGAGTGTGGCACCCTTCTACATATATGGTGGGATTGTCCCCTGATCACTACCTTTTGGAACCAAATAATTCAAATATCCTCCAAGATCTTGGGGTTTCAGGCGCCTACTGGAATCGACTTCTGGTTACTCTCCCACACTACAATCCCATTGGCAAAATATAAACACTCCCTTCTCAAACACCTCAATAACGCAGCAAGAGCTGTAGTACCAGTGCACTGGAAGTCCCGGGCCCCCCCTCAAATATGGGAATGGTTTCAGCGGATAGAATTCTATAGATCAATGGAGGATATTTTTCATTCGGTTCTTGACTCACGTGCCGCTTATGTTGCCACGTGGTTCTCTTGGATGGAGTTTAAATCCACCTCTACCTACAAAGACCAGATCCCACTAGACATAACATGATGCCGCTTATCTGTGTAACATGCCTCGCTATATGGAACCCACACTAATCTCTGATTGAAATTGATTAGCCCGCTCATTCCCCTCCCCTGATTCCTCTCCCATTCCCCCCTCTAACCTCTGTCTTGTCTTTTGTGTAGATGTTGGATGTTTTATATTTTACAGGTATGTTAACCCATGTCTTTCTACACTGTACGACTTGTTGTACTCTTGATAACGTCCTAACTTTTTCTGTAAAACCAAAATAAAGAATATATAAAAAAAAAAAAGAGGTGCAATCAGAGCCGGCCCTAACCATTATGATGCCCTAGGCAAGATTTTGGCTGGTGCCCCCTAGCACCACCGCTGGTTCTGCCTCTGACCTTGCACCTCTTTCCTAGCACCATCACCCCTCATCCATAGCAGTCCTTGTACCCCCTATATTTTAAATAGGAACAGTTCGCACATTTGACGCACAGCCCAAAAAGGGGCATCTTCTTGCTGGGAAGGGGCATGGCCACACAATAGTAACCCCAATTCCAATTACGCCACAGAGTGCTGCAACTTTATTCACATTTTATCTTGCGATAGTGTCCATAATTCATATTACATCTCACAGTAGTATCACTTTACCTTATAAACGTTACTCCTCACAGTAGAGCCCCTTATTCACATTACATCACACTGAATTGCTCCTTATTCACATTACACCACACCTTATTGCTCTTTATTCACATTAGACGACACAGTAGTGCCCTTTCTATATGCAACGCCACATAGTAGAGCACCTTATACACATAATGCCACACATTAGTAATGCATTTATACACAATTCCACACAGTAATGCCCCTTACACATATGAGACACATTAATGTCCTTATAAACATAATGCACCTTACACATTATGACAACCTTTATTAATGCCCTTTTACACATAATGTCCCTTACACATATGCCGCACATTATTAATGCCCTTATACACATAATGACACACATAGTGCCCCCTACACATTTGCTGCACATTATTAGTGCCCCTATACACATAATGACACACATACAGTAGTACCCTGTTACACATATGCCGCACATTATTAATGCCCTTATACACATAATGACACACATAGTGGCCCTTTACACATATGTTGCACATTATTAAAGCATTTTTACATGACACACATAATGCTACTTACACATATTCTGAACACTACTGCACAACCAACCCACTCACATGCACACAGCACTCACACTTCCACTAACACTGTGACCTCTGCCTCTGCTTGGATACAGATGTGTCCTCACAAATCTTGCATCAATGCTAACGTCGGTCACCTATTTTTAATGAAAATGCATCTTATTTGCATTGCTATGTGGCTAGGATGCACAGGCAGCTTCTGCTGATTAAACTGATATGCAGCATGCCAATATACTGTGTGAGACTGTGGCTGTATCTGCATATGAAATGCTACATACAGAATATAGGCATGCCACATATCATTTTAATCAGCAGAAGCTGATGATGCCCCTAGGCATATCAAGTGCCCTAGGCAATTGCCTAGTTTGCCTATGCCTATGGTCGGCTCTGGGTTCAATGAGGTTGCTGTATGACTAACCTAAGCGACACAAGTGTGCGGCACAAACACCTGGCCCATCTTGGAGTGGCACTGCAGTTGCAGACAGGATGGCACTTAAAAAATCTAGGCCTCAAACAGCACATGATGCAAAGAAGAAAAAGAGGTGCAAGATGGAATTGTCCTTGGGCCCTCCCACCCACCCTTATGTTGTATAAACAGGACATGCACACTTTAACAAACCAATCATTTCAGTGACAGGGTCTGCCACACAACTGTGGCTGAAATGACTGGTTTGTTTGGGCCCCTACCAAAAAAGAAGCAATCAATCTCTCTTTGCACAAACTGGCTCTACAGAGGCAAGATGTCAACCTCATCCTCATCATCCGATTCCTCACCTCTTTCAGTGTGTACATCCTCCTCCTCACAGAGTATTAATTCGTTCCCACTGGAATCCACCATCACAGGTCCCTGTGTACTTTCTGGAGGCAATTGCTGGTTAAGGTCTTCCCGGAGGAATTTATAATTAATTTTGATGTACATCATCATCTCCACATTTTGAGGAAGTAACCTCCTACACCGATCGCTGACAAGGTTACCGGCTGCACTAAGCACTCTTTCGGAGTTCGGAGTACACACTGGAGGGGGGGGGGGGGGAACTTACATAATATAAAGCCAGTTTGTGCAAGGGCATCCAAATTGCCTCTTTTTCCTGACAGTATACATACGGACGTCTGACATGCCTACTTGGATGCTGTCACTCATATAATCGTCCACCATTCTTTCAATGGTGACAGAATCATATGCAGTGACAGTAGACATGTCAGTAATCGTTGGCAGATCTTTCAGTCCGGACCAGATGTCAGCACTCGCTCCTGACTGCCCTGCATCACTGCTAGTGGGTGGGCTAGGAAATCTTATCCTTTTCCTCGCTGCCCCAGTTGCGGGAGAAAGTGAAGGAGGAGCTGTTGACGGGTCACGTTTTTGCTTGAGTTGACAATTTTCTCACCAGCAGGTCTTTGAACCTCTGCAGACTTGTGTCTGCCGGAAAGAGAAATACAATGTAGGCTTTAAACCTAGGATCGAACACGGTGGCCAAAATGTAGTGCTCTGATTTCAACAGATTGACCACCCTTGAATCCAGGCAAAGCGAATGAAGGGCTCCATCCATAAGTCCCACATACTTTGCAGAATCGCTCCATCTTAGCTCCTCCTTCAATTTCTCCAGCTGCTTCTGCAAAAGCCTGATGAGGGGAATGACCTGACTCAAGCTGGCAGTGTCTGAACTGACTTCACGTGTGGCAAGTTCGAAGGGTTGGAGAACCTTGCACAAGACAGAAATAATTTTCCACTGCACTTGAGTCAGGTGCATTCCCACTCCTTTGCCTATATCGTAGGTGGATGTGTAGGCTTGAATGGCCTTTTGCTGCTCCTCCATCCTCTGAAGCATATAGAGTGTTGAATTCCACCTCGTTACCACATCTTGCTTCAGGTGGGTGGTCTTTAGGTTGCCGGCGGCCGGGCTCCCGACGACCACCATACTGGCGCCGGAGTCTCGACCGCCGGCATACCACCATCTTTTTTCTCTCCTGGGGTGTGGTTTGCAGGAGCTTGGGTACATAATAATAATAATAATAATAATAAATGAAAATATTAAATAAGCGCTAGATAAGGGTATATTGTTTGTTTTTATATAATGGTTTGTTTCCTTAGTGATCTGGAACAAGAACTAGCAGACAAGTTGAAGACATCAATTCAACAAATTCTACAATGTGACTTCAGCAAAGAAGATCTCACAGATGCGGAGGTGTTACCCCCAGCCGACTGTCTGCTCACAGCGTGGTTGCTGGATGTAATTTGTCACAGCCAACAAGAGTACATCAGCAACCTGAGGAAGATGTCACGCCTGCTTAAACCTGGGGGATACTTTATTGTATTAGGACTATTATGTGGCACATATTACACCGCTGGAAATGAGAAGTTACATTTGTTTCCTTATGATGAAAGTTTTGTACGAAAGGTCCTCACTGATGAAGGATTTGTAATTCATTCCTGCGCGTCACATGATAGAAAAGTAGAGAGTAACCTTACAGATTATAAGCGAGTGATTGTCCTTACTGCAGTCAAAGGGAAATATTAAGAAGTCTGGGTATTGGCCATTACCTGGGTGATTAAAATGTCTCAATAGCTACTCCTCTACCTTGAATATTTTAGCCTTTCACAGTCCTCAAGGGAAAGTCCAAATAATCAACAGTACATTTCCCTAAATGTGGATTACTGTTTTTCTCATCCATCTGGAAATATATATAATTCAAAAAAATAAAATTTCTAAAATGTTCTGATTTAGCATTTTTCATTCAAAGCCAGGAGTTGGGTAAAATACTGTACTGAGCAGTATAATCAATCCTACATGATCAGCGACGGACTGGGGCCTTAATTCTGCCCTAGCATTTGTGAACATGCGCACACGTCACAGGGGGTGTGCCGTACGACGTATGGGGGCATGCCGTGAGTCCGGGGGCGTGGACTCGCGGCACGCCCCCATTTCCATGGAGACCATGGAACCAGAGAGCCGGAGGCTGCGCGCCGCCTTCCCGCCTCTTTGAGTGACCGGTTCCCCATCGGCCCTTCTGGAATGTGCCAGATGGCCAGTCCGGCCATGTACATGATCAACCAGTGACAGACAATTTCATTTAGATTATACGGTGTGATTTTTAAAAGGAATTTAAACAATATTATATAACTGTAGGATATATTTTTAGGTGATTTCTGATTCATTGGGAGATTAATACTAATAAATATGAAAGAATTTGATTTTGGTACTTACCGGTAAATCCTTTTCTAGGAGTCCATAGGGGATACTGGTGGAATGGTTGACTGTGGGGTATAGATGGGGTCCTATGGAGCCGGTGCACTTTAAATTTCTCAGTGATGGTGTGTGCTGGCTCCTCCCCACTACATCCCTCCTACAGCCAGTCTAGAATAATGTGCCCGAAGAGACGGAGCAACTTTGGAGAGGATAAGGAAATAATAGAAAAGGTCAAGAAAGAACCCAACTATATATCTTAGAACCTATAAACAAAACCTCAACCCACACTTTCAATCACTGAGGTTTGTAGAAAAAAGAACCAGCACGGGCGGGCGCCCAGTATCCCCTATGGACTCAGAGAAAAAGATTTACCGGTAAGTACCAAAATCCCATTTTCTCTGTCCTCCATAGGGGATACTGGTGGAATGGTTTACTGTGGGGATGCCCAAAAGCTGTTAACCCAGGTGGGAACGTGCTGTACTGCCTATAACATGGAATGTGCAAATTGAGAGTCCTCCGATGCCAGTGTGTCAAATTGATAAAATGTAACAAAGGTGTTGGAACCCAACCACATAACTGCACGGCACAACTGCAGTGCTGAGACTCCTCGAGCTGCAGCCCAAGGCGACCCAACTGAGCGGGTAGAGTGGGCCCTAACTCAGAAAGGCAATGGTAAAGAAGCCTTCAAGTAAGCCTGCTGGATGGTAACCTTAATCCACTTGGCAATCATCTGTCTCAAGGCACGAAGACCTCTTTTAGTAGCATCAGACAGGATAAAAAGGAAATCAGTTTATCAGTTTTTCTAATATCCCTGGTAGAGTGTACATAGATCTTGAGAGCCTGTACTACATGTAATGTGAATGGGTGCCACAGCAGGATCTGTAATTACTGGAACCACAATTGGTTGATTGATATAAAAAGCGGATACCACCTTTGGAAGGAAAAACCGCTTGGTGCGAAGTTCTGCCCTGTCAGGGTGGAAAGTTAAATAGGGCGATTTGCTTGACAACGCACCAAGATTAGGAACTCTTCTAGCCAATGCTAAAGCCAACAGAGTAACCGTTTTCCAAGTCAAATATTTCAATTCTGTCGACTCTAATGGTTCGAACAATAAAGGTTGCAGAAATTCCAACACCAAATTTAAGTCCCAGGGGGCTGTGGGCAGCACAAATGGAGGCTGAATACAAAGCACTCCCTGGAGAAAGGTCTGGACCTCTGGTAATGTGGCCAGACGTCTATGGAAAAATACAGATAGGGACGATATCTGGACTTTTAGAGACCCTGCATCCACACCTGTCTGTAAAAATCGTAAGAATCTTCCTAATTTAAAAACATCTGGATGGTAATGTCTGTTATCACACAAGCCTTCAAGATCCGATGATAGTGTTTTGAAGTATTCTCCTTCCTAGCTTTTAACATAGTAGAAATTACTGAGTGGGGAATACCATGTTTGGCTAATATCTCCCTTTCAGTAGCCACACCATTAAACAAAGTCTTCGTAAGTCTGGAAAGAGAAACGGACCCTGTTGCAACAGATCTGTCTGGAGTGGAAGCGCCCATGGATCGTCTATTAACAGAGCTCTGAGATCTGCATACCACGCTCTGCGAGGCCAATCCAGAGCAATCAGTATAGCTACTACTCCTTCCTTCTTGATTTTATTTAATACCTGTGGTATTAGTGGAAACGGGGGAAACAGGTATATCTTAATACCTTATATATGTAATACCCAAGGTATCGTCAACGCATCCATCGCTTCGGCCTCTGGGTCTCTTGTTCTTGAGCAATACCTGTTTAGCTTCCTGTGTCGAGACGCCATCATGTCTATCTGTGGACAACCCCAACGTATCACAGTCTGTTGAAACACCTGAGGGTGGAGTCCCCACTCGCCTGGATGTAGATCCTGCCTGCTTAGGAAGTCGGCTTCCCAATTGACCACTCCTGGGATGAAAATTGCTGATATCGCCACTGCATAACATTCTGCCCAATGAAGAATCCTGGTGACTTCCTTCATTGCACCTCTGCTTTTGGTTCCGCCTTATCGATTGTCATATGCAATTGCCGTGGCGTTGTCTGATTAAATCTGAATGGCGTGCCCCCATAGGAGATAAAAAGCCTGATGTAGAGAAATAAAAATTTAGCATCAGGGCCCCCCAGCCTCTCAGGCTGGTATCTGAGAGAGACGAATAATCTGGTGCATGTGGAGATGCAAACCTGCCCATTTTTCTAGAAGATCCAGTTGAAAAACTCTTGAGTGGAACCTTCCGTATTGAATTGCCTCGAACGAGGCTACCATTTTTCCCAGAAGTTGTATACAGAGATGTATTGACACCCGACGTGGATGGAGAACCGCTTGCACCAAGGTCTGAATTACTCTGGCCTTGCGCAAGGGGAGAAAAACTCATTGTAGGACAGAGGGGATCATTCCGAGTTGCCGATTTTTGCAGCGCAGCGATCAGGTAAAAAATGGCAAAACTGAATATGCATATGTGGCGCAATGCGCACGCGCATCGTACGGGTACATAGTGCATCGTAGCTGTGCAGTTCTTCTAGCGACAATTCCATTCGCATAGCCGACCGCAAGGAGATTGACAGGAAGAGGGCGTTTATGAGTGTCAACTGACCGTTTTCTGGGAGTGGTAGGGCAAACGCAGGCGTGTCCAGGCGTTTGCAGGGCAGGTATCTGACGTCAATTCCGGGTCCTCCGTCGCTAGGATCATCACACAGGATAAGTAACTACAGGGCTGGTCTTGTTTTGCACAAAATGTTTTTGTACCGCTCGGCTGCACATGCGATCGCACACTTACAAAGTGAAAATACACTCCCCCGTCGGCGCCGACTATGCATTTGCACGGCTGCTAAAAGTAGCTAGCGAGCAAACAACTCGGAATGAGGGCCAGTATCCAGTATCATCTCCAAAAACTGTAGCCGCTGGGTGGGTTGTAGTTGTGATTTTTGAAGATTGAGAATCCAACCGTGACGGATAAGAGTCTCCTTTGCGAGGCTTATGCTGTTGTAAAGCTGCTCTTTGGAAGATGCTTTTAGAGGAGTTCATCCAAGCACGGAATTAAATTCACACCCTGCAGTCTGAGTTGCAACATCATTTCTGACTTTTGTGAAAACTCGTGGAGCCGATGACAGACCGAATGGCAGGGCCTGGAACTGATAATGATCGAACAGCACTGCAAACCGCCAGAAAGCTTGATGAGGAATTCATACCGGGATGTGTAGATAAGCATCCTTTATGTCTAATGACACCAAGAACTCCTGGCTCTCCAGACTCACAATCACTGCTTGCAGGGATTCCATCTTAAACTTGAATACTCGTAGATACGAATTCAGAGCCTTCAAATAAAAAAATTGGCCTGACCGATCCATCTGGCTTTGGAACTACAAATAAGTTTGAGTAGAACCCCTTGTTCTTCTGATATTCTGGTACAGGGATTATGACTCTTGCTTCCAGAAGTCTCTGACTAGCCACCTGGAGAGTTAAATGAGCCTCCAAAGAAGTTGATAAACTGGAGATGAGAAATCTTTGAGGAGGAGTAATCTGAAACTCTATTTTGTACCCTTGACAAATAAGATCTTTGACCCAGGCGTCTTGACAAGACTCTACACAAACCTGACTGAAGTTCCTTAGCTGTGCCCCCACCCTGGGATCTTCTAGGTGAGAGGTCATGGTGTCATGCCGAAGACTTAGGTGCACTCTTTTATTCTTTATTCTGTTGCAGTTGGTTGACATCCTCTGCCTCTGTTGCCTCTAGTGGCATTGGACGCTCCCCTGTCTCTTCCTCTGAATCTAGTGGGATGAAAGGAATGAAACGTTGGCCCACTAAATATGCGTCTGGGCGGCGGGGCTGCTGACGGAAGAAAAAAGCAAATTATACTTACCGATAATTTCATTTCTTCAAGATACTTCATGACAGCCATCACTCTGGGATTGTATCCCATTCTCCTAATATTAGACAGGTAGTTTTTTCAATAGCTAGGGGCTGCTCACTCTGGGTATACAGTGCCGCTCCTCCTCCTCTTCCTTAGTCTTTTGAGTGTCTCCTTACCACCGACTCCTATGAAAAAACTTACTAAGGGAGGGTATATTGTAGGCTGCCATGAAGTATTATCGGTAAGTATAATTAGCTTTTTTCTCCTGCGCTACTTCACGGCAGCCATCACTCTGGGATATACAAATGCTCAATATAGGGAGGGTAACAGAACACAAAAGAAACCTTGGTTTGATGCTGAACAATAATTATTTATTATAATGCCCCCACAAGGACATAGTTCCCAAAGTGGGTGTCTACAACATCCAATTCATAATGACTAGAGAACGTATATATCGATGACCAGTAGTGATGAGCGGGTTCAGTTTCTCGGAAACCGAACCCCCCCGAACTTCACGCTTTTTACACGGGTCCGAGGCAGACTCGGATCTTCCCGCCTTGCTCGGTTAACCCGAGCGCGCCCGAACGTCATCATCCCGCTGTCGGATTCTATCGCGAGACTCGGATTCTATATAAGGAGCCGCGCGTCGCCGCCATTTTCACACGTGCATTGAGATTGATAGGGAGAGGACGTGGCTGGCGTCCTCTCCGTTTAGAGTAGACTAGAGAGTAGTAGAGACACTTGATTTACTAATTTTGGGGAGCATATTAGGAGTACTACTTGCTGATAGTGTGACCAGTGACCACCAGTTTAATTAATCCGTTCTCTGCCTGAAAAAAAACGATACAGTGTGACACAGTCACATACCATATCTGTGCTCAGCCTCAGTGTGCCCTCAGTGTGCTGCATCATCTATGTAATACTGTATATCTGACTGTGCTGAGTGCTCACTGCTCACACAGCTTAATTGTGGGGGAGACTGGGGAGCAGTTATAGCAGGAGTACATATTTTAACAGTGCACACTTTTGCTGCCAGAGTGCCACTGCCAGTGTGACTGACCAGTGACCACTGACCACCAGTATATTGTGATTGTCTGCCTGAAAAAGTTAAACACTCGTCGTGTGGTGTTTTTATTCTATAAACGCATTCTGCTGACAGTGTCCAGCAGGTCCGTCATTATATAATATATACCTGTCCGGCTGCAGTAGTGATATATATATATTTTTTATATCATTATCATCCAGTCTATATTAGCACTGCAGCAGACGCAGTACGGTAGTCCACGGCTGTAGCTACCTCTGTGTCGGCAGTCGCTCATCCATCCATAATTGTATACCACCTACCCGTGGTGTTTTGTTTTTTTCTATCTTCTTGATACTAGTAGCTTACTTTAGGAGTCTGCAGTGCTGAGCTGACAGTGTCCAGCCGGTCCGTCATTATATAATATATACCTGTCCGGCTGCAGTAGTGATATATATATATTTTTTATATCATTATCATCCAGTCTATATTAGCAGCAGACGCAGTACGGTAGTCCACGGCTGTAGCTACCTCTGTGTCGGCAGTCGCTCGTCCATCCATAACTGTATACCACCTACCCGTGGTGTTTTTTTTTTTTCTATCTTCTTGATACTAGTAGCTTACTTTAGGAGTCTGCAGTGCTGAGCTGACAGTGTCCAGCAGGTCCGTCATTATATAATATATACCTGTCCGGCTGCAGTAGTGATATATATATATATTTTTTATATCATTATCATCCAGTCTATATTAGCAGCAGACGCAGTACGGTAGTCCACGGCTGTAGCTACCTCTGTGTCGGCAGTCGCTCGTCCATCCATAATTGTATACCACCTACCCGTGGTGGTTTTTTTTTCTATCTTCTTGATACTAGTAGCTTACTTTAGGAGTCTGCAGTGCTGAGCTGACAGTGTCCAGCAGGTCCGTCATTATATAATATATACCTGTCCGGCTGCAGTAGTGATATATATATATTTTTTATATCATTATCATCCAGTCTATATTAGCAGCAGACGCAGTACGGTAGTCCACGGCTGTAGCTACCTCTGTGTCGGCAGTCGCTCGTCCATCCATAATTGTATACCACCTACCCGTGGTGTTTTTTTTTTTTTTCTATCTTCTTGATACTAGTAGCTTACTTTAGGAGTCTGCAGTGCTGAGCTGACAGTGTCCAGCAGGTCCGTCATTATATAATATATACCTGTCCGGCTGCAGTAGTCATATATATATATTTTTTATATCATTATCATCCAGTCTATATTAGCAGCAGACGCAGTACGGTAGTCCACGGCTGTAGCTACCTCTGTGTCGGCAGTCGCTCGTCCATCCATAATTGTATACCACCTACCCGTGGTGTTTTTTTTTTTTTCTATCTTCTTGATACTAGTAGCTTACTTTAGGAGTCTGCAGTGCTGAGCTGACAGTGTCCAGCAGGTCCGTCATTATATAATATATACCTGTCCGGCTGCAGTAGTGATATATATATATATATATTTTTATATCATTATCATCCAGTCTATATTAGCAGCAGACGCAGTACGGTAGTCCACGGCTGTAGCTACCTCTGTGTCGGCAGTCGCTCGTCCATCCATAATTGTATACCACCTACCCGTTGTTTTTTTTTTTTTCTATCTTCTTGATACTAGTAGCTTACTTTAGGAGTCTGCAGTGCTGAGCTGACAGTGTCCAGCAGGTCCGTCATTATATAATATATACCTGTCCGGCTGCAGTAGTGATATATATATATATATTTTATATCTCATTATCATCTAGTCTATATTAGCAGCAGACGCAGTACGGTAGTCCACGGCTATAGCTACCTCTGTGTCGGCAGTCGCTCGTCCATCCATAATTGTATACCACCTACCCGTGGTGGTTTTTTTTTTCTATCTTCTTGATACTAGTAGCTTACTTTAGGATGCTGCAGTGCTGAGCTGACAGTGTCCAGCAGGTCCGTCATTATATAATATATACCTGTCCGGCTGCAGTAGTGATATATATATATATATTTTATATCATTATCATCCAGTCTATATTAGCAGCAGACGCAGTATGGTAGTCCACGGCTGTAGCTACCTCTGTGTCGGCAGTCGCTCGTCCATCCATAAGTATACTAGTATCCATCCATCTCCATTGTTTACCTGAGGTGCCTTTTAGTTGTGCCTATTAAAATATGGAGAACAAAAATGTTGAGGTTCCAAAAATAGGGAAAGATCAAGATCGACTTCCACCTCGTGCTGAAGCTGCTGCCACTAGTCATGGCCGAGACGATGAAATGCCAGCAACGTCGTCTGCCAAGGCCGATGCCCAATGTCATAGTACAGAGCATGTAAAATCCAAAACACCAAATATCAGTAAAAAAAGGACTTCCACCAAGCAATTGACTGTCCAACAGTCCTTTGCGAGGAAGATGAAATATCACAGCAGTCATCCTGCTGCAAAGCGGATAACTGAGGCCTTGGCATCCTGGGCGGTGAGAAACGTGGTTCCGGTATCCATCATTACTGCAGAGGCAACTAGAGACTTGTTGGAGGTACTGTGTCCCCGGTACCAAATACCATCTAGGTTCCATTTCTCTAGGCAGGCGATACCGAAAATGTACACAGACCTCAGAAAAAGACTCACCAGTGTCCTAAAAAATGCAGTTGTACCCAATGTCCACTTAACCACGGACATGTGGACAAGTGGAGCAGGGCAGGCTCAGGACTATATGACTGTGACAGCCCACTGGGTAGATGTATGGACTCCCGCCGCAAGAACAGCAGCGGCGGCACCAGTAGCAGCATCTCACAAACGCCAACTCTTTCCTAGGCAGGCTACGCTTTGTATCACCGCTTTCCAGAATACGCACACAGCTAAAAACCTCTTACGGCAACTGAGGAAGATCATCGCAGAATGGCTTACCCCAATTGGACTCTCCTGTGGATTTGTGGCATCGGACAACGCCAGCAATATTGTGTGTGCATTAAACCTGGGCAAATTCCAGCACGTCCCATGTTTTGCACATACCTTGAATTTGGTGGTGCAGAATTATTTAAAAAACGAGAGGGGCGTGCAAGAGATGCTGTCGGTGGCCAGAAGAATTGCGGGACACTTTCGACGTACAGGCACCACGTACAGAAGACTGGAGCACCACCAAAAACGCCTGAACCTGCCCTGCCATCATCTGAAGCAAGAAGTGGTAACGAGGTGGAATTCAACCCTCTATATGCTTCAGAGGTTGGAGGAGCAGCAAAAGGCCATTCAAGCCTATACAACTGAGCACGATATAGGAGGTGGAATGCACCTGTCTCAAGCGCAGTGGAGAATGATTTCAACGTTGTGCAAGGTTCTGCAACCTTTTGAACTTGCCACACGTGAAGTCAGTTCAGACACTGCCAGCCTGAGTCAGGTCATTCCCCTCATCAGGCTTTTGCAGAAGAAGCTGGAGACATTGAAGGAGGAGCTAACACAGAGCGATTCCGCTAGGCATGTGGGACTTGTGGATGGAGCCCTTAATTCGCTTAACAAGGATTCACGGGTGGTCAATCTGTTGAAATCAGAGCACTACATTTTGGCCACCGTGCTCGATCCTAGATTTAAAACCTACCTTGGATCTCTCTTTCCGGCAGACACAAGTCTGCTGGGGTTCAAAGAACTGCTGGTGACAAAATTGTCAAGTCAAGCGGAACGCGACCTGTCAACATCTCCTCCTTCACATTCTCCCGCAACTGGAACATATGGGAACATATTGTATGATTTAACAATATTTCTCTGCAACTTGCTGGAGGTAAACCAGCAGTCATCTGCAAACACTCATTATAATAATCTGGGCAGTGTGCCAGAATCCTTTAGATGAGCCAGTACAACAACATTGTTACATCTATTAGTCTGGGAGAATTAAAGAGTAACATTTGTGTAATATTTCAGAGAAACCCAGAAGCAAATATCTGTTCCTTTATTACTGCAGTACTATTGTATTAGAAAACACTATTAGTCAGATAAGACAATATACATTAGCTAGTAGACATAAAAGACGCCCAGCTGGGAGTTTTTAAACCAACTTATTTTTGTTTTTCTTTATTACACACAGTCTTGTCTATTTTCGTATCACCTTATATTTTGTTTTGTTTTAATATTTCGCATTTAGTGCATCCAGGTAATTCTGGATGCAATAGTAGATTCAATCCAATCATTTTAAGGAAATAATAAAAGTTAATTTTTATTAAAAACTTATGTGCACCGGAGACAGATCTCTTTCTCTCTTCTCTCTTTTGTCTACATTAATGTTAAGATCTGTGGTAGCACCCCCTATTCATATACTCTTATAATAGAAAAATGAATAACAGGGTTTTTTTTCAAGCATATATTCTGTAACTCATAATAAATAAAATCAAGTTCATCTGAGTCTCCTGTGCAACGAATTTCCCTCTTCCCTTTAATGTGATAGATATAGATATAGACATAGATAGATAGATAGATAGATAGATAGATAGATAGATAGATAGATAGATTTTAGACACATACTGTGCATGTTACATGTACATCGTAAAAACAGGATTTTAATACCTACCTGTAAATCCTTTTCTTTTAGTCCGTAGAGGATGCTGGGGTCAGATGGGATCCGCAGAAGACATGGGCACTTTAAGACTTTGAAAGGGTGTGAACTGGCTCCTCCCTCTATGCCCCTCCTCCAGACTCCAGTTATAGGAACTGTGCCCAGGGAGACGGACATTTCGAGGAAAGGATTTATTGTTAAACTAAGGTGAGATTCTCCATTTATTGTCTTTAGTTATCACGATTGCCAAAAAGATTATTCTCATTCACTGGATTCATTCCTCCTCTCCCTCGCTATCAGAGGTCAAACAAAAACTGTTGCAAATAATGTATTACGAGCGAAGGGCTACTATTCCTGATATTGATATGGGCGTGGAGAAATTTTACCGTAAATGGGAATTTTTTATTAACACTTTGGAAATACAGACACAAAATCATATTCTTAAATTATTCGAAAATACTACCTGGAACTTGCTTAGGAATCTCTCTGCCGATTCTTAAATATGTCTCAGCTATATAAGTATTTTAAATATTATATATGACAGGGTTATGAACCCCTGATTCCCGTTCACAGTTTCTCACCTCCCTTCCCCCCCCTCCCGCTCCCTTCCCTTCTTCCCCTGGATGTTGTTTGTAGTGTTTTGTTTTGTTCGTCTTTCCCCCCTCTTTTTTTTGGGGTTTTATATTCATACTGTACCGTACCATGAAGATTATTGTTAGACTCTCGTATTATTTTATGTTATGTCTGCCAATGAGCTGGTAGAGTTTATTTTTTTTTTACATATCTCCCCCTAACCCTCCAGCTAATGTGGTAAGATTGTTTTTCTGTTGAGATTTTCATTGTCTATGCAAGCCACTAGCCTAATTGTACTTGTTCATGCCTATTCGGTACTGTAATTGATTTTCTCTATTCCTATTAGAAAACCAATAAAATATATTTACAAAAAAAAAACTAAGGTGAGATTCATACCAGCTCACACCTCAAGCATGCCGCAGAACGTGGCATTCAACAGAACACAAGCCAACGGCATGAACAATTGCAGCAACATGCTGACAATAACGTAACACAACATGTGTGTAACCACAACGAATAACTGCAGATACAGTACGCACTGGGATGGGCACCCAGCATCCTCTACGGACTAAGAGAAAAGGATTTACCGGTAGGTATTAAAATCCTATTTTCTCATACGTCCTAGAGGATGCTGGGGTCATCATAGAACCATGGGGTTATACCAAAGCTCTCGAATGGGCGGGAGAGTGAGGATGACTCTACAGCACCGATTGACCAAACTTAAGGTCTTCATCGGCCAAGGTGTCAAACTTGTAGAACTTTGCAAATGTGTTTGACTCCGACCAAGTAGCTGCTCTGCAAAGTTGCAATGCCGAGACCCCCCGGGCAGCCGCCCAGGATGAGCCCACCTTTCTAGTAGAATGGGCCTTCACCGATTCCGGTAACGGCAATCCAGTCATGGAATGAACATGCTGAATCGTGTTACTATATATTATATACTGGTGGTCAGCAAACTGTGCAAAACTTAAATGCACCACAGGTATGGATGGATAGTATACTTGATGACACAGAGGTAGGTAGAGCAGTGGCCTACTGTACCATACTGCTATATATTATATACTGGTGGTCAGCAAACTGTGAAAAACTGAAATGCACCACAGGTATGGATGGATAGTATACTTGACGACACAGAGGTAGGTAGAGCAGTGACCTTCTGTACCGTACTCCTATATATTATATACTGGTGGTCAGCAAAATCATGCACTGTACTCCTACTATATACTACAATGCAGCACAGATATGGAGCGTTTTTCAGGCAGAGAACGTATAATACTGGTGGTCACTGGTCAGCAAAACTCTGCACTGTACTCCTCCTATATAATACTGCTGGTCCCCAGTCCCCACAATAAAGCAGTGTGAGCACAGATATATGCAGCACACTGAGCACAGATATGGAGCGTTTTTCAGGCAGAGAACGTATAATACTGGTGGTCACTGGTCAGCAAAACTCTGCACTGTACTCCTCCTATATAATACTGCTGGTCCCCAGTCCCCACAATAAAGCAGTGTGAGCACAGATATATGCAGCACACTGAGCACAGATATGGAGCGTTTTTCAGGCAGAGAACGTATAATACTGGTGGTCACTGGTCAGCAAAACTCTGCACTGTACTCCTCCTATATAATACTGCTGGTCCCCAGTCCCCACAATAAAGCAGTGTGAGCACAGATATATGCAGCACACTGAGCACAGATATGGAGCGTTTTTCAGGCAGACAACGTATACTGGTGGTCACTGGTCAGCAAAACTCTGCACTGTACTCCTCCTATAATACTGCTGGTCCCCAGAATAAAGATATTTGCACTGCAGCCCCCTGAAACAAAGTGAGAGGACGCCAGCCACGTCCTCTCACTATCATTTCCAATGCACGAGTGAAAAATGGCAGCGACGCGCGGCTCCTTATATAGAATCCGAATCTCGCGAGAATCCGACAGCGGGATGATGACGTTCGGGCGCGCTCGGGTTAACCGAGCCATACGGGAGAATTCGAGTATGCCTCGGACCCGTGTAAAATGGGTGAAGTTCGGGAGGGTTCGGATTCCGAGGAACCGAACCCGCTCATCACTAGTGAAAATCCTCGGAGCCGTGGACAGACCAAACGGCAACGTTTGAAATTGGTAATGACAATCCTGAATTGCAAACCTCAGGTAAGCCTGATGCGGAGGATAAATGGGAACATGTAAGTAGGCAACCTTTATGTCCACCGACACCATAAAATCCCCTTCCTCCAGACTGGAGATCACTGCTCGGAGAGACTCCATCTTCAATTTGAATTTCTTTAGGTAGAAATTTAGGGATTTCAGGTTTAGGATTGGTCTGACCGAGCCGTCCGGCTTCGGGACCACAAACAGGCTCGAATAAAAACCTTCTCCCTGTTGTGACTGGGGAACCCTGACGATAACTTGATTTTGACAAACTACCTCCCTGTCCGGAAGAGAAGCTGGTAAGGCCGATTTGAAAAAACGGCGAGGGGGAACGTCTTGAAACTCCAGTTTGTACCCCTGGGATACTATTTGGGATACTATTTGTAAAACCCATGGGTCTAGGTCCGAACGTACCCAAAACTGACTGAAGAGTTTGAGACGTGCCCCCACCGGTGCATGGGAGACCCAACGTCATGCGGTGGAATTGGCAGAAGCCTGGGAGGACTTCTGCTCCTGGGAGCCTGACAAGGCTGGTGATCGTTTACCTCTTCCCCTTCCTCTAGTAGCAAGCAAGGAAGAACCTCGGCCCTTTCTGTATTTATTGGGCCGAAAGGACTGCATCTGATAGAGATGAGTTTTCTTTTGTTGTGGAGGAACATAAGGCAAAAAGGATGACTTACCCGCGGTAGCTGTAGATACCAAATCATCAAGGCAGTCATCAAATAAGGCCTTACCTTTATATGGTAGAGACTCCATACTTTTCTTGGAATCAGCATCAGCATTCCATTGGTGAATCCACAATGCTCGTCTAGCTGAGACTGCCATGGCATTGGCCTTTGATCCCAAAAGACCAATATCTCTGGCAGCTTCCTTAAGGTATGCTGCAGCGTCCTTGATATAACCCAGCGTCAAGAAGATGCTATCCCTATCTAGGGTATCTATTTCAGAAGACAAGTTGTCTGCCCACTTTTCGATAGCACTACTTACCCACGCAGATGCAATGACAGGTCTGAGTAGCGTACCAGTGGTCGCATAAATGGACTTTAACGTAGTTTCTTGTTTACGATCCGCAGGATCCTTAAGGGCCGCCATGTCAGGTGACGGGAGCGCCACCTTTTTAGATAAACGTGACAGGGCCTTGTCCACGGAAATGGATAAGCTACCGAGGGAAATGGATAAGCTACCGTAATTCTTTTGGGAATCTGAAACTGTTTGTCAGGAGCTTCCCAGAGTTTTTCAAATAACATGTTCAGTTCATGAGAGGGAGGAAACATTACCTCAGGTTTACTTTCCTTATACATACAGACCTTTTTATCACGTATAGCCGGGTCCTCAGTGATATGTAGTACCTCTTTAACCGCCACAATCATGTACTGAATGCTTTTTTTTGCCAATTTTGGATCTAATCTGGAATCGCTATAGTCGACACTGGAATCAGAGTCCGTGTCGGTATCAGTGTCTGCCAACTGGGCCAGCGTACGTTTCTGTGACCCTGTGGGGACCTGACTTTGCAATAACATATCTTCTACAGATTTCTTCCATGCCTGGGTCTGAGACTCAGACTTATCTAGCCTCTTACTAATAAGAGCCACATTAGCATTCAAGGCGTTCAACACATTTATCCAATCCGGCGTCGGCGGTGCCGACAGGGTCATCCCCACAGCCGTTTGTGTCCCTAATACAGCCTCCTCCTGGGAAGAGCCTTCAGCCTCAGACATGTCGACACACATGCTCCAAACACCCACAGACACACCGGGCATATAGGCGACAGACCCACAGTAAAGCCTGTTAGAGAGACACATAGGGGATTTGCCAGCTCACACCCCAGCGCCCAATCAGCGGTTCTGAAGCGCCCAATAAATGCCTCAGACCTGTAGCGCTTTTAATATAAAGTATATTGCACCAAATTAGCCAGTGCCCCCCCCCCCCCATTTTGCACCCTGACACTTGTCAGTGTGAAGGAAGGACCAGCGCCTCTGCAGTCTGATGGAGAGAAATGGTGCCGAGTGAGCTGTGAGGACAAAGCTCCGCTCCCTTAATGGAGCGCTTCCATCCCGCTTCTTCTGTAATTATACTGGCGGGGGTTTTGGACAGTGCCGCGGCACTAATGTCCCTCTTTTGCCAGTGTCCACTGAGGATTTATTTGCAGCCAGGGCGTCCCCTTCCCCCCGCGCCCTGCAGTGCTGTGTATATGTGGGAGCTTGGTGCGCAGAGAATGCCGTCACTGAAGTCTTCTTTTCTTCAGCTACTCACCTGTCTTCTGACTTCTGGCTCTGTAAGGGGGTGACGGCAGGCTGCGGGAGTGAGCATCTAGGCGTACCCAGCAATCAGCACCCTCAGGAGCTAATGGTATACTAATGGTATGTAGCCAGAAGCAGAGCCCTTGAACTCACTGGAAGTGGGTCATACTTCTCACCCCTAAGTCCCACGAAGCAGGGAGACTGTTGCCAGCAGTCTCCCTGAACATAAAAAAACCTAACAAAAAGTATTTTTTCAGAGAAACTTAGTAGAGCTCCCTGTAGTGCCTCCAGTCTCACTGGGCACAATTCTAAAACTGGAGTCTGGAGGAGGGGCATAGAGGGAAGAGCCAGTTCACACCCTTTCGAGTCTTAAAGTGCCCATGTCTCCTGCAGATCCCGTCTATACCCCATGGTTCTATGATGACCCCAGCATCCTCTAGGACGTATGAGAAATTACTGTGATGGCAGGGTCACTGGCTCAAATCCCAGGTTTGAATCCTGGGTTCGACCTGTGTTTATAGTATTGGTCATTTTCCACCTGATAATGATAACAGTCTCAGAACATGATCGGCCACGTGGTGGTTTAGTGAATACCCTGTAAAAGCTTCCATATGGCTTAGATTACCCTGAGCTTGTGAATGATGTTTGTTTTCTCAGTTGGGTGTTGCAATGTGTTTGTTATTATTATTATTATTGATTTTATTAAAGTTCACCATCAATACTAAATACACATTGAGAAAAGTATCTCTACTATGCAAACACGTGGGCAGGCTCTGTGGACTAGTGGTTAGGCTTCCCACCCACAATGCAGACGATGATGGCAGGGTCACTGGTTCGACTCCTGGGTTCATATTGATGGCAGGGTCACTGGGCAGACGATGATGGCAGGGTCACTGGTTCGACTCCTGGGTTCATATTATTGGTCATTTTCTGCCTGATCAGTTGGATGACTGAGAACAGTCTCAGAACATGATTGGCAATGTGGTTGTTTAGTGAGAACCTTGGAAATGCTTCCATGTCTTAGAGTACCCTGGGATGTTGTGTTCATTATTATTATTATTAATATTTTTATTAAAGTTCGCCATCAATACTAAATACACAGAATACACATAGAGAAAAGTCTCTCTGCTATGCAAAAACTTGGGCAGGCTCCGTAACCTAGTGGTTAGGCTTCCTATCCACAGTGCAGATGGTGATGGCATGGTTTGTTTTCTCAGTTGGTTGTTGCAATGTGTTTGTTATTATTATTATTATTAATTTTATTAAAGTTCACCATCAATACTAAATACACAGAATACACATTGAGAAAAGTCTCTCTGCTATTTAAAAACCTGAGTAGGCTCTGTAGCCTAGTGGTTAGGCTTTCAGCACACAGTGCAGATGATAATGGCAGGTTCACTAGTTCGAATCCTGGGTTTGACCTGTGTTTATAGTATTTGTCATTTTCCGCCTGATATTGATAGCAGTCTCAGATTATGATTGGCCATGTGGTGGCTCATTGAGTACCTTGGAAAGGTTTCCATATGGCTTAGAGGACCCTGGTCTTGTGGCTCATGTTTGTTTTCTCAGTTAGATGCAGCAATGTGTAAAATTGATTTTATTAAAGTTCACCATCAATACTAAATACACATTCAGAAAAGTGTCTCTGTGCTTGCTTAGGTTTCCTCCAGGTGCTTCCCAAGAAAAATGTACCCTAGGTGTGTGCAAGAGTGATTCTTATCTGCCGTCAACATTTCTATGTAGTTTTGTAATACGATTTTGCTGAAAAATGTAATTTTACAAAAAATAAAAAAAATTGTCAGAGCTAGGACTCGTTACATTATGTAAGAAATATCTGACTGGGTTCCTCTCTTTCTTCAACATATGTGTGGGCCTTATCCAAAATAATATGTCTACCCTAGAATGTCTTATGTGTTTCTATAGGTTTGCTAAATATATGACAAAAGAAACCCATGCATGGAAGAATGGATACTAAATATCAAATCTATTTTGGGGAGATATTACTTTTTTTTTTTCACACTAGGGAACAATTATCTATACAAAAAAAAAAGATAATACAGACAGAGCATATTATCAGCAAAACAAAAACAAAGTATGATTAACAGAGACGACCCCGCAATGCACACGTGTCTGGATCATGAGAATACACTGGTATGTTCCCTCGTGTGCTCAGTGTGAACTTTGGTTACTATTAAGTCTCTGAACATGCTCAGTGCAGATTTTCTATCCAACCACCTCCAGCTGTAACATACTGTATCCTTGTGATCACTGGACTCAAAGGTAAGCAGTGCCAGATCATTAATTCACATTATTTCCTCTCTTTCCTTGACCCCAACCCCCACTGTAGTCCTCATACCTACTCTGGTAATTGTCCGTGGCTTGACTCCTGAAATACCCATGGTAAGCTTGCTCTTGGAACATATACCCTTTTTCCTGCCATAATAAACAGCATTGTTAACTTCAAGTCTGGCTGCAGCTGTATTCATCCCAGTGTGGTCTATAGCTGAAGAGACATCAATTTCCATCTACTTATACACTTGAGACAAGTCAGCCAATCAGAATACAGCACTGTCATCACACAGGGAATCTGGAATTAGGACAACCACATGTGTCACTGGTCTGAAGACATTGCTAATTATTAGGAAATCATTTAGAATGTCAAAATTTGGGTGTGGATGAAGAACAATCGTTCACTAGCTACAAATCACACATCTGTATACAAGCACATGTATGTAATATGCTTAGAGATGAAAGGAGAAAAAATTTACTCCGATACAGCAAACATTTAACTATGTTTAAAACCATGGTGGTCATTCCGAGTTGTTCGCTCTGTAAATTTTTTCGCATCGCAGCGATTTTCCGCTTAGTGCGCATGCGCAATGTCCACAGTGCGACTGCGCCAAGTAAATTTGCTATGCAGTTAGGTATTTTACTCACGTTTTTTTCTTCGTTCTGGTGATCGTAATGTGATTGACAGGAAGTGGGTGTTTCTGGGCGGAAACAGGCCGTTTTATGGGCGTGTGGGAAAAACCGCTACAGTTTCTGGGAAAAACGCGGGAGTGGCTGGAGAAACGGAGGAGTGTCTGGACAAACGCTGGGTGTGTTTGTGAAGTCAAACCAGGAACGACAAGCACTAACCTGATCGCACTGGCAGAGTAAGTCTCGAGCTACTCAGAAACTGCACAGACTCTCAGCTTCCACGCTGCACATTTACCATTGCATTTGTTTCTGTTATTACCAAGTATTCCTGCTGCCATATTGTACCATACTGTTCAATAAACAACATTGCGCACATGCGCAGAAATCTAATCCGGCCTCCTCACTTCTTCCATCCTACCTCCACTGACCCACTAGCGCACCCTCCGGGGACACACACACTAAACAGAACCTGACAGTAAGTCCAGGACCGATGGACTCGGATGGTGGTCAGATTGTGGGGTCAGGGGCCTTACAAAATCTGGTCTCCCGCTTGGATGGTCAAGAGGCTGCGCAGCAGCAGATGTTCTAGTTCCTGCAAGGAATGTCCTCCCGTCTCAATACACTACAACAATCTCTGCCTAGTGCTCTTGTTTCTTCAGTTCCAGTCACCCCTGCTCCTGCAAGTGCAGCGGGTTCTCCTTCACCGGCTGCATCAACTCCAGTGTCACGCTTGCACCTGCCCAGCAAATATGATGGCAGTCCCAAGCTGTGTCGCAGGTTTCTTAATCAATGTGAAATCCAGTTTGAGTTGTTACCACACAATTTCTCCAAGCCAAGATCCAAGGTTGCCTACATTATATCACTGCTCTCTGGATCAGCTTTGAGTTGGGTGTCTCCTCTGTGGGAACGTGCTGACCCTCTTATGAATAACTATACAGAATTTGTGTCAACCTTCAGACACATCTTTGATGAACCAGGTCGCGCAACATCAGCTTCTGCAGATCTTATCCAACTTCGTCAAGGTACCCGTAGCATGGGTCAAAACGTCATCCAGTTCTAGACGTTAGCCGCAGAGATTCAATGGAATAACCAAGCGCTGGTAGCAGCCTTCTGGCATGGACTCTCTGATCGGATCAAAGATGAACTAGCCACCCGTTACATTCCTGAGCAATTATCAGAGTTAATTTCCTTGTGTATCAAGTTGGACTCTCGCATTCGCGAACACAACAGTGAGTGTGCTCGTAGTGAGTCCTGCAAGCCAAGAATGGTACCTCCGACACAATTTCAGCCTCCACCTTCTGACAAGCCTATACAAATTAATAGGTCCCGCTTAACCCCTGAGGAGCGGTCAAGAAGACTTCGAGAGAGACTGTGTCTTTATTGTGCGGCTACAGGTCACCAAATCAATTCTTGTACAGCACGTCGGGAAACGCCAGATCCTGACTTGTTAAGGAGGAGTCAAGTTGGGATCTTCTAGACAAGCTCCTTCAAATCAAGACCTTATCCTTCCTGTGACTTTAGAGACTAGGGCGGGACTCCAGTCTGTATCCGCGTTAATGGACTGTGGAGCGGCCGGAAACTTCATTACCCAAGCTGCAGTTGATAAATTCCGTCTGCCTATCTGCGAACTCATATATCCACCCTATATCACTGCAGTGGATGGTAGCCGAATTTCCAAGGGTACCATCTCTCATCAAACCAAGCCAGTTGTTCTGAAGTCGGGTTTCTGCATTCAGAATTAATTGAGTTTCTAGTCATCCCTCAGGCAACCCAGGAGATCGTTTTGGGAATGCCCTGGCTCCAGCTACATAATCCGCAGATGGACTGGTCCACGTTACAACTGACTTCTTGGGGTTCACACTGCCATCAGTCCTGCCTAGCCCAAGTTCATCCTGTGAGGTTTTCAGAAGGTAAAATTCAGTCAAGTCTTCCTGTGGCCGACCAAGATTTCTCTGACGTCTTCAGCGAAAAGGCCGCCGATGTTCTGCCGCCTCATAGAGAGTGGGATTGCCCCATCGATCTCATTCCCGGCAAGAAGCCACCTAGAGGGCGTACTTATCCGTTATCCGTACCTGAAACCGAGGCAATGAGTGAGTACATCAGGGAGAATTTACAGAAAGGATTCATCTGCCCTTCGTCTTCACCCGCTGGAGCGGGTTTTTTCTTTGTTAAATAGAAAGATGGAGGATTATGTCCATGTATCGATTACTGGGGGCTCAATGATATTACCGTCAAAAACAGCTATCCACTACCTCTCATCACTGAATTATTTGACAGAGTCAAGGGAGCCCGCATCTTCACTAAGTTAGATCTCCGCGGTGCCTACAATCTCATCAGGATCCGAAGTGGTGATGAATGGAAAACTGCCTTTAATACTCGGGATGGTCATTACGAGTACCTAGTAATGCCATTCGGGTTGAGCAATGCCCCAGCAGTGTTCCAGCACTTTGTTGACGAAATTTTCCGTTATGTCCTGTATAAATATCTCGTAGTCTACCTTGAGGATATCCTTATCTTCTCTCAAGATCTCTCCTCACATCGCCTACAAGTTCGTGAGGTCCTCCGACGTCTTCGTGAGAACCGTCTCTACGGCAAGTTGTCTAAATGTATCTTCGAAGTTTCTTCCATACCCTTCCTAGGGTATATAATTTCTGGATCGGATCTCCAGATGGCCCCGTCAAAATTAGAAGCTATTGCTAATTGGTCTATTCCGAGTACTCTCAAGTCCATTCAGCGATTCCTGGGATTCGCTAATTATTATAGGAAGTTCATCAGAGGATTCTTAACTCTCATTGCTCTTATTACCAGCCTAACTCGAAAGGGGGCAGATCATTCCAACTGGTCAGAAGATGCCTTGGCTGCGTTTTAAAAAATCAAGCAGGCTTTCATGTCCGCCCCAGTTCTGTCGCAACCAGATGTTAACAAGCCATTCGAGTTGGAGGTAGATGCTTCCACAGTGGGAGTTGGAGCAGTTCTCTCCCAAATAGGGGCTGATGGGAAGATTCATCCTTGTGGGTTCTTCTCTCGCAAATTCCTTCCTGCGGAAGCTAATTATTCCATTGGTGACCAAGAATTACTGGCGATCAAGCTGGCTTTTGAGGAGTGCAGGTATCTCCTGGAAGGGGCAAAGTTTCCATTTAACATCTACACGGATCACAAGAACTTGCTCTACTTAAAGGCAGCCCAGTGTCTTAATCCTCGCCAGTGCCGGTGGGCTATGTTTTTCTCTCGTTTCAACTTCAAGCTTCATTTCCGCCCAGGTTCTCAGAATACCAAAGCTGATGCTCTGTTCCGATCTATGGAATCCGAAGAGGAGACGTCAGTTCCAGTTCCGCATTCCATTCTGAATCCAGTTGTGTTTGCCTCGTCTCAAGTTACTCCTGGCAAGATTTTTGTTTCTCCTGAGCTTCGTTCCAAGTTGCTGTCTTGGGCTCATCAGTCTAAGTTAACTGGGCATCCTGGTGTCCTAAAGACTTTCAAGTTCCTGTCTGAAACTTACTGGTGGCCGAAAATTAAGGTCGACATCAAGGACTTCATGGCATCCTGCCCCAAGTGTGCTCAACACAAGACTCCCCGTCAGTCTCCGGCAGGTCAGTTACAGCCGTTATCAGTACCCAGCCGTCCCTGGTCACACCTGTCCATGGACTTTATCTCTGATCTACCCTCCTCTCAAGGATTCAATACCATCTGGGTAGTTGTCGACAGGTTTACCAAAATGGCCCATTTTGTTCCACTCCAAGGTCTTCCTTCTGCTCCGAAACTTGCTCAAGTCTTCCTACGGGAGATTTTTCGTTTACATGGACTGCCTACTGAAATTATATCTGACCGTGGAGTTCAGTTCGTGGCAAGATTTTGGAGAGCCCTTTGTTCTGCCCTGCAAGTCAACCTTAAGTTTTCGTCAGCCCACAACCCTCAGACGAATGGACAGACGGAAAGGGTGAATCAAGAATTGGAGACCTTCTTAAGACTTTATGTTTCATCTTCCCAAGATGACTGGGTAGACCTGCTTCCGTGGGCTGAATTCGCTCACAACTTTCGCTATCATACTGCCACGGAAACCACTCCGTTCTTTGCTGTATATGGGCAACATCCTCGTGTCCCAGATTTCCAAGATCTACCTAACATCGATGTTCCTGCAGCCACTTCTGTTCTAAGTCCGTTTTCATCAATTTGGAAGAAAATTCATGTTTCCCTTAAAAAGGCCTCAAGTCGATACAAGTTCTTTGCCGACTGCAAAAGACGTGCAGTTCCCAGCCTAAAACCCAATGATAAGGTTTGGCTTTCCACTCGGAACCTTCGTCTCAGAGTGCCGTCGATGAAGTTTGCACCACGCTTCATTGGTCCCTTTCCCATTGACAAAGTCATCAGTCCTGTGGCCTACAAGCTCAAATTGCCTCCTTCTTTACGAATTCCTAATGCCTTTCATGATTCTCTCCTCAGACCTTTGATCCTGAATCGTTTCCAAAGAGCTCTTCCAGTTGGTCCCAAAATACGAACCCAGCGGGGTATTGAGTTCGAAATAGAGAAGATTCTGGATTCCCGTTGCCGGTACGGTCGTCTGCAATATCTCATCGACTGGTCCGGTTATGGTTCTGAGGAGAGGAGTTGGGTAAATGCTACAGATGTCCATGCTCCAAGGTTGGTCCATGTTTTCCACAGAACTCATCCCTCCAAGCCACGTGGGTGTTCGGTGCCCACCCGTAAAGGAGGGGGTACTGTCAGGAATCTACTTACCACAGCTGCATCTGTCCGTCGGTGCGGTCTCCATCCGGGGTCCCTACATCTTGCTGTCGCTGGTCTCCCTGTCGCCGGATGCCATCCTGGGCCTAGGGACGCTCCTGTTGTCAGCGGGCGTGCATGCACACCGCATTCCTGCCGGGCCGCGGCATGGGCGCCGCCAAGACAGTTTTCCTCAGACTGCCGCGTCAGCCAATCCGGAGCTTGGCTGGCACCTCCTCATTTCACTTCCAGCCAATGCCTGCAGACCGGGGGTATATCGGGAGCAGCAGGGTGAGTCAGTCCTTGTCCTGGACTTCGTGTCACTCCTACGACCTGCGTGTCTGGCTCCGTTCTCCAGTTCCTCTGTGTACCTGCTTGCCTTCCAGTTTGTTCCGGTACTACCGTGGAACCACAAGCACCAGCGATCCTTGCATTTGTGATCAAGCTTCACACCTTAAACAACCACAGTGTGCTCCAGCCATCTGCAGTAGAGACTCTCCTCCAGGTGCATCTCATCATCTACACCTGTTCATCAGCCTGCAAGCTGCCAGTGTTATTTCCAACTGCACTGAGAACTTTTTACACTTGTCTCCTGCAATTGCTACCAGGCTTGACACTTCCATCACCATCTCTGCTGGCTCCACGGACTAACTACCTTCGGTTCCCATACCGACATATCGATCCCCTGATCGATTGAACTACCATACAGACTTTGCCATAGACTCTCAGCTTCCACGCTGCACATTTACCATTGCATTTGTTTCTGTTATTACAAAGTGTTCCTGCTGGCATATTGTTTACCTTACTGTTCAATAAACAACATTGCGCACATGCACAGGAATCTAATCCGGCTTCCTCACTTCTTCCATCCTACCTCCACTGACCCACTAGCGCCCCCTCCGTGGACACAAACTAAACAGAACCTGACATCAATATAGTCACATTAGGAGGCAGAAGTACATGAACAAGATGATGCACAGATAGATTGAAATCTATTTTGCAGAAAATATTCTTCAACTAACCAGAGATTGTGGTCCAAATGCAAGAGTCTGCGAGTTGTGCAAAAGAGACATTACAGGCATGTAGCCACTATACTTATAGCGGCAATTTCTTCTTTAAAAAAAAAAAATCTTAAATAAAAAAAACTGCTGACTTTAATTCAGTGACAAAATCATGAAAGACACTGATGGCTACAACTCCTAGGGGTCTATTCAATTAGAGTTGGAATTTCCCACACCCACTATTCAATTGTGGGCTATTCTGACAGTTTTTTGGCCCATTTTCGACTATGCCGATTCGACTAACATTGTCAAAAACGGCCTAAAAATACTGTCGGAATCGGCCACAGATTCGCCAAAAACCCGTGGATCTGCTGCTAATCCGCCCCATCCACCTGTTTTCCGACAAGTCGGATTTTTAAAAAGCCGGAAAAACGGCACTATAATTTAATAGGTCGAATCCAAATTTGACCTGAAAAAGTAGAAATATACGTTATGGTAAGAACTTACCGTTGATAACTGTATGAAGCGACAGCGGATTTGCACCAATCGGGAAAAGTTTTTCGGCCTGCCAGCATGCAACGGGCCCGTCCATATATCCCCACCTCCAAGCTCAGGGAAATCAGTTGTATTTCCAAAGCTCAAGGCAGAAGCATCATAGAAACCCTAATCAGGCGAGAAGAACACAAATACACACCATTCCGTACAAGAAGGAAGAGGTTAGTGAGTAAAAGGATCCTCAAATCAGGTGCATCAGGGTGGGATCCCTGTGGAACCTGTGGACTTAGGAGAAATACCGTTATCAACGGTAAGTTCTTACCATTACGTATATTTCACTGGCAGGGTCCACAGGTTATCCACAGGATAACAATGAATTCTCCAAAGCAATTTAGTGGTGGGGTCGCTCCTAATTGGACAGGAGAATCCTTCGCCCGAATTTAGCGTCGTGAGAGGCAAAGGTATCCACGGCCTAATGTCTAATGAATGTGTTAATGGAAGACCATGTGGCTGCCTTACATATCTGTTGTGCTGCCCATGATGAACCTACCTTACGAGTAGAGTGAGCAGTGACATTATACAGAACAGGGAGATCAGCTTGAGAATATGCTTCTGGAATAGTCATCCGAGGCCACCTTGCCAGTGTCTGCTTATCAGCAGACCATCCTCTCTTGTGAAATCCTTTCTGATGGCACTGGTACAATCCACGTTGATTCTTAAGGCACGGACCACGTCCAGCCATGCATCTCCCGCAGAAAGGCCTGGTACCTGGAAAGCCGGGACTACAATTTATTTGTTAAGGTGGAATTTAGACACCACCTTAGGAAGATACCCAGATCTAGTTCTGCGAACTGCTTTATCTGGATAAAAAAAAAAAATCAGAAATGGGGAACGACATGACAATGCTCCTAAATCTGACACTCTTCTAGCGGACGCCATGGCCAGTATAAAAAATAGGATTTTGGTTACTTACCGAATGCTGGGGTCCACATTAGTACCATGGGGTATAGACGGGTCCACTAGAAGCCATTGGCACTTTAAGAGTTTGAGAGTGTGGGCTGGCTCCTCCCTCTATGCCCCCTGGTACCAGACTCAGTCTAGAAACTGTGCCCGAGGAGACGGACATCTTCGAGAGAAGGATCTAAACACAGATAGTGGCGAGATTCATACCAGCTCACACATACAAGGCACATCAAGCTAGCTTAGCTTGAAAACTCAGCAACTGCTGAAACATTACCAAGTAACAATGCAGTACATAACTAAACAAAGTCGTACTGAACCAGATAACGGTTGCAGGAAAACGAAGCGCTCGGCGGGCGCCCAGCATCCTCTACGGACTACGAGAAAAGGATTTACCGGTAGGTAACCAAAATCCTATTTTCTCTTACGTCCTAGAGGATGCTGGGTCCACATTAGTACCATGGGGACGTACCAAAGCTCCCAGAACGGGAGGGAGAGCACGGAGGCTCCTGCAGAACTGATTGACTGAACTTCAGATCATCAGAGGCCAAAGTATCGAACTTGTAAAACTTTGTAAATGTAATCGACCCAGACCAAGTTGCAGCTCGGCAAAGTTGTAATGCCGAGACACCCCGGGCAGCCGCCCAGGAAGACCCCACCTTACGATCAGAGTGGGCCTTAACAGATATTGGATACGGCCATCCTGCGGTAAAATAAGCGTGCTGGATAGTGAACCGAATCCAGCGAGAAATAGTCTGCTTAGAAGCAGGACACTCAATCTTCTTGGGATCATATAGGACAAACAGAGTCCGACTTTCTGTGACGAGAAGTTCTCTTCACATATATCTTCAGAGCCCTTACAACATCCAAGGACTTTGATGTAATTAAGGAGTCAGTAGCTACTGGTACCACAATAGGTTGGTTGATATGAAATGCCGACACAACCTTCAGAAGAAACTGCTGACGTGTCCGGAGTTCAGCTCTATCTTTGTAGAAGATCAAGTAAAGACTTTTACAGGACAAAGCCCCTAATTCTCTCTCTCTTAGAGGTTCAAACCAATCCGACTGGAGAAACTGCAACACCACGTTAAGGTCCCAAGGCGCCGTAGGCGGTACAAAGGGAGGTTGGATGTGCAGAACTCCCTTCAAAAAAGTCTGAACCTCAGGGAGGGCAGCAAATTGTTTCTGGAAGAAGATGGAGAGGGCAGAAATCTGGACCTTCACAGATCCCAACATCAGGCCCATATCCACACCTGATTGCAGGAAAAGGAGAAACCGTCCCGAGTTGAAACTCCACCGTAGGAAACTTCTTGGTTTCACACCAAGAAACATAATTCTTACAAATACAATGGTAATGTTTAGACGTTACCCCTTTCCTTGCCTGTATCAGGGTAGGAATGACCTTCTTCGGAATGCCCTTCCGAGCTAGTATCAGGCGTTCAACCTCCATGCCGTCAATCGTAGCCGCGGTAAGTCTTGATAGGCGACCGGTCCCTGCAGCAGCAGATCCTCCCGAAGAGGAAGAATCCTCGGCTTTTCCTGCAAGAGATTCAGAAGGTCCGCGTACCAAGCCCGCCTTGGACAATCCGGAGCAATGAGGATCACCTGAACCCTTGATCTCCTTACGAGCTTTAGAACTGTTGGAATGAGTGGAAGAGGTGGAAACACATACACCGATCGGAACACCCACACCGACCGGAACACCCACGAAGACACCAGGGCATCCACTGCCACTGCTTGTGGGTCCTTCGACCTGGAACTCGAAGCTTCTTGTTGAGACAAGAGGCCATCATGTATATTTGGGGTAACCCCCAAAGATCTGTAATTTCCTTAAACACCTCCGGATGGAAACCCCATTCCCCTGGATGAAGATCGTGTCTGCTGAGGAAGTCTGCTTCCCAGTTGTCTACTCCGGGAATGAAGATCGCTGAGAGTGCCAACGCGTGTCTTTCTGCCCAGAGGATGATTCTTGTCACCTCCGACATTGCAGCTCTGATCTTCATTTCGCCCTGTCGGTTTATGTAGGCCACTGTCGTTACATTGTCCGACTGCACTTGAATGGCCCAATTTCTTAGAAGATGGGCCGCCTGGAGAAGACCATTGTAGACGGCTCTTAATTCCAGGATGTTGATGGGCAGGCCGGCTTCCAGACTTGACCACCTACCCTGGAATGTTTCCCTCTGAGTAACTGCGCCCCAGCCCCGAAGGCTCGCATCCGTGGTTAGAAGGACCCAGTCCTGAATCCCAAACCTGCGGCCCTCCAGAAGGTGAGGCAATTGGAGCCACCAGAGGAGCGAAATCCTGGCCTTTGGCGACAGACGAATCCTCTGGTGCATGTGGAGATGAGATCCTGACCACTTGTCCAGGAGATCCAGTTGGAAGGCCCGAGCATGGAACCTCCTGTATTGGAGAACCTTGTAAGAGGCCACCATCTTTCTCAAAAGGTGAATGCAGTGATGAACTGACACCCGGGCTGGCTGCAGGACATCCCGGACCATTGTTTGTATCACCAATGCCTTTTCCTGCGGAAGAAACACCCTCTGCACTTCTGTGTCGAGGATCATCCCCAGAAAAGACAACCTCTGGGTCGGTTCCAAATGTGACTTTGGGAGATTCAGAATCCAACCGTGGACTCTGGGTAGGTGCATTGGGAAAACAATGGACTGCAACAGCTTCTCCTTGGATGAAGCCTTTATCAGCAGATCGTCCAGATATGGAATAATGTTCACCCCTTGTTTGCGGAGAACCATCATCTCTGCCATCACCTTGTGAACACCCTCAGTGCTGTTGAAAGGCCAAATGGCAGGGCCTGGAACTGGAAATGACAGTCCAATAATGCGAAACGGAGATAAGCCTGATGCGGCAGCCAAATCAGAATGTGGAGGTAAGCATCCTTGATATCCAGGGATACCAGGAATTCCCCCTCTTCCAGACCTGATATCACCGCCCTGAGAGACTACATCTTGAACTTCTTTAGAAAGGGGTTCAGTGATTTTAGGTTCAGAATGGGCCTGATCGAACCATCCGGTTTCGGTACCACGAAAAGGTTCGAATAGTAACCCTTGGTACAATGACCTGTGCCTCCACCAACTTCTGGACTGCTTTCTGTAGTACAGTTCTGTCTGCCAGTAGAACTGGCAAGCCTGATTTGAAAAATCGGTGAAGAGATTTTAAAATTCCAGTTGTATCCCTGGGACACAATATCTATCACCCAGGGATCCAGGCCGGATGATACCCAGATGTGATTGAAATGCCTGAGTCTCGCCCCCACCGGTCCCACCTCCAGGACGCAAGGTCCACCGTCATGCGGAGGACTTTGGTGTACCTGAAGCAGGCTTTTTGTTCCTGGGAACCTGCAGCAGCAGGTTTCTTGGATTTAACTCGACCTCCCCTAAAGAAGGTATTGGACGGTTTGGCCCTTCTAGGCTTGATAGACCGAAAGGAACTGTGATGCTGATGAAGAGAAGAATTTCTTCGGAGCAGGTGCAGCTGAGGGAAGAAAAGGAGACTTACCCACTGTAGCCGTGGATATCAACGCATCCAAAGATTCCCCAAAAAGAACCTGATCTGTGTAGGGTAGGGACTCCACACTCTTTCTGACTTCCGCGTCAGCAGACCACTGGCGCAGCCACAGTCCCCGACGAGCTGAAACAGACATGGAAGAGATCCCCGCAGCCATGGAACCCAGGTCTTTCATGGATTCTACCATAAAACCTGCTGAATCGTGAATCCTCTAGTAAGGTAGCCGACCACTTTACTATAGCCCTTGCAATCCATGCACTTGCAATAGTGGGACGTAATATGGCCCCTGAAGCAATGTACATTGATTTAAGTGTATTATCAATTTCTCTATCAGCCGGCTCCTTTTAGGCGGTAGATACTATAACAGGTAAAACCTCCTTTTTTGAGAGTCTGGACACAGATGCGTGTTTTCGCATTTTTTAATATCCTCCTCCGGGAAAGGAAAGCCACCTGGACCCTTTTAGGGTTCTGGAATTTTTTTCTCCGGGTTTTCCCATTCTTTCTCAAATATAGCATTCAATTCCTTTGACACAGGGAAGGTTAGCGAGGCTTTCTTACTTTCAGTGAAAAAAGCCTCCTCAACCTGTTCAGGTGTGGTATTCATTTATATTTAACACATCCCGGATAGCCTCTATCATTAATTGCACCCCCTTTGCAAGAGAGGCAGACCCCGCAACACAACCCCATTACCATCTGTGGTATCAGAATCCGTATCTGTGTCATCTTGCGTGATGTTAACAAGCGCACGTTTTTGGGGGTATATAGCGGGACATTCTGAGGTACCAGAATCGGGCCATACTGCCATGGAGTTCTGTAATACCTGGGTTGCAGACTCATTACTCGCAACCCTGTCAGAAATCTGAGTAATCCAAGATTTGATAGAGTAAATCCATTCAGGTTCCCTTGCTGGAACTGTGCTAGCAGACTAGATGGGCCAAGTGGTTCTTATCTGCCGACAAATTCTATGTTACCTATGTAAATTCTATGTGCTAAACCAGTGCTATCCTGATTACATGGACCGGGATCATCCTGTGATGACATATCCTCCGCAGCATATGACACAGTGTCCCTGGACATAGCTGAAGGGAACCACCAAACACTCCACACACAGGTGAGGGCAGACAGTTTCCCCCCCAAGAATGGCAAGAGAGAGACAGAGATTGGAGCCAAACCACACACAGCGCTTTTACCAAAGGGAGACCCCTTGTCAGCGCCGACTGTGCACCTTAATAGGATACACAGTTGTATTGCAGCCTCCCCCTCCCCCCCTTCTACAACCCCCTGGTACCGTTTACAGATAGCTGGAGTTGCTGTGGAGGGACCTTCTTTCCTGGTCAGCGCTGTGAAGGCAGGAAAATGGCGCTGAAACGCTGCTGGGTCCGCACCAGAAGCTCCGCCCCCAAAATGGCACTGTCTTCCCACTCTTCTTCTGCTTACACTGGCCTGAGGATTTAGTACTGGCTGAGATCCTGGGACCCCGACAGGCTTCTGGACCAATGTAGGGTGTAGTGCTGGCTCAGGGCGCCCCTCACAGCGCTGCACAATGTACCACTGAGCCATCCACAGAGCGCAATTAATACTGCGCTCCTACCCTGTTGCTGCCATCTTCACACCGACCTTCCGCTTGCTAAGGGGGTCGGTGTCTCACTCGCCACCTATTCTTCAGCTCTGCAAGGGGGTGGCGGTATGCTGCTGGGGCGAGCAGTCCCCTGTGGCGGAGAACGATCAGACTCCTCTGGAGCTCAGTGTCCAGTTAGCGGCTCAGACCCCGCAGGGCGGACACTGCTCCCCCCCTCAGTCCCTCGATGCAGGGAGGCTGTTACCAGCAGCCTCCCTGTAAAACAAAAAACTAGAAAACATCATTTTACTAGGAAAACTCAGGAGAGCTCCCCTAACTGTGACCGGCTCCTCCGGGCACATTTTCTAAACTGAGTCTGGTAGCAGGGGCATAGAGGGAGGAGCCAGCCCACATTCTCAAACTCTTAAAGTGCCAATGGCTCCTAGTGGACCCGTCTATACCCCATCGTACTAATGTGGACCCCAGCATCCTCTAGGACGTAAGAGAGATAACTTTAGCTATCAACCATTTAAGATCCACTTTATTAAGTGGTTCAGATGGGGCAACTTGAAGGGCCTTTAGGACTAAATTTAAGTTCCAAGGCACTGTAGGAGGAACAAAAGGAGGTTGAATGAGCAGCATTCCCTAGAAAAAAGTACGTACATCCTGTAAGTTGGCAATTTTTTTTTTTTTGAATCATAGTCAATGCTGGCACTGGCACTCTCAAGGAAACCACCTTCAAACCTTTTATCCATTCCTGCCTGAAGGAATGCTAAGACCCTGGAAACTCTGAAAGACCTAGGGTCCATTTTCCGTTCACTGCACCAATGAATATAGGTTCTCCATATTCGGTGATAAATGCGAGCTGAGTAAGGTTTCCTTTGTCTGAGCATTGTTTGAATTACCTGTTGTGAGAATCCTATTGACTTCAGGATAGAGGTTTCAAGAGCCACGCCGTCAAAGACAGTCGATCCAGATGTCTGTGATAACAAGGACTCTGCATCAGTAGATCTGGACATTGAGGGAACAGGAGTGGAGCATCCATCGACATTCTCTGAAGATCTGTGCACCAATGCCTTCTGGGCCAAGCCGGAGCTATTAGTATCACGGAACCCTTTCCTTGATTTATCTTTCTCACCAACCTGGGTAATAGGGTGATTGGTGGAAACACATAAGCCAGATTAAAGTCCCATCTCACCGACAGGGCATCCACAGAGATTGTTCTGGGACCCTTTGTTCTTGACCTGTATGCAAGAACCTTGTTGTTCTGACGGGACAACATGAGATCTCTGTCTGGCAACCCCCACTTGTCTACTAGAGTCTGGAAGACCTCCGGGTGTAGAGCCCATTCGCTTTCCTGAATAGCGTGTCAACTGAGAAAATACGCTTCACAGTTTAGGACTCCCGAAATGAACACTGCGGACAAGGCTGGATGATGAAGTTCTGCTCACTTTAGTATATGACTTACCGCCTTCATCGATTTTTGGCTACGAGTTCCTCCCTGATGGTTGAGGTACGCTACTGCCGTCGCATTGTCCGAGCGGATCTGAACTGGTTTTCCGTGAAGAATGTCCTTTGCCTGAATCAGTGCCATGTATATGGCCCGAAGTTCCAATATATTATTGGCAGGCAACATTCTTCCTTGGTCCATTGCACATGGAAACACAACCTTCCTGACACTGCTCCGCAGCCCTGGAGACTGGCATCTGTTGTCAAAATTTCCCAATCTGATATCCAAAAGGGTCTCCCCTTGTCCAGATGGGATGTCTGTAGCCACCAGGCTAATGACCTTCTTACTTCTATCGCAAGAACCATAGTCTGCATTTTTATCATCTGATGCAACCCATTCCATTTGGCAAGAATCAGATGCTGCAGAGGCCTCGAGTGGAACTGTGCATACCATGTCGAATGTTGACACCATCAATCCCATCACACACATTGCTGCGTGAATTGATACCTTTTGACTGTGTAGTAAGTCCTGAATCCTTGACTGTACCTTTGATATCTTGTTCAAGGTAAAATTATTCTCTGAAGACTCAAATCCAGTTCAGCCCCCAAGTGAGTCATCCGCTGTGACGGAACCAGAGAAGATTTTGCCCAGTTTATGAGCCACCCGTGCCTTTGCAGACACGTTATTGTCTGTTGCAGATGAGCTAGGAGCAATTCCTGCAACTGTGCCAGGACTAAAAGATCGTCGAGGTATGGAAAAAATTCTTATCCCCTGCTGGTGGAGAAAAGCTGCCATTACCACCATAATCTTGGTAAATACTCTGGGGGCTGTGGCTAACCCAAAAGGTAGGGCCTGGAACTGAAAATGCTGTTGGAGGATAGCGAACCTGAGATAACACTGATGGGACAGTGCTATAGGAACATGTAGGTAAGCATCCTGTATATCCAGGGATACCATATAATCCCCTGGCTCCATGGCCAAAATTATGGAACGTAAAGTCTCCATAAGAAACCGAAGACCCAAATGTACTTGTTGAGCACTTTGAGATTGAGAATGTGTCGAAATGACCCATTTGGTTTCTGAACTACAAACAGGTTGGAGTAAAAACCCTGTCCTCGTTGTGCAGTAGGAACTGGAATGACTACTCCTGACTGAAGAAATTTCTGAACTGCCTCTTGCAAAGCCCTGGCCTTCGTCTCTACCCGAGACAGGCTGGTACAAAAAAAAACCTTTGAGGAGGGTGCTATTTGAAGGCAAAAGCATAACCTAGAGATACCGCTTCCTGCACCCAGGCATCTGTGGTAGTCTGCTGCCAGATCTGTGCAAACTGAAGAAGTTGGTCCCCCACCCCGGGATCCCCCAGGTGGAGGCCCCGCCCCATTAGGCTGATGGCTTATATCTGTTTTACCAACTGGTCCTCTGGTAGCACAATGCTTTTCAGTCTTAACAGACTTGTTGTATTAGGACTGCCTGCCATCACTTTTTCCTTTAGCTTTTCCTTGAGACTGAAAGGGCAGAAAAGCCGGAACTTTAGGTTTGAAATTGTATGTGGAAGGAAACTTTACCTTCTTGGAGTCAGCTTCTGACTACAAAATATCTGTCAATTCTTTACCAAAAAGAATATCTCCAGAAAAAAGCAAAGATTACAAAACCTTCTTAGATTCTGAATCAGCTTTCCACGATCGTAGCCAAACTGCTCTTTAGATGCTGCTATTATTATTATTATTATTATTATTATTATTAGTACTACATTTTATGTATAAGGCGCCACAAGTGTTTTGCAGCGCCGTACAAAGGACAGTACCGGGAGACAAAATGTAGCATTACAGTAAATAAATAACAAATAGAGTACAGATAACAAAGAGCACCACAAGTCTCAGGACATAATACAGCTAAGATGTAAGTAGTGAGGGAGTGATCATCATACTACTAGGGGCTGGTGGCCATCGATGGAGATGAGCCTTTACCAGCAGGAGAAAATAGGATTTTAATACCTACCGGTAAATCCTTTTCTCTTAGTCCGTAGAGGATGCTGGGGACAGTTCAAAAACCATGGGGTATAGATGGGATCCGCAGGAGACATAGGCACTTTAAGACTTTCAAATGGTGTGACCTGGGTCCTCCCTCTATGCCCCTCCTCCAGACTCCAGTTTAAAGGAACTGTGCCCAGGGAGATGGACATTTAGAGGAAAGGATTTGTTAGACCACGGTGAGCATTTTACCAGCTCACACCTTAAGCATGCCGCAGAACGTGGCATTCAACAGAACACACGCCAACGGCATGAAGAACATGCAGCAATATGCTGACAAAAATCGTAACACAACCTGTGTGTAACCACAACCAATAACTGCAGATACAGTACGCACTGGGACGGGCGCCCAGCATCCTCTACGGACTAAGAGAAAAGGATTTATCAGTAGGTATTAAAATCCTATTTTCTCATACGTCCTAGAGGATGCTGGGGACACTTCAAGAAACATGGGGTTATACCAAAGCTCTAAAACGGGCGGGAGAGTGCAGATGACTCTGCAGTACCGAATGACCAATGTGAGGTCAACCTTGACCAAGGTATTCATACTGCAAAACTTAGCCCAAATGTTTGCTAAATAGCTTCTCGGCAAAGATGCAATGCCGAAATTCTCTGGTCAACCGTCCCGGACGAGCCCACTTTTCTAGCAGAATGGGCCTTCACCTATTTCGGTAACGGCAAACCTGCCGTGAGATGAGCATGCTGAATTGTATGCTGTATTGCTGGGAGCAAACCGGACAGACAGAGCCTGTTTTCCTAAACGGAGCCGTACTGCCGACATACATTTACAAAACTCTGACCACATGCAGAGACATTGACTCAGCGAAGACATCCGTAGCCACAGGCACCCAATAGGTTGGTACATGTGGAAAGAAGGAACCACTTTCGTAGAAATTGTTGACGAGTTTCCAACTCTGCTCTATCCTCGTGGAAGATCAAATAAGGTCTCTACTAAGACCAGACCACTAACTCAGACACTCGCCTTGCGTATGCCAAGGCTAACCTGACGACCCCTGAACAAGTGAGGAATTTCACTCCGCCTTACGTAAAGGTTCACACCCATGTGATTGAAAGAACTGTAACACCCCATTAAGATTCCCTGGTGCCACTGGGGCACAAAAAGAGGTTGGATGTGCAACACTCCCTTCACGACAGTCTGAACTTCTGACAAGGAGTCCAATTGATTCTGAAAGAAAACCGATAAGGCAGATTTTAATAGTTGAAAACTCTGCCGTAGGAGTCTTCTTGGATTCACACCCAAGAAACTTATTTCCTCCAAAAACGGTAGTACTGTTTAGACATTACCCCTTTTCTAGTCCGAATAAGTGTGGGAACTACTTCCGTGGGAATACCCTTACGGACTAATATCTGGCGATCAACCGCCATGTCGTCAAACGTAGCTGCTGTAAGTCCTAAAACACGCATGGCCCCTGTCGCAACAGGTCCTTGCACAAAGGAAAAAGACAGGGATCTCCTATGAGTAATTCCTGAGCTCTGGACACCAAGCTCTCGTTGGCCAGTCTGGGACCATGAGGCTGGGCCGAATTTTCTTTGTATGAACCCAGAACTTTCGGAACAAGAGAAAACGTAGGGAATACATATACCGACTGAAAACACCCACGGTGTCACCAGTGTATTCACTGTTCCTGTTTGAGGGTCCCTTGACCTGTAACTCTGAAGCTTCTTGTTAAAACGAGATTCCATCATTCCTACTTGAGGAAATCCCAACAACATGTCACCCTTTCGAAGACTACTTGAAGGAGGTCTCCCCACTCCTGGATGTAGACAGTCTGCTGAGATATTTGAATATCTTCACTTTATATGAACTGTTGGAAGCAAATATCAATATACAGCTTGGTCTTAAATAAGTGATTCTTTGGTTACAAAAGTGTCAATGAAGTATAAATCCTCATCTTGATTGGAATAGAGACATTTTAACATCTAAAATAGAGCTGGTACACTTTGTAACATCTTATAACATTCAAGTGAAACAGTGTGAGGTGATCGGCTAAAGCTGTATGCTGTGTGTAGTAAGGGAGAATTAAGTGGTTTTAGAGAGCAGAGGATTACCACTAACTATGTTGTGATTGTTTATTTATTAAGCCATGATTTTAGTTAACAATATTTTTATAATTGCATGCAATTAGCCTAAAGGCCCATACACACTTGACGATAAAATGAGCGACGTCGTTCATTTCAGACCTCATCAACGACGTCGCTCATTATATCGTCAAGTGTGTATGCATCCGACGACCACCGATGCGCGGCCCCGCAGGACGTTAACGACCCTCGCTTATCTGTGGAGCATGTATGCTCAATTTCCACTATGGTCGTTACCGACCAGAGACGTCGTTGAATGTGTATGGTGTGAACGACCAACGACCAAGCCACTGTTCACCAGCCCTGTTCCCAGCTCATTATTTTAATAAACTGTTCAGCTTGGATGCTTCAACGATGAATGGTCTTTGGTCGTTGGTAGTGTGTATGCTCATGTCGCTTGCTCAGCTGTTCAAGGGAAGTCGTTAACGACAAGTGCATCGTCAAGTGTGTATGGGCCTTTAGAGGTAAGAAAGCGATGATTATTTAGAGTTAGGAATAGAGGATAATAGATTAAATGAATAAATTAGTATTTTAATAAGAAATCAGCTAGCGCTGTCTGTGTTTTCTTTTTTTCTGTTAGCACACATACTAGCAGTCAGTCACATGTTAAGGCATTATATATTGTCATATGAGAATACAACCCCCATAACAACTTACAAGTAAGTAGGAAAATTGTACTTCTGTTTTAACTGATTTTCTCAAACATAACATGCAGAAAACACAGTAATATACAGATCTCATATGCAATATGTACTAAAAATTAACAATTCATACTAACAAGTAGAGAGAATTTTTAGTACTGTATACCCTTCCTCCGTAGAGTGGGATATAGGGAGACTCACCACACTTCCATATCCACAAATACGCTCGCAAGACGCTGAGTGGATTCAGACGCTACTGGTGTACACTGCCTTTCGGATAACTGATGCAAGACACGGACGCTCAGTGACTTACACGTGTATACAGACGCTAAGGCCTGCGACTCGGTCTAGGTGGGTTCTCTAGTGTACACAACCGCAGCGTCTAAGCTGCGACCGAGTACCCTCGTGGTAGCATTTGAGACGGAAGTGAGGTCATTCAGTTCATGGACGGGAGACACCCGGAAACCGGTCATGAACTTGGAGGAGGGACTGCCAGGAGAGCGTCTGATTCCCCCCGTTGACTTAAACTTTAAGGATCGCAGTCTCAACCTAGTTCTGGCGCCTATGATCCCTAGAGCGTAGCGCTGTCGCACTCGAGGTGTTCGGCGCATCAACACACTGATTGTAGTCTCCACCAATACAGTGTAGCTGTGTCCGGAACCCCTAGAAAGAGGAAATCCATAGACTTAACTTCCCCCCATGCTCCGGCAACTGCCTGGTTACGTCTGCTGGACCAGCTAAAACATCAGACACAGATGCTCGTAGAGACAGCACTCTACCACAAAGGCAAGTGTTCTTGCGACCCGGTGGGGAGTTGTTGGAGCGACTCTTTCCCTATGCGTTTAAGACGCTGTTAGGAAAAAGTCACTCAAAAAAACATAGTAAGACTATAAAAACAAAATAATAAAAAGCTTCAGCCTGCTTTATCTACAGCAGCCCTGTGACCATGGTCCGGCTCCTGCCGCACCAAACAAAAACTGATTTGACTTGAGTCAGTGGGCGGGATTACATGGTGAAGCCCCGATGCATCCTGGGAGGCCAGAAAGCTCGTGACCATGTTGGTGCCATTTCCGCTGTCGCTCCGGCATATCCCAATGTTATCCTGTGGATAATCCTGTGGACCCAGCCACAGAAAAGGGGAATCTGTATCTATTATGCCGAAATGACTGCATCCGACAATGATGCGTCATCATCCGTTGTGAGGGAACATATGGCAAGAAGGTAGACTTACCAGCGTCATCTGCCGAGATCAAACTAACGAGGCCGTCACCAAACCAGGCTTTACCTTCATAGGAAAAGAAACTCCATTTTTTCCAGGAGTCAGCACCAGCATTCCAATGGTGAATCCACAACACCCTCCTAGCCGAGACCGCCATGGAATTGGCCAGCGAACCCAAGAGTCCTACATCCCTTGTAGTCGCACGGCAGTATGCTGCAGTGTCCTAGAAATGACCCAATTTAAGGAGTATCCCATCTCTCCCCAGGGTATCTATATCAGATAACAAGGTAACCGATCATTTCTGACTACTACTACTCCCCCATGCACATGCAATAGCAGGTATAATTAACGTACGCGTGGACACATAACTTGAACTTTCTTTTTATTTTTTGGCCAGATATTGGTGGTGACGACAGGGTCACCCACACACTTCTGTGTCCCCATATAGTTTTCTCTTGGGAAAAACATCTACCGACATGTTAACACTTTTTTCCATGCACCATCAGGAGTCGGCGGTGCTGACAGGGTCACTCCCACAGCCGTTTGTGGCATAGCACTCAGCCTCACACATGCCAACACACGTGTAGGAAACACTCACCGACATTACACTGGCTATAAGGGAAGGACCCCAGTACATTCTGTCAGGGAACACAAAAGGAGTTTACCAGCTCACCATCCAGCGCTCAATCCTTATATATTGTGCTTTATTATTAACTTATCTTGCACCAATCAACTGTGCCCCCCCCCTTCATTTTTCACCCTGTTATGTACAGTAGTGTTTTGGAAGGACCAGCGTCTCTGTGGAGAGAAAATGGCGCTGATGTGAGCCGAGAGGGCTAAGCCCCACCCCCTCAATGGTGCGCTTCAGCCCCGCTATTTCTTTAATATATTTATACTGGCAGGGGTTGGATATAGTGCCTAGGCACTCATATTAGTGTTTGCCAGTCTTTATTTGAGGATTTATATGCTGGATTTATATGCTGCCCTACACCCTGTAGTGCCGCTGTGTGTGGGAGCATGGTGCGCAATGCGATTGCTGTGCGGTACCTCAAAAGCAGTCACTGAAGTCTTCTGATCTTCTTCTACTCACCTGTCTTCTGGCTCTGCAAGGGGGGTGACGGTATGCTCTGGGAGTGAACCCCTAGGTGTACCTAGTGTTCCAAACCCTCAGGAGCTAATGGTGCCCTGTAGCCAAGAAGCAGAGCCTTTAAACTCATCAGAAGTAGGTCTGACTTCTCTCCCCTAAGTCCCACGATGCAGGGAGACTGTTTCCAGCAGTTCTTCCTGTAAATAACAAACCTACCATAAGTCTTTTCCGAGAAACTCAGTAGAGCTCCTCAGTGTGCATCCAGTCTGTCTGGGCACAGATCTAAACTGGAGTCTGGAGGAGGGGCATAGAGGGAGGAGCCAGGTCACACCATTTGAAAGTCTTAAAGTGCCCATGTCTCCTGCGGATCCAGTCTAAACCCCATGGTTCTTGAAGTGTCCCCAGCATCCTCTAGGACGTATGAGAAAAAGCGTGTATAGATGGTCGGTGAGTAGGGGAGAGCCGCTAGTGAAATGTGTCGAGAAGAGGGCTTAGATAACAAGAGGAAAGAGGGCCCTGCTCTGAAGAGCTAACAATCTAGTGGGAAGGGTCGACAGACAGATGACATGAGGTGCAAGCAAGCGGGCGGTAGCCTGATGGCAGTATGTAAGCAAAGCTGAGATGTTCAAGGCATGAGGCAGGGGGATGGAGGAGCGGCCTCAGGACTCGGTTATGCGTCAGGAGGGTATGCTTTGATGAATAGGTGGGTTTTTAGTGCCGTTTGAAGCTTTGAAAGATCGGGGAGAGTCTAATGGAGCGGGGGAGTGCGTTCCACTGAAGGGGTGCAGCACGGGCATAGTCTTAAACTTGAGCATGGGAAGCAGTGACCAGGGTGGTGGACAGGCGACGGTCATTGGTCGATCGTAGGGAGCGGGAGGGAGTATGAAGGGAGAGGAGGCTGGAGATGTAGGGAGCAGTGGAATTAGAGATGGCCTTGTATGTGAGGGTGAGGAGTTTGAAGAGGATTCTGTAGGGGGAATGGGAGACAGTGTAGATTTTGTCGAAGGGGAGTGGCAGATGTGGTGCGACGGGAGAGGAAGATGAGCCTAGCTGCGGAGTTCAGGACAGATTGGAGGGGAGCAAGTGAGGCCAGTGAGGAGCACATTGCAGTAGTCGAGTCGTGAGATGACCAGTTAGTGGATGATAAGTTTAGTTGCACTCTGGGAGAGAAATGGCATGATGCGAGCAATGTTGCGTAGCTAGAACAGACAGGATTGTTCCAGAGCTTGGATGTGGGGTGCAAAGGAGAGGGAGGAGTCAAGAGTGACACCCAAGCAGCGGAGTTGGGGAACGGGGGAGATGGTGGTGTTGTCAACAGTGATAAGAGATAATGGTAGGGAGTGTTTCTCTGGATGGGGGAAATAGGAGTTCAGTTTTGTCCATGTTGAGCTTCAGAGAGCGCTCCGACATCCAGGAGGAGATTGCAGAGAGGCAGCTGAAAACCTGAGAGAGGACAGAGGGGGACAGATCAGGAGAGGAGAGATAGAGTTGTGTGTCATCAGCATAGAGGTGGCATGGAAGGCCAAAGGAGTTAATGAGCGCACCCAGGGAAGAGGTATACAGGGAGAACAGAAGGCTGCCAAGGACAGAACCCTGAGGGACACCAACAGGAAGGATGGAAGGTTGTGAGGTGGTGTCGGAGGCAGACACAGAGAAGGAAGTTAGTGAGGTAAGAAGAAAACTAGTCAAGGACAGTGCTACAGAGGCCAGAGAGGCATGCTATTGAAAAATCCCCCTCCAATGCATCAGCCCAAGCAGACAGCTTTTGCCATCCAAGCTCAAGCCATGGCTGGGCTTATGACTGCCCCAGGCAGGGAAAAAATGTTTTTTAAAAAATCATCCACTCTCCTATCCGTGACATAATTTAATGATTTTGAAGGCAAAGGTAATTAGATTTTAGCACTAATCGAATCACATGCGTATCTACTTTAGGAGCCACCTCCCTTTTTAAACAATCCCCATGCTGGAAGAGGATAATTGGAATTCCATTTCATAGGAATTCTAAACTTCTTACTGGGCGTGGTCCAAGCGTCTTCCATGATTTCCGTCAGCTGATCTGACCCTGAAAACTCAGTCTTAACTGTTCTGGGACGTTTAAAAACAGGTGCCTTGGTTTTTAACACAGGCTCTGCTGAATCCTCTAAAGATAGAATGGCTTTCATTGCTTTAATTAACTCAGCTATATCTACTGAGCTGAGACCTTCCTCCTCCTCTTCATATGCCAAAGTAAGAGTTTATTGAGCTTCCAACCTCTGAAGAATCCTCATCTGAAACGTGTGTAGCCTGTGTGGATTAAGATTTACTTTCCACTGGCTTCTCAGCCTGTTTCTTTTGAGGGTGCTGCTGGAAGTGATAAACTGCAGGTGGGAAGCTGCATGTAAGGGTTAATCGTGTAACCTATCCCTGGTACAGGAGTTGGAGGAATGATCTGTTCAGCTATACTGGATAATGTCTGTGCAAACATAGCCCAAGGTGGATCAACTTTCACCTGAACCTACCTTGTATTTTTCAAGAGACCTTGGTGAAAGCTAAAACAATTTGCACACAAACCATCCTGAACCGCATCCTGAGAGGTTAACCCAGCTTTGCAAAACAAACATGATGAGCGTTGGTGTTGCCGCTCTTAGACATGATAAATAATCAACACTTCCCCAGTGTACTACAAAATTTGTGACTGTAATCACTTTAAGCTTTTTAAAGTGACATACAATCCGACCCTTACCCATGCACCAGCATTGAGGATCAGAATAGAAAAAAAACCTGACAGAATATATAGTAATGTCAGCAATCACACTAGCAGTCAGTCATATGTTATACATTAGTATAAGCAATATGAGCACATCATCAACTACAATTCAAGTATGTAGGAGAACAGATCTACTGTATTCAGAAGCATAGCAAAAGAAACAACTGCAATAGTATACAGACTCATATGCAACTGGCATTTAGCTAACTATTCGTACTCAAAATATACGTTCTGGTAAGAACTTACCGTTGATAACGGTATTTCTCCTAAGTCCACAGGTATCCACAGGATAACATTGGGATATGAGGGAGTGACAGCGGATTGGCACCAAACGATCACAAGCTTTCAGGCCTCCCAGAATGCACCGGGCTCGTCCATATAATCCCACCCACTGACTCAGTCAAATCAGTTGTTTCCAAAGCATATAGGCAGGAGCATTATGTAGAACCCTATTCAGGCAAAGAAAACCCACATGCACACTCTTCCATGCAAGAGGAAAGAGTTTAGTGAGTATACAGACTCTCAAATCAGGTGCGTCAGAGTGGGATCCCTGTGGACTTAGGAGAAATACCGTTATCAACAGTAAGTTCTGACCATAACGTATATTTCTCCGGCAGGGTCCACAGGTTATTCACTGGGTAACATTGAGATTTCCCAAAGCAATTTTTAGTGGTGGGGACGCTCCCGATTAAAAGGAGAACCTTACGCCCGAATTGAGCATCATGAGAGGCAAAGATATCCCAGGCATAATGTCTGATTGATTCTGTTTATTGGAAGCCATGTGGCTACCTTACATACCTGTTCTGCTCAAGCACAATATTGTGCTACCCATGAAAGATCTTCCTTACATGTAAAGCAAGCAGAGACATTAGCTGGGACAGGGAGAACAGCTTAAGAATATGCTTCTGAAATAGTCATTCGAAGCCATCTTGCTAGCGTCTGTTTAGTAGCAGGCCATCTCCTCTTGTGAAAACCGTAAAGGATGAAAAAAGAATTTGTCTTTCTAATGGCACTGGTACAATCCATGTAGGTACTTAATGCCCGGACTACGTCCAGCGACGCATCTCCCGCAGAAAATCCCGATTCCTGAAAAACCGGGACCATATTATCTTTTTTAAGGTGGAATATAGATCACCCCTTAGGAAGATACCCAGACCCAGTTCTGAGTACTATTTTATCTGGATATTATCAGAAAAGGAGATTAGCATGAAAGTGCTCCTAAATCTGACTCTCTTCTAGCTGATGCCATAGTCAGCCGAACGAGAACTTTAGCTGTCAACCATTTAAAATCCACTTCTCTTAGTGGTTTAAACAGAGCAACTTGACAGGCTTTTGAGGACTAAATTTAGCTTCTTGCACGCAGGCATCTACTTGTAGACTACGATCAATCTGTGCAAACTGAAGAAGTCGGCCCCTTATCCTTCTGGAATCAGCCAGAAGGAGACCTGCGCCAACATACTGATGGCCTCTGGTTTGGAAGCTGGCCTCTGGTTGCCTTTGCTTCTTTGCCTTACCAAACTTATTGTATTAAGGCTGTTACGTTCCTTTATTACCGACAAGGCCGAAACAGACCCCATTTTGGGGTTGTATGTGGAAGGGAACGTGACCTTCTTGGACTCTGGAATAACTGTTAAAAAAAGAGACTTCCATCCAAGGCAAAAAAAAAATCCAGAACCTACTTAGATTCTGAATCAGCTTCCTATGTACAGATGAAAGATTTATACTATAAGTCATGTTGTGCCTAGGCACTAAACTAGTCAAGATAACCGAGGACCTATCTGTACGTGAACCAAGCTGTTCTTGAACAGCGATTGTTATGCTGATGCCCTAGAACAGAGGTTTTCAAACTCGGTCCTCGGGAGCCCACACAGTGCATGTTTTGCAGGTATTAATTACTCCGACACATTTTAAAAGGTCCACAGGTGGAGCTAATTATTTCACTTGCGATTCTGTGAGACCTGCAAAACATGCACTGTGTGGGCCCCCGAGGACCGAGTTTGAGAACCTCTGCCCTAGAACTTTAGTGTCCATATGAGCTACATGGGATTCTTACTTCCTTGCAGGCGCTGAATCCTGGCTTCCGGTACCTAAGCCTAAAGAACCTACAGCACCTGGTATTTCAAGGTGGTCCCCCTCCAAGAACTAACCAGGCCGAACACTGCTTAGCTTCCAAAATCTATTGAGATTGGGCATATCCAGTGTGGTGTAGCCGCAGACTACAAGGTGAAGTCCTGGCTGGCCTTATCACTGCCCCAGACAAAGACAATATGGTCTTATTCTTTTGATGACAGAGGCCCTACAGATTTTTGCATCATCAATGATATGCATATCTATTTTGGGAGGCACTTCCCTATTTAACACAGTCCCTAAAAAGATATTAGAATCCCATTTACTGGGCTTCTACTTTATTGGGTGTAACCCAAACCTTTTTCCTGAAATCTGCCCTCGTGCAGAGACCTTTTGGGACGTTTAAACCGAAGTGCCTTATTTCCCCAGGCTCTGCTGCCTCTGTTGACAGCTAGCCTATTTTTGCTCTCATTTATTCAGCTTATTTATTTAGCTGATATCTTCTACCTGTTCTTCGTATGCTGAGGTAGAGTATATGGAGCTTTCATCATCTGATGATTTCATGTGTAGTCTGTGATAGTCGATTTATTTACATTCGGTTCATCAGCTTGTCTTATTGAAGACGCTGTTGGGGATACCACAATTAATGAGCAGCATGTGTTAATATTGTAAGATTTCACATTTCAGCTAAACTGTACAAGGTCTGCAACATTGTCCATCTATAAATGATGTAATCAGGAAATGTATTATGCTAAACAGCAAATCAATTTTATACATAACGATCTTGTACCAATCATAGAGGATATTACAGTTTTTGCCGATCAACATATAAGTGTTTTGCTACCCTTAGGCATGATAAATACTCAGCACTTTCACAGTGTACTACACAATTTTGTGACTGTAATTAGCTTTCTCTAAAGTGATGTGTGACCCTTCGCATGCACCTGCATTAAGGATCAGAAATATCAACAATCTATTAAATCAGCAACACACTAGCAGTCGGTCATATATATATATACACATATACACACACATACATACTCATATATATATATATATATATATACACACACACATCATATGAGCAGATTATCAACTACGAACACATCTCAAAGCATGTAGTACTGAATTCTGTCTTATACAGATATTTAAAGTATTCAGCCGCATTGCGAAGAAAACTACAGTATTGTACATAAAACTAATATGCAATAGGCACTAAAGTTTACTATTCATACTACAAAGGTAGATAGAATTTTATTGCTGTATAACCTGTACTCAGTAGAGTGGGATACAGGGAGACACACCCCACTTCCAGGATCGATCAATACGTTAGCAAACGCTGAGTGGATCTAGGCGCTACTAGTGTACACTACCGCTCCGGTCATTATTTGTGGACACAGACGCTCAGTGAATGTTAGTGCATGCAGACGTTCCTGTCTGCGACCCCGTCTCTTTGCAGTAAACCTTAGTGTATACAGACGCAGCCCTAGGCTGCGACGAGTCCCCTCGTGGTAACGTCTGATACGGAAGTGAGGCAATCAGTTCATGACGGGAGACGCACGGTAACTGGTCATGAACTGGGGGGGAGGGGCGACCAGGAGAGCGTCTGGCTCCCCACTTCTGGCATCAACCCTAGGGATCGCAGCCTCAAACTAATCCTGGCGCCTTATGATCCCTAAAGTCTAGCGCTGGAGCACCCGTGGTAGTGCGCGCCAGCTACTGTTTGGTAGTCTCCTCCCAAACAGTGCGGCTGTGTCCGTATTCCCCTTCTAAGCGGAACCGATGCCTTACCTTCTCCCCATGCTCCGGCCACAGCCTGGTAACGTCTGCTGGACCTGCTAGTTACATCCGACACAGACACCCGTCGAGACAGCACTTGTACCGTGGGTAAGCATTGTTGCGACCTGGTGGAGAGTTGTTGGAGCGACTCTTTCCAATATGTGTGTAAGACGCTGTTAGGCAAGATTACTCAGAAAACATAGTAAGACTATAAAAAATAACTCAAATAAAACATAGGGCTGCCAAACACAGCAGCCCAGTGACCATGGTCCGGCTCCTGCCGCAACAAACAAAAAACTGATTTGACAATCAGTGGGTGGGATTATATGGACAAGCCCGGTGCATTCTGGGAGGCCTGAAAGCTTGTGATCGTTTGGTGCCAATCCGCTGTCGCTCCATCATATCCCATTGTTATTCTAATGTTATCCTGTAGATAACCTGTGGACCCTGCCGGAGAAAAGGTAGATAGAGACTTAGTGCTGTATTACCCGTACTAAATAGAGTGGGATACAGGCAGATTCACCTCGCTTCCAGGACCGATCAATACGTTTACGAACGCTGAGTGAATCCAGACGCTACTAGTGTACACTGCCGCTCCATGAACCTATAGTGAACACAGACGCTCAGTGAACACTGACGCACCAGTCACACAGCCGCCTATGCTGCGACTGGGTCCCTTTCATGTAAAGCGTCCGAGACGGAAGCAGGAAAACAGTTCATGGCAGGAGACTCGGAGGAAACTGGTCATGAACCGGAGGGAGCAGGGACCAGGAGAGCGTCCGACTCCCCACTGCCGACATCAACCCTAGGGATCGCAGCCTCATACTATTCCTGGGGTCTCTGATCCCTAAGGCCTAGCGCTGGAGCACCCGAGGTGGCAGACGCATCAGCGACTGTTTGGTAGTCTTCTCCCAAAACAGTGCGGCTGTGTCTGTATTTCCCTTCTAAGCGGAACAGATGCCTTACCTTCTCCCCGCGCTCCGGACACAGTATGGTTACGTCTGCTGGACCTGCTAGCATATCACTGTACTCGTGGGTAAGCGTTGTCGTGAACCGGCAGAGAGTTGTTGGAGCGGCTCTTTCTAAGGTACGTATAAGACGCTTTTTAGAAAGATCACTCAAGAAAAAAATAGACTATAAAAATAAAATAAGAAAGCTTAGGGCTGCTAAAAACCAGCAGCCCTCTGACCATGGTCCGTCTCCTGCTGCACCAAAAAAAAAAACTAATTTGCTTGAGCCAGGAGGCGGGGATATATGGACGGGCCCGTTGCATACTGGGAGGCCGAAAAGCTATGACCGAATGGTGCAAATCCACTGTCACTTCATCTTATCCCACTGTTATCCTGTGGATAACCTGTCGACCCTGCCGTAGAAAAGTAGTTTTCCCGAATTTTCGGAAAATCCGACACGAATTGAATAGACCCTCTAAACTCTTACTTTTGGGATTGTCTTTTGCCAAACAGTATACAGTAGAATAGGAAATTAAAAATCATATTCTATGAGCAATCCCACCTGGTCTATTCAGAAACCTGGTGGCTCTTTGTCACAAATGGGCATGTGTATAAATGATGTATGCAGCACCTATATTATACAACAATCATTTAAAGTATGGCTTTGCGGTTTAGTTTGATGAAAGTGTAGAAAGCCCCGGCGAATAGATTTGGGTACTGCATAAACTATTCTCCAATAACAAAGAAATGGGCCCTCTGAATTATAGCTTAGGGGCAGTGAAGGAGGACTACTGTATTGTCGTGTGCACTCTTAAAGTGAGAGTATTACTTTGACAACGAGAACACGTAATTGACAATTACCAACACTGTGAGGTTTTGCATTTCTGTAGTTAAACTGTATTGGTTATAAAGTAACATTTCACAGTAAAAATCACAAACTCCGCAACTTGCCTTGACATTTGAGAATCTAGAATCAAACGGTTACTAACTTACAATAGCAACTAATCCCACATTGCCTTTTGACATTTGCCTGGTGTCCACTAGGGGTCGCACTGTTCTATTTTTAACAACAACAAAAAAAAATGGATTGTCAATTCCATATGGTGCCGTTTTTGAATGATGTCTCTTTCCTGAAAACAAGCGTTGCATGGTAACCGTCTCCGTTACTGGCTCTCATCCACTGGAAGAGTGAAAAGAATCAAAGGGGGCAATTCAATTCAGAGGATGTGTCGTGATGATCAGATGGGCACATACAGTACCTGCCATATACGGTACCTGCAACATCACAAAGCTTCCAGCACACACCTAACGGTATGATGTTGCTGGACGCGATATGCAGTTCCGAAACAGCACACAGCATTTTACTGAATCCCCCCCCCCCACCCCCCCAAAATTCTATTCTAGGTGTACAGATGTGTCCTTACTTAACTTTGCCCTCCGCATGACATTCAACACAGTAGTGTGAGATGGTGCACTCCGCCAAATATACCATATCGCAGTAAAATCACAAAACATAAGTAGAAAATTAACAAAAAAAAGTAGCAAAACAATTTTGCAAAATAAAAAAATAACAGATTAACAAACAGAAATATTAGTTGTTTGCTACAAGTCATAGATTGTTGTATATGTACAACTTCATCTTCCACTTTTAACGCGATCGTATCGGGATATCGGCACTTGTAATGCTGGCGGTCAGACTACAGACAGCGGCATCCCGACACCTGTAAGGTAAGTGTTCTAACCCTAAGCTGCCCTTCCCGCAGCCTGACCCTAACCTTCCCTGGTAGTGCCTAACCATAACCATCCGTCCCTGCAGCCTAACTCTCCTACCTTAGTGCCTAACCCCCCCCCCCCACACACACACACTTCGTGCACAAACCTAACACTCCCTCCTGGCAGCCTAAATTTAAGCCCCCCCTGAACTTAATCCGTCCCCTCATACTTACGATTGGGATGCCAGCATTGAGATCCATGATGGGATCTCCGGGTTGGTATTTCGACTGCCAGCACCTTGACCGCTGGTATGCTGATCAGACCCCCTTTAAACCACATTGACAGTCTTATTAACAAACCGCAATTTTGACTAGTCTTTAATATCTGTGCTGGGTTTATTTTTGTTAATTTTTAGCAAATGGTTTTTTTTTTGGTTTTTGCAAATATTCACAAACAGGAATCTTTTGGGAGAACTGGCAAATTCCGAGAACTGTGTTAAGTTAAAAGTGTGTGTGTGTGTGTGTGTGTGTGTGTGTGTGTGTGTGTGTGTGTGTGTGTGTGTGGGGGAGGGGGGGGGGGGGGGAGGTAGAGAAAAAGAAGGCTCTTGTGTGGGCGCACTCTTAACTACTACTACTGTTTCATAAATTAGAATACAGGTAAAATAGTAATTTTATTAATAATCCACCACACTGACACGGTAATGAAGGAACAGACTCAAAGAGGTTTAGAAATAACAAATGTTCTGATCTTTGACGTTTAGTTGGATACATTGAAAGAGATGTAGACACAATCAGTAAGTACTGCATCTGTTTCCCTTTGACCAGTACAGATAAATCTGTATTAATAAGACCATCACAGGTCAGTAGGAGACATATCGCTACCACAAATGGTCAGAACACCTCGAGTAGCCTCACTCCAAATTTATGTGGGGGGGTCCTGCGTAAAAGAATATCTCTATGCATACAGGTCCTCTTAATAATATAAGTACTGATTGCTGTGCTGTTACAGACTAAAATTAAAATAGAAAGGAAAGTGGTGATACTGCTGTTAGAGTTGCATCATATGGAGGCCCAATAGATCGTATTTGTATTCTAATTTATGAAACGTTATTAGTTACACAAGAGCCCTCTTTTTCTCGACCCCCTTTACTTAACAATGTTTATTACTGGATCAGGGCGCACCACCAAGCGATATTAATCAATCTATTCTTAGATAGTATCCTTTTATTCTCAGTTATAGTGTATCCTAGGACATATTAGGAGACTTGTGCGGAATCACAATTTCTTACATTACCAAATTCCGAGAGCTCACAGGTTACAGGCAGAACACTGGACACCTGGTGGCTGAGTTTAGCATTGCTTTTTTTGGAGGGCAGCCGATAACATGGCGTTGCGCTCTATAGAGGGGTTTTTGGCGCGATTTCAGCAAAGCAAAAGTACGGACACATCTGTATAAGAAAAAAGTGGTCTCATCCTTTTCCTGGCAGAATATCTATCATGTTAACTCACTGCGGTATCATTCTCCCCCTCTGCACTGTCTGTACCAGAACTCCTTTAATGCAAGACTTACACGTATAAAAATAACGCAATAAAAACAATACTGAACGTATCAAAGGAAGAATAAAAAATACTGGAAAAACCTTGTGCCACAACCCTGGTGCCCAAAAACATAAATATATCAGGAAGAGCTTGCTGTGAGGTCACTGCTAACACTAAATATAATCAATACATCATAGGGGAATAGGTCATTACCATGTACTTAATCACTTCTGTCCTAGCAGGTCTATTACCCAAGTAAGGGTTCTCCAGATGGGACCCACAATATTAACCAACAGCTACAATCATTTTTATCATCTGGGACCGGAGAAAAATAAAACAGAATAAAAAACTATTTACATTTAAATAGAATAGTCTGCTAAGTAGTCATAGCATCAATAACACCGCCTTTAACCCAGTCCGTGCCTGAGAGAGTCAGCAAAGAGGGGCAACCTCTTCTGCTCACAGGGCATTCAGAAAAACATCACAAAGGTTTAGAGTTTTTTTATGTTTTTTTTTTTTTAAGTACTGGAGCCTTTTGTGCTTTGGTGTTTGGATTAAAGAAGGGGGGGGGGGGGGGGGCGGAAAATCGGTTAAAAAGCTCCTTGTAACCTCTTTATAAAAAAAAAAACACTGTATGGAAATCCCATTTCTGGCAGATGAAGGTTTTCTGTCAGCTTACAAATAAAACTTGTATTTGGCAGTGATCTTGTTAATACTGTAAATTGGGTCCCTTAGCCGGCGGTTCCAAAGTCACATCCAGCCACAAAGGTTTCTGTCTTGTTTCCATCAGATGCTGTCCGTGTTCCAGCTGAGGGCAGACTGGTTATACTTTGGCAAAACATGAAAGGGTCCATACGGACGTGTGGTCTTCACCCTTTGGAGTGCAATTTTGGGGTCGATTTCTCAAAGTCCCTTGTCCAAGCCATTTTTTTAGATGACAAACGAGGATTTGTGTCTGAAATCTCCCTGGAAGATAGAAGAAGCCAGATTAGTCTAGGCCGTTATTCATCAGCTTAAGCAAAGGAGAATTTTGGAGTTAAAAAGCCACTAACCCTGATTGTAAGTGAAAAGGCATGACTAAATGTGCACTAACAACTGTGTACATACACATACACATTATGGTTTGTAACGCCAACACATATAGTAGTAAAGATAGATGGACAGCTATAGATCGATCATCAACTAAAAAGGTTGCCCTCTAGTGGAGGATATTGAAATTTAACCAGTGCTCACAACAATCTGTCCCAAGAGTGCAGGCATATAAATAAAACAGCATAGCAACATCTCATCTGCTTATAGATCTCTCTTCCAGATTCCCCTGAATGTCTCCTCAGACATCACTTTGCAGTTGAGTTCAAGGGTGGAGTCATTCAGATGAGGAAATGGGATCAGTATGTAATCCCGGTGCATGGGATCACTGCGTTCGAAATACCGACGCCAGGATCCCGCTGGAAAAAATCTGACAGGGGTGAGTAAGAGGTGTTCTCCACTCTCCCCAACCCCCTTAACCCTCTCTACCCACAGTCTAACCCTAACCTCCCCCCTTAGCCTAACCCTCCGAGGGGGTCCCTAACCCTACCTACCCCAACCCCCCACACCCGCAGCTTACCTGTCCAGCGTCGCGGTATCTCTTCATTCAGGATCCAGGCTGTCGGTATTCCGGCGCCAGGATGGTACACCCGTTCTGGATGCCGGTGTTGACAGTCAGAATGGTGTCGAGATTCCGCCGCCTGTATTCTGACAGCTTCCCAAGGAAATATATAAATATAGCTTGTATTTTTCTGAGGTCTTAGCAGACATTAAAAAGAATCCAGAGTAGACAGATGTAAGCAGACTACTACATATACTATTTTCTTATATGCTAGCACTTCTGTGGACAGATTTTGGTTAAATTCAATATTAATATAGTCCACTAGAGGGCACCTTTTACATTTATAGTTTTTAGATATTCATCTGATCGAATACCAGTTTCTGGGAAACAGCAGCCCAATGAAGTTACAGGAGTGGATCCTTAATAAAAATATTTACTTTAAAAACAAAAAAAAACCCGGTAAATCCTTTTCTCGTAGTCAGTAGAGGACGCTGGGGTCCATATTAGTACCATGGGGTATAGACGGGTCCACCAGGAGCCATTGGCACTTTAAGAGTTTAACAGTGTTGGCTGGCTCCTCCCTCTATGCCCCTCCTATCAGACTCGGTCTAGAAACTGTGCCCGAGGAGACTACATACTTCGAGAGAAGGAAATACACAGATAGTGGCGAGATTCATACCAGCTCACACAACAAGGCAAATCCGGCCAACATGCCGGATAAACTCAGCAACAGCTGAAACAGTACTTAAACAGTAAAAAAACGCAGAACTTACCTATAAACCAGGCAGTACTGAACCACAAGTTCCACAGGGAATAACATCGGGGATGTCCTAAAGCAGTTCCTCATAGGAGGTGACGCACTGTAGCGGGCACAAAAACCCGGTGTTCAAAGGAAGCATCCTGGGAGGCGAATGTATCGAAGGCATAGAACCTTATGAACGTGTTCACTGAGGACCATGTAGCCGCCTTGCACAATTGTTCAAGGGTCGCACCACGTCGGGCCGCCCAAGAAGGTCCAACAGACCGAGTAGAATGGGCCTTGATAGTAGCAGGAGCTGGACGACCAGCCTGTACATAAGCATGCGCAATCACCATTCTAATCGATCTGGCCAGGGTCTGCTTGTGAGCAGGCCAGCCATGTTTGTGAAAACCAAACAGTACAAAGAGAGAATCAGACTTCCTAATGGGAGCTGTTCTCTTCACGTAGATATGGAGAGCCCGTACCACATCCAAAGACCGCTCTCTGGAAGACAATTCAGGAGAGACAAAGGCCGGAACCACAATCTCCTGATTAAGGTGGAAAGAAGACTACCTTAGGTAAGTACCCGGGACGTGTTCTAAGAACCGCCCGGTCACAGTGAAAAATCAGATAGGGGGACCTACAAGACAAGGCACCCAAATCCGACACCCGTCTAGTAGAGTCAATAGCCAGCAGAAATATTTCCTTAAGAGAAAGCCACTTAAGGTCTGCTGATTCAAGAGGCTCAAACGGAGACCCTTGTAATACCTCCAGAACCACCGACAAATCCCAAGGAGCCACAGGCGGGACGTAAGGAGGTTGAATCCGTAACACACCCTGAGTGAATGTATGAACATCAGGTAGAGTCGCAATTTTTCTCTGGAACCAAACAGACAAGGCAGAAATATGAACCTTGATGGAGGCCAGACAAAGGCCCAAGTCCAGGCCCTGTTACAGAAAGGCCAAAAGTTTGGCCGTGCTAAACTTGTAAGCGTCGTGATTGTTAGTTGCACACCAAGCAAAGTAAGAATTCCAGACCCTATGATAAATCGGGGCAGAAGCCGGTTTCCGGGCCTTCAACATGGTTTAAATGACCGCCTTAGAAAAACATTTGGCCCTCAGGACCGAAGCTTCAAGATCCACGCCGTCAAAGCCAACCGAGCCAAATCCTGATATACACAAGGGCCCTGAACGAGGAGATCTGGGCACTGCGGAAGTAGAAAAGGGACGCTATATCGAGAGACCCTGAAGGTCTGAGAACCAATGCCGTCTGGGCCACGCTGGGGCAATCAGAAGCAGAAGTCCTCCTTCTTGCTTGAACTTCCTTATTACCCTGGGCAGAAGTGACACCGGAGGGAACACGTAGGGCAGCCGAAAGTTCCATGGAATTGCCAGTGCGTCCACGAACGCTGCTTGAGGATCCCTTGTTCTTGCTCCGAAGACCGGAACCGTGTGATTGTGTCGAGACGCCATCAGGTCCACATCTGGGAGGTCCCACTTGTCCACTAGGCGTTGAAATACTTCTGGATGGAGGCTCCACTCTCCGGCGTGTACATCCTGGCGACTGAGGAAGTCCGCTTCCCAGTTTAAGACCCCCGAATGAACACTGCCGATATGGCCGGCAGATAGCGTTCCGCCCACTGAAGAATCCTTGATACTTCCCTCATTGCCATACGGCTTCGAGTGCCCCTTGATTTATTTACGCCGCTGTGGTGGCGTTGTCAGACTGTACTTGAACAGGTCTGTTCTGTATTAAATGCTGGGCCAAGTTTAGTGCACTGAACACTGCCCGCAGTTGTAGAATGTTTATCGGGAGGAGAGACTCCTCCTTGGTCCACCGACCCTGAAGGGAGTGTTGCTCCAACACTATGCCCCAACCTCTCAGACTGCCATCCGTCGTTAGAAGGACCCAGTTGGAGATCCAGAAGGGACGATCCCTGCTCAATCGCTGATCCTGCAGCCACCAACTTAGTGACAGACGGACCTCCGGAGACGAGAAGATCATGTGAGAACTGATCCGGTGAGGCAGGCCGTCCCACTTGGCAAGAATCAGTTTCTGTAGAGGGCGGGAATGCAATTGAGCATACTCTACCATGTCAAAAACCGACACCATGAGACCTAGCACTCGCATCGCCGAGTGTATCGACACTTGCGGACGAGATAGGAAGCATCGAATCCTGTCCTGAAGTTTCAGGACCTTCTCCTGAGACAAGAACAACCGCTGATTGTGAGTGTCCAACAATGCCCCCAGGTGCACCATGCTCTGAGCAGGGACCAGGGAAGATTTCTTCCAGTTGATGAGCCACCCGTGGGCTTGCAGAAACTGGAGCGTCAGATCCAGATGACTTAGGAGAACTTCTGGGGAATTTGCCAGGATCAACAAGTCGTCCAGATACGGGAGGATCCTGAGCCCTTGACGCCCGAAATTGATAATGGAGGTTGCCGACGGCAAATCTCAGGTACTGCTGATGCGACATTGCAATAGGAATATGCAGGTAAGCATCCTATATGTCCAGGGAGACCATATAATCACCGGGCTCCAAGGCTAGAACAATAGAGCGAAGAGTTTCCATACAAAACTTGGAGACTCTCACAGATTTCTTCAAGGACTTGAGGTTGAGAATGGGCAAAGAGGACCCATTCGGTTTTCGGGACTTGGAACAGCGGTGAATAGTACCCCTTGCCTCTCTGAGCCTAAGGCACCTGTACTAACACTCCTGTGTCCAGGAGGGACTGTACCAAGGAATGAAGAGTTTTTGCCCTCACCTGATCCGAAGGGACGTCTGTCAGGCAAAATTGATGAGGGGGACGATTCTTGAAGGATATGGCATAACCACGAGTGACGACTTCCCGTACCCAGGCGTCGGAAGTGGTCTTCAACCATTCCTGGGTAAACCCTAGAAGTCGGCCTCCCGCTCTGGGATCCCCCAGAGGGAGGCTCACCCCGTCATGCAGCAGGCATGTCAGTTTTGGAAGCTGGCCGACGGGCAGCCCAGGCACGTTTAGATTTGGGCTTAGTGGTTTTTGAAGTGCGAGCCTGTTTCGGATACATCTGACCTTTTGCTTTACCTGAAGGACGAAAGGAGTGAAAGGAAATACTCTTAACCTTCAGCACCGAAGGAGCAATACTAGGTAGACACGCTGTTTTAGCAGAAGCTAAGTCGGCCACTATCTTGTTGAGGTCCTATCCAAAAAGAATGTCTCCCTTAAAAGGGAGCACCTCCAGGCTTTTCTTAGAATCTAGATCGACAGACCAGGACCGTAACCATACACATCGGCGAGCCAAAATGGACGTAGTAGAAGCCTTGGCCGCCAGAATACCGGCATCAGAAACCACCTCCTAAATGTAATGAGAGGCTGTGACAATATACGAGAGACATTGTCTAGCATTATCAGAAAAGTTGGAAGGCAGCTCCGCTTCCACCTCCTGAGCGAAAGCTTCAATAGCTTCTGCAGGCCAACTAGCTGCAATAGTGGGCCGATGCACTGCTCCTGCTAGGGTGTAAATCGCCTTTAAGCAACCCTCCACGCGCTTATCCGTCGGTTCTTTCAGAGAAGTGACGGTAGTTACAGGCAGAGCTGTGGATACCACCAGCCACGCCATTTGCGAATCCACTGGCAGGGGTGTTTCCCAATTTTTACTTCGCTCCGCAGCGAGGGGATAGCGAGCCAGCATTTTCTTGTGAGGTGTGAATTTCTTTCCTGGACTTTCGCAGGATCCCTGACGTATTTCAACTAAATGGTCAGAGCGAGGTAAAATTTGTTTAACTATCTTCTGACGTTTAAATCTGTCTGGTTTCTTAGAGGTAGCATCAGGCTCTGGGTCATCAGTAATTTGAAGAATTAGCCTGATAGCCTCCAATAAGCCAGGAACATCCACCTGAGAGACAGATTTCCCATCAGAAGTATCTGGATCAGTGTTTGTGGGGTCAGTATACACGCCATCCTCATCAGATGAGGTGCCTGGGACATGGGTGGATTGTGAGGAAGTAATGGCCCGCTTAGAGGACACCTTGGTCTTAGGCGGGCGAGGGTTAGATTTCTGTTTAGTCAGTAAGTGATTCAATTGCTGTAATTGAGTGGACAGGAGATCTGCCCATGGCGGATTACCGCAGGGACAATGTGTGGCTGTACAGACACGTGAGGTCCCATAGGGGGCGTAAGTCTAGTTACCAGCGTATTCAGTAAAGTAGAGAAAGTAGCCCAAGGTGGATCATTGTGGACCCCCGTTGCTACGGCCATACTGGGGGGCAAACCCCCCCCCCAGAACCTGAACCCTCCACAGCTATGTTTTCCTCAAATGTGTCTGTAGCGTCACCACCACGTGTTGTGGGATCAGTCGCAGACCCATCGCCCTGAGAAGCTGACATAATATGACAGAGTGAACCACGGGCAACACAGAACAATATCAGCAGAATAATACCTGACCAAGAACCCCCTGTGCAGTGAAAGCACAAACAGAGGATTCAAGAGGTATTTGGTGACTGAAAATCACAGAGAAAAATACACAGAGTATATCCTGTGAGACACCTATATTAACTAGTAACCCTGACACACTTAGCCCCCTGCAGGGTACAGAATATAGGGATAGCAATCTGAGTGAGATACACGGAATGGAAGTCACGCAGCAGCTGTATATGCACAGAGTCACATGTACAATGCAGAAATTATGACAGGCAATAAAACTGCACTGGACTAGCAATACTAAGTAACACTAAGTAAAGCTATACAGATTAACAGATATATCAATGCACAGTAAAACACTGGATGTATATCACAGGGAACTTGTACTACATTATCCTGAATAAATGCACTGTTTCTTAACTAACACTGTCAACAGACATGTAGAATACTTAAGTGTCCTGTAAAATGCACAGCGCTGACATGCAGGCGGCTTTACAGAGGAGGATTTGCCCAAGCAGTCCCAGTATCAGCTCAGCATGTGAAAATGGCGCCCAAACGCTAACAGGGAGTGAGGGGGAGAGAGAGAGAGATGCAGTTCCGGGGAGGGAACATTTACTCTAAATGGCGCCCTGGGGCTGGGGGAGGGGCTACAGGTCAAAGCCTTATCCCCTTGCTGGATTTCACAACCGGATACTGTGGGCCACATAACAAACGGCTTTTGCCAAAACCGACCTGTGCCCTTGCCCTGGTGGTCTAGTGGGGTCCCTGTACTGCCACAATTTCCACACCAGCGCGCGCGGCCCGCCTCCCACCAGATAGCGATTTCCAGCAGGTCCCGCCTGGGGGAACCTCTTACCTTCTCCCTGAGTGCGGCCACGCGATCCTGGAGACTGCGGTGGTGTGTGTGCCTGTATGTTGAAACAGGAGCCCCCGCTGTAAGTACCCGGCAACCAGGGCGTGGGAGTATACAGCGCCGCTGGGGGAGGTGATGGAGCTGCAGCAGGAGATGTCAGACTGACATCTAACACCCACAGTGTCTCTGCTGCAGCCCTTGAAGTCTTCAATTTTCACTTAAAAAAACTCTTCTGAGGGCTACTTGGAGCAGCCCTGCCTGTTGTCTGCCTGCACTGCAGGCACCAACTACAAAACTGAGCTCCTGTGCACGGAGGCGCGGTTATAGAGGAGGCGGCGCTATGCATCCTGGGAACAGTCAAAGCTTTTAGCCTCTTGGTGCCTCGGATCAAGATCCTACTCTACACCCCGATGTTATTCCCTATGGAACCCATGGTACCCCGCTGCAGAACGGTATCCGTTCACATGGTCGACCATGTTATGGTCGACAGTCATTAGGTCGACCACTATTGGTCGACATTGACATGGACACATGGCCGACACATGAAAATGGTCGACACATGAAAAGGTCGACATGAGTTTTTTAACTTTTTTTCTTTTGGGGAACTTTTCCATACTTTACGATCCACGTGGACTACGATTGGAACGGTAATCTGTGCCGAGCGAAGCGGTAGCAGAGCGAAGGCACCATGCCCGAAGCATGGCGAGCGAAGCGAGCAATGCGAGGGGACGCGGTGCACTAATTGGGGTTCCCAGTCACTTTACGCAAAAAACAACACCAAAAAAGTTAAAAAACCCATGTCGACCTTTTCACGTGTCGACCATTTTCATGTGTCGACCAATAGTGGTCGACCTAATGACTGTCGACCATAACATGGTCGACCATTCATACCGGAACCCTGCAGAACAATTTGTGGTTTTATGCACTGTGGTGCACACCCCTTCTTAATTGAGTTGTATATCTATCTATATCTCACTACAGAGATCCTATTGTCTGGTCCTAACCCCCTCCTTGTCCCCCAGCACGCGGTCTAACCTCACCCACTATAATATGTGATGGGACCCAGATATAGTGGAGTAGGACCCCAATTTTTTTAAAGTGAAGGGTCCCTGGGACCCACAAATTTTTTCACTTAGCGCAATCACTGTGCACATGTTACGGACACTCTGAAGGCATGTAACGGATGATTTGTGGTGGTTCGCTTGTGTAAATGCAGCTCTCACACAAGGACACGGACAATCTTATACAATGTAGGCGAGAACATGTGGATAAGCAGAAGTACTTGTCCATATCAATTCACATGGACGAGGAACTACCCACATTTACATCCCCTTACAATGACGAGAAGAGGGCACAGAAGGGAACAACAGATGTCAGCCGCTTCTCACCTCATCACTTGTCCGCAAGTAGTTCACCCCATCAGTCTTCGTTGCATTCTTGTAGCTGCACAAGGAGGGGCAGAGGAATCATTAGTAACAGAATAACTCAGACATCAATCTAAGCAAAGTGGAAAACATCACATTACCTGAGCACTATACCATGTCTACATAGGAGTCCTAAAACCCCTGCACACCACACGTATTAATACAGTCATGTCGTCCTGTGCATTGCTGCAACAAACTAGAACAACTTTTATTTAAAAAAACAAAACAAAAAACAACAATATCAGAGGAGCAGATGTACTAAGCCTGGAGAAGTGATAAAGAAGTGATAAATGAAAGGTTATAACACATCAGCCAATCACTACGGTTTGAAGAATGACAGTTAGGAGCTGATTGGCTGGTGCGTTCTCACCTTTCACTTATCACTGCTTTTTCCATTTCTCCGAGCTTAACAGATCTGCCCCATAATTTGATAGGTAACAATTATACAATCCAATGACAGAGTACATAAGTATTGTCTGTATTATTAATAGTGTGCACACAGAAATTAATTCAACTATAGAATGATAGATCAATGAAGATTAATCATGATCCAACTGAAGATGACCCGTATAACTAGTAATTTAGGAAATAAAGTGAAAACATAATGGTTCTTAAGTTAGTAAGGGGGAGAGTTATCAAATCCTGAAGACATATGAGAAGTAGAGAAAGATAAAGTACCAACCAATCAGCTTCCAGTATTCGTCTCAGGCTAGTAGCAGAATCCCGCGTTACTACATGTGAATGCGCAGCAACCCAGGAATGTGCTCGGTCTGTAATACCACTTTCACACGGCACAAATAACCCGGTATCGACCCGGCATATTGTCGGGTCGGCGTGCGGTGTGAAAGGGGCATAGCCGAAATCGCGGGTCGCCTGACCCAGCAATTCAACCCGTTTACTACAGCAGGGAGAGGCGGCGCGGAGATGATCTCATCTCCCAGCCCCGCCTCCACCTCCGTCCCCGCTGCTATGGTAACCCGTCCGGCTTATTGCCAGGTCGGGGAAGCCTGCAGCAGCGGCCAATGTCGGATCCCACCCGGGAAGGACCCGTTTCCAAATCCTGGGTGAGATCCGGCATTGGCAGTGTGAAAAGGGTATAAAGGGCCAGGAAAAATAACCCTGCATTTCAACCTGGGTACTTACCAAGGTTGGACACAGGATTGACCCAGGTTGCTGTGCAGTGTAAACAGGTTACCCGTGTCATACGACATGGGACCTGTTTAAAGTAAAGGAAGAGCCAGTGCTTGGAGATGATCTCACCCATGTTCAGTGACGTGGCCGACTCGGAAATAAACCGACTGTGATAAAGGGGCCAGAGTTGGGTAGCAGCCAGGTTGGATACGTGTTCAAAATCCCCATGTGACCCGGTATTTAGATACGAAAGGGGAATAACTGTCGTTTTATTGGTGCTGAAAAAAGGAGATTTATGGTAGAATTACCATTGTTAAATCTCTTTCTGCGAGGTATACTGGATTCCATAAGGAATAACATCGGGATGTAGAGTTGGATCTTGATCCGAGGCACCAACAGGCTAAAGCTTTGACTGTTCCCAGGATGCACTGCACCACCTCCTCCTCTATATCCCCGCCTTCAGGCACTGGAGCTCAGTTTTGTTAACCTGTCCAATGCAGTAGCAGATAAGAGAGACGATAGTAGTTAGCCACATAGAAACACATTCTCACAACAGGAGAAGGTACCAGCGGCTAATGCCATACAAACCCAAAGAAGCTAAGTGCGTCAGGGTGGACGCTCTGTGGAATCCAGTGTACCTCGCAGAAAGAGATTTAACAATGGTAAGTCTTACCATAAATCTCCTTTTCTGCAGCGGGGTACACTGGGATTCCATAGGGAATAACATTGGGGATGTCCTAAAGCAGTTCCTCATGGGAGGGGACGCACTGTAGCGGGCACAAGAACCCGGAGTCCAAAGGAGGCATCCTGGGAGGCGGAGGTATCAAAGGCATAGAACCTGATGAATGTGTTCGCTGAGGACCACGTAGCCGCCTTGCACAATTGTTCTAGGGACGCGCCACAGCGGGCCGCCCAGAAAAGTCCAACAGATCGAGTAGAATGGGCCTTGATAGCAGCAGGAGCTGGAAGGCCAGCCTGCGCATAAGCTTGTGCAATCACCATTCTAATCCATCTGGCCAAAGTTTTCTTATTCGCAGGCCAGCCACGTTTGTGAAAACCAAAAAGGACAAAGAGAATCAGATCTCCGTAAGGGAGGCAGTTCTCTTCACATAGATACGTTGAGCCCGTACCACATCCAAAGACCACTCTTTGGAGGACAAACCAGGAGAGAAAAAGGCCAGAACCACAAACTCTTGGTTAAGGTGGAAAGACGACACCACCTTAGGTAGATAACCAGGGCGAGTTCTAAGAACTGCACGGTCACGGTGAAAAATCAGAAAGGGTGACCGACAGGATTAGGCACCCAAGTCTGAAACCGGTCGAGCAGAGGCAATAGCCAGCAAAAATGCGACCTTAAGCGTAAGCCATTAAAGGTCCACAGACTCAAGAGGTTCAGATGGAGACTCTTGTAGGGCATTCAGAACAACAGACAGATCCCATGGAGCCACAGGAGGAACATAGGGAGGTTGAATCCGCAAAACATCCTGAGTGAAAGTGTGAACATCAGGAAGAGACGCAATCTTTCTCTGAAACCACACCGACAAGGCAGATATATAAACTTGGGGGAGGACTAGTGATGAGCGCCGGAAATTTTTCGGGTTTTGTGTTATGGTTTTGGGTTCGGTTCCGCGGCCGTGTTTTGGGTTCGACCGCGTTTTGGCAAAACCTCACCGAATTTTTTTTGTCGGATTCGGGTGTGTTTTGGATTCGGGTGTTTTTTTTCAAAAAACACTAAAAAACAGCTTAAATCATAGAATTTGGGGGTCATTTTGATCCCAAAGTATTATTAACCTCAAAAACCATAATTTACACTCATTTTCAGTCTATTCTGAATACCTCACACCTCACAATATTATTTTTAGTCCTAAAATTTGCACCTAGGTCGCTGGATGACTACGCTAAGCGACCCTAGTGGCCGACACAAACACCGGGCCCATCTAGGAGTGTCACTGCAGTGTCACGCAGGATGTCCCTTCCAAAAAACCCTCCCCAAACAGCACATGACGCAAAGAAAAAAAGAGGCGCAATGAGGTAGCTGTGTGAGTAAGATAAGCGACCCTAGTGGCCGACACAAACACCGGGCCCATCTAGGAGTGTCACTGCAGTGTCACGCAGGATGTCCCTTCCAAAAAACCCTCCCCAAACAGCACATGACGCAAAGAAAAAAAGAGGCGCAATGAGGTAGCTGTGTAAGATAAGCGACCCTAGTGGCCGACACAAACACCGGGCCCATCTAGGAGTGTCACTGCAGTGTCACGCAGGATGTCCCTTCCAAAAAACCCTCCCCAAACAGCACATGACGCAAAGAAAAAAAAGAGGCGCAATGAGGTAGCTGTGTGAGTAAGATAAGCGACCCTAGTGGCCGACACAAACACCGGGCCCATCTAGGAGTGGCACTGCAGTGTCACGCAGGATGGCCCTTCCAAAAAACCCTCCCCAAACAGCACATGACGCAAAGAAAAATTAAAGAAAAAAGAGGTGCAAGATGGAATTGTCCTTGGGCCCTCCCACCCACCCTTATGTTGTATAAACAGGACATGCACACTTTAACCAACCCATCATTTCAGTGACAGGGTCTGCCACACGACTGTGACTGAAATGACGGGTTGGTTTGGACCCCCACCAAAAAAGAAGCAATTAATCTCTCCTTGCACAAACTGGCTCTACAGAGGCAAGATGTCCACCTCATCATCATCCTCCGATATATCACCGTGTACATCCCCCTCCTCACAGATTATCAATTCGTCCCCACTGGAATCCACCATCTCAGCTCCCTGTGTACTTTGTGGAGGCAATTGCTGCTGGTCAATGTCTCCACGGAGGAATTGATTATAATTCATTTTAATGAACATCATCTTCTCCACATTTTCTGGATGTAACCTCGTACGCCGATTGCTGACAAGGTGAGCGGCGGCACTAAACACTCTTTCGGAGTACACACTTGTGGGAGGGCAACTTAGGTAGAATAAAGCCAGTTTGTGCAAGGGCCTCCAAATTGCCTCTTTTTCCTGCCAGTATAAGTACGGACTGTGTGACGTGCCTACTTGGATGCGGTCACTCATATAATCCTCCACCATTCTTTCAATGGTGAGAGAATCATATGCAGTGACAGTAGACGACATGTCCGTAATCGTTGTCGGGTCCTTCAGTCCGGACCAGATGTCAGCATCAGCAGTCGCTCCAGACTGCCCTGCATCACCGCCAGCGGGTGGGCTCGGAATTCTGAGCCTTTTCCTCGCACCACCAGTTGCGGGAGAATGTGAAGGAGGAGATGTTGACAGGTCGCGTTCCGCTTGACTTGACAATTTTCTCACCAGCAGGTCTTTCAACCCCAGCAGACTTGTGTCTGCCGGAAAGAGAGATCCAAGGTAGGCTTTAAATCTAGGATCGAGCACGGTGGCCAAAATGTAGTGCTCTGATTTCAACAGATTGACCACCCGTGAATCCTTGTTAAGCGAATTAAGGGCTCCATCCACAAGTCCCACATGCCTAGCGGAATCGCACCGTGTTAGCTCCTCCTTCAATGTCTCCAGCTTCTTCTGCAAAAGCCTGATGAGGGGAATGACCTGACTCAGGCTGGCAGTGTCTGAACTGACTTCACGTGTGGCAAGTTCAAAGGGCATCAGAACCTTGCACAACGTTGAAATCATTCTCCACTGCACTTGAGACAGGTGCATTCCACCTCCTATATCGTGCTCAATTGTATAGGCTTGAATGGCCTTTTGCTGCTCCTCCAACCTCTGAAGCATATAGAGGGTTGAATTCCACCTCGTTACCACTTCTTGCTTCAGATGATGGCAGGGCAGGTTCAGTAGTTTTTGGTGGTGCTCCAGTCTTCTGTACGTGGTGCCTGTACGCCGAAAGTGTCCCGCAATTCTTCGGCCACCGACAGCATCTCTTGCACGCCCCTGTCGTTTTTTAAAAAATTCTGCACCACCAAATTCAAGGTATGTGCAAAACATGGGACGTGCTGGAATTGGCCCATATTTAATGCACACACAATATTGCTGGCGTTGTCCGATGCCACAAATCCACAGGAGAGTCCAATTGGGGTAAGCCATTCCGCGATGATCTTCCTCAGTTGCCATAAGAGGTTTTCAGCTGTGTGCGTATTCTGGAAAGCGGTGATACAAAGCGTAGCCTGCCTAGGAAAGAGTTGGCGTTTGCGAGATGCTGCTACTGGTGCCGCCGCTGCTGTTCTTGCGGCGGGAGTCCATAGATCTACCCAGTGGGCTGTCACAGTCATATAGTCCTGACCCTGCCCTGCTCCACTTGTCCACATGTCCGTGGTTAAGTGGACATTGGGTACAGCTGCATTTTTTAGGACACTGGTGAGTCTTTTTCTGAGGTCTGTGTACATTTTCGGTATCGCCTGCCTAGAGAAGTGGAACCTAGATGGTATTTGGTAACGGGGGCACACTACCTCAAGAAATTGTCTAGTTCCCTGTGAACTAACGGCGGATACCGGACGCACGTCTAACACCAACATAGTTGTCAAGGCCTCAGTTATCCGCTTTGCAGCAGGATGACTGCTGTGATATTTCATCTTCCTCGCAAAGGACTGTTGGACAGTCAATTGCTTACTGGAAGTAGTACAAGTGGTCTTCCGACTTCCCCTCTGGGATGACCATCGACTCCCAGCAGCAACAACAGCAGCGCCAGCAGCAGTAGGCGTTACACGCAAGGATGCATCGGAGGAATCCCAGGCAGGAGAGGACTCGTCAGAATTGCCAGTGACATGGCCTGCAGGACTATTGGCATTCCTGGGGAAGGAGGAAATTGACACTGAGGGAGTTGGTGGTGGGGTGGTTTGCGTGAGCTTGGTTACAAGAGGAAGGGATTTACTGGTCAGTGGACTGCTTCCGCTGTCACCCAAAGTTTTTGAACTTGTCACTGACTTATTATGAATGCGCTGCAGGTGACGTATAAGGGAGGATGTTCCGAGGTGGTTAACGTCCTTACCCCTACTTATTACAGCTTGACAAAGGCTACACACGGCTTGACACCTGTTGTCCGCATTTCTGATGAAATACCTCCACACTGAAGAGCTGATTTTTTTGGTATTTTCACCAGGCATGTCAACGGCCATATTCCTCCCACGGACAACAGGTGTCTCCCCGGGTGCCTGACTTAAACAAACCACCTCACCATCAGAATCCTCCTGGTCAATTTCCTCCCCAGCGCCAGCAACACCCATATCCTTCTCACCCTGGTGTACTTCAACACTGACATCTTCAATCTGACTATCAGGAACTGGACTGCGGGTGCTCCTTCCAGCACTTGCAGGGGGCGTGCAAATGGTGGAAGGCGCATGCTCTTCACGTCCAGTGTTGGGAAGGTCAGGCATCGCAACCGACACAATTGGACTCTCCTTGTGGATTTGGGATTTCGAAGAACGCACAGTTCTTTGCGGTGCTTTTGCCAGCTTGAGTCTTTTCAGTTTTCTAGCGAGAGGCTGAGTGCTTCCATCCTCCTGTGAAGCTGAACCACTAGCCATGAACATAGGCCAGGGCCTCAGCCGTTCCTTGCCACTCCGTGTGGTAAATGGCATATTGGCAAGTTTACGCTTCTCCTCCGACAATTTTATTTTAGGTTTTGGAGTCCTTTTTTTACTGATATTTGGTGTTTTGGATTTGACATGCTCTGTACTATGCCATTGTGCATCGGCCTTGGCAGACGACGTTGCTGGCATTTCATCGTCTCGGCCATGACTAGTGGCAGCAGCTTCAGCACGAGGTGGAAGTGGATCTTGATCTTTCCCTATTTTTGGAACCTCAACATTTTTGTTCTCCATATTTTAATAGGCACAACTAAAAGGCACCTCAGGTAAACAATGGAGATGGATGGATACTAGTATACAATTATGGATGGACTGCCGAGTGCCGACACAGAGGTAGCTACAGCCGTGGACTACCGTACTGTGTCTGCTGCTAATATAGACTGGATGATTGATAATGAGATGAAATCAATATATATATGTATGTATATATAATATCACTAGTACTGCAGCCGGACAGGTAGATAATATATTTATTAGGTATTGGTAATGATGACTGATGACGGACCTGCTGGACACTGTCAGCTCAGCAGCACCGCAGACTGCTACAGTAAGCTACTATACTATAGTAGTATGTACAAAGAAGAAAGAAAAAAAAAAACCACGGGTAGGTGGTATACAATAATATATATATATATATATATATATATATATATATATATATATATATATATATATATATATATATATATATATATATATTTATTATATACAATTATATATATATTAAACTGGTGGTCAGGTCACGTTGCAACTTGCAACTAGTACTCCGAGTCCTAAGCAGACAATCACAAAATATATTATTATACTGGTGGTCAGTGTGGTCACAACAATGGCAGTGTGGCACTGACTCTGGCAGCAAAAGTGTGCACTGTACGTTATATGTACTCCTGAGTCCTGCTCTCAGACTCTAACTGCTCCCCACTGTCAGTGTCTCCCCCACAAGTCAGATAATACACTTACAGTCACACTATCTAATCTATAAATATCACTTCAGCAAGTAGTATACAGTATAGTAGTACTCCTCCTAATAATGCTCCCCAAAATACTGTGTCTCTCTCTTCTCTAAACGGAGAGGACGCCAGCCACGTCCTCTCCCCCTATGACTCTATAATATCACTTCAGCAAGTAGTATAGTAGTATACAGTATAGTAGTACTCCTCCTAATAATGCTCCCCAAAATACTGTGTCTCTCTCTTCTCTAAACGGAGAGGACGCCAGCCACGTCCTCTCCCTATGACTCTATAAATATCACTTCAGCAAGTAGTAGAGTAGTATACAGTATAGTAGTACTCCTCCTAATAATGCTCCCCAAAATAGTATACTGTGTCTCTCTCTTCTCTAAACGGAGAGGACGCCAGCCACGTCCTCTCCCTATGACTCTATAAATATCACTTCAGCAAGTAGTATAGTAGTATACAGTATAGTAGTACTCCTCCTAATAATGCTCCCCAAAATACTGTGTCTCTCTCTTCTCTAAACGGAGAGGACGCCAGCCACGTCCTCTCCCTATGACTCTATAAATATCACTTCAGCAAGTAGTAGAGTAGTATACAGTATAGTAGTACTCCTCCTAATAATGCTCCCCAAAATACTGTGTCTCTCTCTTCTCTAAACGGAGAGGACGCCAGCCACGTCCTCTCCCTATGACTCTATAAATATCACTTCAGCAAGTAGTAGAGTAGTATACAGTATAGTAGTACTCCTCCTAATAATGCTCCCCAAAATACTGTGTCTCTCTCTTCTCTAAACGGAGAGGACGCCAGCCACGTCCTCTCCCCCTATGACTCTATAAATATCACTTCAGCAAGTAGTATAGAAGTATACAGTATAGTAGTACTCCTCCTAATAATGCTCCCCAAAATAGTATACTGTGTCTCTCTCTTCTCTAAACGGAGAGGACGCCAGCCACGTCCTCTCCCTATGACTCTATAAATATCACTTCAGCAAGTAGTATAGTAGTATACAGTATAGTAGTACTCCTCCTAATAATGCTCCCCAAAATACTGCGTCTCTCTCTTCTCTAAATGGAGAGGACGCCAGCCACGTCCTCTCCCTATGACTCTATAAATATCACTTCAGCAAGTAGTAGAGTAGTATACAGTATAGTAGTACTCCTCCTAATAATGCTCCCCAAAATACTGTCTCTCTCTCTTCTCTAAACGGAGAGGACGCCAGCCACGTCCTCTCCCTATGACTCTATAAATATCACTTCAGCAAGTAGTATAGTAGTATACAGTATAGTAGTACTCTTCCTAATAATGCTCCCCAAAATACTGTGTCTCTCTCTTCTCTAAACGGAGAGGACGCCAGCCACGTCCTCTCCCTATGACTCTTAATGCACGTGTGAAAATGGCAGCGACGCGCGGCTCCTTATATAGAATCCGAGTCTCGCGAGAATCCGACAGCGGGATGATGACGTTCGGGCGTGCTCGGGTTAACCGAGCAAGGCGGGAGGATCCGAGCCTGCTCGGACCCGTGGAAAAAAGCTGAAGTTCGGGCGGGTTCGGATTCAGAGGAACCGAACCCGCTCATCCCTAGGGAGGACAGTCGAAGGCCTAAGTCCAGGCCCTGTTGCAGAAAAGCCAAAAGTTTGGCAGTACTAAACTTAATAGCATCAAAATTCTTAGCCGCACACCAGGTGAAGTAAGAATTCCAGACCCTATAATAAATCCGAGCCGAAGCTGGTTTACGGGCTTTCAACATAGTTTGAATGACCGCCTCAGGAAAACCTTAGGACCTCAGGAGTGAAGCTTCAAGAGCCACACCGTCAAAGCCAGTCGAGCCATATCCTCGTAGACACAAGGTCTGGGAGTTGAAGTTGAAGAGGATGCTCTATCGAGAGACCCTGCAGGTCTGAGAACCAATGCCGTCTGGGCCACGCTGGAGCGATTAGAAGTAGTATTCCTCCTTCTTGCTTGAACTTCCGAATAACCCTGGGCAGGAGCGACACTGGAAGGAACACATATGGCAGCCGAAAGTTCCATGGAATTGCCAGTGTGTCCACGAACGCTGCTCGAGGATCCCTTGTTTTGATCCGAAGAGCGGAACCTTGTGATTGTGTCGAGACGCTATTAGGTCTACATCTGGTAGGCCCCACTTGTCCACTAGCAGTTGAAAGACTTCCGGATGAAGACTCCACTCTCCGGCGTGTGTACGTCCTGACGACTGAGGAAGTCTGCTTCACAGTTGAGGACCCCCGGAATGAACACTGTCGATAAGGATGGCAGATGGAGGTTCCGCCCATTGAAGAATCTTTGACACTTCCATCATTGCCATGCGGCTTCGCGTGCCTCCTTGATGATTTATGTACGCCACCATGGTGGCATTGTCCGACTGTACTTGAACAGGCCTGTTCTGTACCAGAGGCCGGGCAAGTTTCAGAGTATTGAACACTGCCAGCAACTCCAGAATATTTATCGGGAGGGAAGATACCTTCCTGGTCCACCGACCCTGAAGAGAGTGTTGCTCCAACACCGCGCTCCAACCCCGCAGACTGGCATTTGTCGTTAGGAGGACCCAGTTGGAGATCCAGAAGGGACGACCCCTGCTCAATTGTTGATCCTGTAGCCACCACCTCAGTGACAGACGAACCTTCGGAGTTCAAGGAGAACATGTGAGATCTGATCCGGTGAGGAAGGCCGTCCCACTTGGCAAGGATTAGCTTCTGCAGAGGGCGAGAGTGAAAATAGGATTTTGGTACTTACCAGGTAAATCCTTTTCTTTGAATCCATAGGGGGCACTGGAGTACTCTTGGGATATGGACGGCTTCCATAGGAACATGGCACTGAATAGTTAAATTTAGAACTCTCCTCCCCTCCATATCCCAGAGTACCTCAGTGTTTTTTACTGAGCCGAACAGGAGCTAAAGAGAGGTTGACAATGAAGAATTACATATAACATAACGGACAACAATAAAGTTGACACATAACGTGACTGACAACTAAACAGTTGGCACTATAACCGCTAGAACTTGAAACTTTGAACCAGTCGGTGAGAATGTGTTACCAGAAGATCCTCTGAACTTACCACAAACCAGGTAAAACTGCTCTGGGTGGGCGTCCAGTGCCCCCTATGGATTCAAAGAAATGGATTTACCTGGTAAGTACCAAAATCCTATTTTCTTTTTCATCCACTAGGGGTCACTGGAGTACTCTTGGGACGTACCAAAGTTTCCCCCGTGGGCGGGAGAGCTGTTTGGCACCTGATTCACTAGGCGGCCAAAGCTAGATGCGGATGCCGCAAACGTATCAAACTTATAAAAGCCCACAAACGTGTGCACTGATGACCATGTAGCCGCACGGCAAAGCTGCGTCGTAGAAGCCCCACAACCAGCTGCCCACGAAGTTCCCACGGAACGTGTGGAATGAGCTGTTACTGATGTAGGCAGCTGTAACCTAGCATGAAGTTAAGCCTGACGAATGGTCAGTTTAATCCATCTGGATAAAGTCTGCTTAGAAGCTGACCAACCCATCTTGGCAGCATCATAGAGAACAAACAACGTATCAGTCTTCCGAACTGTAGACGTTCGGGATACATAAACGCGTAATGCGCGTACCACATCCAAGGTTCCAGAATTTCCTGTCAACACAGGAACTACTATTGGTTGATTGATGTGAAATGATGACACTACCTTTGGTAAGAAAGTGGAATTCGTCCGAAGTTCCGCTCTGTCATCATGAAACACCAAATACGGTGGCTTGCATGACAAGGCACCCAAATCTGAAACACGCCTTGCCGAAGCTAAGGCTAGTAGAAAAATTGTTTTCCAAGTGAGAAACTTTATATCCACTTGTTGTAAGGGTTCAAAATATGAAGACTGTAAGAAATCTAAAACCAGATTCAAGTCCCATGGCGCTGTAGGTGGAATGAATGGAGGCTGTACTCTGAGGACTCCTTGCAGAAAAGTGTGTACCGACGGCAATAGAGCCAATCGTCTTTGAAAGTAAATTGACAACGCAGATATCTGCACCTTTAGTGTAGATAAACGCAGTCCTCCATCTAACCCTGTCTGTAGAAATAACAAAAGACGGGATAACTTGAAAGATGAAGTCGTAAACTTCCGATCTTCACACCAAGCAATATAGACACGCCAAATTCTGTAATAATGAGCCGCCGTAACCGGCTTCCTAGCTCGTAACATGGTTGGTATAACTGATTCTGGAATGCCCTCTCTTCTTAAGGGGGAGGTCTCAACAGCCACCCCGTCAAACGCAGCCGCGCTAAATCGGGGTAAAGGAACGGACCCTGTTGTAACAGGTCCGTACGTAGTGGGAGCGGCCAAGGATCGTCTGCGAGTAGTCCGCGGAGATCCGAGAACCAAGCTCACCGAGGCCAATGAGGCGCCACTAGTATTACTGTGACGGACTCTCTTTTGATCCGTTTTAGCAACAGAGGGAGCAGCGGAAACGGTGGAAACAGATACACAAGGCTGTACGGCCACGCGATGGTGAGAGCATCCACCGCCACTGCCTTTGGATCTTGTGTTCTGGACACATACTGGGGCGTTTGGCGATTGTGGCGAGATGCCATCAGGTCCACTTGAGGGTAACCCCACCTCTGGACCAACATGTGAAACACTTCTGGATTTAATGCCCATTCTCCTGGATGAAAATCCCGACGGCTGAGATAATCCGCCTCCCAGTTGTCCACTCCCGGAATGAACACTGCTGACAATATCACTTGATGATGCTCGGCCCAATTGAGGATTCGAGCTACTTCCCGTATTGCCATGCGACTTCTCGTTCCTCCTTGTTTGTTGATGTATGCGACCGCCATCGCATTGTCTGACTGCACCTGAACAGTCTGAGACCGAAGCATGTGCACTGCTTGTCGTAGCGCATTGTAAATTGCCCGGAGTTCCAGGACATTTATAGACAGCAATCTTTCGTGATCCGCCCAGAGACCCTGGAGCTGACAATTTTGAACTACAGCTCCCCAACCTCTGAGACTCGTGTCCGCCGTTAGAATTATCCAATTCCAGGCACTGAACCGTTTCCCTGCGGTTAGATTTTGTACTTTGAGCCACCAGAGTAGAGACAATCTGGCCCGTGGCGACAACCTCACCCTGTGGTGAATCTGCAGATGCGAGCCCGACCACTGTGCGAGCACATCCAGTTGAGAAGGACGCGAGTGAAATCTCCCGAACTGAAGCGCTTCGAAAGCCGCCACCATTGTGCCTAAGAGGCGAATGCACAAATGTACCAGATGACGAATGACCTGTACTTTCTGTTCTGGTAGGTAAATTCTTTGATTTACCGTAACGAGAATCATACCTAGGAATTGAAGTCGTTGAGACGGAATCAGATGCGATTTCTTGAAGTTGACAATCCAACCGTGCTGAACCAGTACATTGTACGTAAGCAACGCATGTTGGAGGAGCATCTGGTGAGACGGAGCCTTGATGAGCAAATCGTCCAAGTACGGAACTATTATCACTCCCAGGGATCTGAGATGAGCTATCATCACAGACATCACCTTGGTGAATACCCGAGGCGCTGACGAGAGGCCAAACGGTAGAGCCTGAAACTGATAATGGTTCTGCCGTATTGCAAACCGCAAGAACCTCTGATGAGTTGGCCAAATCGGAATGTGTAAGTACGCATCCTTGAGATCCAGTGCAATCATGAATTCCTGTGGCTCTAAACCTGCAATTACTGACTGCAGAGATTCCATCTTGAATCTGTAGTAAGTGATGTACTGATTGAGACCCTTTAAGTTCAATATTGGCCTTACCGAGCTATCCGGCTTTGGTACCACAAACAGCCTGGAATAATAACCCTGACCTCGTTGGTGTACAGGGACCGGAATCAAAACTGTTGCATCCAGCAGAGACTGAATGGCAATTTGCAGAACCGCTCTCTTGTCGTCCGACACAGGCAGTCCTGTCTTGAAAAACCGCAGTGGCGGTAGACATTCGAACTCTATTTTCTAACCCTTTAACACTAAATTGCGGATCCACCCATCTGTGGACGTCTGTAGCCACGCCAACTGGAACGTCTGAAGGCGTGCTCCCACAATTGGAGATCCGAGATGGGCTGGGAGCCCGTCATGCCACTGGCTTGTCAGTGACCTTTGCGTCCTGACGACTGGTGTTGGTTTGTTGGAAACCACGTCCTCGACCTCGTCTACCAGGCGTGGCTGTTCCTCTGCCACGCCCGCGAAAGGACTGAGGTCTAAAGGATTTGAACGCAGGTCCTGAGTATCTCCGTCTAGGTACTGTTGGAGGCAATGGTAAGAAAACAGACTTTCCTCCTGTGGCCTCAGAAATCCATTTGTCCAATTCAGGACCAAACAACTTCTCGCCACCGTAAGGTAACGCCTCTATACCTTTTTTGACCTCCGCCTCCGCTTGCCAAGACCACAGCCAGAGTGCTCGTCGTGCTGTAACTAGCGAGGATGAAAGGCGAGAAGTGAGCTGACAGACGTCAGTAGAAGCTGTACAAAGAATCAGCAGCTTCCCAGATTTGATCAGCGAGAAGTATAAGGTGATCGTCACTTAAGGCAGACTTGAGTTCTGTTATCCATACCATTAACACCTTAGTTACCCAAATGCCAACCAACCCAGGTCTAAGCAGCACTCCTGCTGCTGTATACATGGACTTTAGCATAGCTTCTATTTTACGGTCCGAATGGTCTTTAAGCGTAGTAGCAGTTGGTACTGGTATGGTTCATTTCTTTGTAAGTTTAGACACAGACGAATCCACCAATGGCGGATTCTCCCATGTAGCTGTCACAGACTCTGGAAACGGGTAACTAGACTTAAATCTGCGAGGTATAGAAAACCGTTCATCCGGATTCTTTCGTGTTTCTAGTAACATCTTATTAAGAGACTCCGAAACAGGAAAACACATTGGAGTTCTCTGTCGTTTAGTAAAGACGACCTCATCATTTGTCAGAGGCTCCTCAGTTTCTGTAAACTTCAGAGACTGACGCACTGCTCTGATGAGATTATCAATGCCCGGGCTGTCATAATCGTCACTATCTGACTGCTGGTCTACTTCGCCCTGCTCACCGTCATCTTGCGCAAAGAGGTCAGGCATAAAATCGTCAGAATGCAACATAGCAGAAACTGGTAAATCATAAGACAAATGAAATTTCTCCCTTTTACCCAAAGTGGACTTGGACTTTTGGCAAGGCTGAGACCCCTCCGGTAGTTCTAGCGGTCTCACCCTAGACTCAGATCTTGCCGCTTCCCGCTCTTGTCGAACGGCGGCCAATTCTGATTGCAATCCAGCCATAACCTGTGTTAGCATAGCCCATGGAGGGTCTGGGGATGAAACCAGCTTTGTAACCGGAGTCAAACTTGTATTCGTAGCTGAATCCACAAAACATACTGTACATGTGGTAGATCCATCCGGTAACACATTCTTACAGACATGGCAGTGAAACTGCTTTTTTGTTTTTGCTGATGCCTTAATCATTATGCAGACAGACAACACAGAATACAAAGACAGACAACTTGCACGACTCAGTAAAATTGTACTAAGGTGTCTCTATATATATATATATATATATATATATATATATATATATATATATATATATATATATATCTGGCCAAGTGCAGTGCACGCCAGTCTATATGAAATCTGATCCCAAATTCCCCCTAACACCCCTGCGCCTTCTGTGTAGTAGAGATGTAGTACAGGAACGTCTGGAATCACAACAGGAAGAAACAGGGAGCATGGTGAAAATGGCCCCCCCATGCTTACAGTATAAAAGAAAGTGCAGATTATAACTTCCCAAACAGATATAATCAGTAAATATCCTGTTAAAAAAGGCTTAACAGCCTCTCTATCTAATAACCCATGCAGCGTTCTGCTGCTGCTATGGGCACACTCTCCCCCCTTGTGTGTGTGCTCCCCCCCCCCCCCCCCCCGTACTCCGTGTACCGCTATCTATTACACGGAGCCGGGGATTACCTGCGGGGAGCTGAGGTAGAGGGAGCCGAGGAGCTGAGGTAGAGGGAGCCGGGGAGCTGTAGAGGGAGCCGGGGAGCGCACTGCATAGAGCCGTAGGGCGTAACAATACAATATAGCCAGACACAGTACAGGTTGAGTCTCCCTTATCCAAAATGCTTGGGACCAGAGGTATTTTGGATATGGGATTTTTCCGTATTTTGGAATAATTGCATACCATAATGAGATATCATGGTGATGGGACCTAAATCTAAGCATAGAATGCATTTATGTTACATATACACCTTATACACACAGCCTGGAGCTCATTTTAGCCAATATTTTTTATAACTTTGTGCATTAAACAAAGTGTGTCTACATTCACACAATTCATTTATGTTTCATATACACCTTATACACAGCCTGAAGGTCATTTAATACAATATTTTTAATAACTGTGTATTAAACAAAGTTTGTGTACATTGAGTCATCAAAAAACAAAGGTTTCACTATCTCTCACTCACTCAAAAAAGTCCGTATTTCGGAATATTTGGATATGGGATACTCAACCTGTACCTGATTAGAAAAAACCTGTGGCGTGTGACTGCAAATGCAGAACACAAACAGAGGATTTAAGTGGTATATGGTGACTGAAATACACAGAGAAAAATACAAAACAGTATATCCTGTGAAACACTAAAAAAATATACACACATATATTTATATATATATAATGACCCTGATGCACTTAGCCCCCCTCAGGGTACACAATATAGTGATAGCAATATGTGATACACGGAATGGAAACCACACAGCAGCTATAGGCACACACAGTCACATGTACAATGCAGAAATTATTACACACAACAATAAGACTGCACGGAACTAGTAATACTACATAAAACTATGTATACAGATATAACAATGCACAGTAAACACTGGATGTATATCACAGAATACTTGTACTAAATATTCATATAATTATGCACTTGTTCTTAAGTTTTCTACATGTCATTTAGACAGTGTTAGTTAAGTGTCCTGTAAATGCACAGCGCTGATAAGGCAGGTGGCTTTACAGAGGAGACAGGGGGTCATTCCGAGTTGATCGCTTGCTGCCGATTTTCGCAGCGCAGCGATCAGGTAAAAAAAACGGCAAAACTGCGCATGCCAATGCGCAGGCGCGTCGTACAGGTACAAAGAGGCTCGGTGCTGGATTTAGCAAAGATTCCATTCGCACAGCCGAACGCAAGGTGATTGACAGAAAGAGGGCGTTTATGGGTGTCAACTGACCGTTTTCTGGGAGTGTTTGGGAAAACCCAGGCGTTTGCAGGGCGGGTGTCTGACGTCAAGTCCGCCTCCAAAAAGACTGAAGTGATCGCAAGGGCTGAGTAAGTCCAGAGCTACTCTGAAACTGCACAAAATGTTTTTTGCTGCGCTCGGCTGCAAAGGCGTTCGCACACCTGCACAGCAAAAAACACTACCCCGTGGGAGGCGACTATGCGTTTGCACGGATGCTAAAATTTGCTAGCGAGCGATCAACTCAGAATGACCCCAACAGTGCCCAGCAGTCCCAGAATCAGTGCAGCTCTGTGTAATGGCGCCCAAATGCTGACAGGGAGTGAGGGAGAGAGAGAGAGATGCAGCTCCAGGGCGGAAACATCTGCTGTACAGATGGCGCCTGGGGCTGGGGATACAGGTCAGCGCCTTATCCCCTCTGCTGGACTTCACCACCGGGTACTATGGAGCCTGTAATAAACGGATTTTAGTAAATCCGACCTGTGCTCCTTGTCCTGGTGGATATAGTGGGGTTCCTGCACGGCCACAGTGTCCATGCCAGCGGCGCGTTCAGTCTCCGGAGACTGCAGCCGGATCGCAAATTCAGCGGGTCCCACCTGGGGGGCCCTCTTACCTCCTCCCTAACGTGCGGCCACGCGATCCAGGAGAGCAGCGGCGGTATGTGTGCCTGATGAGACCGGAGCGCCGGTAAGTACCCGGCAAACAGGCGCGGAAATATACAGCGCCGCTGGGGGAGGTGATGGAGCCACAGCACGATATGTCAGAAAAGCTCTTTTCAGGGCTGCCGAACGGAGCCCATCCTGTTAGCTGCCTGCACTGCAGGCACCAACTTACAAACTGAACTCCAGTGCCTGGAGGCGGGGATATAGAGGAGGCGGTGCTGGGCATCCTGGAAACAGTCAAAGCTTTAGCCTGTTGGTGCCTCAGATGAAGTTCCAACTCTACACCCCGATGTTATTCCCTGTGGAATACCAGTGTACCCCGCTGCAGAAAATAACATTTACTCCCAAGTCTGAGGGGCTGGATCAGATAACAAATCAAAAATGTGATACCAGTTTAACAGGAGATGGTTTTTCTTATTTAATGTTGTGAAGTTCGGCCTCCATATACTGCATTAAAGTACTATGAGTCGAGAATTTCCACAATGCTATAAATTATTTTCTGCATACATTAAGTTACCATTTCATTCTAAGCTTGCTCCGGACAATTGTTACATGTAAAACTCTATGCAATGAATGTACCGAAAAATACATTGTTAATCCAAACGGCTCAGATAGGGGAAAACAATATTGCACTCTAATTTTGCCGACAGGGCAGGTAGACCACTGCATCCCCTCACGCTCATCAGACTGCTCCTTATAACAGTTAATAGAGCAAAAGTCGTGTTTTAGCCAACGTGACTCCATTTTGTGTGTTCAATTGAAAGGTAACAGACAGAGCCATATGAGAAGGGTTTTTTTTTTTTTAAGACAGTTATACTTCAGTCAGGAATGTATCCATGCACCATAAATCCTTTTTAAATAGCATGTTTCTTTTTAACCAGTTAGAACCACAAGATATATGCTTATACTAAAGATAAGATTATGTTAAAGAATGTAGACCAATTATAATTTTGTAGATCGCCATTGTCAAATGTATCTTGTCCAAGGCCAATGAATATCTTTGTAGACTATAATTGATGACTCCCTGTTAATTAACATGAATAATGCTCGTTAGAAAAATGTAGTTTGCTTATTAATAAATTTAGCCAATATTAGTAAGTTAGGCAATACTGCCCTCTATTGATGAATTATGTAATGCATATGTAATGTTTAAAACCAGTTGACATGTGCATTAATCAGAAAACAATAAGAACCTACTGTATATACCCCTTTGAACACAATAAAACACGTCAGAGTGATTTAAAAACATTAAGCTGGTCATGTCAATTCACTCTTCTTGGCCACATCTGTATGCTGATCTGAAGACTGCTTGCTGTAATTCGGTTAACTGAAGGGTGACAGAAGCCGCAGCTTTATCACAGTCATACTGTGCCAACATCAGGTGCAAGATGGCGGGGCTGATGGAAACGTGGCCAAACATTCAGGTGCGTAATGAGATCAGATCTCTGCGCCTAAAGGGCACATCCGCAGCTGAAATTCATCACCTACAAATGCTTCTGTCCTCCTGAATCAGACCTTCAATGCGGCACAAATTGTCAGCTGTAGTGGACTTGCTTGGCCTGCCGGATTGATGCTCATCTTGAACGTCTGTCCTGCCATTATCAAAGGCAGTGCACCAAACTTGTTTCCAAGACTTGACGGTATCACAGTACACCTCGACAAGTTCACAATGAATTTCGGCTGCTAATGTGAACTTTAGACGCAGAAATCGGTTCACATTACGCACCTCAATGATGTTGGGACAGTATGACGGCTATGAGGCGCAGTCTAAAGGGCGTGAGGAGAAGCAGCGGTCTACCTGCTCTGGCGGGAAGTTAGAATGAAATAGGGAACCTTATACATGTAAGAGGTCTTGTTACCTTACTTATTGAGCCACCCTAGTAAATTCATGTAACCAAGACATCTGCTTTTACCATAGTTATACATAAATGTTTTAAAAGACGTCTTTTTTTACAGTCTGCCATAATTGTAGGTGGGGAACATTTCATTTGTGCAGGCATAGCAAATTTCCCCTTAATTGCATGTCCCTGAGTTCCCCCAAAACATTAGCATACTGAAATCCTTTAAAAGGGGCAATTCAATGATGCATGTAGCATATGGGGACTTTCATGAGGGCTCCTACTCAGCTCCATTGTAGAGCCCTAGATGGATGAAAGTGGCCCAAATGAGAACCGCAGCACTATACAGTCCTAACAGCCACCATTTCTCACATGGTAGGGAGGGGGGACAACTGGACAACCCCTGTAAAGTCACAAGGGACTAACTAAGGATGGTAATCACGCACCTCTGTCCATTGGGTCTGCTATTACCGGCAAAGTAACCTTTCCGATAGGCACAGCAAATGCCTACTGTGATAAGGACAAGCACCACCACCACCACTAGGATTCCTCCCACGATACCACCAATGTTCAAGTCATCTGTGAAGAAATACATACTTGTTAAAGAAACACCCAAAACTATAGCTAAAAAATTAAGAAAATCAGATTTAACTATTCCATTTACACAACATTAACCAGAGATATTGAGAAATAGCTATTGAAATCATTTGTGGTCATTCAGTGTTCTCCCCACGCTTTAAATTACGGGCGGTCAGCCTGGCAAGTCCCCCCTTGTCGCTCGGCAGCCAAGACCCCCTGTCGCCCGGCAGCTCCTACCGCCACTGTGTCCCCTGCAGGATCGCCCGGCAGCCCCAGTAATGTGCACATTCCCCGACGTTCTCCTGACACCCTCTCCAATGTTAACATGTTTCCGGTGGAAAGGGATGCTGGACGGAGCTCCGGATGTGACATCTGCTTCAGTCACAGTTAGTGCGCTCCATCCGGCATCCGGGGACGTGCACACTGTGACGTTGATGGAGGGCAGAGATCCCTCCCACTACTTAAAGGAAGACGCGCGCTGTCTAGGAGGGAACAGATGCCTGAGCATATTAGAGAGTGATCAACCAACATCCACCCTCAGAGACTCTGTTCTGTATATCACTGTGTTTTGAGTCAGGAGCTGTAAAAACTTGTGGAGCTATCAAGTGGGGGCAAATACTTGTTTTAGTATCTGAGAGCTGTTTGTTGGGGCAATTCGTATTCCGAAAAGCTGTTTAAAAAACAATTGTGCCAGTATCTGAAAGCTAATTTAAACATTTATTGTGAAGGCCCCTACCCGGCAACTTCTTGATGCCACCTGGCTGGAAAAATTTACTGGGGAGAACACGGTCATTATTAAATGGACCCTTGTGCAGTAACGAAGAAGATCCTCATCCTCAAGCTGTACTGACAAATCTTTGTTCCTTGGATTCAAGGGGTCCTTGAGAGGTCTTAGGGGACCTCAATATGGGACCTAGGTTGCATCTTCTGAGCCACATGGGATTACATTCATATGTTATAAGTAATGTTATACTAACCAATACATTAAGGATAATATGCTAGGTTGGTGGTGCTCCCAAGAGTCAAAAAAGCAATGTTAGAATTGTAGAGAGAAAAGAGGACTCTGGTGAGAGCATCCCAGCACCAGAGTCCTCCTTTCTAGCTACAATTCTTAAGGTTCAGGTCTATAACAACATATAATATGTTACCCCTGATGAAAAGCATAACTGACGCAGACAGCAGGAGAGGGGAGCAGGTAAGTAAGCCACTGAGCAGAAGGTGCACCATGTGAGTAGCTGGCCACCATTACCAATCCCTAGTAGTGAGAACTTACACACTTCCAGCAGCTGAGCATCACACTGTGCCGAGCCAGCACCATTGCTGGCGATACAGTAATACTGCCCCATGTCGCCTTTGTTTACTACTGAAAAAACCTGGGGAGAGAAAGATGAGAACAGTGAGAACGGTGAGCTCGGCGTCAGGTACTGCAGCCACAGTGTCACAACCAGACCCCCTGGCACTTACCACGGTACCTGTATTTGCATTTAGCTTGAAGGAGGAGTTGAGGAATTTTGGGTTGTCTTTGGAGTCTGCAGGAAGAGAATCACTGTAGCGGAACCAGCTGTACACAGACTTGGGATAGCCCTCACTCTCCTGACAATGCAGAACGGCAGATTTGCCCACAGGGACGGACTTGGGCACTTGGCATTTTGGAGTCACTGGTTTCACTGAAGAATGGAACAAAGTAACAGTCAGCTCCATAGAGATAATATACTTGGATAAACAGGGACAGTTCCAGGAGACAGCAGCCATTAACTAATTGTACTCCTGTGTTAAGCGAGTTGGAAGCCATCCATGCTAACTCTTACCAGTACCTGAAGTGCACTGACGCATCGTAAAGCAGGCTAATATACTTATTACACTGTATGGCATGCTGGAAAACATTGATGGGGGGAAAAAAAGCTAAAAGAACTTTTTAATAAAACAAACAAGAAGTTTGTAAAATAAGATTCCTTCACCTCCAATCTCTACGGGGTTACGTACATCACTGAATCAGGCCCTTAGTTTGTAAATAGTGTACTAGGTACTTAGGATTACTGCTCTGGCTCAGCTAGGTAGCAAATGCAATAAATTGGGCTACTTGGCGCAATTTGAGGATATGTGCGTGTGGGCGCATCTGTACATGCATGTGACATCCAACAGATCTAATCGCAGACTCGCCAGAATGGTAGTCTCTGACGTTATCTATAGTTACATATGGGATCTCAGAGTTCCCTCAACACATTCTATACATACAAGTCGTATCCAACTGAGTCACCAGAACCAATGTTCCTGACAAATTCTACATACATGTGGGAGCAAATTGACCTAGCCTGAGAGGACTCTCCAGAATCAATGTTCCCAACATATTTAATACATGCAAGTGGGAGCTAACTGACCTAGCCTGAGGCTCTCCAGAACCACTTTCCCAAATACTATGGATACATATATGTGGGATCCAACTGATCTAACCCAAGGATTCTCCAGAAACCCTTTCCCAAATACTACAGATACATACATGTGGGATCTAACTGACCTAACCTGAAGACTCTCCAGAACCACTTTCCCTGATACTATAGGTACGAGGGGTGATTGCTAAGTACCCGTGTTTGGCAAGAAAATAAAATTGTGTGTGTGTGTAGGGGGGGGATTTTGGTTCTTACCGGTAAATCCATTTCTCTGATTCCACAGGGGACACTGGAGGATCTTTACGGTAAGGTATAGATGTTGGACTAGTGGGAGCCTGGCACTTTAAATTGTTTAGAATAGTGACTGGCTCCTCCACTCTATGCCACCCCTACAGACCAGTTTGAAAACTGAGCCCAAGGGGAGATGGATCAACATACTCGAACAGAGGAGGAGGTGAAATATAGAAACAGTCAAAAAAAAAGAAAAAGGATTTTAATTACCTAACGGTAAATCCTTTTCTCGTAGTCCATAGAGGATGCTGGGGTCCACATTAGTACCATGGGGGAATAGACAGGTCCACCAGGAGCCAATGGCATTTTAAGAGTTTGAGAGTGTGGGCTGGCTCCTCCCTCTATGTCCCTCCTACCAGACTCCGTCTAGAAACTGTGCCCGAGGAGACGGACATCTTCGAGAGAAAGATTATACACAGATAGTAGCGAGATTCATACCAGCTCACACATACAAGGCAAACCAAGCTAACTAGCTTGAAACTCAGTAACGGCTGAATGTACTGAACCAGACAACCACTGCAGGATAACGAAGCGCTGGGTGGGCGCCCAGCATCCTCTACGGACTACAAGAAGAGGATTTACCGGTAGGTAATTAAAATCCTATTTTCTCTTACGTCCTAGAGGATGCTAGGGTCCACATTAGTACCATGGGGATGTATCAAAGCTCCCAGAACGGGAGGGAGAGTGCGGAGGCTCCTGCAGAACTGATTGAACAAACTTTAGGTCCTCAGAGGTCAAATTATCGAACTTGTAGAACTTAGCAAACGTGTTCGACCCAGACCAAGCAGCTGCTCGGCAAAACTGTAAAGCCGAGACACCCCGGGCAGCCGCCCAGGAAGAACCCACCTTATGAGTAGAGTGGGCCTTAACAGTCCTGCCACAGAATATGCATGCTGAATAGTGAACCTGCTCCAGCGAGAGATCGTCTGCTTAGAAGCAGGACACCCAATTTTCTTGGGATCATACAGGACAAACAGAGAGTCCGATTTTCTGTGATGAGCAGTACTCTTCACATAGATTTTCAGAGCCCTCACAACATCCAAGGACTTTGACAGAATTGAGGATTCAGCAGCAACTGGTACCACAATAGGTTGGTTGATATGAAAAGCCGACACAACCTTTGGAAGGAACTGTTAACATGTCCGGAGCTCCGCTCTATCTTCATGGAAGATCAAATAGGGGCTTTTACAAGACAAAGCCCCCAACTCCGACACACATCGAGCAGAAGCTAAGGCCAACAAAGTGACAGCCTTCTACGTGAGAAACTTGACTTCAACCTCCTGTAGAGGCTCGAAGAATCCGATTGGAGGAACTGTAACACCACGTTAAGATCCCAGGGTGCCGTAGGCGGTGCAAAGGGAGGTTGGATGTGCAGAACCCCTTTCAAAAAGGTCTGATCCTCAAACCTGAAGCCAGCTGTTTCTGGAAGAAAATGGTTAAGGCCGAAATCTGGACCTTTACGGATCCCAACCTCAGGCCCATATCCACCCCTGCTTGCAGGAAGAGGAGAAACCATCCCAGTTGAAACTCCACCGTAGGAAACTTCTTGGATTCACACCAAGATACATACTTTTTGCAAATGCTATGGTAATGTTTAGACATTACTCCTTTCCTAGCCTGTATGAGGGTAAGAATGACTTTGTTCGGAATGCCCTTCCGAGCTAATATCTGGCGTTCAAACTCCATGCCGTCAAACGTAGCCACATTAAGTCTTGATAAGCGAATGGCCCCTGTTGCAACAGGTCCTCCCAAAGAGGAAGAGACCTCGGATCTTCCAGCAGTAGACCCGCGTACCAAGCCCTTCTTGGCCAGTCCGGAGCAATGAGGATTGCTTGAACTCTTGTTCTCCTTATGAGTTTTAGAACTCTTGGAATGAGTGGAAGTGGAGGAAACGCGTACACCAACTGGAACATACACGGAGACACCAGGGTGTCCACTGCCACGGCTTGCGGGGTTCCTTAACCTGGAACAATACCTCCAAAGCTTCTTGTTGAGACAAGAGGCCATCATGTATATTTGAGGTACACCCCAAAGATCTGTCACCTCCGTAAACACCTCTGGATGGAGGCCCCACACTCCTGGATGGAGATAGTGTCTGCTGAGGAAGTCCGCTTCCCAGTTGTCTACTCCCGGAATGAAGATTGCTGACAGCGCCAACACATGTTTTTCTGCCCAGAGGATGATTCTTGTTGCCTCTACCATTGCAGCTCTGCTCTTCGTTTCGCCATCGTTTTATGTAGGCCACCGTTGTTACATTGTCCGACTGCACTTGAATGGCTCGATCTTGCAGAAGATGGGCCAATTGGGGAAGACCGTTCTAGACAGCTCTTAGTTTCAGAATGTTTATTGGAAGGCTGGATTCCTGGCTTGACCACCTTCCTTAGAAGGTTTCCCCCTGAGTGACTGCGTCACAGCCCCAGTGACTTGCATCCGTGGTTAGAAGGATCCAGTCCTGAATCTCAAACCTGCGGCCCTCCAGGAGGTGAGGTATTTTCAGCTACCAGAGGAGTGAAATCCTGGCTTTCGGCGACAGACGTATTCTCTGGTGCATATGTAGATGAGATCCCGACCACTTGTCCAGGAGATCCAGTTGGAAGGACCGAGCATGAAACCTTCCGTACTGTAGAGCAACCATCTTTTCCCGGACCATTGATTGAATCACCAACGCTTTCTCCTCCGAGAGAAACACCCTCTGCACTTCCATGTCGAGGAGCATTCCCAAAAAAGACAATCTCCTTGTAGTCTCCAAATGTAATTTTGGAAGGTACAGGATCCAACCGTGTTCCCTGAGCAGATGTGTTGTGAGAACAATGGACTGCAACTACGTCTCCCTGGACGATGCCTTTATCAGCAGATCGTCCAGATATGGGATTATGTTCACCACCCTGCCTGCGGAAGAGAACCATCATCTCTGCCATCACCTTGGTGAACACCCTTGGTGCTGTGGAGAGGCCGAATGGCAGCACCTGAAATTGATAGTGGCTGTCTAACAATGGAAATCTGAGATCAGCCTGGTGCGGCAGCCAAATCGGAATGTGGAGGTATGCATCCTTGATATCCAGGAATACCAGAAACTCTCCCTCCTCCACACCTGATATCACTGCCCTGAGAGACTCCATTTTGAATTTGAACACCTTCAGGTAAGGGTTCAGTGATTTCAAGTTCAAAATTGGTCTGACCGAACCATCCGGTTTCAGTACCACGAAAAGGTTTGAAAAATAATCCATGTTTTGCATATGAGGTGGAACTGGAACAATGACTTCTAACTTTTCCAATTTTTGGATGGCTTCCTGTAGGATAGCCCTGTCTGTCAGCAAGGCTGGCAAGCCTGATTTGAAGAATCGGTGAGGCGGGAGTTCTTGAAACTCCAGTCTGTACCCCTGGGACACAATATCCTGTACCCAAGGATCCAGGCCGGACGACCCCCAGACGTGGCTGAAACGTCTGAGTCTCGCACCCACCAGACCGTCCTCCAGGCTGTGCGGTCCACGGTCATGCTGAGCACTTTGATGAACCAGGAGGTGGTTTCTGGTCCTGGGAGCCTGTGGGAGCAGGCTTTTTGGATTTCGCCCGACCACCTCTAAAGAAGGTGGTAGGAGGTTTGGACTTTTTTGCCTTAGCGGTCCGAAAGGACTGCGGAGCAGCTGAAGAAAATGGTTTCTGTGTAGGGTGTGCAGCAGAGGGAAGGAAAGGTGACTTACCCACGGTTGCCGTGGAAATCCACGCATCCAATGCTTCCCCAAATAGAGCATGACCTGTGTAGGGTAGCTTCTCCACACTTCTCCTGGACTCTGCGTCTGCAGACCATTGGCGTAGCCAGAGTCCCCTGCGAGCTGATACCGACATGGAAGATATTTGCGCAGTCACCGTATCAAGGTCCTTCAACCATGAACCCCGCAGAATCCTGTAAGTTATGTAAAAACAATTCAATGTCACTTCTATCCATTGTATCCAAATCCTCTAGTAATGTGCCGGACCACTTTACTATGGCTTTAGAAATCCACGCACAGGCAATAGTGGGTCTTAACACCACTCCTGAAGCAGTGAAAATGGATTTGAGCGTAGTGTCAATCTTACGATCATCCGGCTCTTTTAACGTGGTAGATCCAGGGACAGGTAAAACCACCTTTTTTGACAGTCTGGAAACACATGTATCAACAATGGGTGTGTTTTACCATTTTTTCCTATATACAAATATAGCGTTTCATTCTTTAGACGCAGGGAAGGTTTTCTTATTGTCCGTGAAGTAAGCCTCCTCAACCTGCTCAGGTGGCGTGTCTGTAATGTGTAACACATCTCTAATGGCCTCAATCATGAGCTGCACGCCCTTAGCAAGGAATGCTGCCCCCCTCAGCACATCCCCATCACCGTCTGCTGTGTCAGAGTCAGTATCCGTGTCATCTGGCATAATTTGGGCAAGTGCACATTTTTGTGGGAACATGCTAGGGGATTTTGCAGGAATAGTAACAGAACCTGACCAAACTGCCATAGACTTCTTCAACAACTGAGTTTCAGTCTCAGTATTAGCTACACTAGTAGAGATCTGAGATATCATTCCTTTGATAGAAGTTAACCACTCAGGCTCAACAATAGGGATCTGAGACAAAGTATTACATTCCTGTGTACATGGAATGAACTCCTCCTGAGAGGAAACATCTTCTGCAGCATATGACACAGAGTCCCTAGACATGGCTATGGGAGATATTAAACACCCACACACACAGGGAAATGTCAGACACAGTTTCCCCCCAAGTATGCCACAGAGAGACACAGAGATTGGAGCCAACCCACACACAGCGCTTTCTGAGGTATAACTAATAAAACTACCAGAGCCATCTGTGCACCTTAATAGACTACACAGACTTTACACAGCCCCCCCCCCCCACCTTCTACAACCCCCTGGTACCGCACAGGATAGCTGGAGTTGCTTGGAGGGACAGCTCTCCCTGTCAGCGTCTGTGAAATAGGAGCTGCAGGCAGGAAAATGGCGCTGAACGCTGCTGGGTCAGCTCTGAAAAGAAGCTCCGTCCCCTGAAGATGGCGCATCTTCCCGCACAAATTCCTTATACTGGCCTGAGAATTCCTTCGCTAGCCGGGGGATTCAGTCACCGGTTAGAGTCTGTGTACCCCCCCCCCCCCCCCTGAGTCACACGAAGCTGTTGCCAGCAGCCTCCCTGTGCCTAAACTCTAATTAAATAATAAAACTAGAAAAACTCCTATGGAGCTCCCCTAGCTGTGACCGGCTCCTCCGGGCACATTTTCTAGACTGAGTCTGGTAGGAGAGGCATTGAGGGAGGAGCCAGCCCACACTGTTAAACTCTTAAAGTGCCAATGGCTCCTGGTGGACCCGTCTATACCCCATGGTACTAATATGGACCCCAGCATCCTCTAGGACGTAAGAGAAACACAGGAACACGTCAGTGGTGCCATCTGTCTTCAAACACGGGTACTTATCAATCACCCCTCGTGCATACATGGGGATCTAACAAGCCTAACCCGAGGACTCTTCAGAACCACTTTGCCCAATACTATAGATACATACATGTGGGAGCTAACTTGCCTAACCTGAGGACTCTCCAGAATCAATGTTCCCAACATATTTCATACATGCATGTGGGAACTAACTGACTTAACCCAATGAGTCTCCAGAACCACTTTCCAAGATACTATGGATACATACGTGCAAGGACCTAAAAAAATCCCCATCTCAGTTTCTGCTGTGGGACTTACCTTTCACTGTTAGGTTGATATTAATCTCAGAAAACTTGTTGTTATCATCATCATTCATAGCGGCCACCTCACAGCGGTAATTCCCAGTGTCTGCGCGGCTGGCATTGAATATGACCAGAGAACTGTGTGACTCTATTTCAGCTCGATTTTTCAGGTCTCCTGACAATAAGAGGAAAAACTGTTTTAGCATCTGGCACAAGAGGAGATCATAGACCATGTTATTACAGCAAGAGAGCATCATAGGGGAACCGTAATAGCCTTATACAAGAGTGACAAAAACCAATGTACGTAAGCATTATAATAGAGAGAAGAAAAATTATTATATAGCGTATAAGGACACTAGGAGGCGGCCAGTAATATTTTGCAGTAATAGTGTCATTCCTTCAAACACAAGGATTACTTTTATAAGTAATTTCCCATACTACCTGTAGTGCTCATTATCAGAGTACTTTTGTACAGTATTCACACAACCACAAGGTGACAAAGCAAAGCCTTCACTTACTATTGGTGCGGCAACAGCCGCAGTCCTGCGACCGCTTCCTAGCCACAATGAGCATGGCTACATCTGTAAACCTACTATACCCCTATAGCCACCAAGTTGCAGATTCAGAGTTGGGAGTAGAGAAAAAGGAAACGGCACACCTTTGCACCCGGCCACACCTGTGCAGGCCTAATTTAATTTCTACACATAAAAAGAGAAAATGCAGGTGCACACTGTAAGTACTGCGAACACTGATAATACGAACAATTATTTAAAAAAAAACCTCTGAAACTGAGGTTCTTAGCATAATTGTGGCCAAAAATATGGGCCCACCTACCACGGACAGGTGACCTCATAAGGTGTTTTCCAGTTCTTCCATTTGTTAACTGATCAGATAATGGCTGCTGAGTGCACCATGCGCATCACTGTGTTGGCCCGAGCGCACGTGCATAGCGGATCTATCCCGAGCCTGGACTGTTATTAAACTTTACAGAGAGATATTGCCATCATTCTGTATTTGTTCAACGGGGAGTGAGGACAGGGTTACAGGGTGCAAAGGGTCACACTTGAGGGACGGTGTGCATCATATGCCTGTTCAGTCTGACATGCATGAGCTCGCCCCAATGTGAAGGCATCATTTTTTATCAGCACTTTATTTTATTATTTAAATCATTGACATTTTTTCTCATCTTCTTTACTATTGTACTTTCGGGACATCCTCAACTTTTCTCAGTTTTTCTTTGTGTACAGTATGTGGCCTGTGCAGCACTACCCTTTCCTTTCTCCTATACGGTTATTTTGGTTGTGGAGAATGTTGCCACTGGGTGATTTTTATGAGTGTTTGTTTCCATCATGAGATGGGTATGTGATAAATATGAAAAATTATAGAAGTGTTTGGAGACCATAGATGTGTGTTACACCGGGACTTTCTGGAAGTGACATCACTGACACTGGTGGGAGGGGTCAAACCAACTGTCATTACATGGAATGTGATGACATAATATTTAATCAGCAGTTGACTTTATTATATATCCAACCTTGCACACTTTACTATATAAACATGTACATTTATTTGTATATACTCTGACAGATCTGGCATAATTTACTGGCTTTATAATATTCTTATATGATGGAGTCACAGACGAAACAATAGACTTCAATGTACTAAGAGAGAGAGTGGAAATGGCAAAGTATCTATTTGTTTAAAGCAACTGTAATAGTATTTAATGAAAAATCACCCAGCGCCAGCTGATAATATTTAAATATCTGCAGCCTCTAAAGTGGGTATGCTCCTCCCACAATATAGCAAGAGGACTAAAAAGTTTTTTTCCACGAATGGAAAAAGATAGAGGCGCTGATATAGAAATATTGTTGATAAACATACAATGTAACAATGTATATAATTAATAATTTATTTAAGCAATAAAAAATGGTTACTTATATTAATATCGGCCGGTAAGTATAATCAAATACATTTCATGATTTATACAATCCTTAAAAGTAAACAATTTAAAACAAATTAATTCCTGTATCTAAAGAACTACAATACAGAGTGTCCTTTAGAGTGAACACATATCCAGGTACTAGTGATATGTTTCACCAATGCGTATGCCCAACTCAATAATTATAATCACTCTTCCCGTCCGCTGGTAGCAGTTCCTTTATATGCGGACATATCTGGAAATGAGGTGAGTATATTTAATTCAAAGCTGTTTTTTTGCGATACCCAGAATTGATGTTGGTTTGCCCAATAAGGTTAACTGTGAGGCAGTCCCTTAATTGCTATAGCACAGGAGGGGCACAGTTTTCCTTTATACAGATGGTAATTTAATTGGTGATAGGAGAGCTAGACGGCAGTGTTTCCATTTAGGCGAGGTGTATAATAAAGTGCTCACCTCGTCTTCTATACTGGACTACACACCGCTTCCAAGCTGAGCCGCCGGCGCTACCCCAAGCGCTCGTCTCCCCTGCAGCCGCTTCTCGACCTGCTCCCTCTGTGCTATAGTGTCGGGCTCCACACTGCACACGAGCCGCACAGCAATCACTGCTCCCAGTGCTGCTCGCCTCCGGACCAAGCTGCCGGCGCTGCCCTGAGCGCTCGTCTCTCCCGCAGCCGCCTCCTGGTTAGCTCCCTCTGTGCCTGCAGTGTCGGGCTCCACACTTTTTGTGAGCCGCACGGCAAGTTGCTGTTCCCAGTGCCGCTTCTCCTCAGATCTCGGTTCACTTTTAGGACATGTGAGCCAATAAATGAAATGCCGGCTTGTAGTAAAAAGTATAGAAAGGTTTACGCGTTTCTCTGCCTTTAGATCCACTCGGCAGCTTCCTCAGAACATAATGAGGTTGTCTGTATGGACAAAATTGTTTATATAAACAACACCTATTATAATCTGAGCAGAGGAGAAGTGGAGTGACAGATTACTATAATACCACCTACCGCTAAGTTTAAAACAATTTCTAGTTCAGATATATATAATTTCATAGAGAGAGAGAGAGAAAGACTTCCAAAAGTTAGCACGGTCGTTCCATGTATAGTGACATAGTGGTATGGTTATTTTATAAATATACGTAGTAGATATATAATGTATACACATGGAAATTAACTATATCTACAGACTCAATATCAATATAAATATGTGTATATATACATAATAATAACCATATAGACAGGAAATAAAATATATATTAGTATATATTCCATATTTATATAACCATAAGTTGGTTGACACAGAAAAAAAAACCCAATTATAAGAGAAATATATGCAAACACTCTGTGGGAACATATCCTAATGAAGCTATAAAAATATACACACTTTGTATCTTTTTGTGATTTTAATATGTATATACATAAGCAATGAGAGGCTGTCTGTATTGGTAACAACATATTGGAAAGAGTTAAAATAGGAGTGGTTAAATTTAAATTCCATACAGGTGTATGGAATCATGAATGTTTTAAAAACACACTTCCATACAGACAACCTCATTATGTTCTGAGGAAGCTGCCGAGTGGATCTAAAGGCAGAGAAACGCGTAAACCTTTCTATACTTTTTACTACAAGCCGGCATTTCATTTATTGGCTCACATGTCCTAAAAGTGAACCGAGATCTGAGGAGAAGCGGCACTGGGAACAGCAACTTGCCGTGCGGCTCACAAAAAGTGTGGAGCCCGACACTGCAGGCACAGAGGGAGCTAACCAGGAGGCGGCTGCGGGAGAGACGAGCGCTCAGGGCAGCGCCGGCAGCTTGGTCCGGAGGCGAGCAGCACTGGGAGCAGTGATTGCTGTGCGGCTCGTGTGCAGTGTGGAGCCCGACACTATAGCACAGAGGGAGCAGGTCGAGAAGCGGCTGCAGGGGAGACGAGCGCTTGGGGTAGCGCCGGCGGCTCAGCTTGGAGGCGGTGTGTAGTCCAGTATAGAAGACGAGGTGAGCACTTTATTATACACCTCGCCTAAATGGAAACACTGCCGTCTAGCTCTCCTATCACCAATTAAATTACCATCTGTATAAAGGAAAACTGTGCCCCTCCTGTGCTATAGCAATTAAGGGACTGCCTCACAGTTAACCTTATTGGGCAAACCAACATCAATTCTGGGTATCGCAAAAAACAGCTTTGAATTAAATATACTCACCTCATTTCCAGATATGTCCGCATATAAAGGAACTGCTACCAGCGGACGGGAAGAGTGATTATAATTATTGAGTTGGGCATACGCATTGGTGAAACATATCACTAGTACCTGGATATGTGTTCACTCTAAAGGACACTCTGTATTGTAGTTCTTTAGATACAGGAATTAATTTGTTTTAAATTGTTTACTTTTAAGGATTGTATAAATCATGAAATGTATTTGATTATACTTACCGGCCGGTATTAATATAAGTAACCATTTTTTATTGCTTAAATAAATTATTAATTATATACATTGTTACATTGTATGTTTATCAACAATATTTCTATATCAGCGCCTCTGTCTTTTTCCATTCGTGGAAAAAAACTTTTTAACTGTAATAGTATATTGGCACCATTGCATTATAAACCGGTAACTATACAGTGTCAATCTCTCTGCAATTCCCTGACTTGGTTACTAGGTACAGTATGTAGTTGCTTATGTGCAGTTTCGCCATAGGACGGAGATTCATACAGCGATTCATGTGTGCAGAGATTTACAGCACTTTCAAGGAAACACTAACTTTCTGACTAGTATTAAGGCTTCTACATGGAATACTCCTCCTTACTTGTAGAGAGACAGTTTTATGCAGTGGTATACTTGTGTAATCAGAATAAGCTAATTAAACCAATGATTGCAAGAGCATGGAATTCCTGGTGCGGTTACCGTCTATGTACTAAGCCTTGGAGAGAAATAAAGTATATGGAGATAAAGGCGCCCAGTGCTTCTACGGACTACGAGAAAAGGATTTACCGGTAGGTAATAAAAATCCTATTTTCTCTGACGTCCTAGAGGATAATGGGGTCCACATTAGTACCATGGGGATGTACCAAAGCTCCCAAACCGGGTGGGAGAGTGCCGAGGTCCCTGCAGAACTGATTTACTAAACTGAAGGTCCTCAGAGGCCAAAGTATCGAACTTGTAGAACTCAGCAAATGTGTTCGAACCTGACCAAGTCAGCTGCTCGGCAGAGTTGTAAAGCCAAAACTCCCCGGGCAGCCGTCCAGGAAGAACCCACCGACCTAGTAGAGTGGGCCTGTACAGATTTTTAATACTGCAAACCTGCCTTGGAATAAGCATGCTGGATAGTAAGCCTGATCCAGCGTGCAATTATATGCTTTGAAGCAGGACACCCAATTTTATTGGGATCATAGAGAACAAACAGCGAGTCAGATTTTCTGTGACTTGCTGTCCGCTTGACATAGATCTTCAAAGCCCTCACCACATCCCAGGACTTTGAAGTAGCAGAAATGTCGGTAACCACCAGAACCACAATACAGTAGGTTGGTTGATATGAAACGCAGACACCACCTTTGGAAGAAATTGCTGACGAGTTCTGAGTTCAGCCCTATCTTCAAGAAAAATCAAATAGGGGCTGTTGTGAGACAACGCCCCCAGCTCCGACACAGAAGCCAACGCCAACAGCGTGACGGCCTTCCACGTAAGAAACTTGACGTCAACATCCTGTAAAGGCTCAAACCATTCCGATTGCAGGAACTGCAACACCACGTTGAGATACCAAGGTGCCGTAGGAGGCACAAAGGGCAGTTGGATGTGCAGAACTCCCTTCAAAAGTGTCTGAACCTCAGAGAGAGAAGACAATTGTTTCTGTAAGAAAATGGATAAGGCCGAAATCTGGACTTTTATGGAGCCCAAATGTAGGCCCACATCCACACCTGACTGCAGAAAAAGGAGAAAACGTCCCAGTTGAAATTCCACCGCAGGAAATGCCTGTACTCGCACCAAGAGACGTATTTTTTCCAAATACGGTGGTAATGTTTAGATGTTAGCCTTTCTGGCTTGGATCAGGGTTGGAATAACCCTATCCGGGATCCCTTTCTGGGCTAGAATTTGACGCTCAACCTCCATGCCATCAAATGTAGCCGTGGCAAGTCTTCATAGACAAACGGCGCCAGTTGGAGAAGGCCCTTGCGAAGAGGTAGAGGCCACAGGTCCTCTAGGAGCATCTACAGTAGATCCGCATACCAGGCCCTTCTTGGCCAGTGTGGAGCAATGAGAATTGCTTGAACCTTTTCCCTTTTTGTTCTTTTGAGAATCTTTGGGATCAATAGGAGTGGTGGAAACACGTATACCATGTGGTAGACCCATGGAGTCACCAGAACGTCCACCGCCACTGCTTGCGGGTCCCTTGACCTGGAACAATACCGCTTGAGCTTCTTGATGAGACGAGAGGCCATCATGTCGATTTGTGGCATTCCCCACCAACGTGTCAAGCACCTGAACACCTCCGGGTAAAGGCCCCACTCTCCTGGGTGGAGGTCGTGTCTGCTGAGGAAGTCTGCTTCCCAGTTGTCTACTCCCGGAATTAAAATTGTGGACAACGCCACAGCATGTCTTTCTGCCCAGAGTAGAATCCTTGTTACCGCTGACCTTGCTGACCTGCTGTTCGTTCCGCCTTGTCGGTTTATGTACGTTACTGCCGTCACATTGTCCGACTGAACCTGAATGGCTTGATCTTGAAGAAGATGCGATACCTGTAAAAGGGCGTTGTATATGGCCCTTAGTTCCAGAATGTTGATTGGAAGAATGGCTTCCTGACTTGACCATTTTTCTTGGAACTGTTCCCCCTGGGTGACTGCTCTCCTACCTCTGAGGCTTGCGTCTGTGGTTAGCAGAATCCAATTTTGAATGCCGAACCTTCTGCCCTCGGTCAGGTGAGAAGTCTGAAGCCACCACTGAAGAGAAATCCTGGCTTTTGGCGACAGACGGATCCTCTGATGCATGTGAAGATGCAATCCGGACCATTTGTCCAACAGATCCAGCTGGAAGGGCCTTGCGTGAAACCTTCCGTACTGCAGCGCCTCGTAAGCAGCTACCATCTTCCCCAGAAGGCGAATGCATAGATGCACCGATATCTGGGTTTGTCTCAGGACATCCCACACCATTGACTTTTCCAACGGAAGGAATACCTTTTGTACCTCCGTATCCACTATCATCCCCAGGAACGGAAGCCTCCGTGTTGGTTCCAGATAAGATCTTGGTAGGTTCAGAATCCACCCGTGATCCTGGAGAAGTCGGGTTGAGAGGGCAATGCTGACTAACAACCTCTCCCTGGATGGAGCTTTTATCAGCAGATCGTCCAGGTATGGTATTATGGTGGTCATTCCGAGTTGATCGAAGCCAGCAACTTTTTGCTGCTGTTGCGATCAACTAGTACACGCCTATGCGGGAGTGTATTTTAGCTTAGCAGGGCTGCGATCACTTGAGAGTGGTCTCAAACCAGGAAAAGATCCATCTTTCTGTCAGAATTATAGACCGATCGCATTACTGAACACCGCTCTAAAAATCTTTTCCAAACTTATTGCTAATAGGCCATCTCCCCTTATCCCAGCATTAATCCATCCGGACCAAGTAGGTTTTGTGAGAGGACGACAGGCTTCAGATAACACGAGGAGAGTCTTTGACCTGACCGAATATGTCTCTCACTGGGGTGAGGAGGCAATTTTTCTTTCCCTTGAGGCTGAGAAAGCGTTCTACAGGCTACATTGGGGCTTTCTCTACGATACTCTGTCCAAATTTGGTTTACAGGGCCCCATCCTGTCCTCTATTTCAGCGCTGTATAGTTCCGACTGCTGTTGTATTTAGTAACAGTTTCTCTTCTTCTCATTTTAAAATTTTGTAACGGGACCAGACAGGGGTGCCCTCTGTCTCCCCTTATGTACGTATTAGCTATAGAACCCCTTGCAATGGCAATACGTCAGTCCCCTGCTTTCCCTGGTATAAACGTGGGGTCATCTCTCCATAAAGTAAGTCTATTTGCTGACGATGTCCTCCTATTTATTACGAAACCTGTCACTACATTACCGGTCCTCCATGAGATTATAGACCGCTTCTGCGCAGCGTCATTTTAGAAGTTAAACAAAGGCTTTGCCATTTAATCTGAGTTTAGAGAAGCTTTCCACACTCCAACTCCACTATAAATATAACTGGAAGAAGGACTTTCTTATCTATCTTGGTATTAATATCCCTAACTCCCTATCTGCTGTAATGGAAATTAATTACAATCCGATGTTGTCCCAGATTGAAGCCCTTTGTAAATCATGGTTTGGTCCGGAGATTTCCCCTATATAGTTCCCCTGAGAATTATAGGTCGCATACACTCACTAATATTGAACTATATTTGGAAGAAGAAACCACCCCCTCACCCCCCCCGAGAAACAATGGGTGGACTTAGAGAGACAGTTATATACCCCCACTCCCTTACTTGATCTACTGTGGATCCCGACCCAAAAGAGACCCTACTCATTTATCTCCACACGTGCTATCACAGACTCCCTCACTGCAAGGGAATGCCTAGTGGTTTCCTCTAAAACTATTTCTCTCCCTTCTCGTAAGTTGTCCCTACTTGCTCTTTCGAAATTGATTCCTGACTTGAACCTCACTAGGTGGATTTCTTGTGGTTTTGAGAACGCCAAATTGTTTCCTCACAAATATTTAAAATGCCCGCTCTAATATATATTGTAAACGCCTGCACCTTTTATTGCCATATCCCATGAATGTGCGCTATACATCGCAAAACACTGCATCCCATAAGAGAAAACAATACACCCACACATTATCTGAGTTCCAAAGCTCATTGATGTATATATTTGTTATTAAAAGGATATGGATTCAATATATTACAAAGTACAGTATACCTATAGTTACATGGTTACACTCACAGAGTTAGCAGCTAATACATACAGTTACATGCCATTACATAGTTTCAGTTACAAGCCAGCGATACAATTACCATTCCCTTCAATGCATCTTATGTCTCTCTCTCATTGTAAATAAATACAGGAACTGATCTGCCAGCAACTACTTCATCCTTTGGTCCCAAAAAGCCACTAAGCTCCTGTGTGATCAATGTGTTATCTAGTTTCTGGGGGAGGGATTCACGAAGAGTCACTAGTTTCTTTGTATATGCTGAACAGGTTCAGCCTTGAGGACGTCCAAAGGGGCTGGCCTGAGCTTCCTGTTTGGAATATCTATTGTTCTAATAAAAGTGATTTTAGCTTTCATACATTCAATCATAACTATCTGTCACAATGTCCTACAACTTAATAACAAGTATCAAATGAATCTACACATCAATCTGGTTGCTTCAATAGTAAACATGACCGGTCTATCTTGTTTTGTTCAAATAATACACATACATGACACCACTTCATTACATATACCGTAATTTTAAATCACCATGATGTCCGGCGCTTGATATTATAATCATGTACTGCATGAAATAAGTGTTGAATCCATCTCTGTGGCATGTCCGTGTAAATGCGTGTGTTACCATATTTTGCTGTGCTCGCTGCGCGTATTTGCAAGTATAGCGACTCATATGTGTGTAGTCTGTATGTTCTCTTTATGTATTTTTTTTTACTTCGACAGTCCACCCTTTGACAGTAAACAATAACTGCCATCAATTATTAACAGAAGAAAAAATATTTCATACCATAATCGGTGACCTAGATACAAGTATGTATGCATTTCGCAAATCAAACACTTGACTATACTAGGGGAGGATGACGAGACATCCTATATATGCACTCGGTGGTCACGGGACCACTGGTTGGGTGTGGGACAACATTCAACCTATAGAGTATGCTGGGACAGTGCTTTGGCCTATAATGTCTGATTTGCGACGAACATTTCACACATACATGCACCTACGTCTTCGTACACTGATGTTTGGATTCGATTGAGGTTCTGCTGGGTAGATGAAGAAGACACAAACAAATCGTGAAAATGACATCTAAAATTTTCATGATCTACATATTCCTATCATTTTCTGAACATTGTTAGCATTTCTGGAACGTATGCTAGGTCTGTTTAATCATTGAACAAGGGATATAAGTAGTGTCCTTCCTAAATAACATAAACCTTCGGAGTTCGGGGAGAGCCACTCATAAACCTTTCTTCCACATATATTAATGAGCTCTTTATCTGCAATGTGTGAATAGCCATTGTCTGATTGTTCCTGATTACCTCTGAACTCCATAACTACTAGAACTTTGATTTTTCTCTGATTTTAACAAACTGATCGGCTAATCCTGGGATCCTATAAGGAAATCACTCCTTCCTCCAGAACCAGTTCCATTCCCACACTCGACTCCTCATAAAAAAAAACTCACAAAAATAGAATATCCTGAAAGAAAATGTTTGTCAGCGGGAAAGAGAGAAAAGAGAAATAGAACAAAACAACTCTTGTTCATAACCAATCAATTACAATGACTGGTCTTTCTGCAATCCTTTAGTACACTCAGGTAGTGTTCAACGGTGCCGCCTCTCAGTCTTCACGGAACAGAGTCTCTGGTGATACTTTTGCGATCTCTTTGCCTTGCTCTTTGAACACACAGTTCACTTGGAACACACAGTTCACTTTGCTCTCTACCTTGCTCTTTGAACACACAGTTCACTTCGAACACACAAACTCGATGAATGTGAGCAATAAACTACTTTGTCACGAGTTCTCTCCGGGTCAGCGACCTTCTTGCAGTGGGACGAGTGGACCCAAGTCTCTCTTTCGGCGACCTTTAGTGCTGTCAGCAAATCTTGGTATGGTCCTTCACACCTGTCTATTAGACAACCGGAGCATAAGAACAATCACACAGTCTCTTGGTTCACAATCAAGACAGTTAGTATTTGGCATACCAGCAATCAACAGTTTCAAGTTCTTTTGTCAAGTTCTCAAATGCTGGCTCATCTCAATAAGGTACTGTACTGTCACCTCATTGGTGTATTTCTGATCATTGTGCGGATCAATCATGACATGAGGTTGTCTTCCAAAAACAACCAAAAAAAAATAAGAATTTACTTACCGATAATTCTATTTCTCATAGTCCGTAGTGGATGCTGGGGACTCCGTCAGGACCATGGGGAATAGCGGCTCCGCAGGAGACAGGGCACAAAAAGTAAGCTTTTAGGATCACATGGTGTGTACTGGCTCCTCCCCCTATGACCCTCCTCCAAGCCTCAGTTAGGTACTGTGCCCGGACGAGCGTACACAATAAGGAAGGATCTTGAATCCCGGGTAAGACTCATACCAGCCACACCAATCACACCGTACAACTTGTGATTTGAACCCAGTTAACAGTATGATAACAACGAAGAAGCCTCTGAAAAGATGGCTCACAACAATAATAACCCGATTTTTGTAACAATAACTATGTACAAGTATTGCAGACAATCCGCACTTGGGATGGGCGCCCAGCATCCACTACGGACTATGAGAAATAGAATTATCGGTAAGTAAATTCTTATTTTCTCTAACGTCCTAGTGGATGCTGGGGACTCCGAAAGGACCATGGGGATTATACCAAAGCTCCCAAACGGGCGGGAGAGTGCGGATGACTCTGCAGCACCGAATGAGAGAACTCCAGGTCCTCCTTAGCCAGAGTATCAAATTTGTAAAATGTTACAAACGTGTTCTCCCCTGACCACGTAGCTGCTCGGCAAAGTTGTAATGCCGAGACCCCTCGGGCAGCCGCCCAAGATGAGCCCACCTTCCTTGTGGAGTGGGCATTTACAGATTTAGGCTGTGGCAGGCCTGCCACAGAATGTGCAAGTTGGATTGTGCTACAGATCCAACGAGCAATCGTCTGCTTAGACGCAGGAGCACCCATCTTGTTGGGTGCATACAGGATAAACAGCGAGTCAGATTTTCTGACTCCAGCCGTCCTTGAAATATATATTTTCAATGCTCTGACAACGTCCAGCAACTTGGAGACCTCCAAGTCGCTAGTAGCCGCAGGCACCACAATAGGCTGGTTCAAGTGAAAAGCCGAAACCACCTTAGGCAGAAACTGAGGACGCGTCCGCAGTTCTGCCCTGTCCGAATGGAAAATCAGATATGGGCTTTTGTACGATAAAGCCGCCAACTCTGATACTCTCCTGGCTGAAGCCAGGGCCAGTAGCATGGTTACTTTCCATGTAAGATACTTCAAATCTACCGATTTGAGCGGCTCAAACCAATGGGATTTGAGAAAATCCAAAACTACGTTGAGATCCCACGGTGCCACTGGAGGCACAATCGGGGGCTGTATATGTAGTACACCTTTGACAAAGGTTTGTACTTCAGGCACTCAAACGCAGTCGCGGTAAGTCTTGGAACATACAAGGTCCCTGCTGAAGCAGATCCCTTCTTAACGGTAGAGGCCACGGCTCTTCCGTGAGCATCTCTTGAAGTTCCGGGTACCAAGTCCTTCTCGGCCAATCCGGAGCCACGAGTACTGTTCTTACTCCCCGTAGCCGTATAATTCTCAGTACCTTTGGTATGAGAGGCAGAGGAGGAAACACATACACGGACTGGTACACCCACGGTGTTACCAGAGCGTCCACAGCTATTGCCTGAGGGTCTCTTGACCTGGCGCAATATCTGTCCAGTTTCTTGTTGAGGCGGGACGCCATCATGTCCACCTTTGGTTTTTCCCAACGGTTCACAATCATGTGGAAGACTTCTGGATGAAGTCCCCACTCTCCCGGGTGGAGGTCGTGTCTGCTGAGGAAGTCTGCTTCCCAGTTGTCCACTCCCGGAATGAACACTGCTGACAGTGCTATGACATGATTTTCCGCCCAGCGAAGAATCCTTGCAGCTTCTGTCATTGCTCTTCTGCTTCTCGTGCCGCCCTGTCTGTTTACGTGGGCGACTGCCGTGATGTTGTCCGACTGGATCAACACCGGCTGACCCTGAAGCAGCGGTTTTGCCAGGCTTAGAGCATTGTAAATCGCTCTTAGCTCCAGTATATTTATGTGAAGAGACGTCTCCAGGTTCGACCACACGCCCTGGAAGTTTCTTCCCTGTGTGACTGCTCCCCAGCCTCGTAGGCTGGCATCCGTAGTCACCAGGACCCAGTCCTGTATGCCGAATCTGCGGCCCTCTAACAGATGGGCACTCTGCAACCACCACAGAAGAGACACCCTTGTTCTTGGTGACAGTGTTATCCGCTGATGCATGTGCAGATGCGATCCGGACCATTTGTCCAGCAGATCCCACTGAAATATTCGTGCGTGGAATCTGCCGAATGGAATTGCTTCGTAAGAAGCCACCATCTTTCCCAGGACTCTTGTGCATTGATGTACTGACACATTTCCTGGTTTTGGGAGGGTCCTGACAAGTTCGGATAACTCACTTGCTTTCTCCTCCGGGAGAAACACCTTTTTCTGAACAGTGTCCAGAATCATTCCCAGGAACAGCAGACGTGTCGTCGGGGTCAATTGAGATTTTGGAAGATTCAGAATCCACCCGTGTTGTTGAAGCACTACTTGGGTTAGTGCTACTCCGACTTCCAGCTGTTCTCTGGACCTTGCCCTTATCAGGAGATCGTCCAAGTAAGGGATAATTAATACGCCTTTTCTTCGTAGAAGAACCATCATTTCGGCCATTACCTTGGTAAAGACCCGAGGTGCCGTGGACAAACCAAACGGCAGCGTTTGAAACTGATAATGACAGTTTTGTATCACGAACCTGAGATACCCTTGGTGTGAAGGGTAAATTGGGACATGCAGATAAGCATCTTTTATGTCCAGGGACACCATGAAGTCCCCTTCTTCCAGATTCGCTATCACTGCTCTGAGTGACTCCATCTTGAACTTGAATTTCTGTATGTACAGGTTCAAGGATTTCAGATTTAGAATAGGTCTTACCGAACCGTCCGGCTTCGGTACCACAAATAGTGTGGAATAATACCCCTTTCCCTGTTGTAGGAGGGGTACCTTGACTATCACCTGCTGAGAATACAGCTTGTGAATGGCTTCCAATACCGTCGCCCTTTCTGAGGGAGACGTTGGTAAAGCAGACTTTAGGAACCGGCGAGGGGGAGACTTTTCGAATTCCAACTTGTAACCCTGAGATACTACCTGCAGGATCCAAGGGTCCACCTGTGAGCGCGCCCACTGTCTGTTGAAAATCTTTTGTCGACCGCCCCTGAGTCCGCTTGCACAGCCCCAGCGTCATGCTGAGGGCTTTGTAGAAGCCGGGGAGGGCTTCTGTTCGTGGGAAGTAGTTGCTTGCTGCACCCTTTTACCCCTTCCTTTGCCTCTGGGCAAATATGACTGTCCTTTTGCCCGCTTGTTCTTATAGGAACGAAAGGACTGCGGCTGAAAAGACGGTGTCTTTTTCTGTTGGGAGGTGACCGGAGGTAAAAAAGTGGATTTTCCGGCTGTTGCCGTGGCCACCAGATCCGATAGACCGACCCCAAATAATTCCTCTCCTTTATACGGCAATACTTCCATATGCCGTTTGGAATCCGCATCACCTGACCACTGTCGCGTCCATAAACTTCTTCTGGCAGATATGGACATCGCACTTACTCTCGATGCCAGAGTGCAAATATCCCTCTGAGCATCTCGCATATAAAGAAAAGCATCCTTTAATTGCTCTATAGTCAATAAAATACTGTCCCTATCCAGGGTATCAATATTTTCAGTCAGGGAATCCGACCACACCACCCCAGCACTGCACATCCAGGCTGAGGCTATTGCTGGTCGCAGTATAACACCAGTATGTGTGTATATACTCTTCAGGGTAGTTTCCAGCCTCCTATCAGCTGGATCCTTGAGGGCGGCCGTATCAGGAGACGGTAACGCCACTTGTTTTGATAAGCGTGTGAGCGCCTTATCCACCCTAGGGGGTGTTTCCCAGCGCGCCCTAACCTCTGGTGGGAAAGGGTATAATGCCAATAGCTTCTTTGAAACTAGCAGTTTTCTATCGGGGTTAACCCACGCTTCATCACACACGTCATTCAATTCCTCTGATTCTGGAAAAGCTACAGGTAGTTTTTTCACACCCCACATAATACCCCCCTTTGAGGTACCTGCAGTATCAGAGATATGCAAAGCCTCCTTCATTGCCGTGATCATATAACGTGTGGCCCTATTGGAAAATACGTTTCTTTCTTCACCGTCGACACTAGATTCATCTGTGTCGGTACCTGTGTCGACTGACTGAGGTAAGGGACGTTTTACAGCCCCTGACGGTGCCTGAGACGCCTGGACAGGTACTAACTGGTTTTCCGGCCGTCTCATGTCGTCAACTGACTTTTGCAGCGTGCTAACATTAAAGCCATCCATTCCGGTGTCGACTCCCTAGGGGGTGACATCACCATTACCGGCAATTGCTCCGCCTCCACACCAACATCGTCCTCATACATGTCGACACACGTACCGACACACAGCAGACACACAGGGAATGCTCTTATCGAAGACAGGACCCCACTAGCCCTTTGGGGAGACAGAGGGAGAGTTTGCCAGCACACACCAAAGCGCTATAAAAATGTATATAAACAACCCTAAAAGGTGTTGTTTCTGTTATATGTGCTTAATATATAAAAATATCGCCAAAATATGCCCCCCTTCTCTGTTTTACCCTGTTTCTGTAGTGCAGTGCAGGGGAGAGTCCTGGGAGCCTTCCTCACAGCGGAGCCGAGCAGGAAAATGGCGCTGTGTGCTGAGGAGAATAGGCCCCGCCCCCTAAAACGGCGGGCTCTTCTCCCGGAGTTTGCGATATATGGCAGGGGTTAAATACATCCATATAGCCTCAAGGGCTATATGTGATGTATTTTAGCCATAGAAAAAGGTATTATACATTGCTGCCCAGGGCGCCCCCCCCAGCGCCCTGCACCCTCAGTGACCGCTGGTGTGAAGTGTGCCGACAACAATGGCGCACAGCTGCAGTGCTGTGCGCTACCTTATGAAGACTGAAAGTCTTCTGCCGCCTGTTTCCGGACCTCTGGACCTCTTCAACTTCGGCATCTGCAAGGGGGGTCGGCGGCACGGCTCCGGGACCGGACTCCATGGCTGGGCCTGTGTTCGATCCCTCTGGAGCTAATGGTGTCCAGTAGCCTAAGAAGCAAATCCATCCTGCACGCAGGTGAGTTCACTTCTCTCCCCTAAGTCCCTCGTAGCAGTGAGCCTGTTGCCAGCAGGACTCACTGAAAATAAGAAACCTAAAAAACTTTTTCTAAGCAGCTCTTTATGAGAGCCACCTAGATTGCACCCTGCTTGGACGGGCACAAAAACCTAACTGAGGCTTGGAGGAGGGTCATAGGGGGAGGAGCCAGTACACACCATGTGATCCTAAAAGCTTACTTTTTGTGCCCTGTCTCCTGCGGAGCCGCTATTCCCCATGGTCCTGACGGAGTCCCCAGCATCCACTAGGACGTTAGAGAAAAACAAATACCAAAACAAAAACAAATTTCGAAGAGGGTGATTCGTTAAGTGAAGATCTGGGAGTGGTTCCGAAGCTACACAATACTAGTGGCAGTATCTATGATCACAATAGTACAATTTCAAGCTTTGCTCCTACTTCTAGGGGTACTATTATCTACACACAAATTTCTGCGCAATTTCTCTTTGCGGTAAACACAGAAGCATCCGTGGCGGCAGGAAATGCCTCTACCCAGTTTGAGAAAACATCAGTGCACACCAATACATAACAATAATTCCTAAAGGGTGTTAACTGTACGAAGTCGATTTGTATTTCCTGAAAAGATCCGTCTGCAGGAGGGATATGGGATGGCTCTGTTGGTATTGCTTTACCAATATTCTTCCTCAAGCAAGCAAGACAGGTCATTGCTCTCTTTACCTGCATGGGAATAGAATCCTGGCGCACACCAGTAGGCTCTCATCAGCCTGCACCTACCCTCTTTGCCTAGATGAGTCAGACCGTGTGCCACCTCAGCTAGACTTGGAAGGTATGCTCTGGGGGCTACTGGCTTACCGTGTCCACCTGCCCACAGTCCTGAGGACTCCTGGCCATACCCCTTTGTCCTCCAGACTGCCTTTTCCTGTAGGGAACACAATTTTTTTTTTATCTTAATTTAACTATCGTGTGTTTGCAGTGTAGAGTACCATGAGCATAACTCCTAAAAAAAAGAAATATCTCTAGAGGAGAGAAAGAAGAAGAAAATGAAAAAGGAAATGTCAGGTTTGCCATTCACCAACAGACATATCAGTGTCTATACAAAATTTCCCTTTACCAGTATTCCCATTCTCCACCCTTTGTGTATGACAAGGCACACTGCAGTAATACTGATGTCATTGTGCTGTTGAGATATAATGGGTTTGGGCAGAACTCTGAAGTACCTAGGCATGTGGAGTTTGAACTGTACTTGGGTCCATGTATTGTACCACCCTGTGTGAACGCAAAAGATGAAGAGGAAAACTGTAGAGAAACAGAATAGAGGTTGGTGACAGATGAGTTTGTAGAGGTGAAGAAGATTTTATAAAAATTTGACAACTGGATTGGGCACTACGGGGAAGTGATTTTTTTACTTGGTCTACTCCCCTTAAAAAAAATTCTGTGTTTATCGTATCGCTATTGGGACTATCCCAGCCATCAATCCAGTGTCCTGTCCATCCTAAATTCATAGGGAACCCGGTATCTGTGAGATAATTTCCTCTACCTGTGATGGACATGCATCTAGAACAGTAGGATGCGACATTAGCCTTTGAGGGGTGTCTAGTATATTTTGTACTTCTTGAGCATGGTTCTCAGGTATATCCAAGAAGACACCCTCAGGAGTACAATATATGACACACCGCATTTTACACAATTTTAAGTCTCTGCCGAGTAGATTAGTCGGAGCCGATGCAGCCAGCAGAAAAAACTGTTTGGTTTGCAAGGGCCCTATCGTAATCTCTGCAGGTCTACTCAAAAGGGTATTGTTGCATCGTTCCTGTTACTCCCATTGCCCGAATCTGTGTTTTCTATATGGCTCGTGATTCCTTACTATATGTCCCTTGGTCCCGTCTATGTGTTTAATAATGTGGCTTGTGTTTTCTGTCTAGGGGATCTATATTGACTGTGTGTCCTACTACTCCCACAATCTCTGGCAAAATGCCCTTCCTTTCTACAAATGTAACATATTATTGACCATTAGGGATCTGGGGTTTGGACTGATGGGTCTTTCCTGTATGTGCCAGTATACTTACCATCCTCAACCTCTCCACCTGTTGTTCTCTGCGCCTAGCACTATTCTTGTGATGTTCAATAGCACACTACCTAAGATTAGCTACTGTGACCCCTTTCCAATTTTGCAAATAAGTCTGCACCCTGACACTCAATGCCTTATTGAGCACGTCCATTTGCACAGAGACAGCCACCTCTCATTTGCCGACTTAGTGTTTACCAGTGATCTTATCCAGATGGAGAGTTTTCTATTTCTGCAAGAGACAAAAAAAAAAAAAAAAGTTTAACAAGCTTCTAGGTCATGCGAAGTATTTCATTCAATCCTTCTCATCCCGTATTAAGGGTCTGTACATGGTCCAACAAACATTTCCAAGCTTCTTATATGGTAACTGAAAGAAATACCCTGGGGTGACCTTGTCTCTGTCCGCTTTCCTACTGGCAAATACTAATGTGCGGACAGGTTTTTCTCCATTTCTGACGTTACTTTCTTGATTTTTTTTTTGTTTTTGTTTTATTTTTGGGTTTTACTATATATGTATACAAATGATACCATACTTACCTGTTCCACTGGTCTCAACCACTTCCCCACAGGCTACTGCTCTTCTTTTACCGGTTGGATACTCCTCTGGGTGCATGAGAAATGGCTGAAAACGATTAGGTCACCTTCTCCTCCTAAATAAAACTTCAACATTCATTAGTACATATATAGGTTACAGTCATATTTTTCATATTTTTATTATTTTCTATAGTTTGTATGCTGGCCGGAACTGCTTCCACATCTACATAAGGCGGTGTACTTGCATTCTCTTTTTTTTTCTTCCTACTTATTTATTGTTGCTACAAGTTCAAACAGTTCTTATATTTCCATTCTTGTCTTGTATGACTTTGGTTAGACATACCACCTGCAATACCTTAAGATCAAACTCACCAACCCCTCTTGCTGTCACAGGTTTAAACAATTTGTATGTCTGACCCTTTGTTTTCGGGATTTTATCAGACACTCTTATCCTTAAGTTCTGCAATACCTCTGGTTCAAAACTGTCCACCCTAGGGAATGGTACCCTATTTTTGTCAGTCATACATTCCCATTTAGACAAAAAGTCTTTCCCACACATAATACTATTTCCTTAAAACTTCGCTGACCCCCTGGGCCGCGGCTCTTCAACCTGAACCCTGGTTAAACGTCCCTTATTTGAGCAACTGGCTCCCATAATTGTGGGCCTTTTCCCACAAACACCAAAATACTCAATATAAGGTGACAGTGAAAGTTCTCCGAGCGCTCTTCACCCGCTCACCGCCCACGTTGGCCAGTACTACCATACACTGTCGATAGCGAAGGCAATGTACCCAACCTAGGGCCCTATCGGACCTATATTTACTGGAAGTTTTTAGGAATTACTTACCCTTTCCAGTAAAGTATCGGTCGTTGGAGATCTTCCTGAGACCAGCGAAAACTCCCTATGCGCTTTATTATACACAAATCATGCTTGCGTATGCTCTATACAGCGCTAATGATACCGCGATTTTACGCAAAATCTCGTAAAAAGGATATCACGTTGCGCTATATATCGCACCCACAAACGCGCGGTCCAATCGCACAGCATATAGGTACTTGTTACTTATCTGCCGTACGACCACTGGAATCGAATCACAAGCTGCGAAACCTCAGCCGGAGCGTATCAAAAACTATATGGGTCACAACACAATTCACAATTCCCTACCATGCTCCTGTGTCTCCTCACGACCTACGTATTAAACCTTATACTAACGTGAGTCAGCCGCCTCACGCCACCAAGCCTCCACTCACTCGGTGTACCACACGACGGGATCCCGAATTCCCTGGGTTCGAATATCCACTCACTCCTACGTTCACTCACTCAAATACACTTTGGTTTTTCTGTACAGAAAATTTTAATTCACTCAGATAGGTAGCTTTACCCCAGAGGAAACACAGTTTTTAAACTAAATTTTTTTATACTAATCTGCTTTTGAAACCGGGCAGTTTTGTGCTATTGTAGCATGGCTACTGTCCCACCTTTAAACTAAACGAACTATCGTGTGGTTTTATTATGCGCACACAACCCTACGCAAGCTTGCGTAATTACGCAACCGTGAGTACCTCTATGCCACGTGTGCGGCCTTGCGCCACGTGCGCGTTTTTTTTTGTACGCTGTCCCCACGTTCCGTACCACGTGTACCAATGTGCGTACGCAATAAAACAAATCACACAACTTCTATAAATGTGAGCAATACTAACTATAATCGCTCACTTAACACAACACACAGTTTCTTTCTGTATAAACCTTTACAACCAGGCCAGACTGCGTTTGTGCTTTACACTTACCTCCTTAAACATTAATTTTAGTTTTAACTATATAGCAACAAATGTATCCGGTTTCACACAGATCTATAATGAATCTAGCAACAATCAATAATTTAAATGATATGATTCAGATTGGATAGCTATCTTGCAGAACATACACTGATATAAATATACACATAATTATAATATTATATATAATATACCATTCACTGGTCTCCTATGAGACACCTTGCCCATTCAGTGCTTCTAATTTGCATATCAAAGCTATGTGCTTTTGCCTGCCTGTAAAAGTGGTTTTCACTGCTAAGAAAAAGCAGTTACACAGGTTAATTAACATTTCAATGGCTATCCTAAACTAGCAAGCAGAGTTAACTAAATCCTAGAGGTAAAAGAAAAAAAAAAAACTTTGTTTATATCTGTGTGTAATTCTTACATCAAGTATTCATCTATTAACTCTCACTAGGCCCAGCTGAAACTATTTGTAATTGACTATGGCATGGGTTAAATTAATGCATTGGTAACTCATAAATGGTGTTTGATGTGACCAAGGAAAGCTGATTATTCTGAGCAGTGATAATCAGCCATTTAGAAAATGACCTTTCCAAAATGGCCGCTGCTCCTCCCCCTTCCACATCCATGAGGCTTACACAAAATGGTGGACAGGCCATGTGGTTAGTCCAAAATGGAGGACAAACCATGCAGCTTCCTTTGTCACAAAGAAATCACACATCATACAAGCACCAGAAGTTATTTTAGGCCTGAGTTAAAAATAAAAACTATATCAAGGCTATGGGGTATATGCAATTCACGGCGAATCGCGGCAAATTATCGCCGTTTTTAAATTCGACTCAATTCGACAGGTGAATTCCGGAAGGTGGCTTCCGGAATTCACCATATTCAATGAAAAACGGATTCGCCAGAGTCGCGGGCGAAAATCGGCCGATTTGGCGGATTTTGCCGCGATTTTAAAAAACGGGAAAAACCCGGAAAAAAAAATGGCGTGGGGTCCCCCCTCCAAAGCATAACCAGCCTCGGGCTCATCGAGCTGGTCCTGGTTCTAAAAATCCGGGGAAAAATTGGCCAGGGATCCCCCGTATTTTTAAAACCAGCACCGGGCTCTGCGCCTGGTGCTGGTGCCAAAAATACGGGGGACAAAGAGTAGGGGTCCCCCGTATTTTTAACACCAGCATCGGGCTCCACTAGCTGGACAGATAATGCCACAGCCGGGGGTCACTTTTATGCCGTGCCCTGCGGCCGTGGCATTAAATATCCAACTAGTCACCCCTGGCCGGGGTACCCTGGGGGAGTGGGGACCCCTTCAATCAAGGGGTCCCCCCCCCCAGCCACCCATGGGCCAGGGGTGAAGCCCGAGGCTGTCCCCCCCCATCCAATGGGCTGCGGATGGGGGGGCTGATAGCCTTTTGTGATAATAAAAAGATATTGTTTTTTCCAGTAGTACTACAAGTCCCAGCAAGCCTCCCCCGCAAGCTGGTACTTGGAGAACCACAAGTACCAGCATGCGGGAGAAAAACGGGCCCGCTGGTACCTGTAGTACTACTGGGAAAAAAATACCCCAAAAAAAACAGGACACACACACCGTGACAGTAAAACTTTATTACACACTACCGACACACACATACTTACCTATGTTGACACGCCGACTGCCACGGTCTCCGACGATCCGAGGGTACCTGTGAAAAAATGATACTCACCTTCCAGCGTCCAGAGATAAATCCACGTCCAGAGAGATAAATCCACGTACTTGTAAAAAAAAAAGAACACGCAAATACCCGCTCCATACCGGACTAGAAAGGGGTCCAATGCTTTCACATCAGACCCCTTTCTACCGAATGCCGGGACATCACGTGACTCCTGTCACTGAAGTCCCTTCAGCCAATCAGGAAGCGCTACTTCCGTGGCGCTCACCTGATTGGCTGTGCGCTGTCTGTACTGTGACAGCACATCGCAAAGCCGCTCCATTACTTTCAATGGTGGGAACTTAGCGGCTAGCGGTGGGGTCACCCGCCGGTCAGCCGCTGACCGGCGGGTGACCTTACCGCTAGCCGCTAAGTTCCCACCATTGAAAGTAATGGAGCGGCTTTGCGATGTGCTGTCACAGTACAGACAGCGCACAGCCAATCAGGTGAGCGCAACGAAGTTGCGCTTCCTGATTGGCTTAGAGACCTTTCTGTGACAGCTGTCACTGACAGGTCTCATTCGTGGAAAGGTGTCCCATGTGTCAGCATGGGACCCCTTTCAGTCCGGCATGGAGCGGGTGTTCGGTTTGTTTTTTTGCCAAGTACGTGGATTTATCTCTGGACCATGGCTGGGGTGAGTATATTGATCTTTTCTTTTCAGGTATCCGTGGATTCTACATGGAGAAGAGGACCGATGTCGGCGTGTGAACATAGGTAAGTATGTGTGTGTCGACGTATGAAATAAAGTTTTACTGTCGACGGTGTGTGTGTCCTGTTTTTATTTGGGTATTTTTTTCCCAGTAGTACTACAGGTACCAGCGGGCCCGATTTTCTCCCGCATGCTGGTACTTGTGGTTCTCCAAGTACCAGCTTGCGGGGGAGGCTTGCTGGGACTTGTAGTACTACTGGAAAAAACAATATCTTTTTATTATCACAAAAGGCTATCAGCTCCCCCATCCGCAGCCCATTGGATGGGGGGGGGGGACAGCCTCGGGCTTCACCCCTGGCCCTTGGGTGGCTGGGGGGGGGGGACCCCTTGATTGAAGGGGTCCCCACTCCCCCAGGGTACCCCGGCCAGGGGTGACTAGTTGGATATTTAATGCCACGGCCGCAGGGCACGGCATAAAAGTGACCCCCGGCTGTGGCATTATCTGTCCAGCTAGTGGAGCCCGATGCTGGTGTTAAAAATACGGGGGACCCCCTGTCAATTTTCCCCCCGCATTTTTAGAACCAGGACCAGCTCGAAGAGCCCGAGGCTGGTTATGCTTTGGAGGGGGGACCCCACGCCATTTTTTTTTATGATTTCACCGTTCCAGCATAAAAAAAAAAAAAAAAAAAATTTAAATAAAATATATAAATAATTTGTGCCTCCAAAAAAAAAAAAAAAAAAAGTACCTAATCCCTTCTAATATAAATAGATCTGTTATTCCCCCCAAAAAAAACACAAAAAAAAACATGTTTAAAATTTTTTTATTTGTTTTCACCCTCCAAAGTGTGGCGGATTGAAAATGACGAATTTGCTGTCTAAAAGCACTGCTGTCGAATTTCCAAACTTGAATTGAATATGCTTTGGTCGAATTGCAGCACTTGTATCATTGCAGAAAAGTCGAATTTGCAAAAAGTCGAATTTCAAAAAGTCGAATTTTGAAAGTCCGTTTTTTGGTCGGAAAGCACTGAATTGCATAGGCGATTTTTTTTTTTGGTCGAAAATGACCCGAAATTCGACAATTTCGGAAATTCGACCGCAATTGCATATACCCCTATGCAGCAACTTTTAAATATACTTTTAGACCTACTTAAACAGATAAACAATCCAATCTGAATCAAACACAATATGACCTAGTTTTGCAACAATAAAAATACATTTTAGCATCTTAAATATTATGAGAAACGCATTGTACCTTGAAATTTCATATCGTTGGCTTACTGATAACACAACAATACATTACCGTGGATGTTATTTTCATCAGCTTCGCAATGCGTCCATCGGAGCCGGTCAATTACAGAAGCGTTTGTAATGTACAGTGCATCATTAAGACCCTGATATCCCGTAAGAGCCCCGATCTGAGAACGCCAAATTGTTTCCTCACAAATATTTAAAATGCCCGCACTAATATATATTGTAAAAGCCTTCACCTCTTATTGCCATATCCCATGAATGTGCGCTATACATTGCAAAACACTGCATCCCATAAGAGAAAAATAGGATTTTGGTACTTACCAGGTAAATCCTTTTCTTTGAATCCATAGGGGGCACTGGAGTACTCTTGGGATATGGACGGCTTCCATAGGAACAAGGCACTGAATAGTTAAATTTAGAACTCTACTCCCCTCCATATCCCAGAGTACCTCAGTGTTTTTTACTGAGCCGAACAGGAGCTATAGAGAGGTTGACAATGGAGAATTACATATAACATAACGGACAACAATAAAGTTGACACATAACGTGACTGACAACTAAACAGTTGGCACTATAACCGCTAGAACTTGAAACTTTGAACCAGTCGGTGAGAATGTGTTACCATAAGATCCTCTGAACTTACCACAAACCAGGTAAAACTGCTCCGGGTGGGCGTCCAGTGCCCCCTATGGATTCAAAGAAAAGGTTTTTACCTGGTAAGTACCAAAATCCTATTTTCTTTTTCATCCACTAGGGGTCACTGGAGTTACTCTTGGGACGTACCAAAGTTTCCCCCGTGGGCGGGAGTGCTGTTTGGCACCTGTAATACTAGGCGGCCAAAGCTAGATGCTGATGCCGCAAACGTATCAAACTTATAAAAGCGCACAAACGTGTGCACTGATGACCATGTAGCCGCCCGGCAAAGCTGCGTCGTAGAAGCCCCACGACCAGCTGCCCACGAAGTTCCCACAGAACGTGTGGAATGAGCTGTTACTGATGTAGGCGGCTGTAACCTAGTATGAAGTTAAGCCTGACGAATGGTCAGTTTAATCCATCTGGATAAAGTCTGCTTAGAAGCTGGCCAACCCATCCTGGCAGCATCATAGAGAACAAACAACGTATCAGTCTTCCGAACTGTAGACGTTCAGGATACATAAACACGTAATGCGCGTACCACATCCAAGGTTCCAGAATTTCCTGTCAACACAGGAACTACTATTGGTTGATTGATGTGAAATGATGACACTACCTTTGGTAAGAAAGTGGAATTTGTCTGAAGTTCCGCTCTGTCATCATGAAACACCAAATACGGTGGCTTGCACGACAAGGCACCCAAATCTGAAACACGCCTTGCTGAAGCTAAGGCTAGTAGAAAAATTGTTTTCCAAATGAGAAACTTAATATCCACTTGTTGTAAGGGTTCAAAATAAGAAGACTGCAAGAAATCTAAAACCAGATTCAAGTCCCATGGCGCTGTAGGTGGAATGAATGGAGGCTGTACTCTGAGGACTCCTTGCAAAAAAGTGTGTACCGACGGCAATAGAGCCAATAGTCTTTGAAAGTAAATTGACAACGCAGATATCTGCACCTTTAGTGTAGATAAACGCAGTCCTCCATCTAACCCTGTCTGAAGAAATAACAAAAAACGGGATAACCTGAAAAATGAAGTCGGAAACTTCCGATCTTCACACCAAGCAATATAGACACGCCAAATTCTGTAATAAAGAGCTGCCGTAACCGGCTTCCTAGCTCGTAACATGGTTGGTATCACCGATTCTGGAATGCCCTCTCTTCTTAAGAGGACGGTCTCAACAGCCACCCCGTCAAACGCAGCCGCGCTAAATCGGGGTAAAGAAACGGACCCTGTTGTAACAGGTCCGGACGTAGTGGGAGCGACCAAGGATCGTCTGCGAGTAGCCCGTGGAGGTCCGAGAACCAAGCCCTCCGAGGCCAATGAGGCGCCACTAGTATTACTGTGACGGACTCTTTTGATCCGTTTTAGCAACAGAGGGAGCAGCGGAAACAGTGGAAACAGATACACGAGGCTGTACGGCCACGCGATGGTGAGAGCATCCACCGCCACTGCCTTTGGATCTCGCGTTCTGGACACATACTGGGGGGTGAGATGCCATCAGATCCACTTGAGGGTAACCCCACCTTTGGACCAACATGTGAAACACTTCTGGATTTAATGCCCATTCTCCTGGATGAAAATCCCGACGGCTGAGATAATCCGCCTCCCAGTTGTCCACTCCCGGAATGAACACTGCCGACAATATCACTTGGTGTCGCTCGGCCCAATTGAGGATTCAAGCTACTTCCCGCATTGCCATGCGGCTTCTCGTTCCTCCTTGTTTGTTGATGTATGCGACTGCCGTCGCATTGTCTGACTGCACCTGAACAGTCTGAGACCGAAGCATGTGCACTACTTGTCGTAGCGCATTGTAAAATGCCCGGAGTTCCAGTACATTTATAGACAGCAATCTTTCGCGAGACCCTGGAGCTGGCAATTTTGAACTACAGCTCCCCAACCTCTGAGGCTCGCGTCAGTCGTTAGAATTATCCAATTCCAGGCGCCGAACCGTTTCCCTGCGGTTAGATTGTGTACTTTGAGCCACCAGAGTAGAGACACTCTGGCCCGTGGTGACAACTTCACCCTGTGGTGAATCTGCAGATGCGAGCCCGACCACTGTGCGAGCACATCCAGTTGAAAAGGACGTGAGTGGAATCTCCCGAACTGAAGTGCTTCGAAAGCTGCCACCATTGTGCCTAAGAGGCGAATGCACAAATGTACCGAGACTGTGCGTGGCCTGAGCACTAATTGAACCAGATGACGAATGACCTGCACTTTCTGTTCTGGTAGGTAAATTCTTTGATTTACCGTATCGAAAATCATACCTAGGAATTGAAGTCGTTGAGACGGAATCAGATGTGATTTCTTGAAATTGACAATCCAACCGTGCTGAACCAGTACATTGTACGTTCGCAACGCATGTTGGAGGAGCATCTGTTGAGACGGAGCTTTGATGAGCAGATCGTCCAAGTACGGAACTATTATAACTCCCAGGGATCTGAGATGAGCTATCATCACAGACATCACCTTGGTGAATAACCGAGGTGCTGACGAGAGGCCAAACGGTAGAGCCTGAAACGGATAATGGTTTTGCCGTATTGCAAACCGTAAAAACCTCTGATGAGGTGGCCAAATCGGAATGTGTAAGTACGCATCCTTGAGATCCAGTGCAATCATGAATTCCTGTGGCTCTAAACCTGCAATTACTGATTCCATCTTGAATCTGTAGTAAGTGACGTACCGATTGAGACCCTTTAAGTTCAATATTGGCCTGACCGAGCCATCCGGCTTTGGTACCACAAACAGACTGGAATAATAACCCTGACCTCGTTGGTGTACAGGGACCGGAATCAAAACTGCTGCATCCAGCAGAGACTGAATGGCAATTTGCAGAACCGCCCTCCTGTCGTCCGACAGAGGCAGTCCTGTCTTGAAAAACAGCAGTGGCGGGAGACATTCGAACTCTATTTTGTAACCTTTTAACACTAAATTGCGGATCCACCCATCTGTGGACGACTGGAGCCATGCCAACTGGAACGTCTGAAGGCGTGCTCCCACAATTGGAGATCCGAGATGGGCTGGGAGCCCGTCATGCCACTGGCTTGTCAGTGACCTTAGCGTCCTGACGACTGGTGTTGGTTTGTTGGAAACCACGTCGACGACCTCGTCTACCAGGCGTGGCTGATCCTCTGCCACGCCCGCGAAAGGACTGAGGTCTAAAGGATTTAAAGGCCAGTCCAGAGTATCTCCGTCTAGGTACTGTTGGAGGCAATGGTAAGAAAACAGATTTTCCTCCCGTGGCCTCCGAAATCCATTTGTCCAATTCAGGACCAAACAACTTCTCGCCACCGTAAGGTAACGCCTCTATACCTTTTTTGACCTCCGCCTGCCAAGACCGCAGCCAGAGTGCTTGTCGTGCTGTAACTAGCGAGGATGAAAGGCGAGAAGTGAGCGGACAGACGTCAGTAGAGGCTGTACATAGATAATCAGCAGCTTCCCAGATTTGATCAGCGAGAAGTATAAGGTGATAGTCACGTAAGGCAGACTTGAGTTTTGTTATCCATACCATTATCGCCTTAGTTACCCAAATGCCAACCAACCCAGGTCTAAGCAACACTCCTGCTGCTGTATACACGGACTTTAGCATAGCTTCTATTTTACGGTCCGACGGGTCTTTGAGCGCAGTAGCAGTTGGTACTGGTATGGTTAATTTCTTTGTAAGTTTAGACACAGACTAATCCACCAATGGCGGATTCTCCCATGTAGCTGTCACAGACTCTGGAAACGGGTAACTAGACTTAAATCTGTGAGGTATAGAAAACAGATTATCCGGATTCTTTCGTGTTTCTAATAACATCTTATTAAGAGATTCCGAAACAGGAAAACACATTGGAGTTCTCTGTCGTTTAGTAAAGACGACCTCATCATTTGTCAGAGGCTCCTCAGTTTCTGTAAACTTCAGAGACTGACGCACCGCTCTGATGAGATTATCAATGCCCGGGCTGTCAAAATCGTCACTATCTGACTGCTGGTCTACTTCGCCCTCCTCACCGTCATCTTGCGGAAAGAGGTCTGGCATAGAATCGTCAGAATGCAACATAGCAGAAACTGGTAAATCATAACACAAATGAAATTTATCCTTTCTCCCCAAAGTGGACTTGGACTTTTGGCAAGGCTGAGACCCCTCCGGTAATTCTAGCGGTCTCACACTTGACGAGCGGCGGCCAATTCTGATTGCAATCCAGCCATAACCTGTGTTAGCATAGCCCATGGAGGGTCCGGGGATGAAACCGGCTTTTTAACCGGAGTCGAACTTGTATTCGTAGCTGAATCCACAAAACATACTGTACATGTGGTAGATCCATCCGGCAACACATTCTTACAGACATGGCAGTGAGACTGCTTTTTTGTTTTTGCTGGTGCCTTACTCATTATGCAGACAGACAACACAAAATACAAAGACAGACAACTTGCACGACTCAGTAAAATTGTACTAAGGTGTCTCTCTATATATATATCTGGCCAAGTGTAGTGCATGCCAGTCTATATGAAATCTGATCCCAAATTCCCACTAACACCCCTGCGCCTTCTATGGAGTAGAGATGTAGTACAGGAACGTCTGGAATCACAATAGGAAAAAAAGCATGGTTAAAATGCCCCCCCCCCCCTGTGCTAACAGTATAAACAGAGTACAGATTATAACCTTCCAATCAGACATAATCAGAGCATTTCCCGTTTAAAAAAAGACTTAATAGCCTCTATCGAAAAACCCATGCAGCGTTCTGCTGCTGCTATGGGTCACTATCACTTCCTAATGTGTGTGCTTCCCTCCCCCCCCCGTACTCCGTGTACTCTATTACACGGAGCCGGGGATTACCAGCGGGGAGCTGCTGGAGGGAGCCGGAGAGCGGTAGCGGGAGACGGGGAGCGCGCTGCCTAGAGCCGTCGGCGGCTCAGCACAGTGAATGCGGCCGGAGCGGGTCTATGAACGGAGGCAGCACAGCGCTGTCAGGTAGCGGCGGCGGGCCATCACGCGGCGGTGTCCTGGAGGCAGCGGAGCGCTCACAATCATACAGTGTCCCCACACAGCGGCCCCGTCCCCACATACCTGGACGCCTTGTAGTGAGGGCTTCTTCTGCAAGCTCCGTCCAGCTTCTCCTGCAGGATCCTGCACGTGGCTGTGAGGGAGCTCTTTTTAGAGAGGCCTGACACGCCAGTAGCTGCTTGTTAAGCAGCTTCCACTATCCTGGAACCTCGCCTATTGGAAGGGGGGAAGGGATGTGGAAAATGTTCAAAATAAAAATAAAAATATTCAAAGAAGTGTGTATAATCCACACAAGCCTTGTTGCTACAATGAGCACAGAAAAAACACTGAGGTACTCTGGGATATGTAGGGGAGTAGATTTCCAAATTTAACTAATTAGTGCCTTGTTCCTATGGAAGCCGTCCATATCCCAAGAGTAACTCCAGTGTCTCCTAGTGGATGAAAAAGAAACAACACACCCACACATTATCTGAGTTCCAAAGCTCATTGATGTATATATTTGTTATTAAAAGGATATGGATTCAATATATTACAAAGTACAGTATACCTATAGTTACATGGTTACACTCACACAGTTAGCAGCTAATACATACAGTTACATACAGTTACATGCCACTGTATGCCATACATACAGTTTCAGTTACAGGCCAGCGATACAATTACCATTCCCTCCAATGCATCTTATGTCTCTCTCTCTTTGTAAATAAAATAAGATTTTACTAACCGGTAAATCTATTTCTCGTAGTCCGTAGAGGATGCTGGGACTCCATAAGGACCATGGGGAATAGACTGGCTCCGCAGGAGATAGGGCACTTTAAGAAAGCTTTGGATTCTGGGTGTGCACTGGCTCCTCCCTCTATGCCCCTCCTCCAGACCTCAGTTAGGGAAACTGTGCCCAGAGGAGACGGACAGTACGAGTAAAGGATTTTGGAAATCCAAGGGCAAGATTCATACCAGCCACACCATTCACACCGTATAACATGGGATACACGAACCAGTCAACAGTATGAAACAAAACCAGTATCAGTCCAAAACTGATCCAAACTGAAAACATAACCCTTATGTAAGCAACAACTATATACAAGTCTTGCAGGATGTTGTCCGCACTGGGACGGGCGCCCAGCATCCTCTACAGACTAGGAGAAAAAGATTTACCGGTAGGTTTAAAATCTTATTTTCTCTTACGTCCTAGAGGATGCTGGGGACTCCGTAAGGACCATGGGGATTATACCAAAGCTCCAAAACGGGCGGGAGAGTGCGGATGACTCTGCAGCACCGAATGAGCAAACATGAGGTCCTCATCAGCCAGGGTATCAAACTTGTAGAATTTTGCAAAAGTGTTTGAACCCGACCAAGTACGAGGAAGGATTTTTGTAAATCTAAGGGCGAGATCCATACCAGCCACACCAATCACACCGTATAACTTGTGATAAACTACCCAGTTAACAGTATGAACAACAACATAGCCACGGTTCAACCGATAAACTATAACATAACCCTTATGTAAGCAATAACTATATACAAGTCTTGCAGAATAAGTCCGCAGTTGGGACGGGCGCCCAGCATCCTCTACGGACTACAAGAAATAGATTTACCGGTAAGTAAAATCTTATTTTCTCTAACGTCCTTGAGGATGCTGGGACTCCGTAAGGACCATGGGGATTATACCAAAGCTCCCAAACGGGCGGGAGTGCGGATGACTCTGCAGCACCGAATTGAGCAAACAGGAGGTCCTCCTCAGCCAGGGTATCAAACTAACAGAACTTTGCAAAGGTATTTGACCCCGACCAAGTAGCAGCTCGGCACAGCTGTAGTGCCGAGACCCCTCGGGCAGCCGCCCAAGAAGAGCCCACCTTCCTAGTGGAATGGTCCTAAACCGATTTAGGTAACGGCAATCCCGCCGTAGAATGCGCCAGCTGAATCGTGTTACAGATCCAGCGAGCAATAGTCTGCTTTGAAGCAGGGCCGCCAACCTTGTTGGCTGTATACAGGACAAACAGTGCTTCTGTTTTGCAAATCCTAGCCGTTCTGGCCACGTAAATTTTCAAAGCCCTGACCACATCAAGGGACTCGGAATCCTCCAAGTCACGAATAGCCACAGGCACGACCATAGGTTGGTTCATATGAAAGGATGAGACCACCTTTGGCAGGAATTGAGGACGGGTCCGCAATTTCGCTCTATCCATATGGACAATCAGATAGGGCTTTTAGTGATAAAAGCCTCCAATTCCGAAACTCGCCTAGCCGTAGCCAAGGCTAACATGATCACCTTCCAGGTGAAATATTTCAACACCACTGACTTAAGTGGTTCAAAACAATGTGACTTAAGGAACCGTAACACCACGTTAAGGTCCCAAGGCGCCACCGGCGGTACAAAAGGAGGCTAAAAATGCAGTACTCCCTACACAAACGTTTGTACTTCAGGAAGAGAAGCCAATTCTTTTTGGAAGAAAATGGATAAGGCCGAAATTTGAACCTTGATCGATCCTAATTTCAGGCCCAAGATCACTCCAGTTTGAAGGAAGTGAAGCAGACGGCCCAAAAGGAATTCCTCCGTAGGAGCATTCCTGGCCTCACATCACAACATATTTTCGCCATATTCGGTGATAATGTTTCAATGTCACTTCCTTCCTAGCCTTAATTAGGGTAGGAATGACCTCCTCCGGAATACCCATTACCGCTAGGATCCTGCGGTGAACCGCTATGCCGTCAAACGCAGCTGCGCTAAGTCTTGGAACAGACAGGGCCCCTGCTGCAGCAGGTCCTGTCTTAGAGGAAGAGGCCACGGATTCTCTGTGAGCATTTCCTGCAGATCTGGATACCAGGTCATCCGTGTCCAATCTGGAACAATGAGAATTGTTCTCACTCCTCTTTTTCTTATTATTCTCAACATCATGGGTATGAGAGGAAGAGGAATTAACACAGAGACCGACCGGTACACCCACGGTGTCACTAGGGCGTCCACAGCTTACTGCCTGAGGGTCTCCTGACCTGGCGCAATAACTCTGCGGCTTTGTGTTGAGGCGGGACGCCATCATGTCTATCAGTGGCAGTCTCCACCGAATTGCAATCTGTGCTAAGACTTCCTGATGAAGTCCCCACTCTCCAGGACGTAGGTCGTGTCCGCTGAGGAAGTCTGCTTCCCAGTCGTCCACTCCCGGAATGAACACTGCTGACAGTGCGCTCACATGATTCTCCGCCAGCGAAGAATTCTGGTGGCTTCCGCCATCGCCACTCTGCTCCTTGTGCCCCCTTGGCGGTTTACATGAGCTACTGCAGTGACGTTGTCTGACTGGATCAGAACCGGTTGGTCGCGAAGTAGGGTCTCTGCCTGACGTAGGGCGTTGTATATGGCCCTTAGTTCCAAGAAGTGAAGACAAGTCTCTTGACTTGACCAAAGACAATGGACATTTTATTTTTCCCTGTGTGACTGCTCCCCAACCTCGGAGGCTCGCGTCCGTGGTCACCAGGATCTAGTCCTGAATGCCGAACCTGCAGCCTTATAGAAGGTGAGCACCCTGCAGCCACCACAGGAGAGATACCCTGGCCCTGGGGGAAAGGGTGATCAACTGATGAATCTGTAGATGTGACCCGGACCACTTGTCCAGTAGGTCCCATTTGAAAGACCTCGCATGGAACCTGCCGAAGGGAATGATTTTCCCCGGACTCAGGTGCAGTGATGCCGACACCTGTCTTGGTTTCAATAAGTTCCTGACCAGAGTCATGAGTTCCTGGGCCCTCACTATCTGAAGGTAAACCCCTTTCTGGTCCGTATCCAGAATCATACCCAAGAAGGGCAGACTAGTCATAGGAACCAACCGTGACTTCGGGATATTGAGAAACTAGCCGTGTTGCTGTGACACCTTCAGCGAAAGTGACACGCTGTTCAACAACTGCTCTTTTGATCTCGCCTTATAGGAGATCGTCCAAGCATGGGATAACTGTGACTCCTTGCTTGCGTAGGAGCACCATCATTTCCGCCAATTTCCCTGAAATTGGTAATGACAATACTGTACCGCAATTCTCAGGTACGCCTGATGGGGTGGATAAATGGGAACATAAAGGTATGCAGCCTTTATGTCTAGATACACCATCAAATCCCCCCTTTCCAGGCTGGCCATGAACGCTCTGAGCGATTCCACTTTAAATTTGAACCTTTTCCAGTATAGGTTCAGAGGTTTTAAATTTAAATATGTCTGACCGAACCGTACGTATTCGGCACTACAGCCAAGGTTGAGTAATAGCCTCCTCCTTGTTACAGGAGGAGAACCTTGAGCACCACCTGTTGGAGATACAATGTGTGAATTATATTTAATATAACTCCCCTTCTGGGGGAGAAGCCGGTAGGTCCGATAAGGAAAACCGGCAAGGAGGCACCTTTCGAATTCCTTTGTAACCCTGAGAACTATTATTATTATTTTTTTTTTTATTGCCCCGGGATCCACCTGTGAGTGAACTCAGATGTGGCTGAAGAGTCGAAGACGTGCTCCCCCTGGGACGGACTCCCTTAGCGGAGCTCCCGCATCCTGCGGTGTATGTAGTAGAGGCCGGGGAGGACTTCTGTTCCTGGGAACTAGCTGTGCCCCGTGCCCTTACCTCTGGTAAGAAAGGACGCTCCTCATACTTTCTTGATATTCTGCGACCGAAAGGACTGCATTTGATAATGTCGTGCTTTCTTAGTCTGTGAAGGAATATAAGGCAAAAGATCAGAATTACCAGCTATAGCTGTGGAGACTAGGTCCGAGAGCCCTTCTCCACAGAATTCCTCAGCCTTGTGAGGTAAACCCTCCATATGCCTCTTTTAGTCGGCATCACCTGTCCATTGCATGTTCCCCAGGACAAGTCTAGCAGAAATCGACATAGCGTTGACTCTAGAACCCAGTAGACTAACGTCTCTTTGGGCATGTCTTGTCTTGCTATAAACCCATGCCGACACAATCGCCGGTCTGAGCAGTGTACCAGAATGTGTGTAAATGGACTTCAAAGTACTTTTACTGCATGCTATCTGCAGGATCCCTGAGGATAGCTGTTAAGTCAGCGCTACCTTTTTGGGTAAACGTGTCAATGCCTTGTACACCCTAGGGGAAAATTCCCATCGTATCCTGGCCCCATTAGGGAAAGGATACTCCCTGAGAATTCTTTTTGGGAAGCTGCAGCTTCTTGTCTGGAGATTCCCGCTCTTTTTCTTCATGAGAGGAGGGAAATTTACCTCAGCTTTCTTCCCCTTAAACATGTGTACCCTTGTGTCAGGGACAGATGAGTCATCAGTTATATGCAAAACATCTTTTATTACAATAATCATATATTGAATACTTTCCTGCCATTTTGGCTGTAACTTTGCATTATCGTAGTCGACACTGGAGTCAGACTCCGTGTCGATAACAGTGTCTATTATTTTGGATAGTGAGCATTGTGAGACTCTGAAGGTCTCTGTGACATAGGGGCAGACATGGGTAGATTCCCTGTCTGTTCTCTAATCTTTTGTAATAATTTCACATATCCAAACAGGTGTCGGCGTTGTCGACGGAGACACCACGCACCCACACAGATTTGCTCCATCTCTTCCTTAGGAGAGCCTTTTACCGCAGACATGTCGACACACACGTACCGACACACTCCACACACACAGGGAATCTCTTTTCTGAAGACCGGTTCCCCCCTAGGCCCTTTGGAGAGACAGAGAGAGAGTATGCCAGCACACACCCCAGCGCTATATAACCCAGGAAAAAAACCACAAAATGTTTTACCCAGTAGCGCTGATATAATGTATAATCGCCAAATATGTGCCCCCCCCCCCCCCCCCCTCTACTTTAAAACCCTCTTCACCGTGTGTCAAGCAGGGGAGAGTCCGGGGAGCTTCCTCTCAGCGGTGCTGTGGAGAGAAAATGGCGCTGGTGAGTGCTGAGGGAGAAGCCCCGCCCCCTCGGCGGCGGGCTTCTGTCCCGCTCAAACTTACTAAAATATGGCGGGGGCTCTTTTATATACATGTACAGTGCCCACCTGTACATGTATATAGACTTTTGCCATAGGAAAGGTGTTTTATTGTTGCCCAGGGCGCGCGCCCCCCACCCCCCTGCACCCTTACAGTGACCGGAGTATGTGAGGTGTATGGGAGCAATGATACACAGCTGCAGTGCTGTGTGTTACCTCAGTGAAGCTCTGAAGGCTTCTGCCGCCTGAGACGTCTTCTGACTTCGTTTCTTCTGGCTCTATGAGGAGAACGGCGGCGCAGCTCTGGGGGTGGACGCCCAGTAAGAACCTGCGTTCACCCCCTCTGGAGCTAATGGTGTCCAGTAGCCGAGGAAGCAGAGCCCATCTTAGACAAGAAGGTCTGCCCCTCTCTCCTCAGTCCCTCGATGCAGGGAGCCTGTTGCCAGCAGTGCTCCCTGTAAAAATGTAGAAAAATCCAAACAAAAATGCTTTCAAGGCAGAGAACTCAGGGAGCTCCCTGCAGTGCACCCATCTCGCTCTGGGCACTGTGTAAAACTGAGGTCTGGAGGAGGGGCATAGAGGGAGGAGCCAGTGCACACCCAGAATCCAAAGCTTTCTTAAAGTGCCCTATCTCCTGCGGAGCCCGTCTATTCCCCATGGGCCTTACGGAGTCCCAGCATCCTCAAGGACGTTAGAGAAATACAGGAACTAATCTGCCAGCAACTCCTTCATCCTCTGGTCCCAAAAAGCCACTAAGCTCCTGTGTGATCAATGTGTTATCTAGTTTGTGGGGGAGGGATTCACGATGAGTCACTAGTTTCTTTGCATATGCTGAACAGGTTCAGCCTTGGGGACGTCCAAAGGGGCTGGCCTGAGCTTCCTGTTTGGAATATCTATTGTTCTAATAAAAGTGATTTTAGCTTTCATACATTCAATCATAACTATCTGTCACAATGTCCTACAACTTAATAACAAGTATCAAATGAATCTACACATCAATCTGGTTGCTTCAATAGTAAACATTACCGGTCTATCTTGTTTCGTTCATATAATACACATACATGACACCACTTCATTACATATCATTTTAAATCACCATGATGTCCGGCGCTTGATATTAATATAATCATGTACTGCATGAAATAAGTGTCAAATCCATCTCTGTGGCATGTCCGTGTAAATGCGTGTGTTACCATATTTTGCTGTGCTCGCTGCGCGTATTTGCAAGTATAGCGACTCATGTGTGTAGTCTGTATGTTCTCTTTATGTAATATTTTTTTGACTTCGACAGTTTCGACACCATCTCTGAACTGGTAGACGGTACGGCGATTACTCCGTTTATTGTTTTACAACATCAATACCATCTCCTCGCTGGAGAACTGTTTTCATATACTCGTATTGTACATTGGCTAACTTGTTCCTTCCGATCTTCCGGTCCAATACTTTTGCCTTCTCCCAATATACTGACTAAACTGGCTCTGGGTAATTGTAGAGGATCTATTAGGTTCTGGTATTCTATTATACAGGATGATGAGTGGGGGGGGGGGGGGGGGGGAATCTTCCATGCAAATTAAATGGGAAACGGACATAACCTGCTCCTTTTTCCTGCAGCAATGGGAGTCAATATTCCGCTCATCCCATAAGATGTCCAAATGTAACAACCACATAGAAATGCATTTTAAATTGTTACACGGTCTCTACTTTACCCCTGTCAAACTCCATAGAATCTGGCCTACGGTTCCCAATTTATGTTGGAGAAATTTGTCAGAGGTGGCTGACACTTTTCATATATTTTGGTCCTGCCCAAAAATACGCCAGCTATGGAGGGAGGTGTTTGCACTGGCCTATACCGTTCTCCGCACCCACATTCCGGAATCGCCTTCATTGGCTTTATTACATGTTTACCCTAATAATATAGAAAATGGAGACCGCTATGTTTTGGGTCATGTTTTCATTGCTACTAGAGCCGCGATAGCACAAAATTGGAAGAACCCTTCACCGCCCTCACTCCTTAAAATTGTTCGGAAAATTCACCACTCTTTTCAGATGGAGACCATGAGTTTACCGTGTTCCTCTATAACTAACTCCCTGCTGGTTAAGTGGTCACGTTGGCAAGAGTATTCGACCTCGAGTGACGGGGCTAATGTGTTATTTGATTCGGATTAATAATTTTAACAGGGGATCCCAAGTGTCTACGTGTATTGAGTCTTGTATCCACAGTTCTGCCCTGCCCTCCAGATATGCTCTTCTATTATGCTTATACTGTATTGTATTTGTATGCATCTTATTTATATATATATACGCCTGTATTTTTTATATTTGGACTTGTTTCCCCCCTTACCCTTCCCTTTGCCCTCTTTCTTTTTTCTGTATCCTTCCCCCCTTCCGTGTTTAACGGAACAAAACTTCAAATAAAAATTATTATGGTTAAAAAAAAAAAAAACACAGTTAACCCACACAGAGCCCTCCTAGGGAGACACAGAGTACAATGGGGCCAGCTACACAGCGCCCCTAAAGCTAAATAACAAGTTAAGCTGGGTGGCAAACTAAGTACCCTTCATGGGGCTTAGTACACCAAATATTGATCCTCCCCCTGCTATGACCCCCTGGTACCGCTGAGGTGTTCTGGAGTCCTTGTGGAGAAGCTGCACTTCCCTGTCAAACTGCCTGTGTATAGCTGCAGAGGGAAAATGGCGCTGGTGAGCTGCTCAGAGTGAAGCACCGCCCCCTTAATGGCGCATGGTCTTCCCGGGGTTTTTATACTGGCTGAGGTAATTATTCTGTTCTACAGTGAGTTAAAACCCTTGTAGTGAACTGCCATTGTGGTTATCGGAAGTGGCTTCAGCTCGCCCCTCACAGTGGTTACTAGTGTCTCTGAAGCCGGGAGCGCAGCTTGCATGTCAGCGCTGCGCTCCTACCCTTGTGCCGCCATTACAGCTGGCGACCCGCTAACCGGGACGCCGGCCACCTACTCACCACTCTTTTGACTTCTGGCTCTGTTAGGGGTTGCGGCGTGCTGCAGGTCTGTACGCTCGCCATGGTGGGGCTTGCGAATAGGACTCTCAGGAGCTCAGTGTCCTGTCAGCGGGGAACGGGACCATTAACCCTAGAGAGTTAGGGACGTTCCCCCCCACCACCCCCACCCCCAAGTCCCACGAAGCAGGCAGTGTGGTGATAACTATAGGGGCTGATTGGTTTGTACTTTTTTTCTCTCTAAAGCTTAGTTTATAGACCCCTATGTGACATAGATTGGCTTAAGGACAGCCTCATTGAAAGCAGCAAATGCAGTAATATTGTAAAAAAGAGTTCCTGGAACTGTAATACTGTGTAACACGCGCTAAAACACGTAAATCATTGATAACTTTAGAACGTAAGCTCTCACGAGCAGGGCCCTCAACCCCTCATGTGCTTATCCTTCTCTTACTTAAACCATCTTCAACGGCACCAAACCCCGCGATTTTCTGCCACCCTGATACTTATGTCAGTGTTTATTAACGCTGTACTTGTCCTATATGGTCTTCAACTGTAAGTCACTATTTTCAGGTTTTGATTATTTTGTTCAGGTACTCTGTAATTGGGCGCTGCGGATCCCTTGTGGCGCCATATAAATAAAGTATAATAATAATAACAACAATAACATACCTTGAATTGTATTATCCAAGTAGACAATCGATACATCGCTATTTTTTATCTTCTTCCATTCAATCCGGGGTTCGTTTGTGCTGGTGTGTTGAATGATACACGAGAGCTTAACCCCTGGGATAAAGGAGACAACATTAACTTAGAAGTTCTCTAGGAAGACCTTAGGTGTAATCACTGGCAGGTGAAGAGTTAATCAAGGCACTATGTTTAATCATTAACACATATAAAGAGATTTAGAGGGGTAAATGTAACAGCCTGCAAATCCTAGGCATCGGCAGATCCCCCGCGAGTCTGCCTGATGTTTTAAAGTAGCATTCGTTTAAATGGCAAAAACAACCTGGTTGGGGGTGTAGGAATATATGCACCACAGCCACTAAGTCAGCCAGTGCAGCACTCAGCACTGCAGGGGTTAAGTGACTCAGTATGTACAGTAACCGCACAGTCACAGGTATGCAGATTATGGCGCTGGACAAAATAATATCCAGCGCTGCAGCATGATAATTCATTGGCTCCATGTAACTTGTTCATTGTGATTACTGGGCTTAATTTTGTGTTTGTACGCAGTGGCCGATTATCACACATTTTGCTACTCATGTTATCCTGGATTACCTAGAAATTCTGGAAACAGAATGAATTCAACCCTACTGCTCTGGGTGGAGATAGATTTAAAAGGATGTCTACCCAAGATGTTTCCTGGACTCAGAGATTGAACAGTTTTAGGCCAGCAGGACTGTATGAGGGACTTCCAACACATAGAATGAATAGATCTGCCAAGGGTGTGTGTTTAGGATCAAACCATTGGCCTAATTCAGATCTGATCGCAGCAGCAAATTTGATAGCTGATGAGCAAAACATCGTGCACTGCAGGGGGGGGGGGGGCACATGTAACATGTGCAGAGAGAGTTAGATTTGGGTGGGTTATATTGTTTATGTGCAGGGTAAATACTGGATGCTTTATTTTTACACTGCAATTTAGATTTCAGTTTGAACACACCCCACCCAAATCTTACACTCTGCACATGTTACATCTGCCCCACCTGCACTGCACATGGTTTTGCCCGTTAGATAACAAATTAACAAATTTGCTGCTGCAATCAGATCTGAATTAGGGCCCATATACGGACACATAATTTCTTCCTAAAATCCCACCATCACCTTTTTCTTCTTTATACCACTCAGATAATCCTGCTGGATCACCAAAATTCTGTCTCTCCGGTCTGTTTATGAAGGAAAGAATGTATTTATATTTCCATCTTAGAAATAGATTTCTTACACTGGAATGTATCCACTTGTAGTTTCCTGTTTAGGGGGGTACACACGGAGCGATAATCTAAGCAATCTGACTAGATTGCTTAGATTTTCAGCAAGATCGCTCCGTGTGTAGCCCTAACAGCGATAGCGATGCGCATCGCTGCTGCTAGATTGGCCTGCATGCAGGCCAATCTAGCGGGTCGCTCACTTCACCCGCTGGGTGAAGTGAGCGGCCCCCCCGTTTCCCCCCGCACGCTCAGCACAGATCGCGCTGTGCTGAGCGCCGGGAGAGATGTGTGCTGAGCGGTTCGCTCAGCACACATCTCTCTAGCATTGGGCCGTGAGTACTGGCCTTTTGGGAGATTTCAAAAATAGCTAATAAGCACTTTTCTCCAGATTCATATTGTAATCACTTATACCAGGACACTCATGAATAACACAGGTTTTATCCGTAGTAAGATAACACAGAAATCCCAACGTGCTATCAAAGTGGCCTGAAAGGGGTTGTCGGCCCCAAAGCACTAATCTAAAACTAAGGATTGCTGGGGGTATAGAGGGGGAGGAGTCGGCTACATTCTAAAGAAATTTAAAGTGTCAGGCTCCACTCATCGTCGTCTATACCCCAATGTATATACTCCAGTGTCCCCTAGTGGATGAAGGAGAAAGAAAACAATATGTATAACCGGGCAAATTAAATACAAAAGATGGATGAGATCATAAAATCAAGATTTAATAATGTATATATTAAAATGTTTAGACTTCTGCTTTATGCTGGAAGTGTGTGCACGAATTCCTTCCTCCACCGTGAATCAGGTAACAGCTGGTTTATCATTAAGTGCCCGACTATTGACTTGGTGTCCTATACCATTACTGAGTCCGGGATATAACTTGTAGTCTATGTCATAGGTGGCAGAATTGTACCAATACATTCTGATTCCCAGTATTATTATGTTATTGTATTAACCTTTTTTAACTTTTAACAGATTCTATGGCTGATTAAAACAAGGTAAAATACAGACTAGAATTAAGCAAGCCACAGAAGCGGTGGAATTCTGTATGGTAAGAAATAAATATATACAGTGGATGTCTTACTCTGATATTCGTTCACCTCTGGATTTGGATTATCAGTAATCAATTTCACTGCCAGCACACTGCAACCTACAATCAGAGAACATAAGATTTAGACTTCTGTTACTGCGATACATTACTTGTGTACAATTATATAGTCTAACACTGAAAATTGTTTCACTAGAGGGGGGGGGGGGGGGGGGGAAGTAATGGTGTTGCTTTTGCAGTCTTTTGTATGCTGCAGTGTAGGTAGAGATGATTGGCACAGAGCAGTAACCATCACACGCTGGGCTGACAAGAAGCCCTCGCTCTCCTCTGTCTTTCAAGGCACCTGCCTGGGTGTCATCCTGAACTGTGCACGCACATTCAATCCTTCTCCCAATCTTACCACTTGCACAGCCAGAATCGGTCTCTCTCTCACCGTAGAGGCCGCAAAACCACCGATCCATGCCGCTGTCTCGCAAAGATTACTGCAGCCTCCTCCTCGTCAGCCTCCCAGTTCTTTAGTACATACGCAACACTGCTGCCTGCTTAACTTTCATCACTCTACAGTACATCTGCTGCCCCCTCTGGCTCCCTGTCTTCTTCAGACTCAAGTTCAAACTACTCACTAGTACCCCTTACACACATTATGCCACACAGTAGTACCCCTTACACACATTATGCCACACAGTAGTACCCCTTACACACATTATGCCACACAGTAGTACCCCTTATACACATTATGCCACACAGTAGTACCCCTTACACACATTATGCCACACAGTAGTACCCCTTACACACATTATGCCACACAGTAGTACCCCTTACAGTATGCTACACAGTATTATTGTCCATTTAAAACGCAGGTCATGCTGCTTGATCAGCCTTAGGAAGATGAGGGAAGGAGGGGGGGTGGGAGTATTAGAATTCAACCATTACATTGAGGAACAATAAAATATTGTTTATTCTAACACACCTCCCCACCCCACCCCCACTGCCTAAGTCTGCTCTAGGAGCACTTTATTGGTTTTTAGGTGTGTATAATTTGTGAGGGAGCAGTGTGGGCAGGTGTAGGAAGCAGGGTGGAGGGAGAAGTGAGTAACGGTCGGTGTAGAGCACAGTAATGGAGGGTAGGAGTAGAGAGAAGTGAGGGTGGGGTGGGGAGTCGAGGATGGGTGTAGGGAGCAGTGAGTGAAGGTCGTGGTAGAGAGCAGTGAGTAAGGGTGAGTGTAGGGAACAGCGAGGGTGAGTGCAGAGAGCGAGTGTAAGGAACAGTGAGGGTGGGTGTAGAGTGCAGTTAGTGAGTGTAAGGAACAGTGAGGGTGGGTATAGAGTCCAGTTAGTGAGAGTGGGTGGGTGTAGGGAGCAGCGAGTGAGTGTAGGGAGCAGCGAGTGAGTGTGCAGTGTAGGGAGCAGTAAGGGAGGGTGGCAGTAGGAAACAGTGAGGGTGAGTGTAGGGTGCAGTGAGTGAGGGTGGGTATAGGGAGCAGTGAGTGAGGGTAAGTGTAGGAAGCAGTAAGGGAGGGTGGGAGTAGGGAGCAGTGAGGGTGAGAGTAGGGTGCAGTGAGTGAGTGTAGGGTGCAGTGAGTGAGGATGAGTGTAGGGTGCAGTGAGTGAGGATGAGTGTAGGGAGCAGTGAGGATGAGTGTAGGGAGCAGTGAGGATGAGTGTAGGGAGCACTAAGGGACGGTGGGAATAGGAAGCTGTGAGGGTGAGTGTAGGGTGCAGCGAGTGAGGGTGGGTGAGTGTAGGGAGCAGTGAGTGAGGGTGGGTGGGTGTAGGGAGCAGTGAGTGAGGGTGGGTGGATGTAGGGAGCAGTGAGTGAGGGTGAGTGTAGAGAACAGCGAGGAAGAGTGTAGGGAGCAGTGAGGGAGGGTGGGAGTAGGAAGCAGTGAGGGTGAGTGTAGGGTGCAGTCGGTATATTCTGTTTCATCATCACTTGCTATGTCCAGAGTTACGGCCCTGGTAACAATGCATTACATCTAAAATATGCCCTCCTCACTCATTAGGTGCAGGGTGCTAGAATGAACACTAAACAAACAGAAGATGATAGTACTTCTTGACAACGTATATATGTTGTGTCCACAAAAAAATAAATTATCTTTTGAATCTTTAAAATCTTCACCTATGGACACGTTTCGCGTTGCAATATTGCGAGTTAGCGCTGCTATCATGCTGCATCACTGTACCAGATGGGTGAGCTTTAATTACGTGGCTCATACTACACAGATCCAGACCAGTAATATCCCTTACTAGAGAACTACAGATAACCACAGCTCCTCCCATCCATACACAGGCTGCCAACCACAGTGCTATCATCACTAACACATGTGCGAGCGTATGACTGAAAGCCATCCCTTATTATAGATCTTTTTGCCAACTTACTCCCAGAGGACACGTGACACAAATTGGCATATGGTGATACATTATATGGATTACACGTGTTGACTACTATCCACTAATATCCTCCACAGCGCGCCAGGTCCTGTGTGACCGCTGGTGCTTACCCAATAATGTAATGTGACTAGGACACGCCTGGAGACCGTGGTGATTACCTGGATATGCAACACTTGTATATTTGCGTGCAACCAAGTCTGAATCAGCATACAAAGTGCTACCATGCAGCTGCCGCAGCTTTTGTCACGCCATGTTCTGTTGCGCTTCGTATACAGCCTCCGTCGCACACAGATACACAAGTGTCGCATATCAAATTACTCAGCACAGTCGGCTGGTGCATAATAGTCACATCACATGACGATTAACATGCATTTTTGGGTAATAAGTCGTTATATGGTATATTGAGGCTAGTCATACGAGGAAACCTATGTAGCTGCGTCATAACACTAATACATGTTTGTCTATTATCCCGGAACGGCTGGGAGTCTTCCAAAAATCGTGTGGTGCCCCTGGCCCCACAGGAAAGTGGACAAGCCTACACAATCCGCCCCCCCCCCCCCCCACATCTGTCTGCGAAAGTGGGCGGTCACGGGGGCCGATGACACGATTCGTGCTGAATAGAGTCCATGTATAATCTGGGCATTGTAGCGCAGGGGGTGGGGCAGTGATGAGCATTACCAAGCCTAGTCCTGCCTTTGGTTTCGGTATAATTGACCGCTGCACGGGATGCCGAATGTCAGTATACAGACATCCTGAGCGGTAGAATGCCAGTAGGGGGGTGAGCGCAACTAAGCCCTTTGCGGGTTGGTGAGCTTCGTACGCCACAGGTTCTATTCTCCCTCGAGGGTTGTCGTGGACGGGTGTGTATTGCGTGACCGGCGTCAGGAGACTGCCCATCAGCATACCGACGCCAGTATCCTGGGAGGGAGCGAGCACAAGAAGCCCCTTGCGGGCTCGCTGCAGTTTGACACGGGTTCTATTCCCACTCTATGGGTGTCGGGTGTATCCACGAGTGGGAATAGTCCCTGTTGGTCGGCATGCCAACCGTCGGGATTGTGAGGGTGTGGGATGTACAGGGAGGTCATGTGACCACATAACTACATCCCTCGTGGACACCCATAGAGGGGGAATCACCTACATCGCCGGTATAGTGGCGGCAGTATGGTGCCCCCGTCAGGATCCGGTGTCAGTATTTTGTCCGCCGGGATCCCGGCGATCGGTATGCTAGCCGCAGACCCTGACTTTATGTAATGTGCACCCCACACATTAGTGATACTTGGTTTACAAAAATAAATATATTATAAATAAATAAAATAAAAAGGTTTCAAAACAGCCAGTAATAAATAAAGGTAGAAGCAGGCCGGATGGGTCACGGAATGCTGCTGCAACATGATTAAGTTCCCTGTTTGTTTTTCTCGCATGTCATGAATGACGTCTGACATTTCCTGTGTATAACTATTCTGACTCTGGCACCAGGCTTTATGCTGTACAGGGAGAGAGACCGTTTCCCTATAACGCACATATAACATACAGGATACAGTTTCCCTTTTCTTTTCTTTTTTAATTTACTTCTTTGGGGGGGGAGATGACCTAACCCAGCCAGCCAAATACTTTTGCTGCTTCTGCTCAGCTGACTCTATCCACATTATTGGAATTGTAGGTTAATGGAACTTGGGGAATGCACGTGACCCCCCAATAAAATTCAACTACTTAAAACGGTGCAAATACTTACCCAATACAACATATACTGCAGGTCACATAAAATGAAAATGACACCAATATACAGAACAAGCTACATGGCACTGTACCGCTATCTATAAGCGCAGGCTAAGAAGACCAACTAAATAGGAGATGGAAGTCGCAAGGGGGCATGTAATAGAGGCGCTGTTACCGCTATACCAACATGGGCCTTATACAAAGGTGAGCAGTATACACAGCTGGAAACTTTGGTGAGGTTTGATCAGAGATGTGCAGACAAGGTAGGCAGGGGAGGCACTACTTTTCCTGCCATAGACCAGTATACAGAGTATTCACAATTATAAGAATAATACAAAGAAGATATTTAGAATATCTTCTTTGTATTTTTCATATCCTTTTTATAGTCAAAACTCTGGCGTGTACTGGAGAATGACAGGAGTGGCTCTGCCTCACCTGACTGCACATCACTGCTGAGGCTTACAGACAACATACTGAACACCCATTGTACTGTACAGTTATATATACTATACAGACTGGGAACAGATACTGAGAATTACACCCAGCATACAGTAAAGTCATTGTACTGTACCCTTATATATACACATAAGGACTGAGAACAGATACTGAGAATTACACCCAGCATACAGAAGAGTCATTGTACTGTACCCTTATCTATACATACAGACTGAGAACAGATACTGAGAATTACAGCAGCATACAGTAAAGTCATTGTACTGTACCCTTATATATACACACACATAAGGACTGAGAACAGATCCTGAGAATGACACCCAGCATACAGAAGAGCCACTGTACTGCATCCTTATATATACATACAGACTGAGAACAGATGAGAATTACAGCCAGCATGCAGAAGAGTAATTGTACTGTACCCTTATCTAACTGAGAACAGATACTGAGAATTACAGCCAGCATACAGAAGAGCCATTGTGCTGTAGTTATATATACATACAGACTGAGAACAGATAATGAGAATTACACCCAGCATTCAGAAGAGCCATTGTACTGTACAGTTATATATACATACAGACTGAGAAGAGTAATTGTACTGTACTCTTATCTGAGAACAGATACTGAGAATTACAGCCAGCATACAGAAGAGCCATTGTACTGTACAGTTATATATACATACAGACTGAGAACAGATAATGAGAATTACAGCCAGCATACAGAAGAGTTATTGTACTGTACCCTTATCTATACATACAGACTGAGAATAGATACTGAGAATTAAACCTAGCATACTGAAAATCAATTGTACTGTACCCTTATCTATACATACAGATTGAGAACAGATACTAAGAATTACAGCCAGCATACAGAAGAGCCATTGTATTGTAGTTATATAAACATACAGATACTGAGAATTACACCAAGCATACAGAAGAGCCATTGTACTGTACCCTTATCTATACATACTAGTGATGAGCGGATTCGGTTTTACTCGGTTTTACTCGGTTCTCAAAACCGAATCTTATTGGCTCACTGATGTCACGTGTTTTGGATAGCCAATAAGATTCGGTTTTGAGAACCGAGTAAAACCGAATCCGCTCATCACTAATACATACAGACTGAGAATTACAGCCAGCATATATGAGAGCCATTGTACTGTACCCTTCTCTATACATAGACTGAGAACAGATACTGAGAATTACACCCAGCATACTGAAGAGCCATTGTACTGTACCATTATCTATACATACAGATTGAGCACAGATACTGAGAATTACACCCAGCATTCAGAATAGCCATTGTACTGTACAGTTATATATACATACAGACTGAGAAGAGCCATTGTACTGTACAGTTATATATACAGAGAAGAGCCATTGTACTGTACAGTCATAAATACATACAGACTGAGAAGAGCCATTGTACTGTACCTCTTATCTAACTGAGAACAGATACTGAGAATTACAGCCAGTATGCAGAAGAGCCATTGTACTGTACAGTTATATATACATACAGACAGAGAAGAGCCATTGTACTGTACCTCTTATCTAATTGAGAACAGATACTGAGAATTACAGCCAGCATGCAGAAGAGCCATTGTACTGTACCATTATCTATACATACAGATTGAGCACAGATACTGAGAATTACACCCAGCATTCAGAATAGCCATTGTACTGTACAGTTATATATACATAAAGACCGAGAAGAGCCATTGTACTGTACCTCTTATCTAACTGAGAACAGACACTGAGAATTACAGCCAGTATGCAGAATAGCCATTGTACTGTACAGTTATATATACATACAGACAAAGAGCCATTGTACTGTACAGTTATATATACATACAGACAGAGAAGAGCCATTGTACTGTACAGTTATATATACATACAGACTGAGAAGAGCCATTGTACTGTACTCTTATCTAACTGAGAACAGATACTGAGAATTACAGCCAGCATGCAGAACAGCCATTGTACTGTACCCTTATCTATACATAGAGACTGAGCACAGGGGCAGTTTGAGAGAGGAGAGGGCGTGTGCAGGCTCCGATCGGGCCCCCTCCTCTCTGGTAGAGCTGTAGACTCTGATTTTGTGACAGAGTCCACTGTACATGCACAAATCACCAGGAAAATGGCCACTGCACCTCACAGCCCAATCTTGCAGCAGACCACGAGTCTGGCGGTACTGTAAGTGTGGCATATGTATTTTTTATTTTACTTTATTATTCAATTTGAAAGTTCCATGCAGTATCCACAGAGAGCAGCTGCAGACATGTCTGTGACGATCACCAATTCAGCATTATCATCCCTAATTATGGGCGAGAATTGAAGCGCAGGGTGTTTTATGTCTTCATGCTTTGTGCATGTTTATGCAGCAAGACATACCAGACTGGGTAATTATGGGGAATATATCTAAACCACACGAATGCAAATTCATTAAGTAGGAGCGTATTTAGGAGATGATTACATAGCAGCCCCATTCATGCTCTGTATATCTCCAAGCCAGTGTAACAGTGCATTTATAGTACATACTGTATGTCACTGACCTGGGTTGGAGATTTTGTGAACTCGGGGGTTCTTCCGATGGTCGGGAAGAGGAACCACAGCTGGGTCGGAGCAGAGATAGTCGGATATAGGTTTTCCTCATACAAGACTCTGATAGTTAGGATTGGTGAAAAATGCTGAGGAACTTTATTATGGGAAGGGAGCATTACAGCGACACATGAAAGAAAGAGAACTTGTGGGCAATGTCAAAGGCTACTGGAGAATTTGTGAGCGATGTTTAAAGATACTGATGAATGAAGAACTTGTGAGCGATGGTGAATGACACTGAAGAACTTGTGAGCGATGTTTTGAAGACACTGATGAATGAAGAACTTGTGAGCGATGATGAAAGACACTGAAGAATTTGTGAGCAATGTTTAAAGACACTGATGAATGAAGAACTTGTGAGCGATGGTGAATGACACTGAAGAATTTGTGAGCGATGTATAAGGACACTGATGAATGAGGAACTTGTGAGCGATGGTGAATGACACTGAACGCTGGAAACACTAAAGTTGGTTCAGCCCGCAGGCCATGCTGAATCCAGAGAGCGCTGGCAACTGCACTGCAGAGGAACACACTAATGGCTAGGATCACTGGAGACTGTGCTGCAGGAAGGCGCCCTGAATGCTAGAAGCACTGGAGTATAGCTGCTGGGAAACACACTGCGTACGGGAGCTCTGGCATCCACTTCAGAAAAGAGATGATACTCAGGCGCCGAGGCTCTGCCCGGCGTCAGGTTTTGAATCTCCCGCCTCTACTGGATTGGTGAAGCGGGTTAGTGACGTCACCAGCTCCCCGCCCACGTGACGCCAGCTGTCATGGCAGCGCCCACGCTCTGGGGAGCCGCGCCAGCCAGACGCCGGGACCCGAGGACCGCCAAACAGACCAGCAGCCACGCAGGGGTAAGCGCGGCGGCGCTGCCCCTGGCGTGCGACACTGTAGCGTATTAATATACACCAGCTCTGACACAGTACAGGTTCCACTAGTTACCCTTTCCCTGTGCGTACTAAGGAAGCAGACTGCCTGCATAGCACATAGCCACCCTTACTCGCACAGATTTGCAGAGCAAGTCTTATGGGCCCTACACACTGGCAGATAATACTGAAAGATATGAACGATCTCGTTCATTATTGAACGAGATACCGTTCCTATCTTTCAGTGTAGAGTCACCAGCGATGAACGATGCGCGGCCCTTCACTCCCCCCCCCGGTTCGCCTGTCGGCCGTATCCGCCGTCAGGCAGCTCGGTGGCGGATCTACCAGTGAACTGCAACCACCAGTAGGGACCCACCCGAACACCAGCTCTAAGGGAACTGGAATGGTGGCGGGATGTTGCTGGGTACAACTCGAACATTGGGAAGGGGGGGGGGTACTTGCCATAACAGCTGTAAGGGAACCAAAATTTTGGTATAATGTCGCTGGTGGCGATTCAATCACCGCAGACCACCCATGGAAGGACCTGCTAGAACCAGCTCTGCGGGAACAGAGACGGTGGTATTATGTCACCTGGTGCTCCTCAATCCTTAGTGTAGTGTTCACTCTAGGTTTCTTTCACAGGGCGCTGCGCCCTGCCCCTTTTTTAGACGGCTAAATCCCGCCCTGCCCGTTTTTGCGCGCCCTGCCGCCCCGCTGGACCCAGCCGTGTGCCGCCGGACCCAGCCGTACGCCGCCGGACCCAGCCTCAGAGATCCCTACACCGCCCGGCCTCCCAGATATATCCATTCACCCGCGGGTCACCCTCAGAGATCCCTACACCGCCCGGACTCCCAGAAAGCTTCCAACACCACCGGAGCAAACGGCCGCGCTGATGTCCCCGACTAGCTGGTATTTCGCGCACGGTATAGGAGTCTCCGGGAAGAGAGGTGAGAGCCGCCTGCCAGAGGCCGTCACCTATATCTATGTCCTATGTGTGTATATAATCAGTGTATAGAGGCTCAGTGATACAGTGCTGTGTGTATAATCAGTGTATGGGGGTCTCAGTGATACAGTGCTGTGTATATAATCAGTGTATGGGGGTCTCAGTGATACAGTGCTGTGTATATAATCAGTGTATGGGGGTCTCAGTGATACAGTGCTGTGTATATAATCAGTGTATGGGGTCTCAGTGATACAGTGCTGTGTATATAATCAGTGTATGGGGGTCTCAGTGATACAGTGCTGTGTATATAATCAGTGTATGGGGGTCTCAGTGATACAGTGCTGTGTATATAATCAGTGTATGGGGGTCTCAGTGATACAGTGCTGTGTATATAATCAGTGTATGGGGGTCTCAGTGATACAGTGCTGTGTGTATATCAGTGTATGGGGGTCTCAGTGATACAGTGCTGTGTGTATATCAGTGTAAGGGGGGCTAAATTTACCTTGTAACAATGTGCCCCAGTGCTCTCTACCTGGTGCAATGTGCCCCAGTGCTCTCTACCTGGTGCAATGTGCCTCAGTGCTCTCTACCTGGTGCAATGTGTCTCAGTGCTCTCTACCTGGTGCAGTGTGTCTCAGTGCTCTCTACCTGGTGCAGTGTGTCTCAGTGCTCTCTACCTGGTGCAGTGTGTCTCAGTGCTCTCTACCTGGTGCAGTGTGTCTCAGTGCTCTCTACCTGGTGCAGTGTGTCTCAGTGCTCTCTACCTGGTGCAGTGTGTCTCAGTGCTCTCTACCTGGTGCAGTGTGTCTCAGTGCTCTCTACCTGGTGCAGTGTGTCTCAGTGCTCTCTACCTGGTGCAGTGTGTCTCAGTGCTCTCTACCTGGTGCAGTGTGTCTCAGTGCTCTCTACCTGGTGCAGTGTGTCTCAGTGCTCTCTACCTGGTGCAGTGTGTCTCAGTGCTCTCTACCTGGTGCAGTGTGTCTCAGTGCTCTCTACCTGGTGCAGTGTGCCTCAGTGCTCTCTACCTGGTGCAGTGTGCCTCAGTGCTCTCTACCTGGTGCAGTGTGCCTCAGTGCTCTCTACCTGGTGCAGTGTGCCTCAGTGCTCTCTACCTGGTGCAGTGTGCCTCAGTGCTCTCTACCTGGTGCAGTGTGCCTCAGTGCTCTCTACCTGGTGCAATGTGCCTCAGTGCTCTCTACCTGGTGCAGTGTTTCTCAGTGCTCTCTACCTGGTGCAGTGTTTCTCAGTGCTCTCTACCTGGTGCAGTGGGCCTCAGTGCTCTCTACCTGGTGCAGTGGGCCTCAGTGCTCTCTACCTGGTGCAGGGTGCATCAGTGCTCTCTACCTGGTGCAGGGTGCATCAGTGCTCTCTACCTGGTGCAGTGTGCCTCAGTGCTCTCTACCTGGTGCAGTGTGCATCAGTGCTCTCTACCTGGTGCAATGTGCCTCAGTGCTCTCTACCTGGTGCAATGTGTCTCAGTGCTCTCTACCTGGTGCAGTGTGCCTCAGTGCTCTCTACCTGGTGCAGTGTGCCTCAGTGCTCTACCTGGTGCAGTGTGCCTCAGTGCTCTACCTGGTGCAGTGTGCCTCAGTGCTCTCTACCTGGTGCAGTGTGTCTCAGTGCTCTCTACCTGGTGCAGTGTGCCTCAGTGCTCTCTACCTGGTGCAGTGTGCCTCAGTGCTCTCCACCTGGTGCAGTGTGCCTCAGTGCTCTCTACCTGGTGCAGTGTGTCTCAGTGCTCTCTACCTGGTGCAGTGTGCCTCAGTGCTCTCTACCTGGTGCAGTGTGCCTCAGTGCTCTCTACCTGGTGCAGTGTGCCTCAGTGCTCTCTACCTGGTGCAGTGTGCCTCAGTGCTCTCTACCTGGTGCAGTGTGCCTCAGTGCTCTCTACCTGGTGCAGTGTGCCTCAGTGCTCTCTACCTGGTGCAGTGTGCCTCAGTGCTCTCTACCTGGTGCAGTGTGCCTCAGTGCTCTCTACCTGGTGCAGTGTGCCTCAGTGCTCTCTACCTGGTGCAGTGTGCCTCAGTGCTCTCTACCTGGTGCAATGTGTCTCAGTGCTCTCTACCTGGTGCAATGTGTCTCAGTGCTCTCTACCTGGTGCAGTGTTTCTCAGTGCTCTCTACCTGGTGCAGTGTGTCTCGGTGCTCTCTACCTGGTGCAGTGTGTCTCAGTGCTCTCTACCTGGTGCAGTGTGTCTCAGTGCTCTCTACGTGGTGCAGTGTGCCTCAGTGCTCTCTACCTGGTGCAATGTGTCTCGGTGCTCTCTACCTGGTGCAATGTGTCTCGGTGCTCTCTACCTGGTGCAGTGTTTCTCGGTGCTCTCTACCTGGTGCAGTGTGTCTCAGTGCTCTCTACCTGGTGCAGTGTGTCTCAGTGCTCTCTACCTGGTGCAGTGTGTCTCAGTGCTCTCTACCTGGTGCAGTGTGTCTCAGTGCTCTCTACCTGGTGCAGTGTGTCTCAGTGCTCTCTACCTGGTGCAGTGTGCCTCAGTGCTCTCTACCTGGTGCAGTGTGCCTCAGTGCTCTCTACCTGGTGCAGTGTGCCTCAGTGCTCTCTACCTGGTGCAGTGTGCCTCAGTGCTCTCTACCTGGTGCAGTGTGCCTCAGTGCTCTCTACCTGGTGCAGTGTGCCTCAGTGCTCTCTACCTGGTGCAGTGTGCCTCAGTGCTCTCTACCTGGTGCAGTGTGCCTCAGTGCTCTCTACCTGGTGCAATGTGCCTCAGTGCTCTCTACCTGGTGCAATGTGTCTCAGTGCTCTCTACCTGGTGCAATGTGTCTCAGTGCTCTCTACCTGGTGCAGTGTTTCTCAGTGCTCTCTACCTGGTGCAGTGGGCCTCAGTGCTCTCTACCTGGTGCAGTGTGCCTCAGTGCTCTCTACCTGGTGCAGGGTGCATCAGTGCTCTCTACCTGGTGCAGTGTGCCTCAGTGCTCTCTACCTGGTGCAGTGTGCCTCAGTGCTCTCTACCTGGTGCAATGTGCCTCAGTGCTCTCTACCTGGTGCAATGTGCCTCAGTGCTCTCTACCTTGTGCAGTGTGCCTCAGTGCTCTCTACCTGGTGCAGTGTGCCTCAGTGCTCTCTACCTGGTGCAGTGTGCCTCAGTGCTCTCTACCTGGTGCAGTGTGCCTCAGTGCTCTCTACCTGGTGCAGTGTGCCTCAGTGCTCTCTACCTGGTGCAGTGTGCCTCAGTGCTCTCTACCTGGTGCAGTGTGCCTCAGTGCTCTCTACCTGGTGCAGTGTGCCTCAGTGCTCTCTACCTGGTGCAGTGTGCCTCAGTGCTCTCTACCTGGTGCAGTGTGTCTCAGTGCTCTCTACCTGGTGCAATGTGCCTCAGTGCTCTCTACCTGGTGCAATGTGCCTCAGTGCTCTCTACCTGGTGCAGTGTGTCTCAGTGCTCTCTACCTGGTGCAATGTGTCTCAGTGCTCTCTACCTGGTGCAATGTGTCTCAGTGCTCTCTACCTGGTGCAATGTGTCTCAGTGCTCTCTACCTGGTGCAATGTGTCTCAGTGCTCTCTATCTGGTGCAATGCGTCTCAGTGCTCTCTACCTGGTGCATTGTGTCTCGGTGCTCTGCCTGGTGCAATATGTATAACGTGCTCTACCTGTCGCAGTGTGTATAGGAGGTTCTACCTGGTGCAATGTGTATTAGGTGCACTACTGTGTGGTGTAATGTGAATTGCCACTATTATGTGGCTACGCCCCTTCCCCACGAAACGCCCCTAAATTTTTGCTGCGCGCCCTCGGCGCGCACTGTTCATGCTTTTACTTATGCAGATGGGAGCACCAAGCATTATAGTATGTACCTAATTTTGCCCTCCCGAATGAAAAATGTGCCCTCCCCGTGATCAGCACCCTGCCCTAAAAAAATCCTAGAGTGAACACTACTTAGTGGACTAGGTAAGTGGAGAAACATAGGACACCAAATCGAACGATAAAACGGTGAAATAATGTAGCTGGGTACAGCTTGATGCCCACTGGACCACCAAGAAGGGGGGCCCACCGAGAACACCAGCTGTTAGGGAACAGGAAAGCTGGACATTTATACCAAACTAGGGGTCTGATGCAGAGACTGTTGCAAATTCCGGATGCAGCGGACTTGCAAATATATGCTCCCCCCAAGAATGTAATAGCTACATAATGGGGATGAGGTGCAATCAGGGAGATTGCTGGTCTATTCAGGGAGTGAGGGAGATTACTGCTATTTCAAGGAGTCTCCTGCAGAATGAGGGAGGGTAAGCAACTATGCGTCAGACAGTTACATTTCAGCCATCTGTGAATCACCCTATGTTCTGCTTCACATACAAGAGGCAGGACAGAATCTGTCTCACAGGACAGAATAAAATGAGCAATAGAAAAAAACATGGGTGGGGGGGGGGAACCCTTGTGCAGGACGGAAGAAGAAATATATTCATGTGGAGAAGGACAATTGCCCAATGCATGGCACACACAAGGGGCTTAATTCCAAAAATAAAAAACAGTATCCTGGAGTCACCCAGCCAAAGGCCAGGGTTTAAATGAATGGATAATCGAGAACCAAATGAAAACGAGGGTGCCCATATGACTCGGAAGGACAGAGACAATAGTACAGATAATTAAGGCGGCCTCACAGCTGTACCTGCAGCTAATCAGCCTCATTTCTTCTACGTGTAATCAGTCATCTGCTTATTTCTATGAATGGAAGCTGTAGGCCTGTCCTCGTTTGCTGTATGACACAGTATTGTGTGCTGATGAATGGCATTCCTTCCCAAATACATCATTCCCATACCATGATGCAAGACAACGCCAACAAGTGAATACTATTTACTGCCCAACATACGCAATGGATTTACTTCTCCCTAATTATCCGGACGCTGGGACTTGTAGTTCACATCAGCCAGCTCTTCTATACATGCTGTACAGTATATTGCACACTAGGCTGTACGGAATCCCATCCCGCTGTCTGCTCCAGACCTGTGAGGCTGAATAAGCACAGCTGTGAGAGTCATTAGTCCAGCACTGTATGGAAACCGATATCCTGTGTGTTTCCTCTCATGCCTGGTACCGGTAGGCAGGAGAGAGATAGGACGGCCTGGGGGATGGGAGGGGAGATTCCAGTTTCCAGGTTCTTCCTGCGGCTGTCTACTCTTTCCCGTCTGTCAGACCTTGCTGTCTGGGCATTCTACCCCAGCACACCATAGAGCAGGCCCGAGTCTCATAATGAGCACACTCACATGGAAGATCTCCCGAAGAGATCAGATCCAGGCCGTGCCGCCACCTACAGCTCTCAAAATGAAGGGCATTAAATAATTCCCCAATAAACCAGATACTGGACCCTACCCGCCTATAATCCTGTATACCATGCAGACCCTCATTACCACTGGGGACCTACTGATTGTTTACAGATTTCTGTATTATGAATTTTATAAATATACATACACATACTATAAAAAAAAAAAAAAAAATTATATATATATATATACACACATATATATATACATATATATATATATATAAATATACATACTAGGTGCTTCATCGCGCCCTACGGGCGCTCTTCACACCGTCGCAAGGGGCTACGCCCCCTTAACCCTTGCATGCCTTTCTGGGGTTCAATATTTGTGTTATATGGAGTATCACCTGCATTCCTTTGTTAGTGGTTAAATATTGCACAATGAAAGGGTGTGCGATGGTGAAGGAGGCGCAGCCCCTTGCGATGGCGTGAACAGCACCTGCAGGCCACAATGTACAGAATGTAGCGGGTGCGGGGGGTACTGCGGATGGTGTCTGTAGATGCTGCGGATGGAGGGGGGGGCGGAAGTGGGGGTGGGGCCCGGATGGGGAAGGGTTGGGAGGTGCTGCGGGTGGGGGAGGGGCAGAGGAGTGGGGGATGCAGATGGGGGAGGGGTCCGGATGTTGCAGATGGGTGAAGGGTTCCGGAGGTGCTGTGGGATGGGAAGGGGCGGGAGTGCCACTGGTGGGGTAGGGGTCCGTAGGCGCCATGGGTAGGGGAGGGGCAGGTACGGGTGTTGCGGCAGATGGGGAAGGAGGTCCGGAGGTGCTGCAGGTGGTGGTGGGGCAGGTGCGGGGGTGCCATTGGTGGGGGAGGGGTGGGTGAGGGGGGGACCGCGGATGGAGGAGGGTGTCTGGAGGGGGGCAGGTGTGGGGGAGACATATAAGGGGGGTGAATGGTGGAGGGGGCCTGGAGATTGCTGGGGGTGGTGAAGGGGCGGAGGAGTGGGAGCCGCGGGTGGTGTAGGGGGTCTGGAGGCACAGCATGTGGGGGAGGGGTGGAGTGCCGCATGTGGTGGAGGGGAAGGTGCGGAGGTGTGGTGCATTGGGGAGAGGTCTGGAGGTGCTGCGGGTACTGTACCTGCCAAAAAGGTAGTTGGAGGGTATGCAGTAACAGGGCCAGGACAGGGGTGACAGGGTCAGAACAGGGTTGACTGGGCCAGGACAGGGGTGACAGGGTCAGAACAGGGGTGACAGGGTCAGAACAGGGGTGACAGGGTCAGAACAGGGGTGACAGGGTCAGAACAGGGGTGACGGGGCCAGGACAGGGGCGACGGGGCCAGGACATGGGCGACGGGGCCAGGACAGAAATGACAGGGACAGGATAGGGGTGACAGGGTCAGTGTAGGGGCGGCAGGACCAGGACACGGGTGACAGGGCCAGTATAGGGTTGACAGGGCAAGCACAGGGGTGACAGGGCCAGGATAGGGGTAGCAGGGCCAGCATAAGGGTGACAGGGCCAGGATAAGGGTGAAAGGGCCAGGATAAGGGTGAAAGGGCCAGGATAAGGGTGGCAGGTCAAGGCCAGGGGTGACAGGGACATGACAGAACACAGGGCACGGGAGAGATTGGTATTAGGGACAGAACAGTGGTGACAGACAGATGTGTCTTACCGGAGTCACTGCTGCTGGCTGCTGCTGTTCCACTCCAACCTGTTGGCATCTGCTGCTGGTGGAGACTTGGCATGGCTGACTCTCTTAGGCTGTATTCCTGCTTCCTCTGCCCGTCCGCATCACTCCCCCCCCCTCCTCAGTCACACACCGCAGACCTCGCGCAGCTGCCGGGCACTGTGGTAAGGTGAGACTGGGAGTGACTGGTTAGCCCCCAGGAGATGCTGCGGCTGGAGGGAGGAGGGGGTCATAGCATGCACGTGGCGCGGACCTCACGGCTGCTGGGCACTATGGTAAGGGGAGACTGGGAGTGACTGGTTAGCTCCCAGGAGACGCTGATGCTGGAAGGAGGAGGGGGTCAGAGCCTGCAAGCAGCGCGGACTTCTGCAGCGCTACCCGCCGGCTAAAGTGTGTGAAGGAGCTGGGCGCAACTCACTGCGGGTGGCAGCGCTGCAGCTAGCGGTGGGGTCGCAGGGCTGGAGATAACAGAGGCAGTACGGAAAGTGCACAGCGGCTGGTGACCCACAAAACTACAGCTAAGAAGCGTGGAGTGTGCCAGAATGTGACGCTCCTCCCCGCCAGAGAGACCCTGCTGAGTATGCTGATGTGGGGGTATAGTATGGCATACCCCCTCACACACCCCCATACCTCCCAAATGTCCCAATTTTCGCGGGACAGTCCCATTTTTTGGGGTCTGTCCCGCTGTCCCACCCGCAGGTCGCAGTGTCCGGCGGTGGGGGGGGAGCAGTTGGAAAGCTCCTGTACTCGCTGTTCTGCTTAGCAGAGCAGCGGTGAATAGTGGAGACAGAGGGAGAGGGGGAATCAGGGGGTACGGATTAAGGGGGGGTTCCAGCAGCAGAGCCGGATTAGGGGGGTGGGTGAGGCGGTACGTACCGTTGGCCCCACAGTTTTAGGGGCCCCCCCGGCTTGAGTAGCTCTGTCCCAGCTCAGAAGCTCCCCCGTCCTGCCAGCAACAGCGGCAGCATTGTGCTACAGTCAGCACACGCTGCTGCGTATTGGCAGGTCTGTGGTGTTACAGGGAGGCAGCAGTCTCCCTGCTTTCTTCTGCCTGTGCGGGTGTGTAGGGGGAGCGACCACCTCCTCTGGATTTAGCCCTAGCTGAGGGGCCAAAATTCCATTTAAAAAGAAAAAAATCCCGGAATTTGCATAATGGGGCGTGGCCTCGCGGGCCGCGATTAGGCCACGCCCCCAACCCACAGCAGGCACAGCAATGAGATAGGGCTCCCCTGTCTCAAGTACCCTGTGCCCCCCGGACTCATAATCAGCCCTGGGGGCATGCCAGCAGCTCACAGAGCGCTGGGCATGCCCCCTCACTGACGAAAACAGGGCCCTCCCGTGAAGCCACGCCCGTGTGTGTGTGTGTGTGTGTGTGTGTGTGTGAAAGCTGGGAGGTATGCACCCTGCCTGTGCCATGTCCATACTATCTGCTTCTGCAGCTGCTCCTAGTGTCCTATAGATTTGGCCAGATCTGTGACTCATTTGGCTAACTCCGCCCACTGTTGTGACTCCGCCCAGCGTTAGCAAATGAATCACAAGATCACAGATCTGGGCTATTATATAGGAGAGATATATATATATATATATATATATATATATAAATACACACACATACACACATTTATTTATTAACAGTTTCTTATATAGCGCAGCAAATTCCGTTGCACTTTACAATTACACACACACACTGTACTGGAAATAAGAAAACTGACTTAGATTCAAGATGGCCGATTTCAAGATGGCGCCCATGTTTGGTACACACCCTAAAAGACAGCCCACCTCACCCATACCTTACTGGAGAAATCAGTTCTCCCATTTCCTGCACAGTTTTTGAAACAAAAGGGTGTACTGCAACTTTTTAATCACCCTGCATATATGGGACGCAGTTAATTTACCGACTGTCAGGATCCCGGTGGTCAGGAGATCCAGATCCCACTTGGGTGCCACCACCCGAGGGGGAATATAATAGTGCGGCTAGCAAAGCTTGCCACCGGGCCCTAATAGTGACAAGCGCAGTGAGCCCACGAGGGGACTCGCTGCGCTCTCCGCCAGGATTCCGGCATTAGTCTCCTGACTGCCGATATCACATACCGAACCCATATACTACATACACACACACACACACAATATTGCTGTCAATGGACTCTAACACTTTAAATCCAATTTTGGAAGACATGGCTTCCCAAATTGAAATCAGAAACGTGACTAAGTATCTAAGCCGATTCACATACAAAAGATTGTTGAACTAATCTTAAATTGGTTTACGGAGGCAGAGCTGTTTCTGTTTGTTTCTCCTTCATCCACTAGGGGACACTGAAGCATATACCATGGGGTATAGTCAATGGACCTTTAATTTCTAAAAATCAAAATGTATAAAGTCATGCACAATGATCTAGGGAGCATTATTAAATAGCATTTTACCACACTGGTTCTGAGCTCTTGCACCTTTGAAGTCCTTCTGCTAAATGATAATGCCAAGTTCCGGCACTCCAACCCATCATCTCATTACACCAATCTCGGCTACTCTGCGCATCACTCTACCAGAAACCTATACAATGCGGCATGAACATAAATAGGAGCAGTACGGATGGTGTAATGGTTAGCATTACTGCCTCACAGCACTCAGGTCATGGGTTCCATTCCCACCATGGCTCTGCCTATGTGGAGTTTGTATATTCTCCCTGGACTTGCATGGGTTTCCTCCAGGTACTCCGGTTTTCTCCTACAATCCAAAAATATACTGGTAGGTCAATTGGATCCCAACAAAAATTAACCCTAGTATAAATGTGTGTGTGTGTGTGTGTGTACATGTCGTATGGAATATAGACTGTAGGATCCACTGGGGCAGGGACTGATGTGAATGGGCAAATATTCTCTGTAAAGCGCAACGGAATATGTGTGCGCTATATAAATAACTGGTAATAAATAATAAACACAGGCTGAAAGCCAACCCAAAACTTTACTTGTACAGCAGATGGGTCATTGCGTGCTTGGCAAGTGACCTTCAGAGTGAGTAGTCTCTGTTCATGCACCACAAACCCTGTAATTACATCTCACATCAATAAGGGACAGTAAATATATTCTATGAATATAAATTATTTGGGACGTAAAGCACAGATCAGCAGAACGCGGTGTTTTGTCTAGGTTAGAAGAAAACAAGGTCATGCCCTCTTTGACCACATACCATCCTGATGAGGTTGTCGTGCTGGGCACCGTCCGCAGGCGACGCACAGATCAGCCGCCACCTGCCAACCTCTTTCCCTTCATTCATACTGTCATGAAAATGTGTGAACAAAGCTTAATGGGGATCAGTCAGGCGTGCAGCCTTTTCACCAGGGACCCTGCCATGTAAAGAGGATAAATCTGTGTCTGCCCATTAATCCGCAGTAAGAAGAGGGCAGAGGGAAGCTAAGGGAGGGGGGAGCAACCTCCTTTGCTTTGGGTGGGGACAGTAGTCTGAAGTTGAAACATGCAGCAAGAGCACAACACAAACAATAAAAAGAAGACTACAGGCGAGACTTTGTAATATAACGTGCAGAAAGGCTTACAGGGATTATTCAGGTTTGTTAGCAAACCCAAAAAGCATACTAAATGTGCACTGCAGGTGGGGCAGATATAACATGTGCAGAGAGAGTTAGATTTGGGTGGGGCGTGTTCAAACAAACCTAAGAAAGCAGCCAGTATTTACCCTGCACAGAAACAAAATAACCCAGCCCCCTTTTTGCTTTGATGACAGCTTTGCACACTCTTGGCATTCTCTCAGTCAGCTTCATGAGGTAGTCTCCTGGAATGGATTTCCAACAGTCTTGAAGGAGTTCCCAGAGGTGCTGAGCACTTGTTGGCTGCTTTTCCTTCACTCTGCGGTCCAACTCATCCCAAACCATCTCAATTGGGTTTAGGTCGGGTGATTGTGGAGGCCAGGTCATCTGACGCAGCACTCCAGCACTTTCCTTCTTGGTCAAGTAGCCCTTACATAACCTGATGGTGCGTTTGGGGTCATTGTCTTGTTGAAAAACAAATGATGGTCCCAGTAGGCGCAAATGATTTGTTTAAAAACTTTTTGTTTACAACATAATTCCATGTATTCTATCATAGTTTTGATGTCTTCAGTATTAATCTACAATTTAGAAAAATAAGAATTTACTCACTGGTAATTCTATTTCTCGTAGTCCGTAGTGGATGCTGGGACTCCGTAAGGACCATGGGGAACAGCGGCTCCGCAGGAGACTGGGCACAACTATAAAGAAATCTTTAGACTACTGGTGTGCACTGGCTCCTCCCACTATGACCCTCCTCCAGACCTCAGTTAGGATACTGTGCCCGGAAGAGCTGACATAATAAGGAAGGATTTTGAATCCCGGGTAAGACTCATACCAGCCACACCAATCACACCGTATAACTCGTGATACAATACCCAGTTAACAGTATGATAACAACTGAGCCTCTCAACAGATGGCTCAACAATAACCCTTTAGTTAGGCAATAACTATATACAAGTATTGCAGACAATCCGCACTTGGGATGGGCGCCCAGCATCCACTACGGACTACGAGAAATAGAATTACCAGTGAGTAAATTCTTATTTTCTCTGACGTCCTAAGTGGATGCTGGGACACCGTAAGGACCATGGGGATTATACCAAAGCTCCCAAACGGGCGGGAGAGTGCGGATGACTCTGCAGCACCGAATGGGCAAACTCTAGGTCCTCCTCAGCCAGGGTGTCAAACTTGTAGAATTTAGCAAATGTGTTTGACCCCGACCAAGTAGCTGCTCGGCAAAGTTGTAGAGCCGAGACCCCTCGGGCAGCCGCCCAAGAAGAGCCCACCTTCCTAGTGGAATGGGCTTTCACTGATTTAAGATGCGGCAGTCCAGCCGCAGAATGTGCAAGCTGAATCATACTACAAATCCAGCGAGCAATAGTCTGCTTTGAAGCAGGTGCACCCAACTTGTTGGGCGCATACAGGATAAATAGCGAGTCAGTCTTTCTGACTCCAGTTGTCCTGGAAACATAAATTTTCAGGGCCCTGACTACGTCCAACAACTTGGAAGCCTCCAAGTCTTTAGTAGCCGCAGGCACCACGATAGGTTGGTTCAGATGAAAGGCTGATACCACCTTAGGGAGAAATTGGGGACGAGTCCTCAATTCTGCCCTATCCATATGGAAAATCAGATAAGGGCTTTCACATGACAAAGCCGCCAATTCTGATACACGCCTGGCCGAAGCCAAGGCCAGCAACATGACCACTTTCCACGTGAGATATTTCAATTCCACGGTCTTAAGTGGCTCAAACCAATGTGACTTTAGGAAATCCAACACCACGTTGAGATCCCAAGGTGCCACTGGAGGCACAAAAGGGGGCTGAATATGCACCACTCCCTTGACAAAAGTTTGAACTTCAGGTAGTGAAGCCAGTTCTCTCTGGAAGAAAATCGATAGAGCCGAAATCTGAACCTTAATAGAACCCAATTTTAGGCCCATAGTCACTCCTGACTGTAGAAAGTGCAGGAAACGGCCCAGCTGAAATTCTTCCGTTGGGGCCTTCCTGGCCTCGCACCACGCAACATATTTACGCCATATGCGGTGATAATGGTTTGCCGTTACTTCTTTCCTAGCTTTAATCAGCGTAGGAATGACTTTCTCCGGAATGCCCTTTTCCTTCAGGATCCGGTGTTCAACCGCCATGCCGTCAAACGCAGCCGCGGTAAGTCTTGGAACAGACAGGGCCCCTGCTGCAGCAGGTCCTGTCTGAGCGGCAGAGGCCATGGGTCCTCTGAGATCATTTATTGAAGTTCCGGGTACCAAGCTCTTCTTGGCCAATCCGGAACAATGAGTATAGTTCTTACTCCTCTTCTCCTTATTATCCTCAGTACCTTTGGTATTAGAGGAAGAGGAGGGAACACAAACCGACCGGTACACCCACAGTGTCACTAGAGCGTCCACAGCTATCGCCTGCGGGTCTCTTGACCTGGCGCAATACTTTTCTAGCTTTTTGTTGAGGCGGGACGCCATCATGTCCACCTGTGGCCTTTCCCAACGGTTTACAATAATTTGGAAGACTTCTGGATGAAGTCCCCACTCTCCCGGGTGGAGGTCGTGCCTGCTGAGGAAGTCTGCTTCCCAGTTGTCCACTCCCGGAATGAACACTGCTGACAGTGCTACAGAATTAGCACTGCTGACAGTGCTAACACGTGATTTTCGGAGAATCCTTGTGGCTTCTGCCATCGCCGTCCTGCTTCTCGTGCCGCCCTGTCGGTTTACATGGGCGACCGCCGTGATGTTGTCTGACTGGATCAGTACCGTTTGGTTTAGAAGCAGGGGTTTTGCCTGACTTAGGGCATTGTAAATGGCCCTTAGTTCTAGAATATTTATGTGCAGGGAAGTCTTCTGACTTGACCATAGTCCTTGGAAGTTTCTTCCCTGTGTGACTGCCCCCCAGCCTCGAAGGCTGGCATCCGTGGTCACCAGGACCCAGTCCTGTATGCCGAATCTGCGGCCCTCTTGAAGATGAGCACTCTGCAGCCACCACAGCAGAGATACCCTTGTCCTTGGAGACAGGGTTATCAGCCGATGCATCTGAAGATGCGATCCGGACCACTTGTCCAACAGGTCCCACTGAAAGGTTCTTGCATGGAACCTGCCGAATGGAATTGCTTCGTAGGAAGCTACCATCTTTCCCAGGATCCGCGTGCAGTGATGCACAGACACCTGTTTTGGTTTTAGGAGGCCTCTGACTAGAGATGACAGCTCCTTGGCCTTCTCCTCCGGGAGAAACACTTTTTTCTGTTCTGTGTCCAGAACCATCCCCAGGAACAGTAGACATGTCGTAGGGACCAGCTGTGACTTGGGAATATTTAGAATCCAGCCGTGCTGTTGAAGCACCTCCCGAGATAGTGCTACCCCGACCAACAACTGCTCCCTGGACCTCGCCTTTATCAGGAGATCGTCCAAGTACGGGATAATTAAAACTCCCTTCTTTCGAAGGAGTATCATCATTTCGGCCATTACCTTGGTAAAGACCCTCGGAGCCGTGGATAGACCGAACGGCAACGTCTGGAATTGGTAATGACAATCCTGTACCACAAATCTGAGGTACTCCTGGTGAGGATGGTAAATGGGGACATGCAGGTAAGCATCCTTGATGTCCAGTGATACCATGTAATCCCCCTCGTCCAGGCTTGCAATAACCGCCCTGAGCGATTCCATCTTGAACTTGAATTTTTTTATATATGTGTTCAAGGATTTCAAATTTAAAATGGGTCTCACCGAACCATCCGGTTTCGGTACCACAAACACTGTGGAATAGTAACCCCGTCCTTGTTGAAGTAGGGGCACCTTCACTATCACCTGTTGTGAATACAGCTTGTGAATTGCCTGTAACACTGCCTCCCTGCCTGAGGGAGTGGTTGGTAAGGCAGATTTGAGGAAACGGCGGGGGGGAGACGACTCGAATTCCAGCTAGTACCCCTGAGATACTACTTGAAAGATCCAGGGATCCACCCGTGAGCGAGCCCACTGATTGCTGAAATATTTGAGACGGGCCCCCACCGTACCTGGCTCCGCCTGTGGAGCCCCAGCGTCATGCTGTGGACTTAGAGGAAGCGGGGGAGGACTTTTGCTCCTGGGAACTGGCTGTATGCTGCAGCTTTTCCCCCCTACCTCTGCCTCTGGGCAGAAAGGACGCGCCCTTAACCCGCTTGCCCCTATTGGGCCGAAAGGACTGTACCTGATAATACGGTGCTTTCTTTGGCTGTGAGGGAACATGGGGTAAAAATGTAGACTTCCCAGCTGTTGCTGTGGAAACGAGGTCCGAGAGACCATCCCCGAACAACTCCTCACCCTTATAAGGCAAAACTTCCATGTGCCTTTTGGAATCTGCATCTCCTGTCCACTGCCGAGTCCATAACCCTCTCCTGGCAGAAATGGACATTGCACTAATTTTAGATGCCAGCCGGCAAATATCCCTCTGTGCATCCCTCATGTATAAAAGTGCGTCTTTAATATGCTCTACGGTTAGCAAAATAGTGTCCCTGTCTAGGGTATCAATATTTTCCGACAGGGAATCTGACCATGCAGCTGCAGCACTGCACATCCATGCTGAAGCAATAGCTGGTCTCAGTAGAACACCTGTGTGTGTATATATTGACTTCAGGATAGCCTCCTGCTTTCTATCAGCAGATTCCTTCAGGGCGGCCGTATCCGGAGACGGTAGTGCCACCTTCTTTGACAAGCGTGTGAGCGCTTTATCCACCCTAGGGGATGTTTCCCAACGTGCCCTATCCTCTGGCGGGAAAGGGTACGCCATTAGTAACCTCTTAGAAATTACCAGTTTCTTATCAGGGGAAGCCCACGCTTCTTCACACACTTCATTTAACTCCTCAGATGGAGGAAAAGCTACTGGTAGTTTTTTCTCTCCAAACATAATACCCTTTTTTGTGGTACCGGGGGTAACATCAGAAATGTGCAACACATTTTTCATTGCCTCAATCATGTAACGTGTGGCCCTACGGGAAGTTACATTAGTCTCATCGCCGTCGACACTGGAGTCAGTATCCGTGTCGACATCTGTGTCTGCCATCTGAGGTAGCGGGCGTTTTAGAGCCCCTGATGGCTTTTGAGACGCCTGGGCAGGCACAGGCTGAGAAGCCGGCTGTCCCACATTTGGTATGTCGTCAAACCTTTTATGCAAGGAGTCGACACTGTCGCGTAATTCCTTCCACAGCACCATCCACTCAGGTGTCGACCCCGCAGGGGGTGACATCACATTTATAGGCATCTGCTCCGCCTCCACATAAGCCTCCTCATCAAACATGTCAACACAGCCGTACCGACACACCGCATACACACAGGGAATGCTCTGACAGAGGACAGGACCCCACAAAGCCCTTTGGGGAGACAGAGAGAGAGTATGCCAGCACACACCAGAGCGCTATATAACACAGGGATCCCACTATAAATGAGTGTTTTCCCTTATAGCTGCTTATTTTATATATACTGCGCCTAAATTTAGTGCCCCCCCCCCTCTCTTTTTTACCCTTGTGTAGCTTGACAACTGCAGGGGAGAGCCAGGGAGCGTCCTTCCAGCGGAGCTGTGAGGGAAAAATGGCGCCAGTGTGCTGAGAGAGATGGCCCCGCACCTTTTCCGGCGGACTTCTCCCGCTTTTTCTGGAATTCTGGCAGGGGTATTTTTACACCTATATAGCCTTCCTGATTATATATGGTGTAGATTTGCCAGCCAAGGTGTCTTATATTGCCCTCAGGGTGCCCCCCCCCCCCCCCAGCGCCCTGCACCCATCAGTGACCGGAGTGTGAGGTGTGCATGAGGAGCAATGGCGCACAGCTGCAGTGCTGTGCACTACCTTGTTGAAGACTGAAGTCTTCTGCAGCCGATTTTCCGGAACACTTCGTGCTTCTGGCTCTGTAAGGGAGCCGGCGGCGCGGCTCCGGGAACGAACACCAAGGTCGGGTCCTGCGGTCGATCCCTCTGGAGCTAATGGTGTCCAGTAGCCTAAGAAGCCCAAACTACCACCAGTTAGGTAGGTTCGCTTCTTCTCCCCTTAGTCCCTCGCTGCAGTGAGTCTGTTGCCAGCAGATCTCACTGTAAAATAAAAAACCTAAATATACTTTCTTTCTAGGAGCTCAGGAGAGCCCCTAGTGTGCGCATCCAGCTCAGCCGGGCACAAGATTCTAACTGAGGTCTGGAGGAGGGTCATAGTGGGAGGAGCCAGTGCACACCAGTAGTCTAAAGCTTTCTTTATAGTTGTGCCCAGTCTCCTGCGGAGCCGCTATTCCCCATGGTCCTTACGGAGTCCCAGCATCCACTTAGGACGTCAGAGAAATAATTAAAACTATTGAATGAGAAGGTGTGTCCAAACTTTTGACTGGTACTTTATATATGTATATATACACACAGTATAAACACATGCACGCAACAGAAAAACCGCAACGGAACACTACAGTATCGTAGGTCGGCACTGGAAGTGACTGTCACGTGGTCACCGGGACATGGAAGAAGGTGAAGGAGCCATCGCTACCACCGGGAGAAGGTAAGGACCCTCTAGACCACCAGGGGCGGTTTGACAATGGCACACCTTTCCTCTGCTACCAACTGAACAGGCTTGGTGGAAGTTACTTGGCCAAAACAAGGGCTCATTCCTACTAGGTTTTGATGACTGCACTATAATCACATGATAAACAGCTAAAGGAAGAACAAAATAAGGCTTCTGTCTATAAATGTAGTGACAGTAAAGACTTACTTTCGCAAATATTTACAAAAATAAAATTGTGGCAGGTGTAAGAGGCGTTCTACCGCTTCGTCAGAGTGTCCTGGTACCCTCTGCGCATGTCACGTGGCTTTTCCTGTTCACAGATGTATACCGCAGTGGAGCAGGATGGGCATGACTGCCCACTATCCCCCGCCACCCAACCTTTGCCTGGGTTGCACCCATCCCATCATGTGAAACCCCCCCCCACTGCAAACAGTGTGTCGTTGTCCCCGTCTATTCCACTGGAGCTGGGAGATTTGGTAGAACAATTTGCAGTGTATTTTCTTTCCTGCTAATGTGTCTCATACACATGAATCGTAATATGCAGGAGATTGTGCAATAACTTGCCCAGATAAATAAGAACTGTACACACAGGACATCGTCCATTACCGAAACATGCTGGAAACAACCTCTACATATATGGTGCAGGGTATATTAGAAACTGCAGCGAGCAGAGGCTTTCGCCTCCTGAAACCTTACACTGAGAGGATAGAAACATTGCTGGTAATTATGTTGGGTATGGATCAATGGGCAGACAGGCAGAAAGTCAACACCAAATGGTCGACATGGTGAAAAGGGGGCGAAATGGAAACGGTTGACACATGAAAAGGTCGACATAACTTTTTAATAATTTTTTTTGTGTCAAACTTTCCCTTACAGCATGTGAACCCCCCAGTTAGTGCACTGTGTCCCCTCACATGGCTCTCCATACTTCGGACAGGTTACTATTCCCAACCGTAGTCCACCTGGACAGTAAAGTATGAAAAAGTCCTGAAAATGAAAAACCTCATGTTAACCTTTTTATGCGTCGACCATTGTTGTGTCGACCTTTCATTCGGATACCAATTCTGTTACAGTGAAAGCCATGCCACAAATATTTTGAAGAGGATTAGTGACTGAGGGGTTCCCGTGTGCCGTGTCTCATTTTCTCTACATCAGGTCTCTCCTGCAGGAAGTGCTGCTTTCCCTGGAATGGCTCAAAGTGTGATCAGACAGGATCTGACAGACTGCCCAGCAATCCCCTTATCCTTTCTAATTCCCAGGCCGTTCCTAAATCAAATATGCTGTATTGCCAGTGCACAGTGATTAACATAGCATACATACCTAGTCCCACGAACCGCTGCACAATATATCGCCACCCCCCTTCAGCTATAATATACCCCCAAAATCAGCTACAGACTATACCCCCACCTCCCAAAGCAAGCAACAGAATATACCCCCCACTCCCAGTCAGCTACACAATATACCCCAACCTCCCCAAGTCAGCTACGGACTATTACCCCACTTCCCATGGCCAGCAACAAAATATACCCCCACCTCCCAGTCAGCCACAGAATATCCCCCGTCAACTATAATATACCCGCACTTCCCAAAGCAAGCAACAGAATATACCCGCACCTCCCAGTCAGCTACAGAATATACCCCCCCTGTCAACTATAATATACCCCCACGTCCCCAGTCAGCTACAAAATATACCCCCACGTTCCCAGTCCGCTACAGAATATACCCCCACGTCCCCAGTCCGCTACAGAATATACCCCCACGTCCCCAGTCAGCTACAGAATATACCGCCACGTCCCCAGTCAGCTACAGAATATACCCGCACCTCCCAGTCAGCTACAGAATATACCCCCCCGTCAACTATAATATACCCCCACTTCCCAAAGCAAGCAACAGAATATAGCCGCACCTCCTAGTCAGCTACAGAATATACCCACCCAAGTCAACTATAATATACCCCCACGTTCCCAGTCCGCTACAGAATATACCCACCCAAGTCAACTATAATATACCCCCACGTTCCCAGTCCGCTACAGAATATACCCCCACATCCCCAGTCCGCTACAGAATATACCCCCACGTCCCCAGTCCGCTACAGAATATACCCCCACGTTCCCAGGCAGCTACAGAATATACCCCCACGTTCCCAGGCAGCTACAGAATATACCCCCACGTTCCCAGTCAGCTACAGAATATACCCCCAACCCAGCTACATAATATACCTCCACCCCCCTAGTCAGCTATAACAGTTAGTAACAGAGGTAAAAATAAAAAAAAATGCATTATATAAATTGGGTATTTTATTGGGTATTCTATACATAGAAATTTATAATAAAACCTATATAAAGCAAATGAGAGCGGATTGCATGGTCTCCGGGGAGTTATTAGGACACCACTCGCAGACACCCTCCAGTTGTATACAGAAGTACTAATGACTCGTCTGCCTTCAAAAGCACCTGACGTACAGAACAAAACACTGGCTGCTGACGCTGAACAGCCTGCGCTGATACCCGCTGGCAGGTCCTATGTGCTGTTTGGACTCAGGCCCAGATGTATTAAGCCTTAAAAAGTGGAGCGTGATAATGTACCAACAAATCTGCTTCTAACTCATCTTTCAAACACATCCTGTAACATGACAGTTAGGCGCTGATTGGCCAGAACTTTATCACTCTCCACTTTAGCACTTTTTAAGGCTTAATACATTCGGGCATCAGTGATTTTCATGCACAATTATTCCTATGAAGTCCAGGTTGTAAAATAAGTGCTGAGCTTTACTGTTATTCCACTAATGCATGGAGGGTAACAGGCCGAGACGAGAGTTGAGACTAGCAGGTCCGAGATGAGACGAGAGTTGAGACTAGCAGGTCCGAGATGAGACGAGAGTTGAGACTAGCAGGTCCGAGATGAGACGAGAGTTGAGACTAGCAGGTCCGAGATGAGACGAGAGTTGAGACTAACAGGCCGAGATGAGACGAGAGTTGAGACTAACAGGCCGAGATGAGACGAGAGTTGAGACTAGCAGGCCGAGATGAGACGAGAGTTGAGACTAGCAGGCCGAGATGAGACGAGAGTTGAGACTAGCAGGCTGAGTTGAGACTAGCAGGTCCGAGATGAGACGAGAGTTGAGACTAGCAGGTCCGAGATGAGACGAGAGTTGAGACTAGCAGGCCGAGATGAGACGAGAGTTGAGACTAGCAGGCCGAGATGAGACGAGAGTTGAGACTAGCAGGCCGAGATGAGACGAGAGTTGAGACTAGCAGGCCGAGATGAGACGAGAGTTGAGACTAGCAGGCCGAGATGAGACGAGAGTTGAGACTAGCAGGCCGAGATGAGACGAGAGTTGAGACTAGCAGGCCGAGATGAGACGAGAGTTGAGACTAACAGGCCGAGATGAGACGAGAGTTGAGACTAGCAGGCCGAGATGAGACGAGAGTTGAGACTAGCAGGCCGAGATGAGACGAGAGTTGAGACTAGCAGGCTGAGTTGAGACTAGCAGGTCCGAGATGAGACGAGAGTTGAGACTAACAGGCCGAGATGAGACGAGAGTTGAGACTAGCAGGCCGAGATGAGACGAGAGTTGAGACTAGCAGGCCGAGATGAGACGAGAGTTGAGACTAGCAGGCCGAGATGAGACGAGAGTTGAGACTAGCAGGCTGAGTTGAGACTAGCAGGCCAAGATGAGACGAAAGTTGAGACTAGCAGGCTGAGTTGAGACTAGCAGGTCCGAGATGAGACGAGAGTTGAGACTAGCAGGTCCGAGATGAGACGAGAGTTGAGACTAGCAGGTCCGAGATGAGACGAGAGTTGAGACTAGCAGGTCCGAGATGAGACGAGAGTTGAGACTAACAGGCCGAGATGAGACTAACAGGCCGAGATGAGACTAACAGGCCGAGATGAGACTAACAGGCCGAGATGAGACTAACAGGCCGAGATGAGACTAACAGGCCGAGATGAGACTAAAGGGCCCCATACACTACTACGATATGTCTGATGACTGAAGTCGGAGTCGATTTCCCTTGAACTCTCCCGGGAGCGGTTCCATACGATTTGGAACATGTGTGCTTTTTTTTTTTTGCATGCGATATGTCATGCGATTTATCGCAATGCATTCACATGTACCATTAGATATATCTGATGGGCTGGATTAGGGTGCTAGGGGGGCTGGGCCAAATAGCATATAAATAGCAGCAGCCATTTTAGCCCTGTGCACACTGCTGCTCTGTGAATAGTGAGGCTGGTTTATACCTTCTGAGCGTTCCACATTGCTACCGTGCTTTGCTTTGTTTGGTTTTTCTGAACAAAGTGCTCTTTATCCTGTTCTGTGATGGATTCCTACAGGTATCAACTTCTGTTAGCCTATGGCTATATGAAGCTGAACCGTGACAGGGATCTGAAACAGAAGAGGTTGAGGTCTGCTTGGAGCAAGGAGTGGCTGCTGAAGAGGGGGACTCTCTCTCACATGTCGCTCCTGACAGAGATTAGGGATAATAACCCTGAAGATTATCGCAACTACCTTCGAATGGATGACGATATCTTCCAGGAGTTGCTGGGCCTTGTGACTCCCTACATAGAGAGGCAGGACACCAAGATGCGGAGGGCCATCCCGGTTGAGGAGAGGCTGACTGCTACGCTGAGGTTCCTGGCTACAGGGCGATCGTTGGAGGACATGAAGTTCGGGACCCTCATCTCCCCCCAGGCTTTGGGTCGGATAATCCCTGACACCTGCAAGGCCATTGTGAAGGTGCTGCAGGACCAGTATTTAAAGGTAAATAAAATACACAGCACACCTGTTTAGTTACTTAAACGGTTTATAGAAAAAAAGTAGTTTTTTTTGTTTTTGTTTTAAACAATTGTGCAATATGAGCTATGCAATGATTTGCCAACATGGCACACACAAATATAAAACATGACATCACAATTTGGATATATATATGTTATAAAATAGATAAAATTATTAAATAACAATTAATTTTACTTTGAATTCCCAATAAATAGGGTGCAGTACTTTCACTCCTAAGATGGAGGCTATATGGTGTTTTGGACACAGCTTTGATTGGGAGAATACACACATGCTGTAAAGTGCAGAATGAATGGGCCCGACCCCATTATTACACACCTTCAGCATGCGTGTATCCTCCGCCAAAAATCTGCCCCCAAAACATATAACCTATACCGCACCATATTTATTGGGAATTATAAGATGCCCACAAAATTGCAAACTGGGGCATGTCCTCCTATGCCTCCAGCATAGAGTATATGGCTGAGGAGCAGGTGGGTGGGGCAGTAGGCTGTTGTTGGGTGGATGAGTAGGCTGTTGGGTGGGCGGAATAGGCTGTGGTTGGGTGGTCGGAATAGGATGGGTTTGGGTGGGAGGAGCAGTGAGAGGAAGGCGGTCGAACAGTACGACACTGTCATGTAGTTGCGCTTTTCGGGCCTTGTTAATCATCTTTAAATTTAGACGCTCAATCTGCTCCGCTTGCCCAGGTGGCAGGTTGCGCATGGCAGATGCCAAGAATCCCCCAAATCTTGTGTAGTAGTCAGGGGGCTGGGCAAGTCTTGCCTTGATCTCCTCAAAGATGAGGTCTTCGCCCTCCTGGCCGGTGTTTTTTTTTTGGGGGGGGGGGTTCTCTTCCGGGGGCGCAGCGGAGGAGCTGGTGCTGCAGAGGTATCAGGGGTAGCTGGTGCTTCAGGGGTCGTATCTTGAGTCTGGGATTCCTCGGTATCCAGGATGAGACTGAGGTCTGGCGTGGTGGGAATCTCCACACTTCCACTCTGTATTAGATTTAAAAAAAAAAATAAAAAAAATTCACTGTATAAATATTAAGAATTTACTTACCGATAATTCTATTTCTCGTAGTCCGTAGTGGATGCTGGGAACTCCGTAAGGACCATGGGGAATAGCGGCTCCGCAGGAGACTGGGCACAAATAGAAAGCTTTAGTACTACCTGGTGTGCACTGGCTCCTCCCCCCATGACCCTCCTCCAAGCCTCAGTTAGGATACTGTGCCCGGACGAGCGTACACAATAAGGAAGGATTTTGAATCCCGGGTAAGACTCATACCAGCCACACCAATCACACCGTATAACTTGTGATCTGAACCCAGTTAACAGTATGATAACAGAGGAGCCTCTAGAAAAGATGGCTCACTACAACAATAACCCGATTTAGTTAACAATAACTATGTACAAGTATTGCAGACAATCCGCACTTGGGATGAGCGCCCAGCATCCACTACGGACTACGAGAAATAGAATTATCGGTAAGTAAATTCTTATTTTCTCTGACGTCCTAGTGGATGCTGGGAACTCCGTAAGGACCATGGGGATTATACCAAAGCTCCAAAACGGGCGGGAGAGTGCGGATGACTCTGCAGCACCGAATGAGAGAACTCCAGGTCCTCCTCAGCCAGGGTATCAAATTTGTAGAATTTAGCAAACGTGGTTGCCCCTGACCAAGTAGCTGCTCGGCAAAGTTGTAAAGCCGAGACCCCTCGGGCAGCCGCCCAAGATGAGCCCACTTTCCTTGTGGAATGGGCTTTTACAGATTTAGGCTGTGGCAGGCCTGCCACAGAATGAGCAAGCTGAATTGTACTACAAATCCAACGAGCAATAGTCTGCTTAGAAGCAGGAGCACCCAGCTTGTTGGGTGCATACAGGATAAACAGCGAGTCAGATTTTCTGACTCCAGCCGTCCTGGAAACATATATTTTCAGGGCCCTGACTACGTCCAGCAACTTGGAGTCCTCCAAGTCCCTAGTAGCCGCAGGTACCACAATAGGCTGGCTCAGGTGAAACGCTGAAACCACCTTAGGGAGAAAATGAGGACGAGTCCTCAATTCTGCCCTATCCGTATGAAAAATTAGGTAAGGGCTTTTATAGGATAAAGCCGCCAATTCTGACACGCGCCTGGCTGACGCCAGGGCCAACAGCATTACCACTTTCCATGTGAGATATTTTAAGTCCACAGTGGTGAGTGGTTCAAACCAATGTGATTTTAGGAACCCCAAAACCACATTGAGATCCCAAGGTGCCACTGGAGGCACAAAAGGAGGCTGTATATGCAGCACCCCTTCGACAAACGTCTGAACTTCAGGAACTGAAGCCAGTTCTTTTTGGAAGAAGATCGACAGGGCCGAAATTTGAACCTTAATGGACCCTAATTTTAGGCCCATAGACAGTCCTGTTTGCAGGAAATGCAGGAACCGACCCAGTTGAAATTCCTCTGTAGGGGCCTTCCTGGCTTCGCACCACGCAACATATTTACGCCAAATACGGTGATAATGCAGCACGGTTACATCCTTCCTGGCTTTGATCAGGGTAGGGATGACTTCATCCGGAATGCCTTTTTCCTTCAGGATCCGGCGTTCAACCGCCATGCCGTCAAATGCAGCCGCGGTAAGTCTTGAAACAGACAGGGTCCCTGCTGGAGCAGGTCCCTTCGTAGAGGTAGAGGCCACGGGTCCTCCGTGAGCATCTCTTGAAGTTCCGGGTACCAAGTCCTTCTTGGCCAATCCGGAGCCACGAGTATAGTCCTTACTCCTTTCCTTCTTATGATTCTCAGTACCTTGGGTATGAGAGGCAGAGGAGGGAACACATACACTGACTGGTACACCCATGGTGTTACCAGAGCGTCCACAGCTATTGCCTGAGGGTCCCGTGACCTGGCGCAATACCCGTCTAGTTTTTTGTTGAGGCGGGACGCCATCATGTCCACCTTTGGTTTTTCCCAACGGTTCACAATCATGTGGAAGACTTCTGGGTGAAGTCCCCACTCTCCCGGGTGGAGGTTGTGCCTGCTGAGGAAGTTTGCTTCCCAGTTGTCCACTCCCGGAATGAACACTGCTGACAGTGCTATCACATGATTTTCCGCCCAGCGAAGAATCCTTGCAACTTCTGCCATTGCCCTCCTGCTTCTTGTGCCGCCCTGTCTGTTTACGTGGGCGACTGCCGTGATGTTGTCTGACTGAATCAGCACCGGCTGACCTTGAAGCAGAGGTCGTGCTAGGCTTAGAGCATTGTAGATGGCCCTTAGCTCCAGGATATTTATGTGAAGTGATGTCTCCAGGCTTGACCACAAGCCCTGGAAATTTCTTCCTTGTGTGACTGCTCCCCAGCCTCTCAGGCTGGCATCCGTGGTCACCAGGACCCAGTCCTGAATGCCGAATCTGCGGCCCTCTAGAAGATGAGCACTCTGCAACCACCACAGAAGAGACACCCTTGTCCTTGGGGACAGGGTTATCCGCTGATGCATCTGAAGATGCGATCCGGACCATTTGTCCAGCAGATCCCACTGGAACGTTCTTGCGTGGAATCTGCCGAATGGAATCGCTTCGTAGGAAGCTACCATCTTTCCCAGGACTCTTGTGCATTGATGCACTGAGACTTGCCCTGGTTTCAGGAGGTTTCTGACTAGGTCGGATAACTCCCTGGCTTTTTCCTCCGGAAGGAACACCTTTTTCTGGACTGTGTCCAGAATCATCCCTAGGAACAGAAGACGTGTCGTCGGAATCAGCTGCGATTTTGGGATATTTAGAATCCAGCCGTGCTGCCGTAGCACTACCTGAGATAGTGCTACTCCGACTACTAACTGTTCTCTGGATCTTGCCCTTATCAGGAGATCGTCCAAGTAAGGGATAATTAAAACGCCTTTTCTTCGAAGAAGAATCATCATTTCGGCCATTACCTTGGTAAAGACCCGGGGTGCCGTGGATAATCCAAACGGCAGCGTCTGAAACTGATAGTGACAGTTTTGTACCACAAACCTGAGGTACCCTTGATGAGAAGGGTAAATGGGGACATGGAGGTAGGCATCTTTGATGTCCAGAGACACCATAAAGTCCCCCTCTTCCAGGTTCGCGATCACTGCTCTGAGTGACTTGAACCTTTGTATGTAAGTGTTCAAGGATTTCAGATTTAAAATAGGTCTTACCGAGCAGTCCGGCTTCGGTACCACAAACAGCGTTGAATAATACCCCTTCCCTTGTTGCAGGAGGTGTACCTTGATTATCACCTGCTGGGAATACAGCTTGTGAACTGCCTCCAAAACTGCCTCCCTGTCGGAGGGAGACGTTGGTAAAGCAGACTTCAGGAACCGGCGAGGGGGAGACGTCTCGAACTCCAATTTGTACCCCTGAGATACTACTTGAAGGATCCAGGGGTCCACTTGCGAGTGAGCCCACTGCGCGCTGAAATTCTTGAGACGGGCCCCCACCGTGCCTGAGTCTGCTTGTAAGGCCCCAGCGTCATGCTGAGGACTTGGCAGAAGCGGGGGAGGGCTTTTGTTCCTGGGAATTGGCTGTCTGTTGCAGTCTTTTTCCCCTTCCTCTGCCCCGGGGCAGAAAAGAGGAACCTTTTGCCCGCTTGCCCTTATGGGGACGAAAGGACTGAGCCGGATAAGACGGCGTCTTTTTATGTTGAGAGGCGACCTGGGGTAAAAATGTGGATTTCCCAGCAGTTGCCGTGGCCACCAGGTCCGATAGACCGACCCCAAATAACTCCTCCCCTTTATAAGGCAATATTTCCATATGCCGTTTAGAGTCCGCATCACCTGACCACTGTCGCGTCCATAATCCTCTTCTGGCAGAAATGGACAGCGCACTCACTCTTGATGCCAGAGTGGAAATATCCCTCTGTGCATCTCGCATATATAGAAATGCATCTTTTAAATGCTCTATAGTCAACAATATACTGTCCCTATCCAGGGTATCAATATTTTCAGTCAGGGAATCCGACCAAGCCACCCCAGCGCTGCACATCCAGGCTGAGGCGATTGCTGATCGCAGTATAACACCAGTATGTGTGTATATACTTTTTAGGATATTTTCCAGTTTTCTGTCACCTGGTTCCTTGTGGGCTGCCGTATCAGGAGACGGTAACGCCACTTGTTTTGATAAGCGTGTGAGCGCTTTATCCACTCTAGGGGGTGTTTCCCAACGCGCCCTAACCTCTGGCGGGAAAGGGTATAATGCCAATAACTTTTTAGAAATTATCAGTTTTTTATCGGGGGAAACCCACGCTTCATCACACACCTCATTTAATTCGTCTGATTCAGGAAAAACTACAGGTAGTTTTTTCACACCCCACATAATACCCTTTTTAGTGGTACTTGCAGTATCAGAAATGTTTAACACCTCTCTCATTGCCGTGATCATGTAACGTGTGGCCCTACTGGAAGTCACGTTTGTCTCCTCACCGTCGACACTGGAGTCAGTATCCGTGTCGACGTCAGTATCCACCACCTGAGGTAACGGCCTTTTTAGAGCCCCTGATGGTTTCTGAGACGCCTGGACAGGGACTAGCTGATTAGTCGGCTGTCTCATGTCATCAACTGTCTTTTGTAAGGAGCTGACACTGTCACGTAAATCCTTCCATAAAGCCATCCACTCAGGTGTCGACTCCCTAGGGGGTGACATCTCTATTATAGGCAATTGCTCCGCCTCCACATCATTTTCCTCCTCATACATGTCGACACAAACGTACCGACACACAGCACACGCACAGGGAATGCTCTGATAGAGGACAGGACCCCACTAGCCCTTTGGGGAGACAGAGGGAGAGTATGCCAGCACACACCAGAGCGCTATATATAGATATAGGGACAACCTTATATAAGTGTTTCTCCCTTATAGCTGCTGTATTGTTAATAACCCGCCAATTAGTGCCCCCCTCTCTTTTTTACCCTGTTTCTGTAGTGCAGGACTGCAGAGGAGAGTCAGGGAGACGTCCTTCCAGCGGAGCTGTGAGGGAAAATGGCGCCTGTGTGCTGAGGAGATAGGCTCCGCCCCCTTCTCGGCGGCCTTTCTCCCGCTTTTTGTGAAAATCTGGCAGGGGTTAAAATTCATCCATATAGCCCAGGGGCTATATGTGATGTATTTTTAGCCAGCCAAGGTGTTTCTATTGCTGCTCAGGGCGCCCCCCCCCCAGCGCCCTGCACCCTCAGTGACCGGAGTGTGAAGTGTGCTGAGAAGCAATGGCGCACAGCTGCAGTGCTGTGCGCTACCTTGTGGAAGACAGGATGTCTTCTGCCGCCGATTTGCCGGACCTCTTCTTGCTTCTGGCTCTGTAAGGGGGCCGGCGGCGCGGCTCTGGGATCGAGCTCCAAGGCTGGGCCTGTGATCGGTCCCTCTGGAGCTAATGGTGTCCAGTAGCCTAAGAAGCCCAATCCACTCTGCACGCAGGTGAGTTCGCTTCTTCTCCCCTTAGTCCCTCGATGCAGTGAGCCTGTTGCCAGCAGGTCTCACTGAAAATAAAAAACCTAAACTAAAACTTTCACTAAGCAGCTCAGGAGAGCCCCTAGTGTGCACCCTTCTCGTTCGGGCACAAAAATCTAACTGAGGCTTGGAGAAGGGTCATGGGGGGAGGAGCCAGTGCACACCAGGTAGTACTAAAGCTTTCTATTTGTGCCCAGTCTCCTGCGGAGCCGCTATTCCCCATGGTCCTTACGGAGTTCCCAGCATCCACTAGGACGTCAGAGAAACATGTTTTAATTATTTATTTCTATTTTTTTTTATAGCTCCCTGCAAGTACATCTGAATGGCAAGCCGTGGCAGAGGAGTTTGCCATCACCTGGCAATTTCCTAACTGTGGGGGAGCGATAGATGGCAAACACATCCGCATCAACCCTCCTGCAAACAGCAGATCCCTTTATTATAATTATAAAGGGTATTTCTGCATCGTGCTGATGGCGGGTGTAGTACGGTATGCCGGCACTCGGGCTCCCGGTGACCAGCATACCGGCGCCGGGAGCCCGACCGCCGGCATACCGACAGCGGGGCGAGCGCAAAGGAGTCCTTTGCGAGCTCGGAGGCGCGCTACGCGCGCCACACTATTTTATTCTCCCTCCAGGGGGGTCGTGTACCCCCACGAGGGAGAATAGCTGTCGGTATGCCGGGTGTCGGGATTTCGGCGCCGGTATACTGTGCGCCGGGATCCCGACATTCGGCATACTAAAGACCACCCCTAATGGCAGTGGTGAATGCCAACTATGAATTCATCTTCACCGACGCTGGCAAAAACGGACGTGCATCAGACGATGGGTCGCTGAAGAATACCACCTTCTATGAGCGGCTCACCACAAAGACCCTGAACTTGTCATATAGGGAGCAAACCAAGCACGGCCTCAATTTTGTTTTCGTGGCTGATGAGGCATTCGCACTCCACAAGAACATTATGAAGCCGTACCCCCAAAGGCACCTGACAAGGGAGAAGCGCATCTACAATTATAGGCTATCCCGGGCATGACGAATTGTAGAGAACACCTTTGGCATCCTGTCTAGCCGCTTCCGCATATTCCTAACGGCTATCAATTTGCAGGCAGAGAAGATAGACTGGGTGGTGACTGCGTGCTGTGCCCTGCATAACTATTTGCACAGCAAAACCACCCAGCATAGGACACAGCCCAGAGGAGCGCCAGGAGACCAAGACCCAGAACACCCAGAGGAGACTTCACCATTTCCCTCTGTGGAACCACCTCCACTCCATGGCGAGTCTACGGGCAAAACAGGTCAGGGACGAGTACCTGGCCTATTTTAACGGGGTGGGTGCAGTCGATTGGCAGGAGGACCACATTTAAAGTGTACTGCGTTGGACTGATGATTGAACTTGCAAAAACTTTTAAAAACTTATTAAAAAAAATAAGAATTTACTTACCGATAATTCTATTTCTCGGAGTCCGTAGTGGATGCTGGGGTTCCTGAAAGGACCATGGGGAATAGCGGCTCCGCAGGAGACAGGGCACAAAAGTAAAGCTTTACGATCAGGTGGTGTGCACTGGCTCCTCCCCCTATGACCCTCCTCCAAGCCTCAGTTAGGTACTGTACCCGGACGAGCGTACACAATAAGGAAGGATTTATGAATCCCGGGTAAGACTCATACCAGCCACACCAATCACACCGTACAACCTGTGATATAAACCCAGTTAACAGTATGATAACAGAAGAGCCTCTAAAAGATGGCTCCCTACAACAATAACCCGAATTAGTTAACAATAACTATGTACAATTATTGCAGATAATCCGCACTTGGGATGGGCGCCCAGCATCCACTACGGACTCCGAGAAATAGAATTATCGGTAAGTAAATTCTTATTTTCTCTATCGTCCTAGTGGATGCTGGGGTTCCTGAAAGGACCATGGGGATTATACCAAAGCTCCCAAACGGGCGGGAGAGTGCGGATGACTCTGCAGCACCGAATGAGAGAACTCCAGGTCCTCCTTAGCCAGAGTATCAAATTTGTAAAATTTTACAAACGTGTTCTCCCCTGACCACGTAGCTGCTCGGCAAAGTTGTAATGCCGAGACCCCTCGGGCAGCCGCCCAAGATGAGCCCACCTTCCTTGTGGAGTGGGCCTTTACAGATTTAGGCTGTGGCAGGCCTGCCACAGAATGTGCAAGTTGGATTGTGCTACAGATCCAACGAGCAATCGTCTGCTTAGACGCAGGAGCACCCATCTTGTTGGGTGCATACAATATAAACAACGAGTCAGATTTTCTGACTCCAGCTGTCCTTGCAATATATATTTTCAATGCTCTGACAACATCCAGTAACTTGGAGTCCTCCAAGTCACTTGTAGCCGCAGGCACTACAATAGGCTGGTTCAGATGAAATGCTGACACCACCTTAGGGAGAAAATGCGGACGAGTCCGCAGTTCTGCCCTGTCCGAATGGAAAATCAGATATGGGCTTTTGTAAGATAAAGCTGCCAGTTCTGACACTCTCCTGGCCGAAGCCAGGGCTAGTAGCATGGTCACTTTCCATGTGAGATATTTCAAATCCACATTATTTAGTGGTTCAAACCAATGAGATTTGAGAAAGTCCAAAACAACATTGAGATCCCACGGTGCCACTGGGGGCACCACAGGAGGCTGTATATGCAGCACTCCCTTAACAAAAGTCTGGACTTCAGGAACTGAAGCCAATTCTTTCTGGAAGAAAATCGACAGGGCCGAAATTTGAACCTTAATAGATCCCAATTTGAGACCCATAGACAATCCTGATTGCAGGAAATGTAGGAATCGACCCAGTTGAAATTCCTCCGTCGGAGCACTCCGATCCTCGCACCACGCAACATATTTTCGCCAAATGCGGTGATAATGTTGCGCGGTTACTTCCTTCCGTGCTTTAATCAAAGTAGGAATGACTTCTTCCGGCATGCCTTTTTCCTTTAGGATCCGGCGTTCAACCGCCATGCCGTCAAACGCAGCCGCGGTAAGTCTTGAAACAGACAGGGACCCTGCTGAAGCAAGTCCCTTCTCAGAGGTAGAGGCCACGGATCTTCCGTGATCATCTCTTGAAGTTCCGGGTACCAAGTTCTTCTTGGCCAATCCGGAACCACTAGTATCGTTCTTACGCCTCTTTGCCGTATAATTCTCAATACTTTTGGTATGAGAGGCAGAGGAGGAAACACATATACCGACTGGTACACCCAAGGCGTTACCAGCGCGTCCACAGCTATTGCCTGCGGATCTCTTGACCTGGCGCAATACCTGTCCAGTTTTTTGTTGAGGCGAGACGCCATCATGTCCACCATTGGTCTTTCCCAACGGGTTACCAGCATGTGGAAAACTTCTGGATGAAGTCCCCACTCTCCCGGGTGAAGGTCGTGTCTGCTGAGGAAGTCTGCTTCCCAGTTGTCCACTCCCGGGATGAACACTGCTGACAGTGCTATCACATGATTTTCCGCCCAGCGAAGAATCCTTGCAGCTTCTGCCATTGCACTCCTGCTTCTTGTGCCGCCCTGTCTGTTCACATGGGCGACTGCCGTGATGTTGTCCGACTGGATCAACACCGGCTTTCCCTGAAGCAGAGGTTCTGCCTGGCTTAGAGCATTGTAGATTGCTCTTAGTTCCAGAATGTTTATGTGAAGAGACGTTTCCAGGCTCGTCCACACTCCCTGGAAGTTTCTTCCTTGTGTGACTGCTCCCCAGCCTCTCAGGCTGGCGTCCGTGGTCACCAGGATCCAATCCTGTATGCCGAATCTGCGGCCCTCCAATAGATGAGCACTCTGTAACCACCACAGAAGAGATACCCTTGTCCTTGGAGACAGGGTTATCCGCTGGTGCATCTGAAGATGCGACCCTGACCATTTGTCCAACAGATCCCTCTGGAAAATTCTTGCGTGGAATCTGCCGAATGGAATTGCTTCGTAAGAAGCCACCATTTTTCCCAGGACTCTTGTGCATTGATGTACAGACACCTTTCCTGGTTTTAGGAGGTTCCCGACAAGCTCGGATAACTCCTTGGCTTTTTCCTCCGGGAGAAAAACCTTTTTCTGAACCGTGTCCAGAATCATCCCTAGGAACAACAAACGTGTTGTCGGAATTAACTGGGATTTTGGAATATTCAGAATCCACCCGTGCTGTTTTAGCACTTCTTGAGACAGTGCTAATCCCATCTCTTTCTCGCAAATGTGACCAACGCTCCACTTATATGAATAATACGGGGGTGGCAGCAGTACGAGTGAGAGGCTAAACCCAAATGCCTCCAATGATTGGCATATGTCAAGGAAATTACACAACTGCGCCTGCATGCATATAGAATGACATAAATGTGTGATTTGAAAAAGAGAAATCACAGCACTGTATTTGTAAAATTAACTGACATTTATTCTTATGAAAAATGAAGAGTGAAAAATATATATATAAATAAAAATTGAAACAAAGGAAGATGCAAAAACAAAAACAAAAAAACACCTTTTAATACAGGTAAAATATATGTCAGAATATTTATATGATAATCGGTCAGACTAATCTTCCTGCACCTTTATAATATTGGAAAAACTTTGAAAAAAAACTTTGTAAAAAGACTTGAAAAAATAGTAAAGTTCCAAATGTCTGGTGTGAATAGAGTGTGGCGTCCCACCTCTTTTCCACCTTGTTGTGGCTGGTTAAGTAGTATACTGCAGATAAGGTAGATATCTCTGGATAATAGGGGAATGTTCAACTTCCAAGTATAGCCCAGTGGTGATAATAATTGTGAATCCCAGTGGAGGCAAGATCTTATTTTGTAGCTGCTGTGTGGTTGCGGGGTACCCCAACGTCGGTAAAAGTGGGATAAGGTAATCAGGGAAGAAGGTACAAAAGAACCCCGGACTCCCCGCTAATTCTCTCCGTTATATTCAGCCGGAGGCGCCTGCACTCACAGGTGTCTGCCGACCGCTATGACGGGGGGACGCGGTCATGCCACTGGGGGGAAGGTAACACTGACTTCGGGACCCACAAGGGGACTGTCCGTCGTGAACCTTCCCTCCTGCGGGGTCAAATACCTTTTTCTCCTGCGCTTGATCCCGACGTGTACTATCCCTGTTCTCTTCTTTCTTCCTTCGGCCTGTTTTCTCGGTGTTCCGCTTGTTGGTCTGTCCCCTCTCAGCCGCGCGGCTCCGTTCTACCTTCACGGGATCACTGGTCTGTGCGGTTTTGTTCCGTCCAGATCTCCTTCTCGGTCTTGCAGTGTTTTATAGTAGTATAGTCTATTATGAAGGTAGTGATGTGTTGATATGCTATTTCTCCAACGCGTATCGACCCGTCTGGGTCTTCCACAGTGTTGTTATAGAAAATGATTCTACTAATACTTCTATTAGTAGAATCATTTTCTATAACAACACTGTGAACACACAATCATTTCTCAGTATCCAAGTTTTCCTTATTATTTATCTATTTATTTATTTATTGATTATTCAATATTTTTATTTTTATTTTTATTATTTTTTCATTATTATTATTATTATTATTTTTTCTATTTCCAATTTCATTCTTTCGCTTTATAATTTTCTCCATATTAATACAACCAATATCATAACCCGCAGCAAAAACTATAACATAGCGACTGCCCTGTCGTTTCAAGCACAAAAAACCATTATATACTACCATTTCTGCAGCAATAGTTAAAATAATTAGAGCTTTATACTTTTTTATTTAAAATTCATTTCATCTAACTCCTCCCACTTTTTCTAAATTTATCCATTCATTATAATGAATTTATATTGTAATTTTTCTACTATCTATATCAAATACCATAATATAGGAGCAAACAGGTGGTTTTCTTGTTATATACTTTTCTTAATTAATATGTTATTACATACAGCCATTTAGTATCTATAATCACTCAGACTAGATTCAATTTAGTCATGTAACAACTCCGTAGATACAATTGTATCCAGCACCACAGAGAAAACATGGACACTCCCATTATGATGTCACAATGAACTATGGGCATAAAAAGCCCTCAAATAAGATGGCGGACACGGACTCCCTGAGGAAGACCCAGACGGGTCGATACGCGTTGGAGAAATAGCATATCAACACATCACTACCTTCATAATAGACTATACTACTATAAAACACTGCAAGACCGAGAAGGAGATCTGGACGGAACAAAACCGCACAGACCAGTGATCCCGTGAAGGTAGAACGGAGCCGCGCGGCTGAGAGGGGACAGACCAACAAGCGGAACACCGAGAAAACAGGCCGAAGGAAGAAAGAAGAGAACAGGGATAGTACACGTCGGGATCAAGCGCAGGAGAAAAAGGTATTTGACCCCGCAGGAGGGAAGGTTCACGACGGACAGTCCCCTTGTGGGTCCCGAAGTCAGTGTTACCTTCCCCCCAGTGGCATGACCGCGTCCCCCCGTCATAGCGGTCGGCAGACACCTGTGAGTGCAGGCGCCTCCGGCTGAATATAACGGAGAGAATTAGCGGGGAGTCCGGGGTTCTTTTGTACCTTCTTCCCTGATTACCTTATCCCACTTTTACCGACGTTGGGGTACCCCGCAACCACACAGCAGCTACAAAATAAGATCTTGCCTCCACTGGGATTCACAATTATTATCACCACTGGGCTATACTTGGAAGTTGAACATTCCCCTATTATCCAGAGATATCTACCTTATCTGCAGTATACTACTTAACCAGCCACAACAAGGTGGAAAAGAGGTGGGACGCCACACTCTATTCACACCAGACATTTGGAACTTTACTATTTTTTCAAGTCTTTTTACAAAGTTTTTTTCAAAGTTTTTCCAATATTATAAAGGTGCAGGAAGATTAGTCTGACCGATTATCATATAAATATTCTGACATATATTTTACCTGTATTAAAAGGTGTTTTTTTGTTTTTGTTTTTGCATCTTCCTTTGTTTCAATTTTTATTTATATATATATTTTTCACTCTTCATTTTTCATAAGAATAAATGTCAGTTAATTTTACAAATACAGTGCTGTGATTTCTCTTTTTCAAATCACACATTTATGTCATTCTATATGCATGCAGGCGCAGTTGTGTAATTTCCTTGACATATGCTAATCCCATCTCTAGCTGTTCTCTGGACCTTGCACTTATTAGGAGATCGTCCAAGTATGGGATAATTAATACGCCTTTTCTTCGAAGAAGAATCATCATCTCGGCCATTACCTTGGTAAAGACCCGAGGTGCCGTGGACAATCCGAACGGCAGCGTCTGAAACTGATAGTGACAGTTCTGTACGACGAACCTGAGGTACCCCTGGTGTGAGGGGTAAATTGGAACGTGGAGATACGCATCCTTGATGTCCAAGGATACCATAAAGTCCCCTTCTTCCAGGTTCGCTATCACTGCTCTGAGTGACTCCATCTTGAACTTGAACTTCTTTATGTACAGGTTCAAGGACTTCAGATTTAGAATAGGTCTTACCGAGCCATCCGGCTTCGGTACCACAAATAGAGTGGAATAATACCCCTTTCCTTGTTGTAAAAGAGGTACCTTGACTATCACCTGCTGAGAGTACAGCTTGTGAATGGCTTCCAAGACCGTCACCCTGTCGGAGGGGGACGTTGGTAAAGCAGACTTCAGGAAACGGCGAGGTGGATTCGTCTCTAGTTCTAACCTGTACCCCTGAGATATTATCTGCAGGATCCAGGGATCTACCTGCGAGTGAGCCCACTGCGCGCTGAAATTCTTGAGACGACCCCCCACCGCCCCCGAGTCCGCTTGAGAAGCCCCAGCGTCATGCTGAGGCTTTTGTAGAAGCGGGGGAGGGCTTCTGTTCCTGGGAAGGAGCTGCCTGTTGCTGTCTCTTCCCCCTTCCTCTGCCTCGTGGCAGATATGAATATCCCTTTGCTCTCTTGTTTTTAAAGGAACGAAAGGGCTGCGGTTGAAAAGTCGGTGTCTTTTTCTGTTGGGGAGTGACTTGAGGTAAAAAGGTGGATTTCCCGGCTGTAGCCGTGGCCACCAAATCCGATAGACCGACACCAAATAACTCCTCCCCTTTATACGGCAAAACTTCCATATGCCGTTTTGAGTCCGCATCGCCTGACCACTGTCGCGTCCATAAACTTCTTCTGGCCGAAATGGACATAGCACTTACCCGTGATGCCAGTGTGCAGATATCCCTCTGTGCATCACACATATAAAGAAATGCATCCTTTATTTGCTCTAAAGACAGTAAAACATTGTCCCTATCCAGGGTATCAATATTTTCAATCAGGGACTCTGACCAAGCTACCCCAGCACTGCACATCCAGGCTGTCGCTATAGCTGGTCGTAGTATAACACCTGTATGTGTGTATATACTTTTTTGGATATTTTCCATCCTCCTATCTGCTGGATCTTTAAGTGCGGCCGTCTCAGGAGAGGGTAACGCCACTTGTTTTGATAAGCGTGTGAGCGCCTTGTCCACCCTAGGAGGTGTTTCCCAGCGCGCCCTAACCTCTGGCGGGAAAGGGTATAAAGCCAATAACTTCTTTGAAATTAGCATTTTTTTATCGGGGGCAACCCACGCTTCATCACACACCTCATTTAATTCTTCTGATTCAGGAAAAACTATAGGTAGTTTTTTTACACCCCACATAATACCCTGTTTAGTGGTACCTGTAGTATCAGCTATATGTAACGCCTCCTTCATTGCCAAAATCATATAACGTGTGGCCCTACTGGAAAATACGGTTGATTCGTCACCGTCACCACTAGAATCAGTGCCTGTGTCTGGGTCTGTGTCGACCGACTGAGGCAAAGGGCGTTTTACAGCCCCTGACGGTGTTTGAGGCGCCTGGACAGGCACTAATTGATTGTCCGGCCGTCTCATGTCGTCAAACGACTGCTTTAGCGTGTTGACACTATCCCGTAATTCCATAAATAAAAGCATCCATTCTGGTGTCGACCCCCTAGGAGGTGACATCCCCATATTTGGCAATTGCTCCGCCTCCACACCAATATCGTCCTCATACATGTCGACACACACGTACCGACACACAGCAGACACACAGGGAATGCTCTTAACGAAGACAGGACCCCACTAGCCCTTTGGGGAGACAGAGGGAGAGTTTGCCAGCACACACCAAAAGCGCTATATATGACAGGGATAGCCTTATAATAAGTGCTCCCTGTATAGCTGCTTTAATAATATATTTTTGCCACAATTTTGCCCCCCCCTCTCTTTTTTACCCTGTTTCTGTAGTGCAGTGCAGGGGAGAGCCTGGGAGCCGTCCTGACCAGCGGAGCTGTGTAAGGAAAATGGCGCTGTGTGCTGAGGAGATAGGCCCCGCCCCTTTTATGGCGGGCTCGTCTCCCGCTCATTAGTGGATTCTGGCAGGGGTTAAATATCTCCATATAGCCCCCGGAGGCTATATGTGAGGTATTTTTAGCCAAATTAGGTTTTCATTTGCCTCCCAGGTCGCCCCCCTCCCAGCGCCCTGCACCCTCAGTGACTGCCGTGTGAAGTGTGCTGAGAGGAAAATGGCGCACAGCTGCAGTGCTGTGCGCTACCTTTAGAAGACTGAGGAGTCTTCTGCCGCCGATTCTGGACCTCTTCTCGTTTCAGCATCTGCAAGGGGGCCGGCGGCGAGGCTCCGGTGACCATCCAGGCTGTACCTGTGATCGTCCCTCTGGAGCTAATGTCCAGTAGCCAAGAAGCCAATCCATCCTGCACGCAGGTGAGTTCACTTCTTCTCCCCTAAGTCCCTCGTTGCAGTGATCCTGTTGCCAGCAGGACTCACTGTAAAATAAAAAAACCTAAGCTAAACTTTTCTAAGCAGCTCTTTAGGAGAGCCACCTAGATTGCACCCTTCTCGGCCGGGCACAAAAATCTAACTGAGGCTTGGAGGAGGGTCATAGGGGGAGGAGCCAGTGCACACCACCTGATCGTAAAGCTTTACTTTTGTGCCCTGTCTCCTGCGGAGCCGCTATTCCCCATGGTCCTTTCAGGAACCCCAGCATCCACTAGGACGATAGAGAAATATATACTTACAGATACAAAGATAGTTCACCCTCTTCAGGCTCTGGTGTGGCAGTCCGAGGGAGGGAGGTGAAACCTGTCCGGGTAGCCTCCTGGTCCAGGACAAACTCCAGCATGGGGTAGTACCAGAGCGAGGTCTTGTAAACCTGGGAGGAACCAGCACAAGATCTTTTGGACTGTTCCATTTTCTTGTGTTCTTTGAGGAACACCATACGCAGGTTCTGTATCTTTTTCTTTGTGTCCGATGCTGACCAGGACTGGGTAAAGGACCTGCTGTACTCCACTAGCTCCTCCAAAGCCGCATTCCGCCGCACTTTATCTGAATAACCCTTATTATTATTATTACCAGTTATTTATATAGCGCACACATATTCCGCAGCGCTGTACAGAGAATGTTTCCCCTTTCACATCAGTCCCTGCCCCAGTGGAGCTTACAATCTATATTCCCTATCACATGTACACACAGACACATTCACGCTAGGGTTAATTTTGTTGGGAGCCAATTAACCTACCAGTATATTTTTGGATTGTGTGAGGAAAATAAGAATTTACTTACCGATAATTCTATTTCTCGGAGTCCGTAGTGGATGCTGGGGTTCCTGAAAGGACCATGGGGAATAGCGGCTCCGCAGGAGACAGGGCACAAAAGTAAAGCTTTCCGATCAGGTGGTGTGCACTGGCTCCTCCCCCTATGACCCTCCTCCAAGCCAGTTAGGTACTGTGCCCGGACGAGCGTACACAATAAGGGAGGAATTTTGAATCCCGGGTAAGACTCATACCAGCCACACCAATCACACCGTACAACTTGTGATCAAAACCAGTTAACAGTATGATAACAGAGGAGCCTCTGAAAGATGGCTTCTTAACAATAACCCGAATTAGTTAACAATAACTATGTACAATTATTGCAGATAATCCGCACTTGGGATGGGCGCCCAGCATCCACTACGGACTCCGAGAAAGAGAATTATCGGTAAGTAAATTCTTATTTTCTCTATCGTCCTAGTGGATGCTGGGGTTCCTGAAAGGACCATGGGGATTATACCAAAGCTCCCAAACGGGCGGGAGAGTGCGGATGACTCTGCAGCACCGAATGAGAGAACTCCAGGTCCTCCTTAGCCAGAGTATCAAATTTGTAAAATTTTACAAACGTGTTCTCCCCTGACCACGTAGCTGCTCGGCAAAGTTGTAATGCCGAGACCCCTCGGGCAGCCGCCCAAGATGAGCCCACCTTCCTTGTGGAGTGGGCCTTTACAGATTTAGGCTGTGGCAGGCCTGCCACAGAATGTGCAAGTTGGATTGTGCTACAGATCCAACGAGCAATCGTCTGCTTAGACGCAGGAGCACCCATCTTGTTGGGTGCATACAATATAAACAACGAGTCAGATTTTCTGACTCCAGCTGTCCTTGCAATATATATTTTTAATGCTCTGACAACGTCCAGTAACTTGGAGTCCTCCAAGTCACTTGTAGCCGCAGGCACTACAATAGGCTGGTTCAGATGAAATGCTGACACCACCTTAGGGAGAAAATGCGGACGAGTCCGCAGTTCTGCCCTGTCCGAATGGAAAATCAGATATGGGCTTTTGTAAGATAAAGCTGCCAGTTCTGACACTCTCCTGGCCGAAGCCAGGGCTAGAAACATGGTCACTTTCCATGTGAGATATTTTAAATCCACCTTTTTTAGTGGTTCAAACCAATGAGATTTTAGAAATTCCAAAACCACATTGAGATCCCACGGTGCCACTGGAGGCACCACAGGAGGCTGTATATGCAGCACTCCCTTAACAAAAGTCTGGACTTCAGGAACTGAAGCCAATTCTTTTTGAAAGAAAATCGACAGGGCCGAAATTTGAACCTTAATAGATCCCAATTTGAGACCCATAGACAATCCTGATTGCAGGAAATGTAGGAATCGACCCAGTTGAAATTCCTCCGTCGGAGCACTCCGATCCTCGCACCACGCAACATATCTTCGCCAAATGCGGTGATAGTGTTGCACGGTTACTTCCTTCCTTGCTTTAATCAAAGTAGGAATGACTTCTTCCGGCATGCCTTTTTCCTTTAGGATCCGGCGTTCAACCGCCATGCCGTCAAACGCAGCCGCGGTAAGTCTTGAAACAGACAGGGACCCTGCTGAAGCAAGTCCCTCCTTAGAGGTAGAGGCCACGGATCTTCCGTGATCATCTCTTGAAGTTCCGGGTACCAAGTCCTTCTTGGCCAATCCGGAACCACTAGTATCGTTCTTACGCCTCTTTGCCGTATAATTCTCAATACTTTTGGTATGAGAGGCAGAGGAGGAAACACATACACCGACTGGTACACCCAAGGCGTTACCAGCGCGTCCACAGCTATTGCCTGCGGATCTCTTGACCTGGCGCAATACCTGTCCAGTTTTTTGTTGAGGCGAGACGCCATCATGTCCACCATTGGTCTTTCCCAACGGGTTACCAGCATGTGGAAGACTTCCGGATGAAGTCCCCACTCTCCCGGGTGAAGGTCGTGTCTGCTGAGGAAGTCTGCTTCCCAGTTGTCCACTCCCGGGATGAACACTGCTGACAGTGCTATCACCTGATTCTCTGCCCAGCGAAGAATCCTTGCAGCTTCTGCCATTGCACTCCTGCTTCTTGTGCCGCCCTGTCTGTTCACATGGGCGACTGCCGTGATGTTGTCCGACTGGATCAACACCGGTTTTCCTTGAAGCAGAGGTTCTGCCTGGCTTAGAGCATTGTAGATTGCTCTTAGTTCCAGAATGTTTATGTGAAGAGACGTTTCCAGGCTCGTCCACACTCCCTGGAAGTTTCTTCCTTGTGTGACTGCTCCCCAGCCTCTCAGGCTGGCGTCCGTGGTCACCAGGATCCAATCCTGTATGCCGAATCTGCGGCCCTCCAATAGATGAGCACTCTGCAACCACCACAGAAGAGATACCCTTGTCCTTGGAGACGGGGTTATCCGCTGGTGCATCTGAAGATGCGACCCTGACCATTTGTCTAACAGATCCCTCTGGAAAATTCGTGCATGGAATCTGCCGAATGGAATTGCTTCGTAAGAAGCCACCATTTTTCCCAGGACTCTTGTGCATTGATGTACAGACACCTTTCCTGGTTTTAGGAGGTTCCTGACAAGCTCGGACAACTCCTTGGCTTTTTCCTCCGGGAGAAAAACCTTTTTCTGAACCGTGTCCAGAATCATCCCTAGGAACAGCAGACGAGTTGTCGGCATTAACTGGGATTTTGGAATATTCAGAATCCAGCCGTGTTGTTTTAGCACTTCTTGAGACAGTGCTAATCCCCTCTCTAGCTGTTCTCTGGACCTTGCCCTTATTAGGAGATCGTCCAAGTATGGGATAATTAATACGCCTTTTCTTCGAAGAAGAATCATCTCGGCCATTACCTTTGTAAAGACCCGAGGTGCCGTGGACAATCCGAACGGCAGCGTCTGAAACTGATAGTGACAGTTTTGTACAACGAACCTGAGGTACCCCTGGTGTGAGGGGTAAATTGGAACGTGGAGGTACGCATCCTTGATGTCCAAGGACACCATAAAGTCCCCTTCTTCCAGGTTCGCTATCACTGCTCTGAGTGACTCCATTTTGAACTTGAACTTCTTTATGTACAGGTTCAAGGACTTCAGATTTAGAATAGGTCTTACCGAGCCGTCCGGCTTCGGTACCACAAATAGAGTGGAATAATACCCCTTTCCCTGTTGTAGAAGAGGTACCTTGACTATCACCTGCTGAGAGTACAGCTTGTGAATGGCTTCCAAAACCGTCTCCCTTTCGGAGGGGGACGTTGGTAAAGCAGACTTCAGGAAACGGCGAGGCGGATCTGTCTCTAGTTCCAACCTGTACCCCTGAGATATTATCTGCAGGATCCAGGGATCTACCTGCGAGTGAGCCCACTGCGCGCTGAAATGCTTGAGACGACCGCCCACCGCCCCCGAGTCCGCTTGAGAAGCCCCAGCGTCATGCTGAGGCTTTTGTAGAAGCGGGGGAGGGCTTCTGTTCCTGGGAAGGAGCTGCCTGTTGGTGTCTCTTCCCCCTTCCTCTGCCTCGTGGCAGATATGAATATCCCTTTGCTCTCTTGTTTTTAAAGGAACGAAAGGACTGCGGTTGAAAAGTCGGTGTCTTTTTCTGTTGGGGAGTAGCTTGAGGTAAAAAGGTGGATTTCCCGGCTGTAGCCGTGGCCACCAAATCTGATAGACCGACTCCAAATAACTCCTCCCCTTTATACGGCAAAACTTCCATATGCCGTTTTGAGTCCGCATCGCCTGACCACTGTCGCGTCCATAAACTTCTTCTGGCCGAAATGGACATAGCACTTACCCGTGATGCCAGTGTGCAGATATCCCTCTGTGCATCACGCATATAAAGAAATGCATCCTTTATTTGCTCTAAAGACAGTAAAACATTGTCCCTATCCAGGGTATCAATATTTTCAATCAGGGACTCTGACCAAACTACTCCAGCACTGCACATCCAGGCTGACGCTATAGCTGGTCGTAGTATAACACCTGTATGTGTGTATATACTTTTTTGGATATTTTCCATCCTCCTATCTGTTGGATCTTTAAGTGCGGCCGTCTCAGGAGAGGGTAACGCCACTTGTTTAGATAAGCGTGTGAGCGCCTTATCCACCCTAGGAGGTGTTTCCCAGCGCGCCCTAACCTCTGACGGGAAAGGGTATAAAGCTAATAACTTCTTTGAAATTAGCATCTTTTTATCGGGGGCAACCCACGCTTCATCACATACATCATTTAGTTCTTCTGATTCAGGAAAAACTATAGGTAGTTTTTTCACACCCCACATAATACCGTTTAGTGGTACCAGTAGTATCAGCTAAATGTAACGCCTCCTTCATTGCCAAAATCATATAACGTGTGGCCCTACTGGAAAATACGGTTGATTCGTCACCGTCGCCACTGGAATCAGTGCCTGTGTCTGGGTCTGTGTCGACCGACTGAGGCAAAGGGCGTTTTACAGCCCCTGACGGTGTTTGAGGCGCCTGGACAGGCACTAACTGATTGTCCGGCCGTCTCATGTCGACAAACGACTGCTTTAGCGTGTTGACACTATCCCGTAATTCCATAAATAAAGGCATCCATTCTGGTGTCGACCCCCTAGGAGGTGACATCCCCATATTTGGCAATTGCTCCGCCTCCACACCAATATCGTCCTCATACATGTCGACACACACGTACCGACACACAGCAGACACACAGGGAATGCTCTTAACGAAGACAGGACCCCACTAGCCCTTTGGGGAGACAAAGGGAGAGTTTGCCAGCACACACCAAAAGCGCTATATATGACAGGGATAGCCTTATAATAAGTGCTCCCTGTATAGCTGCTTTTATAATATAATTTTTGCCACTATTTTGCCCCCCCTCTCTTGTTTTACCCTGTTTCTGTAGTGCAGTGCAGGGGAGAGACCTGGGAGCCGTCCTGACCAGCGGAGCTGTGTAAGGAAAATGGCGCTGTGTGCTGAGGAGATAGGCCCCGCCCCTTTTCCGGCGGGCTCGTCTCCCGCTCTTTAGTGTATTCTGGCAGGGGTTAAATATCTCCATATAGCCCCGGAGGCTATATGTGAGGTATTTTTTAGCCAAATAGGTTTTCATTTGCCTCCCAGGGCGCTCCCCTCCCAGCGCCCTGCACCCTCAGTGACTGCCGTGTGAAGTGTGCTGAGAGGAAAATGGCGCACAGCTGCAGTGCTGTGCGCTACCTTTAGAAGACTGAGGAGTCTTCTGCCGCCGATTCTGGACCTCTTCATGTTTCAGCATCTGCAAGGGGGCCGGCGGCGAGGCTCCGGTGACCATCCAGGCTGTACCTGTGATCGTCCCTCTGGAGCTGATGTCCAGTAGCCAAGAAGCCAATCCATCCTGCACGCAGGTGAGTTCACTTCTTCTCCCCTAAGTCCCTCGTTGCAGTGATCCTGTTGCCAGCAGGACACACTGTAAAATAAAAAACCTAAGCTAAACTTTCTCTAAGCAGCTCTTTAGGAGAGCCACCTAGATTGCACCCTTCTCGGCCGGGCACAAAAATCTAACTGGCTTGGAGGAGGGTCATAGGGGGAGGAGCCAGTGCACACCACCTGATCGGAAAGCTTTACTTTTGTGCCCTGTCTCCTGCGGAGCCGCTATTCCCCATGGTCCTTTCAGGAACCCCAGCATCCACTAGGACGATAGAGAAACCGGAGTACCCGGAGGAAACCCACGCAAGAACAGGGAGAATATACAAACTCCGCACAGATAGGGCCATGTTATATATTTATATATATGTTATATATTTTGTGTTTAAAAATGGTTTTACTTAAGGTACATGGTTAAATGGTTATATGGTTAAATTTGGTTAAGACATGGTTTAAAAACTAAGGGTTTTTTTTTCATTTTCAAAATGGTTTAAAAATATACTTTCAAAATGTTTTGATATATGCCTCAATTTGGATAATATATGGTTTTAAAATAAAGTTATTTTTTTGAAAATAGTTTCCTCATTACCCAAACATCAATGGTGCAGCATTGGGGTAGTGGCGGGGAAAACACATGGCCATTAGGGGGTCTTAAAATGACTTTGGGCCCACAGAAATTAATAAAATGTGAACAATAGAATACATTGGTGAACAGTGATATTGGTGGTCAGTGTGGATTAAATACATACTTGAGGCTATGTGAAATCCAATCAAATCGGATATATCAAGCTCTCCTCCTGCTGCGTCGCTGCTGCCGCTGATGGGAGTGTCCTGAGAATGCCAGTCAAACTTCCTACAATATATTACATGCGATATATCGCAGGGACGGAAAAAAAAACCACACCTTTTTCCATACAATTCCATGCGATTACGATATATCACGAGTGCAGCACTTGCGACCTAGGGGATCCGACACGACACTCACGGGAACGCGGATCGGATCGGATGGAAAACACATACGATGTGATATAACGGACTGAATGGTCGAAATCGCAGGAAATCGTCTATTATCGTTCTAGTGTATGGGGCCCTTAACAAGCCGAGACGAGACTAACAGGCCGAGACGAGACTAACAGGCCGAGACGAGACTAACAGGCCGAGACGAGACTAACAGGCCGAGACTCTTGGACCGAGTCTTTAAACCACAAGTGTAGACAGATTGAACCAGCATCTTTAACCTTTTGGGCGCTGGGTAGAGTCACATGTGAAGTCTGGCAAAGTGTACATTAGCAGCTGGGAGATCCCCTACAGATGTCAGGAAGGATGGTTTGGGGGAGCAGTACAGTATTTTGAGCTGAACGGATGGGTACAGTGGGCAGCATTGGTACACTATAAGCACACAATACAATACCGAGTATGAAAATAGACAACGGTTACAGGATATGAAGTCAATATAGCAACTAATAAGCAAATTAGGAGTTCCAGGCTTTATAGATCGACAGGAAAGCGCAACCTGGGGATTTGGAGACTGGAATTATTACAATGAGAGGAATTCAATTGTATTTGGGCGTGTCTAAGTAAAGAGCGCCCGACCGGCGATATTCCATTGTTCGGCGAGTGCCGTAGGTGGGCATTACTTATTGTGCCAAAATGCACCAATATTAGATGTGTAAAGTGGCAGTTTGGGTGACCAAAAACCCGACATTTCACATATTTCTGCTCTCACCTCAGGAGGTAGTAAGCAGAAATAATGGGCGCCCAGGTCCAAGTCACCTGAATAGATACGGGCACCCAGAAACAATTAACCCCACCCCAAATGTGTCACCGCTCCCAAATCTCATGACCACTAGGCCCTTTACCTGGCCGCGCCGACATGTGGAGGTCACTGGCGTTTCCTTGTAACGCCGGCCTTAGGAGATGGGGAACTTCCACGTGAGAAGCGATAGCTGTAAACACACACGTGGATGGATTATAAAGCATGTGTAGGTATGTAAAGAATTTAGAGCTATAAGTATTTCAGCTGCTGGAAAGAGTTAAATCATAACACGGAAACCAGATGTTGGGCTCTATAAGAAGGAAATATTAATCATATTCAAACAAACCCTGGAAACAAAGAGTCTAGGGAATGAGGGGCGAGCAGGGTCAGGAACTAGCATTTATGGGATAATGTATAAATACATAGACCCTTATTAACACTGCAGAACCAGGCGGGCAGCAGCCATAACCTGGCCTTATAAAACATCAGGCTCAGCTTGTGTGCAAGTTATATCCGTACAGTCCCCACCCCAAGGAGGGAAGTGTCCCAGCTATGATAAGACTTCCGCAATATGTACATGGAAGTAAACAATCGCCACCTCCTGCTGTGTGACACGGACTCGCTCACAGAAAATACATAAACCTCACATTGTGATTGTCACGCAGAGACTTAATACATCTGCCCCAATGTGTGTAAAAACATTAGTTTGCTGAAAAACACTATCATCATATTTTTTCTCCATAAAACGTACATTTGATACCTTTTAAGGGGTATGGGACTCCAGGTCGACACCAAAAAGGTCACTATTGACCTCAACACTTCCACCGAGATCATGATCAGGTAACATGGTGGTCTGAGGGCCACACGGTCCTGTGACATGGGGGGTCATTCCGAGTTGTTCGCTCGTTATTTTTTTCTCGCAACGGAGCGATTAGTCGCTAATGCGCATGCGCAATGTCCGCAGTGCGACTGCGCCAAGTAAATTTACTATGCAGTTAGGTATTTTACTCACGGCATTACGAGGTTTTTTCTTCGTTCTGGTGATCGTAGTGTGATTGACAGGAAGTGGGTGTTTCTGGGCGGAAACTGGCCGTTTTATGGGTGTGTGTGAAAAAACGCTGCCGTTTCTGGGAAAAACGCGGCAGTGGCTGGAGAAACGGAGGAGTGTCTGGGCGAACGCTGGGTGTGTTTGTGACGTCAAACCAGGAACGACAAGCACTGAACTGATCGCACTGGCAGAGTAAGTCTCGAGCTACTCAGAAACTGCACAGAGAAGTCTTTTCGCAATATTGCGAATCTTTCGTTCGCAATTTTGATAAGCTAAGATTCACTCCCAGTAGGCAGCGGCTTAGCGTGTGCAAAGCTGCTAAAAGCAGCTTGTGAGCGAACAACTCGGAATGACCCCCATTGTCACCAGGATCAGCAATTTTGTCAGTGTTTAGTATCTTAAGGTCCCAACTCTATCTCTTCTTGATCACGTGGAATTACGGAGCAGTTGAGCGGCAATAGATGAAAAGCTGCGATAGGAGCGCGGCCACACTGAGTGAAGCCAGATAAGTATTACAGCATGTGAGCGGCCAGAGGTAGATTTTACACTGTGGATAACAGCTCTCTTCTAATCCAGGCACACAGCGTCTACGCATCCATCATATCACAAGATAAAAGGAGCAGCAAGTACAGTATATACAATACTGGGAAATATCCTGCCTGCAGAAATCCGGCTCTTCATCCTGCCAGCATGACGTCAGTCCACAGAATCCAACCAGTTTAATAAAGATAAATACGTGTTGATTAATGTAACACCTTCTCTGACAGCCGAGAACAAGGAAAAGTGATAAAAAGTTAGGAAAGGGTGCGTTATACAAGTTTTGGGTGTGGATCATTGGGTCAAACAGGGTGTAGTATGTGATGCTGGCGGCCAGCATGCCGGTGCCGGAATCCCGACCGCCAGCATACTGACAGCTGGGCGAGCGCAAATGAGCCCCTTGCGGGCGCTATCTATTTTCCCTCCAGGGGGGTCGTGGACCCCCAAGAGGGAGAAAAGATGTCGGTATGCCGGCGGTCAGGATTCCGGCGCCAGTATGCTGGTCGTGGGGAGCCCGGCCGCCGGTAACTTGAAGACCACCCGGATTAACAGTAACTAGGTCGACAGTCACTAGATAGACACCTGAAATAGGTCGACATGAACAAAGGTTGACATGAGTTTCTTGTGGGGGGTTTTGTGTCGTTTTCATCGTAAAGCGACCGGGAACCCCAATTAGTGCACCGCTCCGCTCGCCATGCTTCGGGTAAGGTTACCGTTCCCAAATGTAGTCCACGTGGATCGTAAAGTATGAAAAAGTAAGAAAAAAAAATAAGATTTTACTTACCGATAAATCTATTTCTCATAGTCCGTAGTGGATGCTGGGGACTCCGTCAGGACCATGGGGAATAGCGGCTCCGCAGGAGACAGGGCACAAAAGCAAGCTTTTAGGATCACATGGTGTGTACTGGCCCCTCCCCCTATGACTCTCCTCCAAGCCTCAGTTAGGTACTGTGCCCGGACGAGCGTACACAATAAGGAAGGATCTTGAATCCCGGGTAAGACTCATACCAGCCACACCAATCACACCGTACAACTTGTGATTTGAACCCAGTTAACAGTATGATAACAATGAAGTAGCCTCTAAAAAAGATGGCTCACAACAATAATAACCCGATTTTTTTGTAACAATAACTATGTACAAGTAATGCAGACAATCCGCACTTGGGACGGGCGCCCAGCATCCACTACGGACTATGAGAAATAGATTTATCGGTAAGTAAAATCTTATTTTCTCTAACGTCCTAGTGGATGCTGGGGACTCCGTCAGGACCATGGGGATTATACCAAAGCTCCCAAACGGGCGGGAGAGTGCGGATGACTCTGCAGCACCGAATGAGAGAACTCCAGGTCCTCCTCAGCCAGGGTATAAAATTTGTAGAATTTAGCAAACGTGTTTGCCCCTGACCAAGTAGCTGCTCGGCAAAGTTGTAAAGCCGAGACCCCTCGGGCAGCCGCCCAAGATGAGCCCACCTTCCTTGTGGAATGGGCATTTACAGATTTTGGCTGTGGCAGGCCTGCCACAGAATGTGCAAGCTGAATTGTACTACAAATCCAACGAGCAATAGTCTGCTTAGAAGCAGGAGCACCCAGCTTTTTGGGTGCCTACAATATAAACAGCAAGTCAGACTTTCTGACTCCAGCCGTCCTGGAATTATATATATATATATACATATATATATATATATATACATATATATATATATATATATATATATATATATTTTCAGGGCCCTGACAACGTCTAGCAACTTGGAGTCCTCCAAGTCCCTAGTAGCCGCAGGCACCATAATAGGTTGTTTCAGGTGAAACGCTGACACCACCTTAGGAAGAAACTGGGGACGAGTCCGCAGTTCTGCCCTGTCCGAATGGAAAATCAAATATGGGCTTTTGTAAGACAAAACCGCCAATTTTGACAATCGCCTGGCCGAGGCCAGGGCCAACAGCATGGTCACTTTCCATGTGAGATATTTCAAATCCACAGATTTGAGTGGTTCAAACCAATATGATTTGAGGAATCCCAACACTACGTTGAGATCCCACGGTGCCACTGGAGGCACACAAGGGCTGTATATGCAATACTCCCTTGACAAACGTCTGGACTTCAGGAACTGAAGCCAATTCTTTCTGGAAGAAAATCTATAGGGCCGAAACTTGAACCTTAATGGACCCCAATTTGAGGCTCATAGACACTCCTGTTTGCAGGAAGTGCAGAAATCGACCTAGTTGAAATTTTTTCGTGGGGCCCTCCTGGCCTCACCCACGCAACATATTTTTACCACATGTGGTGATAACGTTGTGCGGTCACCTCCTTCCTGGCTTTGACCAGGGTAGGTATGACCTCTTCCGGAATGCCTTTTCCCTTAGGATCCGGCGTTCAAACCGCCATGCCGTCAAACGCAGTCGCGGTAAGTCTTGGAACAGACAAGGTCCCTGCTGGAGCAGGTCCTTTCTTAAAGGCCGATGCCACGGTTCCTCTTGGAACAGACATGGTACTTGCTGAAAGCAAATCCCTTCTTAGCTCCCGAGGCCATTAGTCCTCTGTGAGCATCTCTTGAAGTTCCGGTTACCAAGTCCCTCTTGGCCAATCCGGAGCCACGAGTATAGTTCTTACTCCTCTATGTCTTATAATTCTCAATACCTTGGTTATGAGAAGCAGAGAAGGGAACACATACACCGACTGTTACACCCACGGTGTTACCAGGACGTCCACAGCTATCGCTTGAAGGTCTCGTGACCTGGCGCAATACCTGTCCCATTTTTTTGTTCGGGCGGGACGCCATCATGTCCACCTTTGGTCTTTCCCAACGGTTCACAATCATGCGGAAAACTTCCCGATGAAGTTCCCACTCTCCCGGGTGGAGGTCGTGCCTGCTGAGGAAGTCTGCTTCCCAGTCGTCCACTCCCGGAATGAACACTGCTGACAGTGCTATCACATGATTTTCCGCCTAGCGAAAAATCCTTGCAGTTTTGCCACTGCCCTCCTGCTTCTTGTGCCGCCCTTTCTGTTTACGTGGGCGACTGCCGTGATGTTATCCCACTGGATCAATACCGGCTGACCTTGAAGCAGAGGTCTTGCTAAGCTTAGAGCATTATAAATTTGCTCTTAGCTCCAGTATATTTATGTGGAGAGAATTCTCCAGACTTGATCACACTCCTTGTGTGACTGCTCCCCAGCCTCTCAGGCTGGCCTCCGTGGTCACGAGCATCCAATCCTGAATGCCGAATCTGCGGCCCTCTAGAAGATGAGCACTCTGTAATCACCACAGGAGAGACACCCTTGTCCTTGGATATAGGGTTATCCGCTGATGCATCTGAAGATGCGATCCGGACCATTTGTCCAGCAGATCCCACTGAAGAGTTCTTGCGTGAAATCTGCCGAATGGAAGCGCTTCGTAATAAGCCACCATTTTTACCAGGACTCTTGTGCAATGATGCACTGACACTTTTCCTGGTTTTAGGAGGATCCCGATTAGCTCGGATAACTCCCTGGCTTTCTCCTCTGGGAGAAACACCTTTTCCTGGACTGTGTCCAGAATCATCCCTAGGACCAGCAGACGTGTCGTCGGAACAACTGCGGTTTTGGAATATTTAGAATCCACCCGTGCTGTCGTAGAACTACTTGAGATAGTGCTACTCCGACCTCCAACTGTTCTCTGGACCTTGTTCTTATCAGGAGGTCGTCCATTTTCTTTGAAGACGAATCCTCCTTTCGGTCATTACCTTGGTAAGGACCCGGGGTGCCTTGGACAATCCAACGGCATCGTCTTGAAACTGATAGTGACAGTTCTGTACCACGAACCTGAGGTACCCTTGGTGAGAAAAGGCAAATTTTGGGACATGGAGGTAAGCATCCCTGATGTCCCGGGACACCATATAGTCCCCTTGTTCTTTGCTATCACTGCTCTGAGTGACTCCATCTGGATTTGAACCCTTGTAAGTGTTCAAATTTTTCAGATTTAGAATAGGTCTCACCTAGCCTTCAGTACCACCATATAGTGTGGAGTCATACCCCTTTCCTTGTTGTCGGAGGGGTAAATTTATCACCTGCTGGGAATACAGCTTGTGAATTGTTTTCAATACTGCCTCCCTGTCGGAGGGAGACATTGGTACAGCAGACTACAGGAACCTGCGAGGGGGGAAACCTCTCGACATTCCAATCTGTACCCCTTGGATACTACTTGTAGGATCCAGGGGTCCTGTACGGTCCCAGCGTCATGCTGAGAACTTGGTAGAAGCGGTGGAGGGCTTCTGTTCCTGGGAATGGGCTGCCTGCTGCAGTCTTCTTCCCTTTCCTCTATCCCTGGGCAGATATGACTCTTATAGGGACGAAAGGACTGAGGCTGAAAAGACGGTGTCTTTTTCTGCAGAGATGTGACTTAGGGTAAAAAACGGTGGATTTTCCAGCAGTTGCCCTGGCCACCAGGTCCCATGGACCGACCCCAAATAACTCCTCCCCTTTATACGGCAATACATCTTTGTGCCGTTTGGAATCTGCATCACCTGACCACGGTCGGGTCCATAAACATCTTCTTGCAGATATGGACATCGCATTTACTCTTGATGCCAGAGTGCAAATATCCCTCTGCGCATCTCGCATATATAGAAATGCATCCTTTAAATGCTCTATAGTCAATAAAATACTGTCCCTGTCAAAGGTATCAATATTTTTAGTCAGGGAATCCGACCAAGCCACCTCAGCTCTGCACATCCAGGCTGAGGCGATCGCTGGTCGCAGTATAACACCAGCATGTGTGTGTATACTTTTTAGGATATTTTTCAGCCTCCTATCAGCTGGCTCCTTAAGTACGGCCCTATCCGTAGATGGTACCGCCACTTGTTCTGATAAGCGTGTGAGCGCCTTATCCACCCTGAGGGGTGTTTCCCACCGCGCCTTAACTTCTGGCGGGAAAGGGTATACCGCCAATAATTTTCTATCGGGGGAAACCCACGCATCATCACACACTTCATTTAATTTATCTGATTCAGGAAAAACTACAGGTAGTTTTTTCACCTCACACATAATACCCTTTTTTGTGGTACTTGGAGTATCAGAAATATGTAACACCTCCTTCATTGCCCTTAACGTGTGGCCCTAAAAGAAAATACGTTTGTTTCTTCACCGTCGACACTGAAATCAGTGTCCGTGTCTGGGTCTGTGTCGACCGACTGAGGTAAATGGGCATTTTACAGCCCCTGACGGTGTTTGAGACGTTCCATAAATAAGCCATCCATTCCGGTGTCGACTCCCTAGAGAGTGACATCACCATTACAGGCAATTTGCTCCGCCTCCTCACCAATATTTACCTCATACATGTCGACACACACGTACCGACATACAGCACACACATAGGGAATGCTCTGATAGAGGACAGGACCCACTAGCCCTTTGGGGAGACAGAGGGAGAGTTTGCCAGCACACACCAAAACGCTATAATTATCCAGGGACAACCTTTATATAAGTGTTCCTTTTATAGCATTTTAATATATATACATATCGCCAAATCTGTCCCCCCCCTCTCTGTTTTAACCCTGTTTCTGTAGTGCAGTGCAGGGGAGAGCATGTGAGCCTTCCCACCAGCCTTTCTGTGAGGGAAAATGGCGCTGTGTGCTGAGGAGAATAGGCCCCGCCCCCTTTTCGGCGGGCTTCTTCTCCGGAGTTTTAGATATCTGGCAGGGGTTAAATACATCCATATAGCCTCAAGGGCTATATGTGATGTATTTTTCGCCATACAGGTATTATACATTGCTGCCCAGGGCGCCCCCCCCCAGCGCCCTGCACCCTCCGTGACCGCTGTGTGAAGTGTGCTGACAACAATGGCGCACAGCTGCAGTGCTGTGCGCTACCTGATGAAGACTGAGAGTCTTCTGCCGCCTGGTTCCGGACCTCTTCATCTTCAGCGTCTGCAAGGGGGGTCGGCGGCGCGGCTCCGGGACGAACCCCAGGGCGAGCCCTGTGTTCCGACTCCCTCTGGAGCTATGTCCAGTAGCCTAAGAATCCAATCCATCCTGCACGCAGGTGAGTTGAAAATCTCTCCCCTAAGTCCCTCGATGCAGTGAGCCTGTTGCCAGCAGGACTCACTGAAAATAAAGAACCTAAAAACTTTTTCTAAGTAACTCTTTAAGAGAGCCACCTAGATTGCACCCTTCTCGGCCGGGCACAAAAACCTAACTGAGGCTTGGAGGAGGGTCATAGGGGGAGGGGCCAGTACACACCATGTGATCCTAAAAGCTTGCTTTTGTGCCCTGTCTCCTGCGGAGCCGCTATTCCCCATGGTCCTGACGGAGTCCCCAGCATCCACTAGGACGTTAGAGAAAAAATGTAAAAAAAAAGTGAAAACCATGTCAACCTAGTGACCATGTCGACCAATAGTGGTCGACCTAATGAGTGTCGACCGGTTGAAGAGGGGAGAGAGGATGCTCGCACGGGGGCTCATGCAGAATTTGCACTTAATTCACAAGCGCAAGACATGTCCTGGAAAAAGCCTGCGTTGGCCGCACGATGCGTCCAGCAGGGCACGGAAATATATGTGCCTGCAGAGATTTCTATAGACTGTATACACCTTTACATGCAATAGCACTACACATGTAGCATACGTGATCTAATTTAACCATCTTTCATGTGTGTCATAAGTAAAACTTGGAGAAATAATTATATTCTGGTTGAAATAAAAATGGACCTATGCCTTAACTATAATAGAGGCAGCCGTACTCTGGGGAATATTATCCAGCCTGCATTCAGCAATGAGACCATTCCTTCCAAATCAGGACAACAGTACCGAGTGTTGGTGGCTACACTGCGTCTTTATATCCGTTCCACAAGTCACCCATTGTGGGAACATTAAACAGTAAAAAGGAAGCAGCTCCATAAATTCCAGCAGCGGGGCCACCATCAGATTTCACTCAGCTGCTGTATTGTCCTTGACCAAGGCATGCCCTGGGACGCCTCAGATCTCAGGATAGAAGCAGGACGGCAGGCAGGCAGCTGGTGTGACAGCGGTGGCATCTGTCTCTCTCCGGAGCGACAGGTGTGTGCCAGCTGAACACATATATGTCATCTGTCCTCTCACCGTGTGGAAGTGCAGCAAACCAACATCTCCTTTCTGCAGAATAATAATAATGTATTATACAAATACATGCACCAGGTTAATGGACGCGCACTCTCCTACTGGCTCCTTGGTTAATGGTACATAATTTTGCAAAAAAAAATCTTTCTCCACCTATACCAGGGGTGGGGAACCTGCAGCCATCCAGCTGCACGTTCTACACATCCCAGCATGCCCTGCAAAAGTTTTAACATGGCCAAATAACAAAACTGTAGCAGGGGATGCTTGTATGTGTAGTTCAAAAACAGCTGGAGGTCCAAAGGTTCCCCACCCCTGATCTATACAGACACAATAATTGAGTGGGGGGGGGGGGGGGGGGGGGGATCTAAAACTGCCAGCCAATTCAAGCAGCGGGTGTTACTCTGCACGCTAAGCCACAGAGGTGGACTATTCCTCACAGCTCTTGAAAATCACCAGTAAAAGTCGGCCTCTGGTGACACCCATTTATTCCGCAGTTTATGTGAAATCTGTGGGTTAGCGGGTGTTTACCCATGATTTACCACGCGTGGCAAAGGCTGTATTACTGAATAGCAGCAGGTGTGAAACTTGGGAGAGTAGCCTGCAGCTAACTGGAATGTAGGTATTGACAATATAAAAGAATGGCAAAGATGTCGACATACAGGATATCGACAGGTTCACAACGTCGACAATGACGTACGGTTTACATGGTCTAAGTAACATTATGAATGTTGACAGTCCTATTTGACCCTAACCGCAGCATAGGGTCAACATATGTTTATGTCACAATGCTGACATCAGGGCCGATTCGATAATTATTGCAGCGACCACCACTAGAGGGCGCCCAACGGCAGCAATTCCATTGTTCTGCCGTTTGGGCGCCAGGCAGCCTCGGAGGACACATTTTTCCTTGCAGCTTCCACAGGTGTGAGGAAAAACGTGTTCAAACGGGAGTTTGGACGCCCAAAGCAGGGAGTTTAGACGGGTTTAGCCGTTTTACACGGCTATACCCTGTCTGCTTGGGCGTGACATGCGCAATGTGCATGGGGTGCTTAAATACAACTGAATTGTGACAACTGTTTGGGCATCTAAAAAGTCTTGTTTAGACGGGTTTTTTTAGACACCCAAAACAATTAAATCTGCCCCATTATGGGTGAACATGACATTTAATTGGAATGTCAACATGGTGACTACATACCATAAAACAAACATCTTCTACAAATGAGCTGCAAATGACAATTACACACATGGCAATAACACAGCATGTACTCCCTCAACCCCCCCTATAATAATACAGATATCCTTTAGCATGCTCAACTTTCTGACAAATGAACAGACCCCAGTCATGGCCGGAGCAACACCGCTACTGTCTGACACACCGAACAGTCAGATAATGTCCAATATGGCCACCAACATATGTGGAACCAGACAGGACATTGAACCTGTGGGGGAACATATTTCCGTACACACATCAGTTTCTTTCAGCGATCTTGTTCAGAAAATGGCTGAATCGTTATACTCCACAAGTGTACCTACAATATTTAATATTTCTGTCATAGTATTAGGACTTGTACACATATCTGGGAAAGTAATTAGTAGTTTTTTTTATATAAGCAAAGTTGTATTTCATGTTTAGTGGCTCGTACTGAATCCTCTAGAAGTGCTCCTTACAGAGGAAAACACTCAGTGGCCATACACCTTTGTCATTTATAGACAGTATAGTCTTCACACGCTTATTAAACGGTCGAGTCACATTATTATAACCACTAGCTAATACCCAGAGTAACCACCGTGTGCAGCATGGACAGCAGCTAGACGGGCTGAACTGCCATTTTAGACACACGTCTGGTAGCCCCCAGGTTAATTTCAATGGTGAGCCGCTCCACTGCAGCGAGTCGGTCGGCCCTCACGCACCTTCCTAGCCGACGTTTACCTCTCACATCAATGGCACATGGTGCTCCGCAGTCGGTTACTCGCAATGGTGCCATTTGTCCAGTCACGATACACCATCACCACAGCAGCACGCAGATAGCTAACAAACTGCGCTGTGTCAGAAATACTGCCACCCTTGGCCCAAACGCCGATAATCATCCCTTTCTGCAACCCGGAATGAGTGATATGTGTACAGACAGACTATTGCACACCTTATATACACATGATGTACTTCATGGGCTACACGCTGCTGGCATCAAATGTAGGAGGCGGTCATTGTAATGTTACTCGATTGTGTCTATTGCAGGCTTTTGCGATGTGCAGTCTGAAATCAAGTGAAATCCTATCTGACCTTTCCACATTTAATGTGACCTCAACAACAATAAAATGCACGTGGATTTTCTTTTTTTCCCCAAAATAAAAAAAACTAGAATACCCTGGTTGCTATCCCATTCGTCCCTGCACTATAGTTTAAGGTCCATCAAACAGTGAGAACTCCTGAGCGACTTGGCAACAAAACAAAATGAAAGTTAACAGAAAATATCTAGGAGAAAATCTACTGTACCCTGGTTGCATAAGTATTCACATCCTTTCACACTGGGGCTGTAGCAGAGCTCCGAGGGAACCAACACATTCAAACTCCTGTTCAGAGGTAAGTAGCATACACCAGCATTGACCGTGATTATCACCAAATAGAGATCGGCTGTTCATGTAGGATTTTACTGCGCTTATCTTACATTATGCCGAGATGACCATGGACTACAAGGTCCATTCTGCAGGGTCAACAATCTCCAGAGAAGTACATCCAAGCCCATTTACATTCAATTACCAAATACGAAGTTAGAAAATGGTTGGCCTGAGGAGACCAAGGTTACATTTTGTGGTCTTAACCTAAAAAGATATATTTGGCATGAAACCAACACTGCTCATCACCAAAGGAGCACCAGACCTACTGTGACACCTCCAAATAATAATATATCTTGGCATGACACCTGCTGGACTCTCCCAGAAAGCTGGGGATGACGAGGAATTATTACACCTTCCAATAGGATAATGATCCAAAGCATACATCTAAGTCGGCCACGGGCCGGAAGCAGAAAAGGAAGATCCCAGTCTTGGTATGGTCCCAGACAGAGTCCAGACCTCAACGCCCATAGGAAGGATCTATCTTGGTCTCTTGCACTAGACATCTCATGGCCATTTGAACTTTAGTGCAGGATAGGATTACAAAGTCCAGCTGTGCAAAGTTGACAGACACTTACTCAAAAAGGACTCACTGGTAAAATATAGGCAAAAAGTGTCCCAATGCAGTATTTGTTTAGGGGTGTGCACATTTCAGCAAGCAGTGTATTACAGGTATTTTATTTTCACTTTTTCAAAAAGTTTCTTGCAGGACCAGTCATTTTTGTGGCTCACGTCGCACTGCCCAGCGGCTAGAAATGGCCTCATACACACTCGAATATAATTGACATCTGCCTAGAAAATGGCGGCCACTCCAGTCGAGGTGTTCTGGTCCAGCACTGCTGAGGCGAAAGGGTTAAACTGAAGGTGTTAAGTCTCAGCTGCTGAATAGGGGCAAAAGTAAAATGTGCCCAACGCATAGTAATATATATGTGCATTGCACCCAGAAGTATTAAGTCTCAGGCCGGGACTGCAATAGTGTGTCCGGCGAAGGCTGCACCAGCAGCCCGTGGATCAAGTAGCAGCCAATCAGAAAGACCCAGCCAGCAGCAACATTCATGGGCAGATGTATTAAGCCTGGAGAAGTGATAAAGCAGTGATAAGTGCAAGGTGATAACGCACCAGCCAATCGGCTCCAGTATGTAAATCGAAAGTTAGGAGCCGATTGGCTGGTGCGTTATCACCTTGCACATACATACATACAGATACACATAGGTGAGTGTGACACAGCAATATATACAGACACACTGGTGCGTGACACACAGCGAATATTATATATATATATATATATATATATATATATTATATATATATATATATATATATATATATATATACACACACATATACACATACATACACATACATATACATACATATACACACACACAGCAAGTGTTTCCCATTTCTGCAGAACACACATGGTGCAACACAGGGGTAATATGGTGCTGACAACTGCTGCCAGGTAGTACAGAATGGTGATTACAGGCAGGGTTACTGGCCATCACTCTTAGGGGGTAATTCAGACATGATTGCAGCAGCAAATTTGTTATCAGTTGGACAAAACCATGTGCACTGCAGGGAGGCAGATATAACATTTGCAGAGAGACTTAGATTTGGGTGGGTTATATTGTTTCTGTGCAGGGTCAATACTGGCCGCTTTATTTTTACACTGCAATTTAGATTTCAGATTGAACACACCCCACCCAATTCTAACTCTCTCTGCACATGTTATATCTGCCCCCCCTCCAGTGCACATGGTTTTGTCCAACTGATAACAAATTTGCTGCTGCAATCAGGTCTGAATTACCCACTTTGGCATAGGATGACTATATAGATGGCCCTGAGCCCCGGGCAGCTGGGGATGTGTGACCATAGGGGCTGCCTGTCTTTTACAAGCACTTGCTCGGTGGCCAGTTGCTGAGCCTATGACAGATGATCACCGCCCTGGCAGCCGAGCTGTACAGACAGAAAGCATTTAGTCCCGCTCAGCTGCACAGCAGTGTAACAAGTAATCTTTAGCACTTCAGGGGTTAACCCTCCTCTTTGGTCTCTTTTATCCGGTCACTTCCTCCATTAAAGTCAGTTTACACATAAACCCACATTTCAGGCCCACTAATGAGTCCGTGGGACACATCACCCAAACACCCTTTCTGCCACTGAAAGGACAGACTTTCAGACAATTAAAGGGGACAATGTGTGCGGGAAGAAGCGCAGCCTTTGTTTGTTTGGCACGGTCTAAAGCTGGCATCTAGCACTGCCAGCACATTCCTGGCACTCTCCCACCCGGGTATAACACAAACTGGTATTCTTAACCCGTCCTACTCCATACAAGGGCATTACACAAAACTACGACGTGGAGGAAGCACTATGCTAGCCTGTGTAGCGTAGCTTGTGCGAGTGTGTGTGTGTGTGTGTGTGTGTGTGTGTGTGTGTGTGTGTGTATATATATATATATATTATATATACATACACACACACACACACACATATACACACACACAAACAAAAAAACAACTGCGCTCAGTATATAGCCTTGAAGCAAACGTGTAATTAAGGGGCAGATGTATTATCCTGGAGAAGGCATAAGGAAGTGATAAACCAGTGATATGTGTACGGTGATAAATGCACCAGCCAGTCAGATCCTAACTGTTAATTTACATAATGGAGCCGATTGGCTGGTGCCTTTATCACCTTGCACATATCACTGGTTTATCACTTCCTTATGCCTTCTCCAGGTTATTACATCTGCCCCTGTATTCTTGATTCCATATAGAATCCGAGACTTTCTCTTTTCACGGTATAGGTTGTGTACCTATAAATACAACCTCACACCAAAGGATCACCCAAAATAGAGAGAATGGCCAAAGGCCACAATTAGATACCAAATTTACGTTTTATTAAAAGATACATATACAATTAAAATCTCAATACAGTTTAGGAAATCCGTCAGTCTCAACAGTTGGGAAAACACCTTCACAGGTGTGAGCTCAAGAAGATGTAGTAGTGGACTGAACAGAAGACCGCGACTGATTTAACCCAACTCGTTTCGCCAAGATGACTTCTTCAGGGGTTAGCTTTTGGTATCACAAAAAAGAAATAGAAATAAGGAAACAACTTCACACTTGGCAGAATCTATATTTCATATATTGAAAATGTCTACCCGGAATTAGGGGGCAATAACACCAAGACACGTGGAGCTCTCTCTCACAAGTGTCCAGCTCAGTTTATTGAGCCTGATTGCAATTTTTTTTCTACCCAAAAATAAGATTTTAAACCTACCGGTAAATCTTTTTCTCCTAGTCCGTAGAGGATGCTGGGGACTCCGTAAGGACCATGGGGAATAGACGGGCGCCACAGGAGACATGGGCACTAAAAAGAACTTTAGATATGGGTGTGCACTGGCTCCTCCCTCTATGCCCCTCCTCCAGACCTCAGTTAGAGAAACTGTGCTCAGAGGAGACGGACAGTACGAGGAAAGGATTTTTGTTAATCTAAGGGCAAGATTCATACCAGCCCACACCATCCACACCGTATAACATGGATATACGAACCAGTCAACAGTATTAAACAAAACAGCATCAGCCCGAGACTGATCAAAACTGTAACATAACCCTTATGTAAGCAAACACTATATACAAGTCTTGCAGAATGTAGTCCGCACTGGGACGGGCGCCCAGCATCCTCTACGGACTAGGAGAAAAAGATTTACCGGTAGGTTTAAAATCTTATTTTCTCTTACGTCCTAGAGGATGCTGGGGACTCCGTAAGGACCATGGGGATTATACCAAAGCTCCAAAACGGGCGGGAGACTGCGGATGACTCTGCAGCACCGATTGAGCAAACATGAGTTCCTCCTCAGCCAGGGTATCAAACTTGTAGAACTTTGCAAAGGTGTTTGAACACGACCAAGTCGCTGCTCGGCAAAGCTTGAATACCGAGACACCTCGGGCAGCCGCCCAAGAAGAGCCCACCTTCCTAGTGGAATGGGCCTTTACTGAATTTGGTAACGGCAATCCAGCCGTAGAATGAGCCTGCTGAATCGTGTTACAGATCCAGCGAGCGATAGTCTGCTAAGAAGCAGGAGCGCCAACCTTGTTGGCTGCATACAGGACAAACAGTGCCTCTGTTTTCCTCACCCGAGCCGTTCTGGCCACATAAATTATCAATGCCCTGACCACATCAAGGGACTCGGAATCCTCCAAGTCCCGCGTAGCCACAGGCACCACAATAGGATGGTTCATATGAAAAGATGAAACCACCTTTGGCAAAAATTGAGGACGAGTCCGCAACTCCGCTCTATCCACATGGAAAACCAGATAGGGGCTTTTGTGAGATAAAGCCGCCAATTCCGACACTCGCCTTGCCGATGCCAAGGCCAACAACATGACCACTTTCCAAGTGAGATACTTTAATTCCACCGTTTTAAGAGGCTCAAACCAGTGAGACTTAAGGAACCGCAACACCACGTTAAGGTCCCAGGGTGCCACTGGAGGTACAAAAGGAGGCTGGATATGCAGCACTCCCTTCACAAAAGTCTGTACTTCCGGAAGAGAAGCCAATTCCTTCTGAAAGGAAATGGATAGAGCCGAAATCTGAACCTTAATGGAGCCTAATTTTAGGCACAAATTCACTCCAGTCTGTAGCAATTGAAGGAAACGACTCAGATGGAATTCTTCCTGAGGAGCATTCCTGGACTCACACCAAGAGACATACTTCCTCCAAATACGGTGATAATGTTTTGCTATCACGTCCTTCCTAGCCTTTATCAGAGTAGGAAGGACCTCATCCGGAATGCTCTTTTCAGCTAGGATCCGGCGTTCAACTGCCATGCCGTTAAACGCAGCCGCTGTAAGTCTTGGAACAGACAGGGCCCCTGTTGTAACAGGTCCTCTCTGAGAGGAAGAGGCCACGGATCTTCAGTGAGCATTTCCTGCAGATGCAGATACCAGGCCCTTCGAGGCCAATCTGGAACAATGAGAATTGTCTGTAATCCTCTTCGTCCTATGATTCTCAATATCTTGGAGATGAGAGGAAGAGGAGGAAACACATAGACCGACTGGAACACCCACGGTGTCACCAGGGCGTCCACTGCTACCGCCTGAGGGTCCCTTGACCTGGAGCCATCATGTCTATCTGAGGCAGTCCCCACTGACTTGCAATCTCTGCGAAGACTTCCTGATGAAGTTCCCACTCTCCTGGATGTAGATCGTGTCTGCTGAGGAAGTCTGCTTTCCAGTTGTCCATTCCCGGAATGAAGACTGCTGTCAGAGCGCTTACAAGATTTTCCGCCCAGCGAAGAATCCTGGTGGCTTCTGCCATTGCCACACTGCTCTTTGTTCCACCTTGGCGGTTTACATGAGCCACTGCGGTGATGTTGCCTGACTGAATCAGAACCGGTAAATCGCGAAGTAAAAGTCTCCGCTTGACGAAGGCCGTTGTATATGGCCCTTAATTCCAGTACGTTGATGTGAAGACAAGTCTCCTGGCTTGACCAGAGACCTTGGAAATTTCTGCCCTGTGTGACTGCTCCCCAACCTCGGAGGCTCGCATCCGTGGTTATCAGAACCCAGTCCTGAATGCCGAACCTGCGACCCTCTAGAAGGTGAGCACTTTGCAGCCACCACAGGAGAGATACCCTGGCCCTGGGGGAAAGGCTGATCATCTGATGAATCTGTAGATGTGACCCGGACCACTTGTCCAGAAGGTCCCACTGAAAAGTCCTGGCATGGAACCTGCCGAACGGAATGGCCTCGTAAGACGCCACCATCTTTCCCAGAACTCGAGTGCAGTGATGCACCGACACCCTTTTTGGCTTCAAGAGGTCCCTGACCAAACTCATGAGTTCTTGGGCCTTTTACATCGGGAGATAAACCCTTTTCTGGTCTGTATCCAGAATAATGCCTAAGAAAGGCAAACGGGTCGTCGGAACCAACTGTGACTTCGGGATATTGAGAATCCAGCCGTGCTGCTGCAACACCCTCAGTGAGAGCGATACGCTGTTCAGCAACGGATCTCTTGATCTCGCTTTTATTAGGAGATCGTCCAAGTACCGGATAATTGTGACACCCTGCTTGCGCAGGAGCACCATCATTTCCGCCATTACCTTGGTGAAAATCCTCGGGGCCGTGGAAAGCCCAAACGGGAACGTCTGAAATTGGTAATGACAATCCTGTACAGCAAATATCAGGAACGCCTGATGAGGCGGATATATGGGGACATGAAGGTATGCATCCTTTATGTCCAGGAACACCATATAATCCCCCCCCCCCCCCCCCTTCCAGGCTGACTATGACCGCCCTGAGCGATTCCATCTTGAACTTGAACCTTTTTAAGTATAGGTTTAAGGATTTTAAATTTAAAATGGGGCTGACCGAACCGTCCGGTTTCGGGATCACAAACAGGGTTGAGTAATACCCCATCCCCTGCAGGGGAACCTTGACCACCACTTGTTGAAGACACAATTTTTGAATTGCATTTAAAACTATCTCCCTCTCTGGGGAAGAAGCCGGTAGGGCCGATTTGAAAAACCGGAGGCACCTCTTCGAATTCCAGCTTGTAACCCTGGGAAACAATTTCTATTGCCCAGGGATCTACCTGTGAGTGAACCCAGACGTGGCTGAAAAGTCGAAGACGTGCCCCCACTGGGGCGGACTCCCTCAGCGGAGCCCCAGCGTCATGCGGTGAATTTTGTAGAGGCCGGGGAGGACTTCTGCTCCTGGGAACTAGCTGTAGTTGGCAACTTTTCCCCCCTGCCCTTACCTCTGGCAAGAAAGGAAGATCCCCGTATTCTCTTGGTTTTATGCGATCGAAAAGGACTGCATCTGATAATGTGGCGTTTTCTTAGGTTGTGAGGAAACTTAAGGCAGAAAAGCTGATTTACCTGCAGTAGCTGTGGAAACCAGGTCCGTGAGACCTTCCCCAAACAATTCCTCACCCTTGTAAGGCAAAACCTCCATATGCCTCTTCGAGTCGGCATCACCCGTCCATTGTCGGGTCCATAGGGTTCATCTAGCAGAAATCGCCATAGCGTTGGCTCTGGACCCCAGTAGGCCAACGTCTCTCTGAGCATCTCTCATATACAGGACAGCATCCTTAATATGACCCAGGGTCATTAAAATGGTTTCCTTATCCAGCGTATCTATATCAGCAGATAAGGTATCTGTCCACGCTGCTACAGCGCTACAAACCCAAGCCGACGTTATCGCCGGAGTAATGTACCAGTATGTGTGTAAATAGACTTCAAGGTAGTCTCTTGCCTGCGATCAGAATCTCAAGAATCTGCAATCAGGTTCCGTACACAGAGCTAGATACTTGAGAGAGAGAGAGAGAGCTCTTTGTGACTTGGTGTTATTACCCTTTAATTTCTCTTAGGTCCTAGAGGATGCTGGGGACTCCGTAAGGACCATGGGGAATAGACGGGCTCCGCAGGAGACATGGGCACTAAAAAAGAACTTTAGATATGGGTGTGCACTGGCTCCTCCCTCCATACCCCTCCTCCAGACCTCAGTTAGAGAAACTGTGCCCAGAGGAGACAGACAGTACGAGGAAAGGATTTTGGAAATCCAAGGGCAAGATTCATACCCGCCACACCATTCACACCGTATAACATGGGATACACGAACCAGTCAACAGTATGAAACAAAACCAGTATCAGTCCAAAACTGATCCAAACTGAAAACATAACCCTTATGTAAGCAACAACTATATACAAGTCTTGCAGGATGTAGTCCGCACTGGGACGGGCGCCCAGCATCCTCTACGGACTAGGAGAAAAAGATTTACCGGTAGGTTTAAAATCTTATTTTCTCTTACGTCCTAGAGGATGCTGGGGACTCCGTAAGGACCATGGGGATTATACCAAAGCTCCAAAACGGGCGGGAGACTGCGGATGACTCTGCAGCACCGAATGAGCAAACATGAGGTCCTCATCAGCCAGGGTATCAAACTTGTAGAATTTTGCAAAAGTGTTTGAACCCAACCAAGTCGCCGCTCGGCAAAGTTGTAAAGCCGAGACGCCTCGGGCAGCCGCCCAAGATGAGCCCACCTTCCTAGTGGAATTGGCCTTTACCGAATTCGGCAACGGCAATCCAGCCGTAGAATGAGCCTGCTGAATCGTGTTACAGATCCAGCGAGCAATAGTCTGCTTAGACGCAGGAGCGCCAACTTTGTTGGCTGCATACAGGATAAACAGGGCCTCTGTTTTCCTAACCCGAGCCGTTCTGGCCACATACATTTTAAATGCCCTGACCACATCCAGGGACTCGGAATCCTCCACGTCCCTAGTAGCCACCAGCACCACAATAGGTTGGTTCATATGAAAAGAAGAAACCACCTTAGGCAGAAACGGAGGACGAGTCCGCAATTCAGCTGTATCCACATGAAAATCAGATAAGGAATTTTGTGTAAATGGATAGGGCCAAAATCTGAACCTTAATGGAGCCTAACTTTAGGCCCAAATTCACTCCCGTTTGCAGGAAGTGGAGAAAACGGCCCAGCTGGAATTCTTCCGGAGGAGCAGTCCTGGCTTCGCACCAAGATACATACTTCCTCCAGATACGGTGATAATGTTTCAATGTCACCTCTTTCCTAGCCTTTATCAGAGTAGGCATGACCTCATCCGGAATGCCCTTTTTCGCTAGGATCCTGCGTTCAACCGCCATGCCGTCAAACGCAGTTGCGGTAAGTCCTGGAACAGACAGGGCCCTTGTTGTAAAAGGTCTTCCCTGAGAGGAAGAGGCCACGGATCTTCTGTGAGCATTTCCTGCAGATCCGGATACCAGGCCCTTCGATGCCAATCTGGAACAATGAGAATTGTCTGAATCCCTCTTCGTCTTATGATTCTCAGTATCTTTGAGATGAGAGGAAGAGGAGGAAACACATAGACCGACTGGAACACCCACGGTGTCACCATGGCGTCCACTGCTACCGCCTGAGGGTCCCTTGACCTGGAGCAATATCTCGGAAGTTTCTTGTTGAGGCGTGAAGCCATCATGTCTATTTGAGGCAGCCCCCACTGACTTGTAATCTCTGCGAAGACTTCCTGATGAAGTCCCCACTCTCCTGGATGCAGATCGTGTCTGCTTAGGAAGTCTGCCTCCCAGTTGTCCACTCCCGGAATAAAGACGGCTGGCAGAGCGCTTACATGACTCTCTGGCCATCGAAGAATCTTTGAGGCTTCTGCCATTGCCACTGTGCTCCTTGTGCCGCCTTGGCGGTTTACATGAGCCACTGCTGTGATGTTGTCTGACTGAATCAGAACCGGTAGACCTCGAAGTAAGGTCTCCGCTTGACGAAGGCCGTTGTATATGGCCCTTAATTCCAGTACGTTGATGTGAAGACAAGTCTCCTGGCTTGACCACAGACCTTGGAAGTTTCCTCCCTGTGTGACTGCTCCCCATCCTCGGAGGCTCGCGTCCGTGGTCACCAGAACCCAGTCCTGAATGCCGAACCTGCGACCCTCTAGAAGGTGAGCACTTTGCAGCCACCACAAGAGAGATACCCTGGCCCTGGGGGACAGGCGGATCATCTGATGAAGCTGTAGATGTGACCCGGACACTTGTCCAGAAGGTCCCACTGAATAGTCCTGGCATGGAACCTGCCGAATGGAATGGCCCCGTAAGACGCCACCATCTTTCCCAGAACTCGAGTGCAGTGATGTACCGACACCCTGTCTGGCTTTAACAGGTCCCTGACCAAGCTCTGAATTTCCTGGCCCATTTCCATCGGGAGAAAGACCGTCTTTTGTTCCGTGTCCAGAATCATGCCTAAGAAAGGCAATCGGGTCGTTGGAACCAACTGTGACTTCGGTAGATTGAGAATCCAACCGTGTTGTTGCAACACCCTCAGGGAGAGAGATACGCCGTCCAGCAACTGTTCTCTCGATCTCGCTTTTATCAGGAGATCGTCCAAGTATGGGATAATTGTGACACCCTGCTTGCGCAGGAGCACCATCATCTCTGCCATTAATTTGGTAAAAAACCTCGGGGCCGTGGAAAGCCCAAACGGCAACGTCTGAAATTGGTAATGACAATCCTGCACCACAAATCTCAGGAACGCCCGATGAGGTTGATATATGGGAACATGAAGGTATGCATCCTTTATGTCTAGGGACACCATATAATCTCCCCCTTCCAGACTTGCGATGACCGCTCTGAGCGATTCCATCTTGAACCTCTTTAAGTATAGGTTTAAGGATTTTAAATTCAGAATGGGTCTAACCGAACCGTCCGGTTTCGGGACAACAAACAGGGTTGAGTAATAGCCCATCACCTGCTTCAGCAGGGGAACTTTGACCACCACTTGTTGAAGGCACAACTTTTGAATTGCTGCCAAAACTACCTCCCTCTCTGGGGAAGAAGTCGGCAGTGCCGATTTGAAAAACCGTCAAGGAGGCACCTCTTCGAATTCCAGCTTGTACCCCTGGGAAACAATATCTATTGCCCAGGGATCCACCTGAGAATGAACTCAGACTTGGCTGAAAAGACGAAGACATGCCCCCACAGGAGCAGACTCCCCCCGCGGAGCCCCAGCGTCATGCGGTGGATTTAGTAGAAGCCGGGGAGGACTTTTGTTCTTGGGAACTGGCTGTAGCTGGCAGCTTTTTCCCTTTGCCCTTACCTCTGGCAAGAAAAGAAGATCCCCGAGCGCTCTTGGATTTATGCAACCGAAAGGACTGCATCTGATAATGTGGCGCTTTCTTAGGCTGTGAGGAAACATAAGGTAAAAAGGTTGATTTACCTGCAGTAGCCGTGGAAACTAGGTCCGCGAGACATTCCCCAAACAATTCCTCACCCTTGTAAGGCAAAACTTCCATATGTCGTTTCGAGTCGGCATCACCCGACCACTATCGGGTCCACAGTGCTCGCCTGGCAGAAATCGCCATAGCGTTCGCTCTGGACCGCAGTATGCCCACATCCCTCTGAGCCTCCCTCATATAAAGGACCGCATCCTTAATATGGCCCAGGGTCAATAAAATAGTTTCCTTATCCATCGTATCCATATCAGCGGATAAGGTATCGGTCCACGCTATTACAGCGCTACAAACCCAAGCCGACGCTATTGCCGACCTGAGTAATGTACCGTATGTGTGTAAATCGACTTCAAGGTAGTTTCCTGCTTGCGATCAGCAGGATCCCTGAGAGCAGCAGTATCCTGAGACGGCAGCGCCACCTTTTTGGAAAAGCGCGTCAACGCTTTGTCCACCCTTGGGGAGGATTCCCACCGTATCCTGTCCTTTATCGGGAAAGGATACGACTTAAGAATCCTTTTGGGAATCTGCAGTTTCTTGTCTGGAGTTTACCAAGCACTTTCAAATAACTCATTTAATTCAAAAGAAGGTGGAAAAGTAACCTCAGGCTTCTTTTCTTTGAACATGTGGATCTTTGGATTAGGAACAGCGGGGTCATGTATAATATGCAGCACAACCTTTATAGCAATAATCATATAATGAATACTCTTTGCCAATTTTGGCTGCAACCTCGCATCATCATAATCGACACTGGATTCAGAATCCGTATCGGTATCTGTGTCGACTACCGGAGAAAGTGGGCGTTTTGAGACCTGTGACATAGGGAAAGGCAGGGCATGACCCCCTGTACCGTCCCTGGACTCTGCTTTGTCCAAACATTTGTGCAATAAATTCACATTTGCATTTAAAATATTCCACATATCCATCCAGTCATGTGTCGGCGTTGCCGACGGAGACACCACACATGCGCTCCACCTCATCCCTAGGAGAGCCTTCCGCTTCAGACATGCCGACACGCACGTACCGACACACCACACACTCAGGGAAAGCTCTAATCTGGAGACAGTTCCCCCACAAGGCCCTTTGGAGAGACAGAGAGAGAGAGAGGAGTATGCCAGCACACACCCAGCGCCAATAACCCTGGAAAAAATTACCCAGATACAGCGCTTCTTTATATATGTACTGCGCCAAATTATGTGCCCCCCTTCTTTAAAACCCTCTGTCACCGGTGATCAGCAGGGGAGAGTCCGGGGAGCCAGCTTCTCAGCGTGCGCTGTGGAGAAAATGGTGCTGGTGAGTGCTGAGAGAAGCCCCGCCCCCTCAGTGGCGGGCTTCGGTCCCGCTCTTTTAAAACAACTGGCGGGGATTCACTGTAAATACCACAAAAAAAGTGTATATATATGTATTGCCAGTCTTAGAGGTATACATTGCTGCCCAGGGCGCCCCCCCCACCCCCACCCCTGCACCCAACAGTGCCGCGCGTTACCTCAGTGAAGCTCTGAAGTCTTCTGCCGCCTTTGAAGTCTTCTGTCTTCCTATACTCAACCGGCTTCTATCTTCCGGCTCTGCGAGGAGGACGGCGGCGCGGCTCTGTGACGAACCGCTAGGGGAGACCTGCGTTCTGACTCCCTCTGGAGCTAATGGTGTCCAGTAGCCTAAGAAGCAGAGCCTATCACTTAAGTAGGTCTGCTTCTCTCCCCTTAGTCGCACGGTGCAGGGAGCCTGTTGCCAGCAGGTCTCCCTGAAAATAAAAAACCTAACAAAATACTTTCTTTCAGGAAGCTCAGGAGAGCTCCCTGTAGTGCACCCAGTCTCCTCTGGGCACAGTCTTAAACTGAGGTCTGGAGGAGGGGCATGGAGGGAGGAGCCAGTGCACACCCATACCTAAAGTTCTTATTTAGTGCCCATGTCTCCTGCAGAGCCCGTCTATTCCCCATGGTCCTTACAGAGTCCCCAGCATCCTCTAGGATGTAAGAGAAAAATAAAATAAAGAGGACTGTCTAAAAAAGAAAATAAGATTTTACTTACCGGTAAATCTATTTCTCGTAGTCCGTAGTGGATGCTGGGGACTCCGTAAGGACCATGGGGAATAGACGGGCTCCGCAGGAGACAGGGCACTCTAAGAAAGAATTAGGACTACTGGTGTGCACTGGCTCCTCCCTCTATGTCCTTCCTCCAGACCTCGGTTAAGGAAACTGTGCCCGGAAGAGCTGACAGTACAAGGAAAGGATTTTGGAATCCAGGGTAAGACTCATACCAGCCACACCAATCACACCGTATAACTCGTGATAAACTTACCCAGTTAACAGTATGAACAACAACAGAGCATCAGACCAACCTGATGTAACCATAACATAACCCTTATGAAAGCAATAACTATATACAAGCATTGCAGAAGAAGTCCGCACTTGGGACGGGCGCCCAGCATCCACTAAGAAGAGCCCCCCTTCCTTGTGGAATGGGTTTTTACTGATTTTGGAGGCGGCAATCCAGCCGCAAAATGAGCCTGCTGAATCGTGTTACAGATCCAGCGAGCAATAGTTTGCTTTGAAGCAGGAGCACCCAGCTTGTTGGATGCATACAGGATAAACAACGACTCAGTTTTCCTGACTCCAGCCGTTCTGGTTACATAAACCTTCAAAGCCCTGACTACCTCTAGTAACTTGGCATCCTCCAAGTCACAAGTAGCCGCAGGCACCACAATAGGTTGGTTCAAATGAAAAGAGGACACCACTTTTGGCAGAAATTGCGGACGAGTCCGTAATTCTGCCCTGTCCATATGGAAACCAGATAGGGGCTTTTATGTGACAAAGCCGCCAATTCTGACACACGCCTAGCCAAAGCTAAGGCCAACAGCATGACCACCTTCCATGTGAGATATTTTAACTCCACGGTTTTAAGTGGCTCAAACCAGTGTGATTTCAGGAAACTCAACACCACGTCAAAATCCCACGGTGCCACAAAAGGGGCTGAATATGCAGCACTCCCTTTACAAAACGTCTGAACTTCAGGAAGAGAAGCCAGTTCCTTCTGAAAGAAAATGGATAGGGCTGAAATCTGGACCTTAATGGACCCCAATTTTAAGCCCAAAGTCACTCCCGACTGTAGGGTGTGAAGGAACCGGCCCAGCTGGAATTCCTCTGTAGGGGCCTTCCTGGCCTCACACCAAGCAACATATTTTCGCCATATACGGTGACAATGTTTTGCCGTCACGTCCTTCCTAGCCTTTATCAGCGTAGGAATAACTTCATCCGGAATGCCCTTTTCCGCTAGGATCCGGAGTTCAACCGCCATGCCGTCAAACACAGCCGCGGTAAGTCTTGGAACAGATAGGGCCCCTGTTGCAACAGATCCTGTCCGAGAGGCAGAGGCCATGGGTCCTCTGTGAGCATTTCTTGTAGTTCCGGGTACCAAGTCCTTCTTGGCCAATCCGGAACAATGAGTATTGTTCTCACTCCTCTTTTTCTTACGATTCTCAGCACCTTGGGTATGAGAGGAAGAGGAGGAAACACAGACCGACTGGAACACCCACGGTGTTACTAGTGCGTCCACAGCTATCGCCTGAGCGTCTCTTGACCTAGCGCAATACATTTGTAGCTTTTTGTTGAGGTGGGATGCCATCATGTCCACCTGTGGCAGTTCCCCAACGACTTGTAATCTGTGTGAAGACTTCTTGATGAGGTCCCCACTCTCCCGGGTGGAGGTTGTGCCTGCTGAGGAAGTCTGCTTCCCAGTTGTCAACTCCTGGAATGAACACTGCTTACAGTGCGCTTACGTGATTCTCCGCCCCGCGAAGAATTCTGGTGGCTTCCGCCATCGCCACCCTGCTCCTTGTGCCGCCTTGGCGGTTTACATGAGCCACTGCAGTAATGTTGTCTGCCTGAATCAGCACCGGTTGGTAGCGAAGCAGAGGCTCCGCTTGACTTAGGGCGCTGTATATGGCCCTTAGTTCCAGGATATTGATGTGCAGACAAGTCTCCTGACTTGACCACAGACCCTGGAAATTTCTTCCCTGTGTGACTGCCCCCCACCCTCGGAGGCTTGCATCCGTGGTCACCAGGAGCCAAACCTGAATGCCGAACCTGCGACCCTCGATAAGGTGGGCACTCTGCAGCCACCACAGAAGAGACACCCTGGCCCTGGGGGATAGGGTGATCAGCAGCTGCATCTGAAGATGCGATCCGGACCACCTATCCAACAGATCCTACTGAAAGGTCCTCGCATGGAACCTGCCGAAGGGAATGGCTTCGTATGACGCCACCATCTTTCCCAGGACTCGCGTGCATTGATGCACCGACACCTGTTTTGATTTTAAGAGGCCTCTGACCAGAGTCACGAGCTCCTGAGCCTTCTCAGCCAGGAGAAAAACCTTCTTCTGGTCCGTGTCCAGAATCATGCCGAAGAAGGGCAGACGCGTCGTAGAAATCAGCTGCGACTTTGGAATACTCATAATCCAGCCGTGCTGTTGCAACACCTCCCGAGAGTGTGCTACGCTGATCAGCAACTACTCTCTGGACCTCGCCTTCATGAGGAGATCGTCCAAGTATGGGACAATTGTTACTCCTTGCTTTCACAGAAGCACCATCCTTTCTGCCATTACCTTGGTAAATATTCTCGGTGCCGTGGACAGACCAAACGGCAACGTCTGGAATGGGTAATGACCATCCCGTACCACAAATCTGAGGTATGCCTGATGAAGTGGATAAATGGGGACATGAAGGTATGTCCAGAGACACCCCTTTATGTCCAGAGACACCATAAAATCCCCCCCTTCCAGGCTTGCGATGACCGCCCTGAGCGATTCCATCTTGAACTTGAACCTTTTCAGGTATATGTTCAGGGATTTTAAATTCAGTATGGGTCTGACCGAACCGTCCGGTTTCGGTACTACAAACATGGTCGAATAATAACTCCTTCCTTGTTGAAGGAGGGGAACCTTGACCACCACCTGCTGAAGATACAATTTGTGAATTGCATTTAACACGGTTTCCCTCTCGTGGTCGGAAGCCGGCAGGGCCGTCGGTGAGGGGGCATCTTCTCAAAGTCCAGCTTGCATCCCTGAGACACAATATCTATTGCCCAGGGACCTAACAGGGAGTGAACCCACTTGTGGCTGAACTTACGCAGGCATGCCCCCACCGGGCCTTGCTCCGCGTGTGGAGCCCCAGCGACATGCGGTGGATTTTTGTAGAGGCCGGGGAGGACTTCTGTTCCTGGGACCTAGCTGTGTTGTGCAGCTTCTTTCCTCTGCCCCCGCCTCTGGCAAGAAAGGACGCACCTCGGACTTTCTTGTTTCTTTGTCTAGAGGCTGCATTTGATAATGTCGTGCTTTTCTAGGCTGTGCAGGAATATAAGGCAAAACAACAGAATTACCAGCTATAGCTGTGGAGACCAGGTCCGAGAGCCCTTCTCCACACAATCCTCAGCCTTCCATATGCCTCTTAAGTCGGCATCATCTGTCCATTGCATATTCTACAGGACATGTCAAGCAGAAATCGACATAGCTTTGTCTCTAGGACCCAGTATACTCATGTCTCTTTGGGCATGTTTATGTTTATTTATATATATATATATATCTCTTAAGACAGCATCATTAATATAGATATATATCTCTATATATACATATATCTATATATATCTACATACTAGGGTCTCAATCTCTGCTGATAAGGTACCCGTCCACGCTGCCCCAGCGCTATAAACACATGCCGACACAATCGCCGGTCTGAGTAGTGTACCAGAATGTGCACGCTATCTGCAGGATCCCTGAGAATAGCTGTTTTGGGCAAACGTGACACCCTAGGGGAAGATTCCCATTGTATCCTGGCCCTAGTGGGGAAAGGATACTGCCTGAGAATTCTTTGTGGGAAGCTGCAGTCTCTTGTCTGGAGATTCCCGCTCTTTTTCCTCATGGGAGGAGGGAAATTTACCTCAGCTTCCTTCCCCTTAAACATGTGTACCCTTGTGTCAGGGACAGATGAGTCATCAGTGATATGCAAATCTTTTATTACAATAATCATATATTGAATACTTTTCTGCCATTTTGGCTGTAACTTTGCATTATCGTAGTCGACCCTGGAGCCAATCTCCGTGTCGACATCAGTGTTTATTATTTTGGATAGTGAGCATTGAGAGACACTGAAGGTATCTGCGAGAGAGGGACAGACATGGGTAGATTTCCTGTCTGTTCTCTAATCTTTTGTGCAATAAATTCACCTCAGCACTTAATTACACATATTCAACAGGTGTCGGCGGAGACACCCTCACACACACATATTTGCTCTATCTCCTCCTTAGGGGAGCCTTTTACCTCAGACATGTCGACACACACGTACCGACACACCACACACACAGGGGATGCTCTATTTGAAGACAGTTCCCCCACAAGGCCCTTTGGAGAGACAGAGAGAGAGTATGCCAGCACACCCCCCAGCGCTATATGACCCAGGAATCACACAGTAACGTAGTGTTAACCCAGTAGCTGCTGTATATATTGTATTTACGCCAAATTTATGTGCCCCCCCTCTCTTTTCACCCTCTTCTACCGTGTAACTGCAGGGGAGAGCCTGGGGAGCTTCCTCTCAGCGGAGCTGTTGAGAGAAAATGGCGCCGGTGAGTGCTGAGGAAGACGTCCCGCCCCCTTAGCGGCGGGCTTCTGTCCCGCGATTGTGTGTAAAATAATGGCGGGGGCTCATGCATATATACAGTGCCCAGCTGTATATATGCTCTATTATGCCAGGAGGTACTCAATTGCTGCCCAGTGCGCCACCCCCTGCGCCCTGCAGTGACCGGAGTGTGTGGGTGTAATGTGGGAGCAATGGCGCACAGCTGCAGTGCTGTGCGCTACCTCATATGAAGACAGGAGTCTTCTGCCGCCGATTTTGAAGTCTTCTTGCTTCTCTCGCCGGCTTCTGTCTTCTGGCTCTGCGAGGGGGACGGCGGCGCGGCTCCGGGATCGGACGACCAAGGGTGAGTTCCTGTGTTCGATCCCTCTGGAGCTAATGGTGTCCAGTAGCCTAAGAAGCACGACCTATCCGCAGTAAGTAGGTTTGCTTCTCTCCCCTCAGTCCCACGTAGCAGAGAGTCTGTTGCCAGCAGATCTCTCTGAAAATAAAAAATCCAAACAAAATACTTTCTTATTAGCAAGCTCAGGAGAGCTCACTAAAGTGCACCCAGCTCTGTCCGGGCACAGATTCTAACTGAGGTCTGGAGGAGGGACATAGAGGGAGGAACCAGTGCACACCAGTAGTCCTAATTCTTTCTTAGAGTGCCCTGTCTCCTGCGGAGCCAGTCTATTCCCCATGGTCCTTACGGAGTCCCCATCATCCACTAGGACGTTAGAGAAATATGATTTAAGGCATCAGTATCCATGTCCTTTCTAATCACATCAGTCAGGTAGGTATTTAGCCCTGGGTATACTTCTGTTCTGAATATATAAGTAGGCAGTCACCCAATATACTTCAGGACAGTATTATGGCACAGCAGAGTGCAGCCAAGCCCCCACTTCCCAGATAGGCATTGCCTCTATGGAGAACGGAGACTGGGGTTAAGTGTAATAGCCTTTCAGTCATTGGTGAGTTCCCAATGCGACTGTTTGCTGGCAAACTTACCCGCAGTATACGCCACTATGAGCACTTTGTGGCAGTGCGTGCCATTGTCAGACTCCGTGGCAGCGGGTGCCCTTGTGGAAACACACCACTGCTCTGCTCTCTCTACACCACCTCCTTCCTAGGCTTTCAGCCTTCACTACCCTCTCTGAGGATGACAGTCACATTTATCTCTTATGCTACATGTACATCCGCCCCTCTGCCACTTGTACCTGGGTGTGTCTGCCATCACTACCTACATGAGCTCATCTTTTTTTCCCCTACTAAAGCCGCTGTCCCTCCACACATCTCCTTTAAAGTTGAAGATATGAAGCCAAAACCTATCGCCCACGACTGCTATCTTGGCTACATCCACCTTATGCTTCACTCCTCATATGTAGATCCACTTGCAGTCCTGTCCCCGTTCCTTACTGGGAAAATAATCTAAGCCCTGGTACACTCGTTGCCTACCTCCTGACTGGCCTTTCCCCTTTACAACCTATCCTAAATGCCACAGCTAAACTCTCCCGTCACCCCACTCTGTAACTCTCCATCTCACCCAGAATGCTCACCCGCACTTCAGAGCTATCACCAATACCTGGCTTGTCACCAGATGCAGCCCGTCACATCTCCTGGTCACTCCCGTCTCCAAGACTTCTCCTGCGCTGCCCACCACCTAACTACATTCTCACCCAGCGTACAATCCTTCAAACAGTGCCGCAAACAACCACCAACTTCCATTACCACCCCCGCCCTAGAATGTAAGCTCCCACAGGTAGGGTCCTCTCTATTCTATGGGTGAGGGGCATCCAACTGACTAAAGCGTGCAGGTGAAGTCGCCCATAGCAACCAATCAGATTCTAGCTAACATTTTATAGAATGTACTTGATTAATGATAGCTATAAGCTGATTGGTCACTATGGGCACTTTGCCATTTGTCCTCTCTAGAAGGTTTTAATACATCTTCAAGTGGCCGCGGACTTTTAGCTCCCAAGTTAAATCACTTACAGCCCACGGTAAGCCCGGAGGGTGCACTTAATGCAGGTTAATGGCAACCACAGAATTTACTGCGCACAGTAATCACATAGCTTCTGGAATATATGCCTTTCCGTGGAACAGAAATTAATAGCTCTGGCCTCTTAATCCTGGAGCTAAAATCTAATCAAGAAACTCAATACACAGTTTATCAACACAAGGAACCACCATCAGATCTAATACACCTTTTATAGACACCTAGCATCCAACAGACCCATGGGTCGATTCAATTCAGCTCAAGTTAAGTCGGCGAATACTCGTTCTCCCGGACTTAACAGGTTGATTTGTCGGGAGAATGGGTATTCTCCGACTTAACCGCCCAGCGCGATGCTGATTCCCGACAGAATCAGCCTCACGGCAGAATTTTTGTCGGATTTCCTCTCGCATCCCCCGGGGGTGAGAGAAGAATTCCTAACAATTGAGTGTCACTTGGCGCTGTATTGAATAGCACCGGGAGCTAATTCCCGGCGCTATTCAACTGTCTGAGAATTGACTCGACCCCAATATACTCTTTATAAACACCAGGCATCCACCGTCAGACCAAATATATTCACTGCAGAGGTGGGCAATAAGCATCCCTCCAGCTGCTGTAGGACTACGCCTCCCAGCATACCCTTCCTCAGTTTTGCCGTCAGGGCATGCTAAAGCCGGGCAAATACTAAATGGTGTGTGTACCCGGCTGTCGGCACGACCGATGTAAAAATATATTGCCGCATACACCAAGCGACATATAGTGCAATATATATCATTCACGCCCGCATTCCCCTGCATCTGGTCGTTGCCGGGATTGTCCCGTCGGGTGTGCCGCACGACCAATGGGACGACCCCGGCAAACAACCCATGAGAGAATGCAATTGACAGTACACAGTAGACGATGTGCCCGATCCGTCGGATCGGACGACATATCGCCTAGTGTGTACAGCTTAAAACTGTGGCATGGCATGCTGGGATGTGTAGTTCAACAGCACATGGCGGGACGCTTATTGCCTAGCCCTTATACCAGGCATCCACCGACAGGGCCAAGACAAGAGTTAACAAAAGGAAAGATGGATCATGAAACGTCTTCACCTCTATTGCTGTGTAAGGTAAAGTAATAAGAGCTGACGACGCAGATTGTTACTCTCCTGGCATGAGCCTTGTAACACTTGGGGAAAAGTTCAGCACCAACAGCAAACAATAAACCACGGAGCAGCTACGAAGCCCCTCTCCCACTACACACAGGTCTTGTTCACAGAAATAACAAAGCATCATATAATGCAGAATAACGGAGGAAGAGACCTGGCTGCGGTCATGAGACAGAGGAGGGTTGGAGCTAACAAAGACCTCAGTATCCACACGTCCAGCTCCAAAACTTCCCTCACACGGAGCGTCTCCACTGTACTGTGTGTCCCACATAACTACATGCACAATCTGTACAGCATCACCTCGGAGGACACCCCCTGCTCACACCAGGACCTGACAACAATGGCATCGGCATCCTTTGTGCGATCTGCAGGCTGGGACACAGCATGCAACAGCTGTCCCTCCATCCATCCTGAGGAAGCCATATCCAGGGAGATAATCCCAATATCCCCATTACAGATCAGGGAACGGCTTATCCTGTGGGATGGACATTCCCGGGATCATCCGGCTGACTGTAATAAATACAGAATACACCTATAGCATCTGAGGGGGAAAGGTGCAACTCACCCCAAAGTCATCTCCCAACTTACCCCATCACACGGGGAGAGAGGCCCCCATATCACACATCATATACTGTGTATACACCTATAACTTAAAATTTACTAGCACATCACTGTGTGTGTGTGTATATATATATATATATATATATATATCCATACACACACTAACAAATGCATGCATGTACATAAAGAGGAGAGCACATCATGTACTGTGTATACACCTATAACATTATATATTTACTAGCACACATATATATATATATATATATCTATATATAAATATATATATATATATATATATATATATATATCTATATATATATATATATATATATATATATACACACACACACACTTACAGATACATGCATGTAGAAAGAGAGAGAGCACACCAGTGGGAGCAGCACATGGCTATTATGGATGACATCACTGGGAATAACACATATCACACATACAGCACACTCTCCCCGGGATACAAACAATGAGGCTGCCCAGCTCACACTCAGACACACAGGGGCCGGGGATGACGGTCCCGGGGACTCACCCTGGAGGAGGAGGAGCAGAAATCCCGATGCCGCCATCTTGTGCGCTCCAGGGGACGGGAAAACACGGCCAGAGAGTGTAGATACCCAACCGTCAGACAGCCCGGTACGCGGGAAAGCCCCGCCCCTCAACCCACGCCCTGCCCCTCGCGCTGATCCCCGGGAGAGCCACACCCTCATCCTGGCTGATCCCCGGGAGAGCCCCGCCCATCATCCTGGCTGATCCCACGGGAGAGCCCGCCCCTCATCCTTATTGGATGACTGCCGCAAGCGTCTAACGGATCGTGCAGCCACGCCCCTCCTGGAAAACCGTTACCTCGGCTCATCATCGCATCAAGCAGCTACACGCTGCGCTCTGCCCTCTCCCGGCCATTGTTAGTATTGCACGCTTTTTGGTACCAGTCAGTACTATAGCCAGTGATTATGTTTCTCTCTGCCCCAGCCTGGTCACTTCTGGGTGTAACACGCTGGGTCCCTCTCAGCAGGGATTATACAGCACTCTGCCCCACCCTGCTCACCTCTGGTTATCGCCCTTTTGGTGCCTCTCAGCAGTGATTATACCATACTTGCCTACCTGACCCTCTCCATGAGGGAGAAAATGCTCTGTTCCTGGACTTTCCTGGTAATGTATGATTGCCATCACCTGTGGTGAGCTAGGTAATTGATAAGAAAGGTGTTTCACCACAGGTGACGGCAATCATACATTACCAGGAAAGTCCAGGAACAGAGCATTTTCTACCTTATGGAGAGAGTCAGGTAGGCAAGTATGGATTATACAACAGTCTGTCCCTGTCTGGTCACCTACAGTATGTGTATCATCAAACAACTGGTTCCTGTCAGCAGTGATTATAGAGCCCCCGCCTGGTCTTCTCTGGGTATAACACGTCTGGTGCTTCTCGTCAGTGATTATACAGCGTTCTCCCCCGCATGGTCTCCTCTATGTATGAACTGCCTGGTGCCTTTCAGCAGTGATTATACAGCGCACTATCCCAACCTGGTCTCCTCTGGGTATGACACACCTGGTGCCTCTTAGCAGTGATTATACAGCGCTCTGCCCCCACCTGGTCTACTCTGGGTATCACACTCCTGGTGCCTCTTAGCAGTGATTATACAGCGCTCTGCCCCCACCTGGTCTCCTCTGGGTATCAGACGCCTGGTGCCTCTCAGCAGTGATTATACAGTGCTCTCCCCCAGCCTGGTCACCCCTGGATATCACATTCTTGGTGCCTCTCAGCAGTGATTATACAGTGCTCTGCCCCCACCTGGTCTCCTCTGGGTATCACACGCCTGGTGCCTCTCAGCAGTGATTATACAGCGCTTTGCCCCCGCCTGGTCTCCTCTGGGTATCACACGCCTGGTGCCTCTCAGCAGTGATTATACAGCGCTCTGCCCCCGCCTGGTCTCCTCTGGGTATCACACGCCTGGTGCCTCTCAGCAGTGATTATACAGCGCTCTGCCCCCGCCTGGTCTCCTCTGGGTATCACACGCCTGGTGCCTCTCAGCAGTGATTATACAGCGCTCTGCCCCCGCCTGGTCTCTTCTTGGTATCACACACCTGGTGCCTCTCAGCAGTGATTATACAGCACTATCCCCCAGCCTGGTCGCCTCTGGGTATCACACTCTTGGTGCCTCTCAGCAGTGATTATACAGCGCTCTGCCCCTACCCTGTCACCTTTCCGTATGACACTACTGGGGTATATTTACTAAAGTTTGGGTTTATAGAAGTGGAGAGAGGGCGATTGTAGAAACCAATCAGATTCAAGCTATTATCTTGTAGAAGGTGCTAGATAAATAAGTAGAATCTGATTGGTTGCTATGGACAACATCTCCACTTCTATAAATCGCTCTTTAGTAAATATACCCCCTGGTGACTGTTAGCCGTTATTATACAGCGCTCTGCCCCGTCACTTTTGGATATCCTATCACAGTTCTGGTGCCTGTTAGCGGTGATCATACAGCTTTCAGGTCTAGATTTATCAAGCCTTGGAGAGTGATAAATTGCACGGTGATAAATTATCAACCAATCCGCTCCTAACTGTCATGCTACAGGCTGTGTTTGAAAAATTACAGTTAGGAGCTGATTGGTTGGTACTTTATCACCATGTAATTTATCTCTCTCAAAGGCTTGATAAATCTGGGCCTCAGTCAGAGCCGGATTAAGGAGGGGTGCAAGGGGGTAAGTACCCCAGACTCCCTGTTTTTAAACCCCCCCCCCCCCCCCCCAGCACCTGCACACAGTTTGGACCTCCACCCTGCGCTCCCAGCGGCTCCCTATACTGCAGGTTGCCCTGGCAACCTAACAGCAGCGGCGCTGGTGCCGCATAGAAGTACAGGACAGCTGTGCGACGGCTCAGTTGTCCAATCGTGTGTAAAGGCGCTGCGCTCCCAGCGGCTCCCTATAGGTTGCCCTGGCAACCTAACAGTGCTGCCGCTGCTTAGAAGTACAGGACAGCTGAGCGACAGCTCAGCTGTCCAATCGTGTGTAAATGTACAGCCTGTGGCCCAGTCATTGGCTGGCTGGCAGGCTGCAGAGTGTGGAACCAGCGGAGGGTGCGAGGAGAAGCGAGCTTTCACTCTCCTGCGTCACCAGCTTCAGAGAAAAAAATGTAAACTGGATGTATTGGGTTTTGTTGTTATTTTTTTTTACCATGCTGCCAATCATGTTGTTAGATTGGAACTATTGGAGTGTTGGCATTGTGTGTGTGTGTGTGTGTGTGTGTGTGTACACGTTGTCGTGGACTCCCACAAGTTGGAATAGTCCCTCTCAGTTGGCATGCCGACTATTGTGTGTGTACACGTTGTCGTGGACTCCCACAAGTTGGAATAGTCCCTCTCAGTTGGCATGCCGACTATCGGGGTTGTTAGGGGTCGGGATCCCAGTGTTGGTATTGTGACCAGTGGTCTCCTGACCGCCGGCCACCTAACTACATCCACCCCCCCCCCCCCCCCTCCCATATGCGCGCGCTCCTGGAAAAGTGGATGTGGCCTCTGGAAAAGTGGGCGTGGCCTCGTAACTTCATATCATCAAACTATAAATATATTTCTCTGACGTCCTAGTGGATGCTGGGGACTCCGTCAGGACCATGGGGATATAGCGGCTCCGCAGGAGACAGGGCACAATAATAAAAGCTTTAGGATCAGGTGGTGTGCACTGGCTCCTCCCCCTATGACCCCCCTCCAAGCCTCAGTTAGATTTTTGTGCCCGACGAGAAGGGTGCAATCTAGGTGGCTCTCCTGAGCTGCTTAGAATAAAAGTTTAAGTTAGGTTTTTTATTTTCAGTGAGTCCTGCTGGCACTTAGGGGAGAGAAGAAAACTCACCTGCGTGCAGGATGGATTTGCTTCTTAGGCTACTGGACACCATTAGCTCCAGAGGGAGTCGGAACACAGGTCTCACCCTGGGGTTCGTCCCGGAGCCGTGCCGCCGACCCCCCTTACAGATGCCGAAGTTGAAGAGGTCCAGAAACAGGCGGCAGAAGACTTTCAGTCTTCATAAGGTAGCGCACAGCACTGCAGCTGTGCGCCATTGTTGTCAGCACACTTCACCAACAGTCACCAACTGTCACTGAGGGTGCAGGGCGCTGGGGGGGGCGCCCTGGGCAGCAATGTATAATACCTTTTTTATGGCTAAAATACATCACATATAGCCCTTGAGGCTATATGGATGTATTTAACCCCTGCCAGATCTCACAAACTCCGGGAGAAGAGCCCGCCAAAAAGGGGGCGGGGCCTATTCTCCTCAGCACACGGCGCCATTTTCCAGCTCAGCTCTGCTGTGAGGAAGGCTCCCAGGCTCTCCCCTGCACTGCACTACAGAAACAGGGTTAAAACAGAGAGGGGGGGCACTTATTTGGCGATATTACATATATAAAAATGCTATAAGGGAAAACACTTGTATAAGGGGTTGTCCCTGTATAATTATAGCGTTTTTGGTGTGTGCTGGCAAACTCTCCCTCTGTCTCCCCAAAGGGCTAGTGGGGTCCTGTCCTCTGTCAGAGCATTCCCTGTGTGTGTGCTGTGTGTCGGTACGTGTGTGTCGACATGTAGGAGGACGATGTTGGTGAGGAGGCGGAGCAAATTGCCTGTATTGGTGATGTCACTCTCTAGGGAGTCGACACTGGAATGGATGGCTTATTTAGGAATTACGTGATAATGTCAACACGCTGCAAGGTCGGTTGACGACATGAGACGGCCGGCAAACAAATTAGTACCTGTCCAGGCGTCTCAGACACCGTCAGGGGCTTGTAAAAACGCCCATTTACCTCAGTCGGTCAACACAGACACGGACACTGACTCCAGTGTCGACGGTGAAGAAACAAACGTATTTTCCTTTAGGGCCACACGTTTCATGTTAAGGGCAATGAAGGAGGTGTTACATATTTCTGATACTACAAGTACCACAAATAAGGGTATTATGTAGGGTGTGAATAAACTACTTGTAGTTTTTCCTGAATCAGATAAATTAAATGAAGTGTGTGATGATACGTGGGTTTCCTCCGATAGAAAATTATTGGCGGTATACCCTTTCCCGCCAGAAGTTAGGGCGAGTTGGGAAACACACCTTAGGGTGAATAAGGCGCTCACACGCTTATAAAAACAAGTGGCGTTACCGTCTCCAGATACGGCAGCCCTCAAGGAGCCAGCTGATAGGAAGCTGAAAAATATCCTAAAAGTATATACACATATACTGGTGTTATACTACGACCAGCAATCGCCTCAGCCTGGATGTGCAGCGCTGAGGGGGCTTGGTCGGATTTCCTGACTGAAAATATTGATACCCTTGACAGGGACAAGATTTTATTGACTATAGAGCATTTTAAGGATGCATTTCTATATATGCGAGATGCGCAGAGGGATATTTGCATTCTGGCATCAAGAGTAAATGTGATGTCCATATCTGCCAGACGACAGTGGTCAGGTGATGCAGATTCCAGACGGCACATGGAAGTATTGCCGTATAAAGGGGCGGTCCATCGGACCTGGTGGCCATGGCAACAGCTGAAAAATCCACCTTTTGTTACCCCAAGTCACATCTCAGCAGAAAAGGACACAGTCTTTTCAGTCTCAGTCCTTTCGTCCCCATAAGGGCAGGCGGGCAAAAGGGCCAGTCATATCTGCCCAGGGGTAGAGGAAAGGGAAGAAGACTGCAGCAGGCAGCCCATTCCCAGGAACAGAAGCCCTCCACAGCTTCTGCCAAGTCCGCAGCATGACGCTGGGGCCGTACAAGCGGACTCAGGTGCGGTAGGGGGTCATCTCAAGAGTTTCAGCACGCAGTGGGCTCACTCACAAGTGGACTCCTGGATCCTACACGTAGTATCCCAGGTGTACATTGGAAATTCGAGACGTCTCCCCCTCACAAGTTCCTGAAGTCTGCTTTACCAACGTCTCCCTCCGACAGGGAGGCAGTATTGGGAACAATTCACAGGCTGTATTCCCAGCAGGTGATAATCAAAGTACCCCTTCTACAACAAGGGAAGGGGTATTATTCCACACTATATTGTGGTACTGAAGCCAGACGGCTAGGTGAGATCTGAAATATTTGAACACTTACATACAAGCGTTCAAATCAAGATGGAGTCACTCAGAGCAGTGATAGCGAACCAGGAAGAAGGGGACGATATGGTGTCACTGGATATCAGGGACGCTTACCTACATGTCCAAATTTGCCCTTCTCACCAAGGGTACCTCAGGTTCGTGGTACAGAACTGTCACTATCAGTTCAGACGCTGCCGTTTGGATTGTCCATGGCACCCCGGGTCTTTACCAAGGTAATGGCCGAAATGATGATTCTTCTTAAAAGAAATATGGACGCTTTCCTGATAAGGGCAAGGTCCAGAGAACAGTTGGAGGTCGGAGTAGCACTATCTTAAGTAGTTCTACGACAGCACGAGTGGATTCTAAATATTCCAAAATCGCAGTTTTTTCCGACGACACGTCTACTGTTCCTAGGGATGATTCTGGACACAGTCCAGAAAAGGATGTTTTCTCCCGGAGAAGAAAGCCAGGGAGTTATCCGAGCTAGTCAGGAACCTCCTAAAACCAGGAAAAGTATCAGTGCATCATTGCACAAGGATCCTGTGAAAAATGGTGGTTTCTTACAAAGCGATCCCATTCGGTAGATTTCACGCAAGAACCTTTACGTGGGATCTGCTGGAAAAATGGTCCGGATCGCATCTTCAGATGCATCAGCGGATAACCCTGTCTCCAAGGACAAGGGTGTTTCTTCTGCGGTGGCTGCAGAGTGCTCATCTATGAAAGGGCCGCAGATTCGGCATTCAGGACTGGGTCCTGGTGACCACGGATGCCAGCCTGAGTGGCTGGGGAGCAGTCACACAAGGAAAAAATTTCCAGAGAGTGTGATCGAGTCTGGAGACTTCTCTCCACATAAATATACTGGAGCTAAGGGCAATTTACAATGCTCTAAGCTTAGCAAGACCTCTGCTTCAAGGTCAGCCGGTATTGATCCAGTGGGACAACATCACGGCAGTCGCCCACGTAAACAGACAGGGCGGCACAAGAAGCAGGAGGGAAATGGCAGAAACTGCAAGGATTCTTCGCTGGGCGAAAAATCATGTGATAACACTCTCAGCAGTGTTCATTCCGGGAGTGGAAAACTGGGAAGCAGACTTCCTCAGCAGGCATGACCTCCACCCGGGAGAGTGGGGACTTCATCGGGAAGTCTTCCACATGATTGTAAACCGTTGTGAAAAACCAAAGGTGGACATGATGGCGTCCCGCCTGAACAAAAAACTAGATATTGCGCCAGGTCAAGGGACCCTCAGGCAATAGCGGTGGACGCTCTGGTAACACTGTGGATGTACCAGTCAGAGTATGTGTTCCCTCCTATGCCTCTCATACAAAAAGTACTGAGAATCATAAGAGGGAGATGAGTAAGAATGATACTCGTGGTTCCGGATTGGCCAAGAAGGACTTGGTACCCGAAACTTCAAGAGATGTTCACGGAAGACCCGTGGCCTCTACCTTTAAGAAAGGACCTGCTCCAGCAGGGGCCTTGTCTGTTCCAAGACTTACCGCGGCCGCGTTTGACGGCATGGCGGTTGAACGCCGGATCCTGAAAGGGCATTCCAGATGAAGTCATCCCTACCCTGGTCGAAGACAGGAAGGATGTAACCGCAAAACATTTTCACCGCATTTGGCGAAGATATGTTGCGTGGTGTGAGGCCAAGAAGGCCCCTACAGAGGAATTCCAACTGGGTCGTTTCCTACATTTCCTGAAAACAGGACTGTCTATGGGCCTAAAATTAGGGTCCATTAAGGTTCAAATTTCGGCCCTGTCGAATTTCTTCCAGAAAGAACTGGCTTTAGTCCCTGACGTTCAGATGTTTGTAAAAGGGGTACTGCATATACAGCCTCCTTTTGTGCCCCAGTGGCACCTTGGGATCTCAATGTTGTTTTGAGTTTCCTAAAGTCACATTGGTTTGAACCACTCACCACTGTGGACTTAAAATATCTCACATGGAAGGTGACGATGCTATTAGCCCTGGCTTCAGCCAGGCGTGTGTCAGAATTGGCGGCTTTATCATATATAAAGCCCTTACTTAATTTTTCATTCTGACAGGGCAGAATTGAGGACTCGTCCTCAATTTCTCCTTAAGGTGTTTTCTGTTTTTCACATGAACCAACCTATTGTGGTACCTGCGGGTACTAGGGACTTGGAGGACTCCAAGTTACTTGACGTTGTCAGGGCCCTGAAAAATATGTTTCCAGGAAGGCTGGAGTCAGAAAATCTGACTCGCTGTTTAGCCTGTATGCACCCAACAAGATGGGTGCTCCTGCTTCTAAGCAGACGATTGCTCGCTGGATTTGTAATACAATTCAGTTTACACATTCTGTGGCAGGCCTGCCACAGCCAAAATCGGTAAAAGCCCATTCCAAAAGGAAGGGGGCTCATCTTGGGCGACTGCCCGAGGGGTCTCGGCTTTACAACTTTGCCGAGCAGTTACTTGGTCAGGGGAAAACACGTTTGCAAAATTCTACAAATTTGATACCCTGGCTGAGGAGGACATGGAGTTCTCTCATTCGGTGCTGCAGGGTCATCCGCACTCTCCCGCCCGTTTGGGAGCTTTGGTATAATCCCCATGGTCCTGACGGAGTCCCCAGCATCCACTAGGACGTCAGAGAAAATAAGATTTTACTTACCGATAAATCTATTTCTCGTAGTCCGTAGTGGATGCTGGGCGCCCATCCCAAGTGCGGATTGTCTGCAATACTTGTACATAGTTATTGTTACAAAAATCGGGTTATTCTTGTTGTGAGCCATCTTTTCAGAGGCTCCTTCGTTGTTATCATACTGTTAACTGGGTTCAGATCACAGGTTGTACGGTGTGATTGGTGTGGCTGGTATGAGTCTTACCCGGGATTCAATATCCTTCCTTATTATGCACGCTCGTCCGGGCACAGTATCCTAACTGAGGCTTGGAGGGGGGTCATAGGGGGAGGAGCCAGTGCACACCACCTGATCCTAAAGCTTTTATTATTGTGCCCTGTCTCCTGCGGAGCCGCTATATCCCCATGGTCCTGACGGAGTCCCCAGCATCCACTACGGACTACGAGAAATAGATTTATCGGTAAGTAAAATCTTATTTTCTCTAACGTCCTAGTGGATGCTGGGGACTCCGAAAGGACCATGGGGAATAGCGGCTCCGCAGGAGACTGGGCACAAAGTAAAAGCTTTAGGACTAGCTGGTGTGCACTGGCTCCTCCCCCATGACCCTCCTCCAAGCCTCAGTTAGGATTTTGTGCCCGAACGAGAAGGGTGCAATCTAGGTGGCTCTCCTGAGCTGCTTAGAGTAAAAGTTTAAATAGGTTTTTTTATTTTCAGTGAGACCTGCTGGCAACAGGCTCACTGCATCGAGGGACTAAGGGGAGAAGAAGCGAACTCACCTGCGTGCAGAGTGGATTGGGCTTCTTAGGCTACTGGACATTAGCTCCAGAGGGACGATCACAGGCCCAGCCATGGATGGGTCCCGGAGCCGCGCCGCCGGCCCCCTTACAGAGCCAGAAGAGTGAAGAGGTCCGGAAAATCGGCGGCAGAAGACGTCCTGTCTTCAATAAGGTAGCGCACAGCACTGCAGCTGTGCGCCATTGCTCTCAGCACACTTCACACTCCGGTCACTGAGGGTGCAGGGCGCTGGGGGGGGCGCCCTGGGACGCAATGAAAATACCTTAAATGGCTAAAAATACATCACATATAGCTCCTGGGCTATATGGATGTATTTAACCCCTGCCAGTTTTCCACAAAAAAGCGGGAGAAAGGCCGCCGAAAAAGGTGCGGAGCCTATCTCCTCAGCACACAAGCGCCATTTTTTCCTCACAGCTCCGTTGGAGGAAGGCTCCCTGACTCTCCCCTGCAGTCCTGCACTACAGAAACAGGGTAAAACAAGAGAGGGGGGGCACTAAATTGGCATATTAATATATACAGCAGCTATATTAGGGAAAAACACTTATATAAGGTTATCCCTATATATATATATATAGCGCTCTGGTGTGTGCTGGCAAACTCTCCCTCTGTCTCCCCAAAGGGCTAGTGGGGTCCTGTCCTCTGTCAGAGCATTCCCCGTGTGTGTGCTGTGTGTCGGTACGCTGTGTCGACATGTATGAGGAGGAAAATGGTGTGAAGGCGGAGCAATTGCCTGTGTTAGTGATGTCACCCCCTAGGGAGTCGACACCTGACTGGATGGTCTTATGGAAAGAATTACGTGATAGTGTCGGCACTTTACAAAAGACTGTTGACGACATGAGACAGCCGGCAAATCAGTTAATACCTGTACAGGCGTCTCAAACACCGTCAGGGGCTATAAAACGCCCGTTACCTCAGGTCGATACAGACACTGACACGGACACTGACTCCAGTGTCGACGGTGAGGAAACAAACGTATTTTCCAGTAGGGCCACACGTTACATGATCACGGCAATGAAGGAGGTTTTGAACATTTCTGATACTACAAGTACCACAAAAAAGGGTATTATGTGGGGTGTGAAAAAACTACCCGTAGTTTTTCCTGAATCAGATGAATTAAATGAGGTGTGTGATGAAGCGTGGGTTTCCCCCGATAAAAAACTGCTAATTTCTAAAAAATTATTGGCATTATACCCTTTCCCGCCAGAGGTTAGGGCGCGTTGGGAAACACCCCCTAGCGTAGATAAGGCGCTCACACGCTTATCAAAACAAGTGGCGTTACCGTCTCCTGATACGGCCGCCCTCAAGGAACCAGCTGATAGGAAGCTGGAAAATATCCTTAAAAGTATATACACACATACTGGTATTATACTGCGACCAGCAATCGCCTCAGCCTGGATGTGCAGTGCTGGGGTGGCTTGGTCGGATTCCCTGACTGAAAATATTGATACCCTGGACAGGGACAATATATTATTGACTATAGAGCATTTAAAGGATGCATTTCTATATATGCGAGATGCACAGAGGGATATTTGCACTCTGGCATCAAGAGTAAGTGCGATGTCCATTTCTGCCAGAAGAGGATTATGGACGCGACAGTGGTCAGGGGATGCGGATTCCAAACGGCATATGGAAGTATTGCCGTATAAAGGGGAGGAGTTATTTGGGGTCGGTCTATCGGACCTGGTGGCCACGGCAACGGCTGGAAAATCCACCTTTTTACCCCAAGTCACCTCGCAGCAGAAAAAGATACCGTCTTTTCAGGCTCAGTCCTTTCGTCCCCATAAGGGCAAGCGGGCAAAAGGCCACTCATATCTGCCCCGGGGCAGAGGAAGGGGAAAAAGACTGCAGCAAACAGCCTCTTCCCACGAACAGAAGCCCTCCCCCGCTTCTGCCAAGTCCTCAGCATGACGCTGGGGCCTTACAAGCGGACTCAGGCACGGTGGGGGCCCGTCTCAAGAATTTCAGCGCGCAGTGGGCTCACTCGCAAGTGGACCCCTGGATCCTGCAGGTAGTATGTCAGGGGTACAAATTGGAATTCGAGACGTCTCCCCCTCGCCGGTTCCTGAAGTCTGCTTTACCAACGTCTCCCCCCGACAGGGAGGCGGTATTGGAAGCCATTCACAAGCTGTATTCCCAGCAGGTGATAATCAAGGTACCCCTCCTACAACAGGGAAAGGGGTATTATTCCACGCTGTTTGTGGTACCGAAGCCGGACGGCTCGGTGAGACCCATTTTAAATCTGAAATCCTTGAACACTTACATAAAAAGGTTCAAGTTCAAGATGGAGTCACTCAGAGCAGTGATAGCGAACCTGGAAGAAGGGGACTATATGGTGTCTCTGGACATCAAGGATGCTTACCTCCATGTCCCAATTTGCCCTTCTCACCAAGGGTACCTCAGGTTTGTGGTACAGAACTGTCACTATCAGTTTCAGACGCTGCCGTTTGGATTGTCCACGGCACCCCGGGTCTTTACCAAGGTAATGGCCGAAATGATGATTCTTCTTCGAAGAAAAGGCGTCTTAATTATCCCTTACTTGGACGATCTCCTGATAAGGGCAAGGTCCAGACAACAGTTAGAGGTCGGAGTAGCACTATCTCAAGTAGTACTACGACAGCACGGATGGATTCTAAATATTCCAAAATCGCAGCTGATTCCGACGACACGTCTGCTGTTCCTAGGGATGATTCTGGACACAGTACAGAAAAAGGTGTTTCTCCCGGAGGAGAAAGCCAAGGAGTTATCTGACCTAGTCAGGAACCTCCTAAGACCAGGCCAAGTGTCAGTACATCAATGCACAAGGGTCCTGGGAAAGATGGTGGCTTCTTACGAAGCGAATCCATTCGGCAGATTCCACGCAAGAACTTTTCAGTGGGATCTGCTGGACAAATGGTCCGGATCGCATCTTCAAATGCATCAGCGGATAACCCTGTCTCCAAGGACAAGGGTGTCTCTCCTGTGGTGGTTACAGAGTGCTCATCTCCTAGAGGGCCGCAGATTCGGCATTCAGGATTGGGTCCTGGTGACCACGGATGCCAGCCTGAGAGGCTGGGGAGCAGTCACACAGGGAAGAAATTTCCAGGGCTTGTGGTCAAGCATGGAAACGTCACTTCACATAAATATCCTGGAACTAAGGGCCATTTACAATGCCCTAAGTCAGGCAAGACCTCTGCTTCAGGGTCAGCCGGTGTTGATCCAGTCGGACAACATCACGGCAGTCGCCCACGTAAACAGACAGGGCGGCACAAGAAGCAGGAGGGCAATGATGGAAGTGGCAAGGATTCTTCGCTGGGCGGAGAATCATGTGATAGCACTGTCAGCAGTGTTCATTCCGGGAGTGGACAACTGGGAAGCAGACTTCCTCAGCAGACACGATCTTCACCCGGGGGAGTGGGGACTTCACCCAGAAGTCTTCCACATGATTGTGAACCGTTGGGAAAAACCAAAGGTGGACATGATGGCGTCCCGCCTCAACAAAAAACTGGACAGATATTGCGCCAGGTCAAGGGACCCTCAGGCAATAGCTGTGGACGCTTTGGTAACACCGTGGGTGTACCAGTCAGTGTATGTGTTCCCTCCTCTTCCTCTCATACCAAAAGTACTGAGAATCATAAGAAGGAGAGGAGTAAAGACTATACTCGTGGCTCCGGATTGGCCAAGAAGGACTTGGCACCCGGAAATTCAAGAGATGCTCACGGAAGACCCGTGGCCTCTACCTCTAAGAAAGGACCTGCTCCAGCAGGGACCATGTCTGTTCCAAGACTTACCGCGGCTGCGTTTGACGGCATGGCGGTTGAACGCCGGATCCTGAAGGAAAAAGGCATTCCGGATGAAGTCATCCCTACCCTGATCAAAGCCAGGAAGGATGTAACCATACAACATTATCACCGTATTTGGCGAAAATATGTTGCGTGGTGCGAGGCCAGGAAGGCCCCTACAGAGGAATTTCAACTGGGTCGTTTCCTGCATTTCCTGCAAACAGGACTGTCTATGGGCCTCAAATTAGGGTCCATTAAGGTTCAAATTTCGGCCCTGTCAATATTCTTCCAAAAAGAACTGGCTTCTGTTCCTGAAGTTCAGACGTTTGTCAAGGGAGTACTGCATATACAGCCTCCTTTTGTGCCTCCAGTGGCACCTTGGGATCTCAATGTAGTTTTGGGATTCCTAAAATCACATTGGTTTGAACCACTCACCACTGTGGACTTAAAATATCTCACATGGAAAGTGGTAATGCTGTTAGCCCTGGCTTCAGCCAGGCGTGTCTCAGAATTGGCGGCTTTATCCTATAAAAGCCCTTACCTAATTTTTCATACGGACAGGGCAGAATTGAGGACTCGTCCTCAATTTCTCCCTAAGGTGGTTTCAGCATTTCACTTAAACCAGCCTATTGTGGTGCCTGCGGCTACTAGGGACTTGGAGGATTCCAAGTTGCTGGACGTAGTCAGGGCCCTGAAAATATATGTTTCCAGGACGGCTGGAGTCAGGAAATCTGATTCGCTGTTTATCCTGTATGCACCCAACAAGCTGGGTGCTCCTGCTTCTAAGCAGACGATTGCTCGTTGGATTTGTAGTACAATTCAGCTTGCACATTCTGTGGCAGGCCTGCCACAGCCAAAATCTGTAAAAGCCCATTCCACACGGATAGTGGGCTCATCTTGGGCGGCTGCCCGAGGGGTCTCGGCTTTACAACTTTGCCGAGCAGCTACTTGGTCAGGGGCAAACACGTTTGCTAAATTCTACAAATTTGATACCCTGGCTGAGGAGGACCTGGAGTTCTCTCATTCGGTGCTGCAGAGTCATCCGCACTCTCCCGCCCGTTTGGGAGCTTTGGTATAATCCCCATGGTCCTTTCGGAGTCCCCAGCATCCACTAGGACGTTAGAGAAAATAATAAGAATTTACTTACCGATAATTCTATTTCTCGGAGTCCGTAGTGGATGCTGGGGTTCCTGAAAGGACCATGGGGAATAGCGGCTCCGCAGGAGACAGGGCACAAAAAGTAAAGCTTTACGATCAGGTGGTGTGTACTGGCTCCTCCCCCTATGACCCTCCTCCAAGCCTCAGTTAGGTACTGTGCCCGGACGAGCGTACACAATAAGGAAGGATTTATGAATCCCGGGTAAGACTCATACCAGCCACACCAATCACACCGTACAACCTGTGATCTAAACCCAGTTAACAGTATGATAACAGCGGAGCCTCTGAAAAGATGGCTCACAACAATAATAACCCGATTTTTGTAACTATGTACAAGTAATGCAGATAATCCGCACTTGGGATGGGCGCCCAGCATCCACTACGGACTCCGAGAAATAGAATTATCGGTAAGTAAATTCTTATTTTCTCTATCGTCCTAGTGGATGCTGGGGTTCCTGAAAGGACCATGGGGATTATACCAAAGCTCCCAAACGGGCGGGAGAGTGCGGATGACTCTGTAGCACCGAATGAGAGAACTCCAGGTCCTCCTTAGCCAGGGTATCAAATTTGTAGAATTTTACAAACGTGTTCTCCCCCGACCACGTAGCCGCTCGGCAGAGTTGTAATGCCGAGACCCCTCGGGCAGCCGCCCAAGAAGAACCCACCTTCCTTGTGGAGTGGGCTTTTACCGATTTTGGCTGTGGCAGGCCTGCCACAGAATGTGCAAGCTGAATCGTACTACAAATCCAGCGAGCAATAGTCTGCTTAGACGCAGGAGCGCCCAACTTGTTGGGAGCATATAGTATAAACAGCGAGTCAGATTTCCTGACTCCAGCTGTCCTTGAAATGTATATTTTTAAAGCTCTGACAACGTCCAACAACTTGGAGTCCTCCAAGTCGCTTGTAGCCGCAGGCACTACAATAGGTTGGTTCAGATGAAATGCTGACACCACCTTAGGGAGAAAATGCGGACGAGTCCGCAGTTCTGCCCTGTCCGAATGGAAATCAGATATGGGCTTTTGTAAGATAAAGCTGCCAGTTCTGACACTCTCCTGGCCGAAGCCAGGGCTAGTAGCATGGTCACTTTCCATGTGAGATATTTCAAATCCACAGTTTTTAGTGGTTCAAACCAATGAGATTTGAGAAAGTCCAAAACAACATTGAGATCCCACGGTGCCACTGGAGGCACCACAGGGGGCTGTATATGCAGCACTCCCTTAACAAAAGTCTGGACTTCAGGAACTGAAGCCAATTCTTTTTGGAAGAAAATCGACAGGGCCGAAATTTGAACCTTAATAGATCCCAATTTGAGACCCATAGACAATCCTGATTGCAGGAAATGTAGGAATCGACCCAGTTGAAATTCCTCCGTCGGAGCACTCCGATCCTCGCACCACGCAACATATTTTCGCCAAATGCGGTGATAATGTTGCGCGGTTACTTCCTTCCTTGCTTTAATCAAAGTAGGAATGACTTCTTCCGGCATGCCTTTTTCCTTTAGGATCCGGCGTTCAACCGCCATGCCGTCAAACGCAGCCGCGGTAAGTCTTGAAACAGACAGGGACCCTGCTGAAGCAAGTCCCTTCTCAGAGATAGAGGCCACGGATCTTCCGTGATCATCTCTTGAAGTTCCGGGTACCAAGTCCTTCTTGGCCAATCCGGAACCACTAGTATCGTTCTTACGCCTCTTTGCCGTATAATTCTCAATACTTTTGGTATGAGAGGCAGAGGAGGAAACACATACACCGACTGGTACACCCAAGGCGTTACCAGCGCGTCCACAGCTATTGCCTGCAGATCTCTTGACCTGGCGCAATACCTGTCCAGTTTTTTGTTGAGGCGAGACGCCATCATGTCCACCATTGGTCTTTCCCAACGGGTTACCAGCATGTGGAAAACTTCTGGATGAAGTCCCCACTCTCCCGGGTGAAGGTCGTGTCTGCTGAGGAAGTCTGCTTCCCAGTTGTCCACTCCCGGGATGAACACTGCTGACAGTGCTATCACATGATTCTCTGCCCAGCGAAGAATCCTTGCAGCTTCTGCCATTGCACTCCTGCTTCTTGTGCCGCCCTGTCTGTTCACATGGGCGACTGCCGTGATGTTGTCCGACTGGATCAACACCGGTTTTCCTTGAAGCAGAGGTTCTGCCTGGCTTAGAGCATTGTAGATTGCTCTTAGTTCCAGAATGTTTATGTGAAGAGACGTTTCCAGGCTCGACCACACGCCCTGGAAGTTTCTTCCTTGTGTGACTGCTCCCCAGCCTCTCAGGCTGGCGTCCGTGGTCACCAGGATCCAATCCTGTATGCCGAATCTGCGGCCCTCCAATAGATGAGCACTCTGCAACCACCACAGAAGAGATACCCTTGTCCTTGGAGACAGGGTTATCCGCTGGTGCATCTGAAGATGCGACCCTGACCATTTGTCCAACAGATCCCTCTGGAAAATTCTTGCGTGGAATCTGCCGAATGGAATTGCTTTGTAAGAAGCCACCATTTTTCCCAGGACTCTTGTGCATTGATGTACAGACACCTTTCCTGGTTTTAGGAGGTTCCTGACAAGCTCGGATAACTCCTTGGCTTTTTCCTCCGGGAGAAAAACCTTTTTCTGAACCGTGTCCAGAATCATCCCTAGGAACAGCAGACGTGTTGTCGGAATTAACTGGGATTTTGGAATATTCAGAATCCACCCGTGCTGTTTTAGCACTTCTTGAGACAGTGCTAATCCCATCTCTAGCTGTTCTCTGGACCTTGCCCTTATTAGGAGATCGTCCAAGTATGGGATAATTAATACGCCTTTTCTTCGAAGAAGAATCATCATCTCGGCCATTACCTTGGTAAAGACCCGAGGTGCCGTGGACAATCCGAACGGCAGCGTCTGAAACTGATAGTGACAGTTCTGTACGACGAACCTGAGGTACCCCTGGTGTGAGGGGTAAATTGGAACGTGGAGATACGCATCCTTGATGTCCAAGGATACCATAAAGTCCCCTTCTTCCAGGTTCGCTATCACTGCTCTGAGTGACTCCATCTTGAACTTGAACTTCTTTATGTACAGGTTCAAGGATTTCAGATTTAGAATAGGTCTTACCGAGCCATCCGGCTTCGGTACCACAAATAGAGTGGAATAATACCCCTTTCCTTGTTGTAAAAGGGGTACCTTGACTATCACCTGCTGAGAGTACAGCTTGTGAATGGCTTCCAAGACCGTCACCCTGTCGGAGGGGGACGTTGGTAAAGCAGACTTCAGGAAACGGCGAGGTGGATCCGTCTCTAGTTCCAACCTGTACCCCTGAGATATTATCTGCAGGATCCAGGGATCTACCTGCGAGTGAGCCCACTGCGCGCTGAAATTCTTGAGACGACCCCCCACCGCCCCCGAGTCCGCTTGAGAAGCCCCAGCGTCATGCTGAGGCTTTTGTAGAAGCGGGGGAGGGCTTCTGTTCCTGGGAAGGAGCTGCCTGTTGCTGTCTCTTCCCCCTTCCTCTGCCTCGTGGCAGATATGAATATCCCTTTGCTCTCTTGTTTTTAAAGGAACGAAAGGGCTGCGGTTGAAAAGTCGGTGTCTTTTTCTGTTGGGGAGTGACTTGAGGTAAAAAGGTGGATTTCCCGGCTGTAGCCGTGGCCACCAAATCCGATAGACCGACACCAAATAACTCCTCCCCTTTATACGGCAAAACTTCCATATGCCGTTTTGAGTCCGCATCGCCTGACCACTGTCGCGTCCATAAACTTCTTCTGGCCGAAATGGACATAGCACTTACCCGTGATGCCAGTGTGCAGATATCCCTCTGTGCATCACGCATATAAAGAAATGCATCCTTTATTTGCTCTAAAGACAGTAAAACATTGTCCCTATCCAGGGTATCAATATTTTCAATCAGGGACTCTGACCAAGCTACCCCAGCACTGCACATCCAGGCTGTCGCTATAGCTGGTCGTAGTATAACACCTGTATGTGTGTATATACTTTTTTGGATATTTTCCATCCTCCTATCTGCTGGATCTTTAAGTGCGGCCGTCTCAGGAGAGGGTAACGCCACTTGTTTTGATAAGCGTGTGAGCGCCTTGTCCACCCTAGGAGGTGTTTCCCAGCGCGCCCTAACCTCTGGCGGGAAAGGGTATAAAGCCAATAACTTCTTTGAAATTAGCATTTTTTTATCGGGGGCAACCCACGCTTCATCACACACCTCATTTAATTCATCTGATTCAGGAAAAACTATAGGTAGTTTTTTCACACCCCACATGATACCCTGTTTTGTGGTACCTGTAGTATCAGCAATATGTAACGCCTCCTTCATTGCCAAAATCATATAACGTGTGGCCCTACTGGAAAATACGGTTGATTCGTCACCGTCGCCACTGGAATCAGTGCCTGTGTCTGGGTCTGTGTCGACCGACTGAGGCAAAGGGCGTTTTACAGCCCCTGACGGTGTTTGAGGCGCCTGGACAGGCACTAATTGATTGTCCGGCCGTCTCATGTCGTCAAACGACTGCTTTAGCGTGTTGACACTATCCCGTAATTCCATAAATAAAGGCATCCATTCTGGTGTCGACCCCCTAGGAGGTGACATCCCCATATTTGGCAATTGCTCCGCCTCCACACCAATATCGTCCTCATACATGTCGACACACACGTACCGACACACAGCAGACACACAGGGAATGCTCTTAACGAAGACAGGACCCCACTAGCCCTTTGGGGAGACAGAGGGAGAGTTTGCCAGCACACACCAAAAGCGCTATATATGACAGGGATAGCCTTATAATAAGTGCTCCCTGTATAGCTGCTTTAATAATATAGTTTTGCCACAATTTTGCCCCCCCTCTCTTGTTTTACCCTGTTTCTGTAGTGCAGTGCAGGGGAGAGCCTGGGAGCCTTCCTGACCAGCGGAGCTGTGTGAGGAAAATGGCGCTGTGTGCTGAGGAGATAGGCCCCGCCCCTTTTTCGGCGGGCTCGTCTCCCGCTCTTTAGTGGATTCTGGCAGGGGTTAAATATCTCCATATAGCCCCCGGAGGCTATATGTGAGGTATTTTTAGCCAAAAAAGGTTTTCATTTGCCTCCCAGGGCGCCCCCCTCCCAGCGCCCTGCACCCTCAGTGACTGCCGTGTGAAGTGTGCTGAGAGGAAAATGGCGCACAGCTGCAGTGCTGTGCGCTACCTTAAGAAGACTGAGGAGTCTTCTGCCGCCGATTCTGGACCTCTTCTCGTTTCAGCATCTGCAAGGGGGCCGGCGGCGAGGCTCCGGTGACCATCCAGGCTGTACCTGTGATCGTCCCTCTGGAGCTAATGTCCAGTAGCCAAGAAGCCAATCCATCCTGCACGCAGGTGAGTTCACTTCTTCTCCCCTAAGTCCCTCGTTGCAGTGATCCTGTTGCCAGCAGGACTCACTGTAAAATAAAAAACCTAAGCTAAACTTTTCTAAGCAGCTCTTTAGGAGAGCCACCTAGATTGCACCCTTCTCGGCCGGGCACAAAAATCTAACTGAGGCTTGGAGGAGGGTCATAGGGGGAGGAGCCAGTACACACCACCTGATCGTAAAGCTTTACTTTTTGTGCCCTGTCTCCTGCGGAGCCGCTATTCCCCATGGTCCTTTCAGGAACCCCAGCATCCACTAGGACGATAGAGAAAAGAATTTACTTACCGATAATTCTATTTCTCATAGTCCGTAGTGGATGCTGGGCGCCCATCCCAAGTGCGGATTGTCTGCATTACTTGTACATAGTTATTGTTACAAAAATCGGGTTATTGTTGTTGTGAGCCATCTTTTCAGAGGCTCCTTCTGTTATCATGCTGTTAACTGGGTTCAGATCACAAGTTGTACGGTGTGATTGGTGTGGCTGGTATGAGTCTTACCCGGGATTCAAAATCCTTCCTTATTGTGTACGCTCGTCCGGGCATAGTATCCTAACTGAGGCTTGGAGGAGGGTCATGGGGGGAGGAGCCAGTGCACACCAGCTAGTCCTAAAGCTTTTACTTTGTGCCCAGTCTCCTGCGGAGCCGCTATTCCCCATGGTCCTTTCGGAGTCCCCAGCATCCACTACGGACTATGAGAAATAGAATTATCGGTAAGTAAATTCTTATTTTTCACACCCCCTCTACGCACACAATTAGCAGCCTTACACATAGCCATAGTGTTCCTTACACACAATGGCCCTCATTCCGAGTTGTTCGCTCGGAGATTTTCATCGCATCGCAGTGAGAATTCTCTTAGTGCGCATGCGCAATGTTCGCACTGCGACTGCGCCAAGTAACTTTACTATGATGAAAGTAAGTTTACTCACGGCATTTTCATCGCTCCGACGTTCGCATTGTGATTGACAGGAAATGGGTGTTACTGGGCGGATGGACGGCGTTTTAGGGGCGTGTGGCTGGAAACGCTACCGTTTCCGGAAAAAACGCAGGAGTGGCCGGAGAAACGGTGGGAGTGCCTGGGCGAACGCTGGGTGTGTTTATGACGTCAGCCAGGAACGAAAAGCACTGAACTGATCGCACAGGCAGAGTAAGTCTGAAGCTACTCAGAAACTGCTAACTCGTTTGTAATCGCAATATTGCGCGTACGTCGGTCGCAATTTTAAGAAGCTAAGATTCACTCCCAGTAGGCGGCGGCTTAGCGTGTGTAACTCTGCTACATTCGCCTTGCGAGCGAACAACTCGGAATGAGGGCCCATGTCTCCAGTATAGTGCCAGATACACATAATGTGCAGTGCCAGATAGACATGACATGCCCCGCAGCAGTGCCAGCTACACATGACATGCCCCGCAGCAGTGCCAGCTACACATGACATGTCCCGCAGCAGTGCCAGCTACACATGACATGCCCCGCAGCAGTGCCAGCTACACATGACATGCCCCCCAGCAGTGCCAGCTACACATGACATGCCCCCCAGCAGTGACAGCTACACATGACATGCCCCCCAGCAGTGCCAGCTACACATGACATGCCCCCCAGCAGTGCCAGCTACACATGACATGCCCCCCAGCAGTGCCAGCTACACATGACATGCCCCCCAGCAGTGCCAGCTACACATGACATGCCCCGTAGCAGTGCCAGCAACACATGACATGCCCCCCAGCAGTGCCAGCTACACATGACATGCCCCCCAGCAGTGCCAGCTACACATGATAGTGTTCACTTTTTAAGGCAGGGTGCTGATCACAGGGAGGGCACATTTTTAAGTTAGGAGGGCAAAATTATGTACATACTGTAATGCTTGTTGTTCCCAAACCTATATGCGCAGCAAAAATTAAGGGGAGTTACTTCGTGGGGAAGGTACGTGGCCACATAATAGTGGCAATTCGCATTACACCACACAGTAGTGCAGCTAATACACACTGCACCAGGTAGAACCTCCTATACACTTTGCGCCAGGTAGAGCACTGAGACACATTGAACCAGGGAGAGCACTGAGACACACTGCACCAGGGAGAGCACTGAGACACACTGCACCAGGGAGAGCACTGAGACACACTGCACCAGGGAGAGCACTGAGACACATTGCACCAGGGAGAGCACTGAGACACACTGCCTAGCCACAGACGCCTAGCGGGAACACTACATGACATGCCCCCCAGCAGTGCCAGCTACACGTGACATGCCCCCCAGCAGTGCCAGCTACACGTGACATGCCCCCCAGCAGTGGCAGCTACATAAATGGCCACACAGTGCCAGATATGCCCCCACAGTTCAGATACATAAAGGCCCCCACAGTGCCAGATACATAAATGCCCCCACAGTGCAGATATGCCTCCACAGTGCCAGATACATAAATGCCTCCACAGTGCCAGATACATAAATGCCTCCACAGTGCCAGATACATAAATGCCCCCACAGTGCCAGATACATAAATGCCCCCACAGTGCAGATATGCCCCCACAGTGCAAGATACATAAATGCCCCCACAGTGCAGATATGCCTCCACAGTGCCAGATACATAAATGCCCCCACAGTGCCAGATACATAAGTGCCCCCACAGTGCCAGATACATAAGTGCCCCCACAGTGCAGATATGCCCCCACAGTTCCAGATACATAAATGCCCCCAGTGCCAGATGCATAAATGCCCCCACAGTGCCAGATGCATAAATGCCCCCACAGTGCCAGATGCATAAATGCCCCCACAGTGCAGATATGCCTTCACAGTGCCAGATACATAAATGCCCCCAGTGCCAGATACATAAATGCCCCCACAGTGCCAGATACATAAATGCCCCCACAGTGCAGATATGCCCCCACAGTGCCAGATACATAAATGCCCCCACAGTGCAGATACATGTGCCCCCACAGTGCAGATATGCCTCCACAGTGCCAGATACATAAATGCCCCCACAGTGCCAGATACATAAGTGTCCCCACAGTGCAGATATGTCCCCACAGTGCCAGATACATAAATGCCCCCACAGTGCAAGATACATAAATGCCCCCAGTGCCAGATGCATAAATGCCCCCACAGTGCCAGATACATAAATGCCCCCAGTGCCAGATGCATAAATGCCCACAGTGCCAGATATGACCCCACAGTACCAGGTATGTCCCCACAGTGCCAGATATAAAAATGCCCACACAGTGCCAGACATGTCCCCAGTCCCAGATATCACCCTCACCTGCCCCCGTGCTGCTCACCGGTCACCGCGTCTATTGCTGAGGCTGCTGCTCGGTGCTGCTCTTTGGCTGAGGGCATTGAGGAGAGCGCAGTGTGCGCCTCTCCTAGGAGCCGTCAATCTCCGGCGGCAGCGGCGGTGTACAGGTTCAACTAGGCGTCGGTCCGCAAACCAATCAAAGCTCGCGGTCCAGCAGCCAATCAGCCTCAGCTGCCGGACCGCGAGCTCTGGTTGGCTCACGGGCCGGCGCCGGTTAGCGGGGAGGGGAGCGGACTGCAGCTGTAGCGACGGCTCCAGGCTCCAATATGGTGGCCGGAGCTAGCGGCGCCCATAAAGTGCGGCGCCCTGTTCGGCCGCTCTATTGGAACATGCCTGGAGCCGCACATGGGTCACGCAGCCGACCGATGGTGTCGGAGAAGATCTGATACTGTGTCCTAGGACGCAGTTCGGATCAGTAATGCAGCAGGAGACATGACGCCCCCTTCTGCATTACCATATTACTGCTATAGCTGCTGCATCTATGTAAGCGTAACACCCACTGCTGCATTACCATATTACTGCTATCGCTGCTGCTTCTATGTAAGCGTAACACCCCCTGCTGCATTACCATATTACTGCTATCGCTGCTGCTTCTATGTAAGCATAACACCCACTGCTGCATTACCATATTACTGCTATCGCTGCTGCTTCTATGTAAGCGTAACACCCACTGCTGCATTACCATATTACTGCTATCGCTGCTGCTTCTATGTAAGCGTAACACCCACTGCTGCATTACCATATTACTGCTATCGCTGCTGCTTCTATGTAAGCGTAACACCCCCTGCTGCATTACCATATTACTGCTATCGCTGCTGCTTCTATGTAAGCGTAACAACCCATGCTGCATTACCATTTCTCTAACGTAATAAGTGGATGCTGGGGACTCCGTAAGGACCATGGGGAATAGCGGCTCCGCAGGAGACTGGGCACATCTAAAGAAAGCTTTAGGACTATCTGGTGTGCACTGGCTCCTCCCCCTATGACCCTCCTCCAAGCCTCAGTTAGATCTTTGTGCCCGAACGAGAAGGGTGCACACTAGGTGGCTCTCCTGAGCTTCTTAGTGAAAGTTTTAGTTTAGGTTTTTTATTTTCAGTGAGACCTGCTGGCAACAGGCTCATTGCATCGAGGGACTAAGGGGAGAAGAAGCGAACTCACCTGCGTGCAGAGTGGATTGGGCTTCTTAGGCTACTGGACATTAGCTCCAGAGGGACGATCACAGACCCAGCCTGGATGGGTCCCAGAGCCGCGCCGCCGGCCCCCTTACAGAGCCAGAAGGCAGAAGAGGTCCGGAAAATCGGCGGCAGAAGACGTCCTGTCTTCAACAAGGTAGCGCACAGCACTGCAGCTGTGCGCCATTGCTCTCAGCACACTTCACACTCCGGTCACTGAGGGTGCAGGGCGCTGGGGGGGGGGGGGGGGGCGCCCTGAGACGCAATAAAAAACACCTTGGATGGCAAAAAATGCATCACATATAGCTCCTGGGCTATATGGATGCATTTAACCCCTGCCAGAATACATAGAAAAACGGGAGATAAGGCCGCCGATAAGGGGGCGGAGCCTATCTCCTCAGCACACTGGCGCCATTTTCCCTCACAGCTCAGTTGGAGGGAAGCTCCCTGTCTCTCCCCTGCAGTCACTACACTACAGAAAGGGTTAAAAAAGAGAGGGGGGGCACTAATTCCGCGCAGTATTAAAGATACAGCAGCTATAAGGGGAAAAACACTTATATAAGGTTATCCCTGTATATATATATAGCGCTCTGGTGTGTGCTGGCAAACTCTCCCTCTGTCTCCCCAAAGGGCTAGTGGGGTCCTGTCCTCTATCAGAGCATTCCCTGTGTGTGTGCTGTATGTCGGTACGTTTGTGTCGACATGTATGAGGAGAAAAATGATGTGGAGACGGAGCAGATTGCCTGTAATAGTGATGTCACCCCCTAGGGGGTCGACACCTGAGTGGATGAACTGTTGGAAGGAATTACGTGACAGTGTCAGCTCTGTATAAAAGACAGTGGTTGACATGAGACAGCCGGCTACTCAGCTTGGGCCTGTCCAGACGTCTCATAGGCCGTCAGGGGCTCTAAAGCGCCCGTTACCTCAGATGGCAGATATAGACGCCGACACGGATACTGACTCCAGTGTCGACGGTGAAGAGACAAATGTGACTTCCAGTAGGGCCGCACGTTACATGATTGAGGCAATGAAAAATGTTTTACACATTTCTGATAATACGAGTACCACCAAAAAGGGGTATTATGTTCGGTGAGGAAAAACTACCTGTAGTTTTCCTGAATCTGAGAAATTAAATGAGGTGTGTGATGATGCGTGGTTTTCCCCCGATAACAACTGATAATTTCTAAAATGTTATTGGCATTATATCCTTTCCCGCCAGAGGTTAGGGTGCGTTGGGAAACACCCCCTAGGGTGGATAAAGCGCTCACACGCTTGTAAGGGCTCTACCCTCTCCTGAGATGGCCGCCCTTAAGGATCCTGCTGATAGAAAGCAGGAGGGTATCCTAAAATGTATTTACACACATACTGGTGTTATACTGCGACCAGCAATCGCCTCAGCCTGGATGTGCAGTGCTGGGTTGGCGTGGTCGGATTCCCTGACTAAAAATATTGATACCCTAGATAGGGACAGTATATTTTTGCCTATAGAGCATTTAAAAGATGCATTTCTATATATGCGTGATGCACAGCGGAATATTTGCCGACTGGCATCAAGTCTAAGTGCGTTGTCCATTTCTACCAGTAGAAGGTTATGGACACGTCAGTGGTCAGGTGATGCGTATTCCAAACGGCATTTGGAAATATTGCCTTATTAAAGGGAGGAGTTATTTGGGGTCGGTCTTTCAGACCTGGTGGCCACGGCAACAGCTGGGAAATCCACGTTTGTACCCCAGGTCGCCTCTCAACATGAGAAGACGCCGTATTATCAGGCGCAGTCTTTTCGTGGACAAGCGGGCAAAAGGTTCCTCATTTCTGCCCCGTGACAGAGGGAGAGGAAAAAGGCTGCAGAAATCAGCCAGTTCCCAGGAACAGAAACCCTCTCCCGCCTCTGCCAAGCCCTCAGTATGACGCTGGGGCTTTACAAGCAGAATCAGGCACGGTGGGGGGCCCGTCTCAATGAATTTCAGCGCGCAGTGGGCTCACTCGCAAGTAGACCCCTGGATCCTTCAGGTGATATCTTAGGGGTACAAATTAGAATTCGAGACGTCTCCCCCTCGCCGTTTCCTAAAGTCGGCTTTACCGATGTCTCCTTCTGACAGGGAGACAGTTTTGGAAGCCATTCACAAGCTGTATTCCAAGCAGGTGATAATCAAGGTACCCCTCCTGCAACAGGGAACGGGGTATTATTCCACACTGTTGTGGTACCGAAGCCGGACGGCTCGGTGAGACCGATTCTAAATCTAAAATCTTTGAACACTTACATACAGAGGTTCAAATTCAAGATTGAGTCACTCAGAGCAGTGATTGCGAACCTGGAAGAAGGGGACTACATGATGTCTCGGGACATCAAGGATGCTTACCTTCATGTCAAAATTTACCCTTCTCATCAAGGGTACCTCAGGTTTATGGTACAGAACTGTCACTATCAGTTCAGACGCTGCCGTATGGATGGTCCACGGCACCCCGGGTCTTTACCAAGGTAATGGCCGAAATGATGATATTCCTTCGAAGGAAGGGAATTTTAGTTATCCCTTACTTGGACGATTCCCTGATAAGGGTAAGATCCAGGGAACAGTTGGAGGTCGGTGTAGCACTATCTCAGGTAGTGTTGCGGCAGCACGATTGGATTCTCAATATTCCAAAATCGCAGCTGGTTCCGACGACTTGTCTTCTGTTCCTAGGGATGATCCTGGACACAGTCCAGAAAAAGGTGTTTCTCCCGGAGGAGAAAGCCAGGGAGTTATCCGAGCTAGTCAGGAACCTCCTAAAACCGAGCCAAGTCTCAGTGCATCAATGCACAAGGGTTCTGGGTAAAATGGTGGCTTCCTACGAAACAATCCCATTCGGCAGATTCCACGCAAGAACTTTCCAGTGGGACCTGCTGGACAAATGGTCCGGGTCGCATCTTCAGATGCATCAGCGGATAACCCTGTCACCAAGGACAAGGGTGTCCCTCCTGTGGTGGTTGCAGAGTGCTCATCTTCTAGAGGGCCGCAGATTCGGCAGTCAGGACTGGGTCCTGGTGACCACGGATGCCAGCCTGCGAGGCTGGGGAGCAGTCACACAGGGAAGGAATATCCATGGCTTATGGTCAAGCCTGGAGACATCACTTCACATAAATATCCTGAAGCTAAGGGCCATTTACAATGCTCTAAGCTTAGCAAGACCTCTGCTTCAAGGTCAGCCCGTGTTGATCCAGTCGGACAACATCACGGCAGTCACCCACGTAAACAGACAGGGTGGCACAAGAAGCAGGAGGGCAATGGCAGAAGCTGCAAGGATTCTTCGCTGGGCGGAAAATCATGTGATAGCACTGTCAGCAGTATTCATTCCGGGAGTGGACAACTGGGAAGCAGACTTCCTCAGCACGACCTCCACCCGGGAGAGTGGGGACTTCACCCAGAAGTCTTCCACATGATTATAAACCGTTGGGAAAAACTCGACAGGTATTGCGCCAGGTCAAGGGACCCTCAGGCAATAGCTGTAGACGCTCTGGTAACACCGTGGGTGTACCAGTCAGTGTATGTGTTCCCTCCTCTGCCTCTCATACCCAAGGTACTGAGATTGATAAGATGGAGAGGAGTAAGCACTATATTCGTGGCTCCGGATTGGCCAAGAAGGACTTGGTAACCGGAACTTCAAGAGATGCTCACGGAGGATCCGTGGCCTCTACCTCTAAGAAGGGACCTGCTCCAGCAAGGACCCTGTCTGTTCCAAGACTTACCGCGGCTGCGTTTGACGGCATGGCGGTTGAACGCCGGATCCTGAAGGAAAAAAGGCATTCCGGATGAAGTCATCCCTATCCTGATCAAAGCCAGGAAGGATGTAACCGCAAAACATTATCACCGCATTTGGCGAAAATATGTTGCGTGGTGCGAGGCCAGTAAGGCCCGACGGAGGAAATTCAACTGGGTCGATTCCTACATTTCCTGCAAACAGGAGTGTCTATGGGCCTGAAATTGGGGTCCATTAAGGTTCAAATTTCGGCCCTGTCAATTTTCTTCCAAAAAGAACTAGCTTCAGTCCCTGAAGTTCAGACGTTTGTAAAAGGGGTACTGCATATACAGCCTCCTTTTGTGCCTCCAGTGGCACTTTGGGATCTCAATGTAGTTTTTTGGGTTCCAAAAGTCACATTGGTTTGAACCACTTAAATCTGTGGAGTTAAAATATCTCACATGGAAAGTGGTCATGCTGTTGGCCCTGGCCTGGGCCAGGCGCGTGTCAGAATTGGCGGCTTTATCCTGTAAAAGCCCTTATCTGATTTTCCATTCGGACAGGGCGGAATTGAGGACTCGTCCTCAGTTTCTCCCTAAGGTGGTTTCAGCGTTTCACCTGAACCAACCTATTGTGGTGCCTGCGGCTACTAGGGACTTGGAGGACTCCAAGTTGCTAGACGTTGTCAGGGCCCTGAAAATATATGTTTCCAGGACGGCTGGAGTCAGGAAAACTGACTCGCTGTTTATCCTGTATGCACCCAACAAGCTGGGTGCTCCTGCTTCTAAGCAGACTATTGCTCGTTGGTTTTGTAGTACAATTCAGCTTGCACATTCTGTGGCAGGCCTGCCACAGCCAAAAATCTGTAAATGCCCACTCCACAAGGAAGGTGGGCTCATCTTGGGCGGCTGCCCGAGGGGTCTTGGCTTTACAACTTTGCCGAGCAGCTACTTGGTCAGGAGCAAATACGTTTGTAAAATTTTACAAAATTGATACCCTGGCTGAGGAGGACCTGGAGTTCTCTCATTTGGTGCTGCAGAGTCATCCGCACTCTCCCGCCCGTTTGGGAGCTTTGGTATAATCCCCATGGTCCTTACGGAGTCCCCAGCATCCACTTAGAACGTTAGAGAAAATAAGAATTTACTTACCGATAATTCTATTTCTCGTAGTCCATAGTGGATGCTGGGCGCCCATCCCAAGTGCGGATTGTCTGCAATACTGGTACATAGTTATTGTTACCAAAAAATCGGGTTATTGCTGTAGTGAGCCATCTTTTCTAGAGGCTCCTCTGTTATCATGCTGTTAACTGGGTTCAGATCACAAGTTGTACGGTGTGATTGGTGTGGCTGGTATGAGTCTTACCCGGGATTCAAGATCCTTCCTTATTGTGTACGCTCGTCCGGGCACAGTATCCTAACTGAGGCTTGGAGGAGGGTCATAGGGGGAGGAGCTAGTGCACACCAGATAGTCCTAAAGCTTTCTTTAGATGTGCCCAGTCTCCAATGAAGCCGCTATTCCCCATGGTCCTTACGGAGTCCCCAGCATCCACTACGGACTACGAGAAATAGAATTATCGGTAAGTAAATTCTTATTATTACTGCTATCGCTGCTGCTTCTATGTAAGCGTGGCGCCCCCTTCTGCATTACCATATTACTGCTATCCCTGTTGCTTCTATGTAAGCGTAACACCCCCTGCTGCATTACCATATTACTGCTATCGCTGTTGCTTCTATGTAAGTGTGACGCCCCCTGCTGCATTACCATATTGGTGCTATCGCTACTGCTTCTATGTGAGCGTGACGCCCCCTGCTGCATTACCATATAAGTGATATCACTGCTGCTTCTATGTAAGTGTTACGCCCCCTGCTGCATTACCATTTTAGTGGTATCGCTGCTGCTTCTATGTGAGCGTGACGCCCCCTGCTCGATTACCATATTAGTGATATCGCTGCTGCTTCTATGTAAGTGTGACGCCCCCTGCTGCATTACCATATTAGTGCTATCGCTGCTGCTTCCATGTAAGCGTGACGCCCCCTGCTGCATTACCATATTAGTGCTATCGCTGCTGCTTCTATGTAAGCATGACGCCCCCTGCTGCATTACCATATTACTTCTATCGCTGCTGCTTCTTTGTAAGCGTAACACCCCCTGCTGCATTACCATATTAGTGCTATCACTGCTGCTTCTATGTGAGCGTGACGCCCCCTGCTGCTTTACCATATTACTGCTATCGTTGCTGCTTCTATGTAAGCATGATGCCCCCTGCTGCATTACCATATTACTGCTATCGCTGCTGCTTCCATGTAAGCCTGATGCCCCCCTGCTGCATTACCATATTACTACTATCGCTGCTGCTTCTATGTAAGCATGACACCCCCTGCTGCATTACCATATTACTGCTATCGCTGCTGCTTCCATGTAAGCCTGATGCCCCCCTGCTGCATTACCATATTACTACTATCGCTGCTGCTTCCATGTAAGCATGACACCCCCTGCTGCATTACCATATTACTGCTATCGCTGCTGCTTCTATGTAAGCGTGGCGACCCCCTGCTGCATTACCATATTACTCCTATCGCTGCTGCTTCTATGCAAGCGTGATGCCCTCTGCTGCCTTACCATATTAGTGCTATCGCTGCTGCTTCTATGTGAGCGTGACGCCCCCTGCTGCTTTACCATATTACTGCTATCGTTGCTGCTTCTATGTAAGCGTGACGCCCCCTGCTGCGTTACCATATTACTGCAATCGCTGCTGCTTCTATGTAAGCGTGACGCCTCCTGCTGCATTACCATATTACTGCTATCGCTGCTGCTTCCATGTAAGCCTGATGCCCCCTGCTGCATTACCATATTACTGCTATAGCTGCTGCTTCCATGTAAGCGTGACGCCCCCTGCTGCATTAGTATATTTGTGAGAGGGCAGCGGGTTGCGGGGGACGGGGGCAGTTGCTTGCCCCCACTCCCTCGGTCGGCGGCGGCATTGCGGCGGGTCCCGAGTGCGGAGGGGCTTGCATCCGTTGGGATTCAAGCCCCTCCAATCGCGGCACGGAGCGGCGCCGGGCGGGAGCCAATCAGGGCTCGCGCCCGGTCAGCCAATCAGGACATGCCGCGACGAGCCAATCGAGGCTCGTCGCGTCATAGCTCCGCCCCCTCCCAGCGTCTTATAACAGACGCGGCGGAGCGGGAGCAGTCAGTCGGCGCCGGGGACGGAGCAGAGAAGAGCTCCAGAAGAAAAAGAAGAAAGAAGACGGCGGCGGTGCCCGGGAAGCGGCAGAAGCGGCGGCGACGACGACGACGACGAGAGCGGCCCGGAAGCGGCAAAAGAAGACAGAAGAGGTCACAGCTGGAAGAACCTGTCTACGCCCGGAAAGAGGACGAAGACGTCGGAACGGCCAGGACAGAGGAGCCCACCGGAAGTCCCGGCGGAGAGTGCCGCGGTGTGTGGGAAGCGAAAGAGCTAACGAAGCTCCCCACCGCGGCCTCTCCCAACGGCCCGGTAAGCGGCCTCGCGCCGAGCCTCCTACCACTAGACCACCGGGTGTTCGGGCACTAGGCCCGTGGGCATGGTCAGGCCCTCTCGGCCTGTGGGTAGTTAGTCGGGCCCCTCCGGCCCGTGGGCACCGAGTCGGGTCCTCCTGGCCCGTGGGGCATATTGTTGAGTCCTTGTGGCCAAGTGGGACGAATAAGGTGACCCTGGGTATTAGGCCCAGGTCACCCAACGGGCGCCAGTTAGGCGGGCACTAGGCCCGGGGCGCAAGCCAGGCACTAGGCCTGTGGGGCATTAGGGTATTACAAGGTGACCCGGTAACAGACCCACCAGGGGAGGAGAACACCATCGGGCTGTTGTCCTAATAGGTGGAACCCCGTGCCTTGCGTACCTCGACGAGTGTGCTGTGCGGCCGCTCGGCGGGGTGCGCTGTAGGTGAGGCGCGGAGGGTCGGCTGACCCTCGCGTCGGGTGTACGCTCCCAGGTGGGTAAGGACCGTGGGGAGTGGGGCCTCACCAGGAGGGGCAGCAGAACCTGTGACGGACCGGATGACAAGGTACTCCTCATAATAAATGTATTCGCATTTGAACTTGCACTTGCTTGACCTGTTAGTGATTAGGAGACGTAGCCGGCCCAATAAGTTGTAGTTTCTAACAATTAGGCTCAGTTTGTTGTTAGCCATTGTTGAGTTGTAGGGAGGTTGCTGTCGTCCTTTTTCCCCAGGAGCGGAGGGGCGCTTCAAGCAAGCTGACAAGATTGCCTGCGTAAGTACTAATTGTGAGTTGTGTATTTGTCCGTGTCGAGCACCGGTTGCAGGATCCCGCTAGGCCTAGCGGACCCGCTCACACCTCGGTGCGCAAGTGCCAATAGGTGATGATTGGGTAGCTGAGGCCCACGGGCCGATGATGACATTCACCTAATCGGTGAACGTCGCAGCTACCCCGGTGTGCCACCTATTCCCTGGAGGGAACCAGTGGCCCCGCAGTAAGACTGTTTCTTGTCCTTTTCTAGCCGTCGAGTTCCGGCTGGGCCACGGCGGGAAGGGCTCCGAAGAAGCGACCCCAGAAGCCCAGGTTGAGGGCAGCGCATAAGACGTATACAGAGGTAAGGAGGGATTTACTTGCACGGGCGCAGACTTCGTACCATATACTGATCCGCTTACATTTGGCGTAGTCGGCAGGATCCTGAGAAAAGATGGATCAGGAAGTGGAACGTCCGGAGGATGAGGATAACGAGTCCCCCGAGGAGACGAAGGACGCGCCTCGAGACAGGGTACCCATTGGGGCGGCCCTTAACCACCTCGATAAGTTCGATGGACGGAATATGCCCTTGACAGAGTGGATCGAGCAGTTGGAAACTACGATCGACCTCTACCAAATTCCGAGGCGGATCCAGGTGAATTTGGCTTTGAAGGTTCTGACTGGCGATGCCCGCAAGACCGTGCGAGTACGCCCCGAGCGGCTACGGAAGAACCTGGCCGATGTCTTCACCATCCTGAAAGGCGTGTATGGGGAGAAGGCCACCACCACCACCCTGAAGAAGCGTGTGTTCGCACGGGTTCAACGGGAAGATGAGACGATCTCCCAGTTCGCGAACGCGATCCAGGAGTACATGAGCGAGATCCAGACGAGAGAAGATGAGGACTTGATGACAGGGGACCCGGATTCCACCTTGCGAGGTATTTTAATTGGTGGACTGAGGAGCAGGTCCCTGCGGAACTACCTCCAGGATAAGATCGACGGGGATGGCGAACTCACCTTCTTCGAAGTATTAGGGATGGCGCTGAAGAAGGAGGAAAATGCGGAGCTTAGTTCCAGCGCCGTGGCCGCACCACCCACCCAACCGGTAGATAGGGTCCGAACACCGGAGGTTAGTCCCCTGGAAGGATGTATCAAGGAGTTAACCACCACGCTCCTTCTCGTCCAGGACGAAGTGTCCCAGTTGAGGCAGCGGGTGGAACGGGCCGAAAACCGTGACGCCGACCCTGAAAGGAGGAGCTGGGATGACGAGGACCGGCCCAAGGAAAGGAACCCTCGGAAAAAAAAGGAAACGGAGACCGCCGGACGTCGAGGAGGCGAGGGGCGCTCGAGAGGACCCCGCGAGCTGGTGTGTTGGGAATGTGAGGAGCCTGGACACTTCGCTCGGGATTGCCCAGGACGCCGCTCCGGACGGGAGGGGCGTAGGAGACCTTTAAACTAAGGTCCCTCGCGGTAACGGGACAATCCGCGGGGGAAGGCGGCGCGCAAGTAGACGTCGTCAACTCATCGGACTTGTTCGGTGAGTGTCCCACGGTAGTGGCAAAGCTAGGAGGGAGGGATCAACGTTGCCTTTTGGATACCGGATCCCAAGTGTCCACCATGTCCGAGAAACGGTTTAGGGAAGATTATGCCCATCTCACGACCACCAGCGTCGGAAATTGGGTAACCCTAGTGGCCGCAAACAACCTCCCCATTCCCGTGACAGGTGTCGTGTGGATTGAGATGGAGGTGTATGGGCAGTCCCTTGGGAGAAAAGGGTTCGTAGTGGTGAGTGGCGAGGAGTTTCACCATGGGCCGGTGATTCTGGGGATGAACATCCTACGGAGTCTAGATCGAGTACTTGTACACGATAAGGGCCCCCAGTACTGGAAGTACCTGGGTGTACAGAGGCCGGTGCAGCAGGCTTTCCAGAGGGTCGTCCAGCAGAAGGAGGAGACCGCCTCTATAGAAACCCTGCATCCTCTCGGCTTGATCAAGACGCGATATAATCAAAGGGTGAGGGTTCCGGCGAGACAGGAGGTGGTCCTGGAAGTACCCGTCCGTGCACAGCAGCGGTTAGAAGGGAAGGAGGTTGTGATAGAGCCTTGTTGGTTCCGACAAGTGGAGGCCGGGTTGCTGCTGGCCCGAACCGTAGCGGTCGTACGGAATGGTACCGTACCCCTACGGGTGTGCAACCTGGGAAACTCTCCAATTAAGATCCCGGGCAGGTCAGTGCTGGCCCATCTAGAGGCTATCCCCGAGGGTGGTATTGAACCCGGCCCTAGGGTTACTTTAAAGCCAGACGCATGCGAGCCTTGGACGTTGGCCGTCGCCCTCGAGGAAAAACAGGAACCCACCGCGGAGTGGAACGGGGACGTGATACTGAACCAGATGGACGTATCACTGGAGGGCCTTAGTACCGCCGAGGTGGACCGGGTAAAGCGCATGTTGTGGGCACGACAGAAGTCGTTCTCCCGCAGCGAGGAAGATTTCGGGCACACGACCGAGATAGAGCATGAGATAAACACCGGTGACAGCCTGCCCGCTCGGGAGCGCTATCGGCAGATTCCCCCGAAGCTGTACCAAGAGGTTAAGACCATGATCCAGCAGATGTTGGCCAACGGCGTCATCAGGGAGAGTAAGAGCCCATGGGCTGCCCCCATCGTGCTGGTCAAGAAGAAGGACGGGACGATCCGATTCTGCGTGGACTACCGGAGGTTAAACAGCTGCACCGTCCGGGACGCTTATCCCTTGCCCCGCATTGAGGAGTCGTTGGCGGCCCTGGGGAAGTCGCGCTTCTTCTCCACCTTGGATCTGGCCAGTGGGTACTGGCAGGTGCCCGTTGCGGAGAAGGATCAGGCGAAGACGGCGTTCGTGACGCCCATGGGGCTTTTTGATTTTTGTCGAATGCCCTTCGGGCTCTCCAATGCACCGGCCACGTTCCAGCGCCTTATGGAGCGCTGTCTCGGGGACTTGAACTTCGAGGCAATCCTCATTTACCTGGATGATATCATAGTGTTCGCCCCCACCCTGGAGGAACACTTGCGGAGGCTGGAACAAGTGCTCCAGCGATTGGAGCAATACGGCCTCAAATTGAAGCCAAGGAAGTGCCACCTCCTGAAGTCCAGCCTGGAGTACCTGGGCCATGTAGTCTCAGAGGAAGGGGTGCGGCCCACCCCCGATAAAATTGCCGCAGTCCAGGAATGGAAGACCCCGGGCAACGTGACGGAGGTGAGGGCGTTTCTGGGGTTGGTGGGCTATTATCGGCGGTTCATTCGGGATTTTGCCAAAATTGCCGGCCCTCTGCATGGACTGTTGCGAGGTGTTGCCACGGATGTGCGGAATCGGGCAGTGGCGTGGGACCAAGCACAGGAGGTTGCCTTCACGGGGCTTAAACAAGCCCTCACCCAGGCGCCCGTGCTGGCTTATGCGGACTTCGATAAGCCATTCATATTATACACCGACGGAAGTCACCAAGGCCTGGGGGCCGTCCTCTCCCAGTTACAGGAGGGCCAGGAGCGAGTCATCGCGTATGGGAGTCGGAGTCTCCGGGAGTCGGAGCGGAACCCTGACAACTACAGCTCGTTCAAGCTGGAGTTGCTGGCAGTTGTTTGGGCGGTCACCGAGAAGTTTGCAGAGTACTTGACCGCCACCGACTTCGAAGTGGTCACGGATAACAGCCCCCTGTCACATCTGCATACGGCCAAGTTGGGCACCCTGGAGCAGCGTTGGGTAGCCCGCTTGGCCAAGTTCTCCTTTAAGATTCGATACCGGCCGGGTAAGGCGAATGCCAACGCAGACGCCCTGTCCCGCTATCCGGTAGGGCTACCTATGGGGCCCACGGATGAAGAGAGAGAGGGTCAGGAGATGCCTGACCTTACCCGGATGACCCCCAGCCCGAACGGGCCCAAGGCAGCACGCGGGATTCTTCTACAGCAGACCTTGCCGGACTGGGCTACGGCCCAAGGGCAAGACCCGGAGGTGCGGTATGTACGGGGGTGGAAGGAGCGGGACCACTGGCCGACCTCCGCGGAGAGGCTGCGGCTTAGCCCGTGGGGCAGGAGGCTGGTACGTCAGTGGGAACGACTGGCCGTACGAGGAGGGGTGTTGTGCCGCCAAGCTTACCTCGAGCATGAGCTCCGGAAAGTATGGCAGGTGGTTCTACCCCGCGAGTCGGCCCGTGGCCTGGTGACAGAGGCCCACGAAGAAGGCGCCCATTTTGGTACAGAGAAGACCCTGCAATGGGTCCGCCGACAGTATTTCTTCCCGGGGTTGCAGACCCTGGTAGAAAGCGTGTGTCAGACCTGTAGGAGGTGTGCAGTCACCAAAGGTGGCGAACAACGGGCACCGGTGCAGACCATCCGGACCACCAGACCCCTGGAGCTCCTCATGGTGGACTATGTTTTGATCGGAGAGTCGGTGCGTGGGTGCCAGTATGCCATTGTCATGACCGACCACTTCACCAAATTCACAGTGGTTGTCCCTACCAGGGACCAGACGGCCGACACGGCGGCTAGGGCCATTGTGGAGCATTTCATCCGGCGGTACGGCTGCCCGGAGCGCCTCCATTCGGATCAAGGTGCGTGCTTCCAGGGGCGGGTGATGGAGCGGTTGTGTCGCACCTATGGCATGAATAAATCAAGGACCACCCCGTACCACCCCCAGGGAAATGGGGCCTGCGAACGATTCAACCGGACGTTGCTACAAATGCTGAGGGTCCTGGAGGCTGACAAGAAGCGACGTTGGCCCGACTTCGTTCCAGAATTGGTGTGGGTCTACAATAACAGAGTGCATCGGACCACTGGGTTCTCGCCGTATTTCCTGTTGTTCGGCCGACCTGAGAAGGACCTGCAGGACCTCGATCTGTCTCTACCGGCGGAGGAGGAAGAGTGGACACACAGTGGGTGGATTGAGGAACAGAAACGCCGCCTGACGTTCGCCCAGGAGGTGGCAGCGGGGAACATCGGGTCCAACCTGCACCCCAGCCCCGGGAGGTCACTAGGAGGACCGTTCGCGGAGGGGCAAAGAGTGCTAGTCCGCGAGAAACGTCCTGGGAACAAGTTGAGCGAACGGTGGGAGGTGATGCCCTACGTTGTGCAGCGGCGAGTGTCTCCTGACAACCCCGTCTACGAAGTAAAGGCCGAAGATGGGAGTGGGCGTGCCCGCACCTTACATAGGAACATGCTGCGTCCCTGCCTATTTGAGGATCTGCTTCCCCTGGAGACAGTCTCAGGGAACACTCCGGACCCGGAGGAGGATGATTGGTGGATGCCGCCGCCGGAAGGGGTCCCAGGGCCTCCACCATCGGGGGAGTCGGCCGGGAGTGAAGAACTGGTGACTTCGGTGTCAGAAGTTCCCGTCCCCGCCTCCGCAACCCTGCCCAGGCGGTCGACGCGAACTACCCTTGGGGTGCCGTCCCCCCGTTTTGCGGACCCAGATTTTGAGTGGGCCGCAGCTCGCATTTTTGTAGGGACTACAAAGGAAACAGGGGGGGGAAATGTGAGAGGGCAGCGGGTTGCGGGGGACGGGGGCAGTTGCTTGCCCCCACTCCCTCGGTCGGCGGCGGCATTGCGGCGGGTCCCGAGTGCGGAGGGGCTTGCATCCGTTGGGATTCAAGCCCCTCCAATCGCGGCACGGAGCGGCGCCGGGCGGGAGCCAATCAGGGCTCGCGCCCGGTCAGCCAATCAGGACATGCCGCGACGAGCCAATCGAGGCTCGTCGCGTCATAGCTCCGCCCCCTCCCAGCGTCTTATAACAGACGCGGCGGAGCGGGAGCAGTCAGTCGGCGCCGGGGACGGAGCAGAGAAGAGCTCCAGAAGAAAAAGAAGAAAGAAGACGGCGGCGGTGCCCGGGAAGCGGCAGAAGCGGCGGCGACGACGACGACGACGAGAGCGGCCCGGAAGCGGCAAAAGAAGACAGAAGAGGTCACAGCTGGAAGAACCTGTCTACGCCCGGAAAGAGGACGAAGACGTCGGAACGGCCAGGACAGAGGAGCCCACCGGAAGTCCCGGCGGAGAGTGCCGCGGTGTGTGGGAAGCGAAAGAGCTAACGAAGCTCCCCACCGCGGCCTCTCCCAACGGCCCGGTAAGCGGCCTCGCGCCGAGCCTCCTACCACTAGACCACCGGGTGTTCGGGCACTAGGCCCGTGGGCATGGTCAGGCCCTCTCGGCCTGTGGGTAGTTAGTCGGGCCCCTCCGGCCCGTGGGCACCGAGTCGGGTCCTCCTGGCCCGTGGGGCATATTGTTGAGTCCTTGTGGCCAAGTGGGACGAATAAGGTGACCCTGGGTATTAGGCCCAGGTCACCCAACGGGCGCCAGTTAGGCGGGCACTAGGCCCGGGGCGCAAGCCAGGCACTAGGCCTGTGGGGCATTAGGGTATTACAAGGTGACCCGGTAACAGACCCACCAGGGGAGGAGAACACCATCGGGCTGTTGTCCTAATAGGTGGAACCCCGTGCCTTGCGTACCTCGACGAGTGTGCTGTGCGGCCGCTCGGCGGGGTGCGCTGTAGGTGAGGCGCGGAGGGTCGGCTGACCCTCGCGTCGGGTGTACGCTCCCAGGTGGGTAAGGACCATGGGGAGTGGGGCCTCACCAGGAGGGGCAGCAGAACCTGTGACGGACCGGATGACAAGGTACTCCTCATAATAAATGTATTCGCATTTGAACTTGCACTTGCTTGACCTGTTAGTGATTAGGAGACGTAGCCGGCCCAATAAGTTGTAGTTTCTAACAATTAGGCTCAGTTTGTTGTTAGCCATTGTTGAGTTGTAGGGAGGTTGCTGTCGTCCTTTTTCCCCAGGAGCGGAGGGGCGCTTCAAGCAAGCTGACAAGATTGCCTGCGTAAGTACTAATTGTGAGTTGTGTATTTGTCCGTGTCGAGCACCGGTTGCAGGATCCCGCTAGGCCTAGCGGACCCGCTCACACCTCGGTGCGCAAGTGCCAATAGGTGATGATTGGGTAGCTGAGGCCCACGGGCCGATGATGACATTCACCTAATCGGTGAACGTCGCAGCTGCCCCGGTGTGCCACCTATTCCCTGGAGGGAACCAGTGGCCCCGCAGTAAGACTGTTTCTTGTCCTTTTCTAGCCGTCGAGTTCCGGCTGGGCCACGGCGGGAAGGGCTCCGAAGAAGCGACCCCAGAAGCCCAGGTTGAGGGCAGCGCATAAGACGTATACAGAGGTAAGCAGGGATTTACTTGCACGGGCGCAGACTTCGTACCATATACTGATCCGCTTACATATTACTGCTATCGCTGCTGCTTCTATGCAAGCGTGATGCCCCCTGCTGCCTTACCATATTAGTGCTATCGCTGCTGCTTCTATGTAAACGTAACCCCCTGCTGCATTACCATATTACTGCTAGCGCTGCTGCTTCTATGTAAGCGTGGCGCCCCCCTGCTGCATTACCATATTACTCCTATCGCTGCTGCTTCTATGCAAGCGTGATGCCCCTGCTGCATTACCATTTCTCTGACGTCCTAGTGGATGCTGGGGACTCCGTCAGGACCATGGGGATTAGCGGCTTCGCAGTAGACAGGGCACAAAAATAAAGCTTTAGGATCAGGTGGTGTGCACTGGCTCCTCCCCCTATGACCCTCCTCCAAGCCTCAGTTAGGTTTTTGTGCCCGTCCGAGCAGGGTGCAATCTAGGTGGCTCTCCTAAAGAGCTGCTTAGAAAAAGTTTTTAGGTTTTTTATTTTACAGTGAGTCCTGCTGGCAACAGGCTCACTGCAACGAGGGACTTAGGGGAGAAGAAGTGAACTCACCTGCGTGCAGGATGGATTGGCTTCTTAGGCTACTGGACACCATTAGCTCCAGAGGGATCGAACACAGGCCCAGCCATGGAGTCCGGTCCCGGAGCCGCGCCGCCGACCCCCTTGCAGATGCCGAAAAGTGAAGAGGTCCAGAAACCGGCGGCAGAAGACTTTTCAGTCTTCATGAGGTAGCGCACAGCACTGCAGCTGTGCGCCATTGTTGTCACACACTTCACACCAGCGGTCACTGAGGGTGCAGGGCGCTGTGGGGAGCGCCCTGGGCAGCAATGAAATACCTATACTGGCTAAAAGATACACCACATATAGCCCCTGGGGCTATATGGATGTATTTAACCCCTGCCAGGTCTCAGAAAAACGGGAGAAGAAGCCCGCCGAAAAGGGGGCGGGGCCTATTCTCCTCAGCACACAGCGCCATTTTCCCTCACAGAAATGCTGGTGGGAAGGCTCCCAGGCTCTCCCCTGCACTGCACTACAGAAACAGGGTTAAAACAGAGAGGGGGGGCACTTATTTGGCGATATGATTATATATATTAAGATGCTATAAGGGAAAAACACTTATATAAAGGTTGTCCCTGTATAATTATAGCGTTTTGGTGTGTGCTGGCAAACTCTCCCTCTGTCTCTCCAAAGGGCTAGTGGGGTCCTGTCCTCTATCAGAGCATTCCCTGTGTGTGGCTGTGTCGGTACGTGTGTGTCGACATGTATGAGGACGATGTTGGTGAGGAGGCGGAGCAATTGCCTGTAATGGTGATGTCACTCTCTAGGGAGTCGACACCGGAATGGATGGCTTATTTAAGGAATTACGTGATAATGTCAACACGCTGCAAGGTCGGTTGACGACATGAGATGGCCGGCAAACCAATTAGTACCTGTCCAGGCGTCTCAAACACCGTCAGGGGCGTTAAAACGTCTTTTTACCTCAGTCGGTCGACACAGACACAGACACGGACACTGACTCCAGTGTCGACGGTGAAGAAACAAACGTATTTTTCTTTTAGGGCCACACGTTACTTGTTAAGGGCAATGAAGGAGGTGTTACATATTTCTGATACTACAAGTACCACAAAAAAGGGTAATTTGTGGAGTGTGAAAAAACTACCTGTAGTTTTTCCTGAATCAGGTAAATTAAATGAAGTGTGTGATGATGCGTGGGTTTCCCCCGATAGAAAATTATTGGCGGTATACCCTTTCCCGCCAGAAGTTAGGGCGCATTGGGAAACACCCCTTAGGGTGGATAAGGCGCTCACACGCTTATCAAAACAAGTGGCGGTACCGTCTCCAGATAGGGCCGCCCTCAAGGAGCCAGCTGATAGGAGGCTGGAAAATATCCTAAAAAGTATATACACACATACTGGTGTTATACTGCGACCAGCGATCGCCTCAGCCTGGATGTGCAGCGCTGGGGTGGCTTGGTCGGATTCCCTGACTGAAAATATTGATACCCTTGACAGGGACAGTATTTTATTGACTATAGAGCATTTAAAGGATGCATTTCTATATATGCGAGATGCACAGAGGGATATTTGCACTCTGGCATCAAGAGTAAGTGCGATGTCCATATCTGCCAGAAGTTGTTTATGGACACGACAGTGGTCAGGTGATGCAGATTCCAAATGGCACATGGAAGTATTGCCGTATAAAGGAGAAAAAGACAACGTCTTTTCAGCCTCAGTCCTTTCGTCCCCATAAGGGCAAGCGGGCAAAAGGCCAGTCATATCTGCCATGGGATAGAGGAAAGGGAAGAAGACTGCAGCAGGCAGCCCATTCCCAGGAACAGAAGCCCTCCACCGCTTCTGCCAAGTCCTCAGCATGACGCTGGGGCCGTACAAGCGGACTCAGGTGCGGTGGGGGGTCGTCTCAAGAGTTTCAGCACGCAGTGGGCTCACTCGCAAGTGGACCCCTGGATCCTACAAGTAGTATCCCAGGGGTACAGATTGGAAATTCGAGACGTCTCCTCCTCGCAGGTTCCTGAAGTCTGCTTTACCAATGTCTCTCTCCGACAGGGAGGCAGTAGTGGAAACAATTCACAAGCTGTATTCCCAGCAGGTGATAATCAAAGTACCCCTCCTACAACAAGGAAAGGGGTATTATTCCACACTATATTGTGGTACTGAAGCCAGACGGCTCGGTGAGACCTATTCTAAATCTGAAATATTTGAACACTTACATACAAAGGTTCAAATCAAGATGGAGTCACTCAGAGCAGTAATAGCGAACCAGGAAAAAGGGGACTATATGGTGTCCCGGGACAGATGCTTACCTCCATGTCCCTATTTGCCCTTCTCACCAAGGGTACCTCAGGTTCGTGGTACAGAACTGTCACTATCAGTTTCAGACGCTGCCGGTTGGATTGTCCACGGCACCCCGGGTCCTTACCAAGGTAATGGCCGAAATGATGATTCTTCTTCAAAGAAAATGGACGATCTCCTGATAAGGGCAAGGTCCAGTGAACAGTTGGAGGTCGGAGTAGCACTATCTCAAGTAGTTCTACGACAGCACGGGTGGATTCTAAATATTCCAAAACCGCAGCTGTTTCCGACGACACGCCTGCTGTTCCTAGGGATGATTCTGGACACAGTCCAGAAAAAGGTGTTTCTCCCGGAGAAGAAAGCCAGGGAGTTATCCAAGCTAGTCAGGAACCTCCTAAAACCAGGAAAAGTGTCAGTGCATCATTGCACAAGGGTCCTGGGAAAAATGGTGGCTTCTTACGAAGCGATTCCATTCGGCAGATTTCACGCAAGAACTTTTCAGTGGGATCTGCTGGACAAATGGTCCGGATCGCATCTGCAGATGCATCAGCGGATAACCTTATCGCCACGGACAAGGGTGTCTCTTCTGTGGTGGTTGCAGAGTGCTCATCTGTTAGAGGGCCGCAGATTCGGCATACAGGACTGGGTCCTGGTGACCACGGATGCCAGTCTGAGAGGCTGGGGAGCGGTCACACAGGGAAGAAACTTCCAGGGAGTATGGTCAAGCCTGGAGATGTCTCTTCACATAAATATACTGGAGCTAAGAGCGATTTACAATGCTCTAAGCCTGGCAAAACCCCTGCTTCAGGGTCAGCCGGTGTTGATCCAGTCGGACAACATCACGGCAGTCGCCCACGTAAACAGACAGGGCGGCACAAGAAGCAGGAGAGCAATGGCAGAAGCTGCAAGGATTCTTCGCTGGGCGGAAGATCATGTGATAGCACTGTCAGCAGTGTTCATTCCGGGAGTGGACAACTGGGAAGCAGACTTCCTCAGCAGACACGATCTACACCCGGGAGAGTGGGGACTTCATCCAGAAGTCTTCCACATGATTGTGAACCGTTGGGAAAAACCAAAGGTGGATATGATGGCGTCTCGCCTCAACAAAAAACTGGACAGGTATTGCGCCAGGTCAAGAGACCCTCAGGCAATAGCTGTGGACGCTCTGGTAACACCGTGGGTGTTCCAGTCAGTGTATGTGTTTCCTCCTCTGCCTCTCATACCAAAAGTACTGAGAATTATACGGCAAAGGGGAGTAAGAACGATACTCGTGGCTCCGGATTGGCCAAGAAGAACTTGGTACCCGGAACTTCAGGAGATGCTCACGGAAGATCCGTGGCCTCTACCTCTAAGACGGGACCTGCTTCAGCAGGGACCGTGTCTATTCCAAGACTTACCGCGGCTGCGTTTGACGGCATGGCGGTTGAACGCCGAATTCTAAGGGAAAAAGGCATTCCGGAAGAGGTCATTCCTACACTGGTAAAAGCCAGGAAGGAGGTGACTGCACAACATTATCACCGCATTTGGAGAAAATATGTTGCGTGGTGTAAGGCCAGGAAGGCCCCCACGGAGGAATTTCAATTGGGTCGATTCCTACATTTCCTGCAAACAGGATTGTCTATGGGCCTCAAATTGGGGTCCATTAAGGTTCAAATTTCGGCCCTGTCGATTTTCTTCCAGAAAGAATTGGCTTCAGTTCCTGAAGTCCAGACTTTTGTAAAAGGAGTACTACATATACAGCCCCCGGTTGTGCCCCAGTGGCTCCGTGGGACCTTAATGTAGTTTTGGATTTTCTCAAATCCCATTGGTTTGAGCCACTCAAATCGGTGGATTTGAAATATCTTACATGGAAAGTAACCATGCTACTGGCCCTGGCTTCAGCCAGGAGAGTGTCAGAATTGGTGGCTTTATCGTATAAAAGCCCATATCTGATTTTCCATTCGGACAGGGCAGAACTGCGGACGCGTCCTCAGTTTCTGCCTAAGGTGGTGTCAGCGTTTCACCTGAACCAGCCTATTGTGGTGCCTGCGGCTACTAGCGATTTGGAGGATTCCAAGTTGCTGGACGTTGTCAGGGCATTGAAAATATATATTTCAAGGACGGCTGGAGTCAGAAAATCTGACTCGCTGTTTATACTGTATGCACCCAATAAGCTGGGTGCTCCTGCTTCTAAGCAGACGATTGCTCGTTGGATTTGTAGCACAATTCAACTTGCACATTCTGTGGCAGGCCTGCCACAGCCTAAATCTGTCAAGGCCCATTCCACAAGGAAGGTGGGCTCATCCTGGGCGGCTGCCCGAGGGGTCTCGGCATTACAACTCTGCCGAGCAGCTACGTGGTCGGGGGAGAACACGTTTGTAAAATTCTACAAATTTGATACCCTGGCTAAAGAGGACCTGGAGTTCTCTCATTCGGTGCTGCAGAGTCATCCGCACTCTCCCGCCCGTTTGGGAGCTTTGGTATAATCCCCAGGGTCCTGACGGAGTCCCCAGCATCCACTAGGACGTCAGAGAAAATAAGATTTTACTTACCGATAAATCTATTTCTCGTAGTCCGTAGTGGATGCTGGGCGCCCATCCCAAGTGCGGATTGTCTGCAATACTTGTACATAGTTATTGTTACAAAAAAATCGGGTTGTTATTGTTGTGAGCCGTCTGTTCAGAGGCTCCTACGTTTGTCATACTGTTAACTGGGTTCAGATCACAAGTTGTACGGTGTGATTGGTGTGGCTGGTATGAGTCTTACCCGGGATTCAAAATCCTTCCTTATTGTGTACGCTCGTCCGGGCACAGTATCCTAACTGAGGCTTGGAGGAGGGTTATAGGGGGAGGAGCCAGTGCACACCACCTGATCCTAAAGCTTTATTTTTGTGCCCTGTCTCCTGCGGAGCCGCTAATCCCCATGGTCCTGACGGAGTCCCCAGCATCCACTACGGACTACGAGAAATAGATTTATCGGTAAGTAAAATCTTATTATTACTGCTATCGCTGCTGCTTCCATGTAAGCGTGACGCCTCCTGCTGCATTACCATATTACTTCTATCGCTGCTGCTTCTATGTAAGCATGACGCCCCCTGCTGCATTACCATATTACTGCTATCGTTGCTGCTTCTATGTAAGCATGATGCCCCCTGCTGCATTACCATATTACTGTTATCGCTGCTGCTTCCATGTAAGCCTGATGCCCCCCTGCTGCATTACCATATTACTACTATCGCTGCTGCTTCCATGTAAGCATGACGCCCCCTGCTGCATTACCATATTACTGCTATCGCTGCTGCTTCTATGTAAGCGTAACACCCCCTGCTGCCTTACCATATTAGTGCTATCACTGCTGCTTCTATGTGAGCGTGACACCCCCTGCTGCTTTACCATATTACTGCTATCGTTGCTGCTTCTATGTAAGCGTGACTCCCCCTGCTGCAATACCATATTACTGCTATCGCTGCTGCTTCCATGTAAGCCTGATGCCCCCTGCTGCATTACCATATTACTGCTATCGCTGCTGCTTCCATGTAAGCGTGACGCCCCCTGCTGCATTACCATATTACTGCTATCGCTGCTGCTTCTATGTAAGCGTGGTGCCCCCCTGCTGCATTACCATATTACTGCTATTGCTGCTGCTTCTATGTAAGTGTGACGCCCCTGCTGCATTACCATATTACTGCTATCGCTGTTTCTTCTATGTAAGCGTAGCATCCCCTGCTGCATTACCATATTACCTCTATCGCTATTTCTTCTATGTAAGCGTAGCATCCCCTGCTGCATTACCATATTACCTCTATCGCTGTTTCTTCTATGTAAGCGTAGCACCCCCTGCTGCATTACCATATTAATGCTATCACTGCTGCTTCTATGTAAGCGTGGCGCCCCCTGCTGCATTACCATATTAGTGCTATCACTGCTGCTTCTATGTAAGCGTAACACCCCCTGCTGCATTAGCATATTACTGCTATCACTGCTGCTTCTATGTAAGCGTGACGCCCCCTGCTGCATTACCATATTGGTGCTATCGCTGCTGCTTCTATGTAAGTGTGACTCCCCCTGCTGCATTACCATATTAATGCTATCACTGCTGCTTCTATGTAAGCGTAACACCCCCTGCTGCATTAGCATATTACTGCTATCACTGCTGCTTCTATGTAAGCGTGACGCCCCCTGCTGCATTACCATATTGGTGCTATCGCTGCTGCTTCTATGTAAGTGTGACTCCCCCTGCTGCATTACCATATTAATGCTATCACTGCTGCTTCTATGTAAGCGTAACACCCCCTGCTGCATTACCATATTACTGCTATCACTGCTGCTTCTATGTAAGCGTGACGCCCCCTGCTGCATTACCATATTGGTGCTATCGCTGCTGCTTCTATGTAAGTGTGACTCCCCCTGCTGCATTACCATTTTAGTGGTAACTCTGCTGCTTCTATGTGAGCGTGACGCCCCCTGCTGCATTACCATATTAGTGGTATCGCTGCTGCTTCTATGTAAGTGTGACGCCCCCTGCTGCATTACCATATTAGTGGTATCGCTGCTGCTTCTATGTGAGCGTGACGCCCCCTGCTGCATTACCATATTAGCGATATCGCTGCTGCTTCTATGTAAGCGTGACGGCCCCTGCTGCATTATCATATTACTGCTGTCGCTGCTGCTTCCATGTAAGCGTGATGCGCCCTGCTGCATTACCATATTACTGCTATCGCTGCTGCTTCTATGTAAGTGTGACGGCCCCTGCTGCATTACCATATTACTGCTGTCGCTGCTGCTTCCATGTAAGCGTGATACCCCCCGCTGCATTACCATATTACTGCTATGGCTGCTGCTTCCATGTAAGCGTAACCCCCCTGCTGCATCACCATATTACTGCTATCGCTGCTTCGTTGTAAGTGTGATGCCCCCCGCTGCATTACCATATTACTTCTATCGCTGCTGCTTCCATGTAAGCGTGATGTCCCCTGCTGCATTACCATATTACTGCTATCGCTGCTGCTTCTATGTAAGCGTGACGCCCCCTGCTGCATTACCATATTACTGCTATCGCTGCTGCTTCTATGTACGCGTGACGCCCCCTGCTGCATTACCATATTACTGCTATCGCTGCTGCTTCTATGTAAGTGTGACGCCCCCTACTGCATTACCATATTATTGCTATCGCTGCTGCTTCTATGTAAGTGTGATGACCCCTGCTGCATTATCATATTAGCGATATCGCTGCTGCTTCTATGTAAGTGTGACGCCCCCTGCTGCATTACCATATTATTGCTATCGCTGCTGCTTCTATGTAAGTGTGATGCCCCCTGCTGCATAACCATATTACTGCTATCGCTGCTGCTTCTATGCTATCCTGTTACTATAAAGTGCTATGGAAACGGACAGGGCAAACCAAACATGTGAAACTGGGCCTGATTTGTATCTGTACACAAACCTGATGGTTTACATAGAAATCCCACTGTTGGGGGTCTGCACATGTGCTGAACAGGTCCTGCGAGATCTCTCGCAGGCCACTCTTAGCAGCATGCTGCGGCATTTGGGGGGGGGGAGCACGGGCTGCTACTGGGTTCGCGGAGCCCAGGTTCTGCATTGTCGACTTCCTGAGCCCAGCTGACCGGTTCAGATGACCATTCTGAGTAAGCTTCTTCATACGAAGACTGGCCGAATGCTGCAAACCATCTCTCCCGATGGTCTTAATGCATCTTCGGACACAACACTCAGATCACAGATGCATGCAGTAGGCAGAGGCGTCGGAATTGGGGTGGGGGGTAAGGGGCAGCTCGACCCAAAAAAAAACTTGAGAGGCGCTGACTGATGTACAGGAGGAGCAATATGCGGTCACTTGAAAGGCCGCACATCACAACCTCCATGCAGTGAATGTATTGCAGGCCAGCCAGGCAGGGACCAAGCAATACTCCCCACCCCTGACTCCCAGCAGAGCAGTGACTGAGTGCCGCGATTCGCAGGTGTTAAGGGGGCGTGGTCTAATGCCAAGGAGTGTGCGCCTGCATGAGAGACCTGTGGTTGGCTGTGCTGCTGACTGCTAAGTAATCAATGAGGTAGTGTCTCTCCCCGTCTCGCTCCACTGAGTCCTCTCCATCTCTCTTTCAATAACACTCCTCTTGCTCCCCTTCCTAGCACTCTCTCTCCTCTTGCTCCTCTCTCTCTCTCTCTCTCTCTCTCTCCCTAACACTCTCTCTCCTCTTGCTCCACTCTCTCTCTCCCTAACCCTCTCTCTCCTCTTGCTCCTCTTTCTCTCCCTAACACTCTCTATCCTCTTGCGCCTCTCTCTCCCTAACACTCTCTCTCCTCTTGCTCCACTCTCTCTCTCCCTAACCCTCTCTCTCCTCTTGCTCCTCTTTCTCTCCCTAACACTCTCTATCCTCTTGCGCCTCTCTCTCTCTCTCCCTAACACTCTCTCTCCTCTTGCTCCCCTCTATCTCCCTAACACTCTCTCTCCTCTTGCTCCTCTCTCTCTCCCTAACACCCTCTCTCCTCTTCCTCTTCTCTCTCTCCCTAACGCTCTCTCTCCTCTTACGCCTCTCTCTCTCTCCCTAACACTCTCTCTCCTCCTCTGTCTCTCCCTAACACTCTCTCTCCTCTTGTGCCTCTCTCTCTCCCTAACACTCTCTCTCCTCCTCTGTCTCTCCCTAACGCTCTTTCTCCTCTTGCTCCTCTCACTCCCTAACACTGTCCCCCTCTCTCCCTGAAACTCTCTCTTTCTGACACTTGGTCTCTCTCTCCCTCTGACTATCCCTGACACTCTCCTTCTCCGCTCTCTCTCTCCACCTTGCTTCCGCCTTTATTTTTTTCCTATACTATTGCCTCCTCCTCCCTAGTGGCTCCGCGGCCCCCAGGGGTGCCAAAATGAGGATCTATTCTGCCCCCCGCCCCAACGTATAAGTGTTCTGACGCCCCTGGCAGTAGGCGTTTATTTCCTACAGCTGCGGAAGTGCAATGCCATGCAGATCAGAATAAGGCCCTCTGCTCGGCCTCTCACTTCTGTATCAATGATAAACAATCACTTGTAGTAAAATGTTTTATTGAACATATAGTACAGCTAGAGTAACGAGATCCGGTCAGAATCCCGGCGGTCAGAATATTGACGTCGGAATCCAGGCACTATTTGGAATGCCGACACCGCCATCCCGAATAGGGTCTCCACCAGAATCCCGACAGCCAGAATCCAGAAGAGCGAACACCGCCACGCCGGACTGGTAAGCCGCGCGGGGGGATTAAGTTACCCACCCATGGAGGGCTAGGTTTAGGCTATGGGAAGGGTGGGGGGGTTAGGTTTAGGCACCACCAGGGAGTGTTAGGGTTAGGCTGCGGGGGATGTGGGGGGGTAGGTTTAGGCACCAGAATGGGAGGGTTAGGATCCCAGGGGTGGGGTGGGGGGGGGGAGGTAAGTATACTGACTTTCCCCTACCAGGATTCTAAACTTCGGGATGCTGCTGACGGTATTCTTACCGCCGGCGAATAATACCCAACCCAAGGTAACTAGACAATGTGATAGCCCTGGAATCTCAAATGTTGCGCAGGAAAGTGTTTGCTTTCCAACACGGAGGATAATGAGGCTAGTAATGTTATTAAGGGGTTGGTGTGAGTATTAATACTATGGGACTCATCCAGATCTGATCGCTGGGCTGCTAAATTTGCTGTCCTGTATTCAGATAGTCGCCGCCTGCAGGGGGAGTGTATATTCGCCGCGCAAGTGTGAAATCGCATGTGTACGCCGAGCTGCTACAATCCGCTGTGTGCAGTGTGTGCGCAGCCCAGGACTTACTCCTACAGTGTGATGAGAACAGGCTGATCGAGGCCGGAGCTGACGTCACACACCGCCCTGATAACGCTTGGGAACGCCTGCGTTTTCCCTGACACTCCCATTAAACGGTCAGTTACCACCCACAAACGACTTCCTCCTGTCAATCACCTGGCGAAAGCTCGTGCGATCGGATTTTTCGCACCATACCGTCGCTGACCAGCGATGCCCGTTGTTGATGTCTGACGTGCATGCGCATTGCAGGGCATACGCATGCGCAGTTAGTACCTGATCGCCCGCTGGGCGAAAACGCACAACAGCGATCAGACCTGAATTACCCCCAAGGTGTGGCTGGTGAGGGATATTAATCTAATGCAGGGGCTATTAATGTAAAGTGAAATTGGAAGGGGCTATTATTAGCTTGCAGAGACCATAGAGCAGCGCTGCAAGTATGGCGGTGCGGCGTACCGGTAAGATATTCCCAGCCGGTAATCCATACCGCCGGGCCGTCCACTATACTGCGGGCGGGAGGTACTAACCTCCCCCGCCGTGCTATTTGGCTTTTCTAAGCGCTCTTTGTATTATCTTCGTGGCTACTGCTCACCGCTCCGCTGCCCGGTGCTAGCCGTTGCTCCCCACGCTCCCCGTCATTTTTCTCCTCTCTGCCATCCGCATCATCACCGCCGCGGCCACCGATTCCTCCGCTCTCCGTAGAGCTTGGTCAGCGCTGCGCATCGTGGAGTCTCTAGTACAGTAAGTAAGGATGGCTACTAAATGGCATGACTAATTGAGGGGCATTTGAATGCAATTATGCTGAGCCTAGTGAAGCTAAAGAAATATGTATATTTATGAAATGCTGTAAATTTGATGTCAGGGTATGAGGGGGAGGGCGGCTGGTTGGGAAGTAAGTAGGCGTATTAAGCTTTAGCATGGGTCCTACTGATTTAACGTTGGGCTGATGGAGTGAGAGTGGCTTAAAGTATTCATTCACAACTCAGCTTTCCAGAATTTACATAGTACCTATCCCATTTCCAAGCAGAATACCAATATTCCATGATGTGGCCAAGCAGCAACTGAGCATGATAAATTAGCAACAGCACCATTTAATCAAAGCAGCAAGTACTGTACAGGTAGTAGAGAGCACCAATGTCTGCCATCTGTCCTGATTCGGATAGGAATAACCAGACCCTGCTAGAGTATTTGTGCAAATTTGCATGCCAGGCGCTTATCGATCGACTGCACATGCGTACGAATCGTAGTACGCCTGCGCAAGTCCAAACAGCAAAAAAATTCTGAAACTTTTTTGATTGCTAGCATTACGCAAGTTGATTGACAGGAAGCCGGTGTTTGGGGGTGGTAACTGCCCGTTTTCTGTGAGTGTCAGGGAAAACACAGGTGTGGCCAAGCGTTTTCAGGGCAGGTGTGTGACGTCAGCTCCTGCCCCAATCCTCCTGATTCTATCACACTGAAGGAGTAAGTCCTGGGCTATGCACAGATTGTACAGACTGAAAAAATCATTAGATGGTGAGTGAGTTATGAACGGATTTGCAGCTGAGCGGGGATTGCAAGGATTTTCGCACGGTGGCCCTCATTCCGAGTTGTTCGCTCGCTAGCTGCTTTTAGCAGCATTGCACACGCTAGGCCTCCGCCCTCTGGGAGTGTATCTTAGCTTAGCAGAATAGCGAACGAAAGATTAGCAGAATTGCTACTAAATAATTCTTTGCAGTTTCTGAGTAGCTCCAGACCTACTCACAGATTGCGATCAGCTCAGTCCGTTTAGTTCCTGGTTTTGACGTCACAAACACGCCCTGCGTTCGGCCAGCCACTCCCCCGTTTCTCCAGACACTCCCGCGTTTTTCCCTGACGCGCCTGCATTTTTTTGCAAACGCCGGGAAAACGCTGAGTTGCCGCCCAGAAACTCCCCTTTCCTGTCAATCATTCACCGATCAGCAGAGCGACTGAAGGCCCTCATTCCGAGTTGTTCGCTCGCTAGCTGCTTTTAGCAGCATTGCACACGCTAAGCCGCCGCCTACTGGAGTGAATCTTAGCTTAGCAAAATTGCGAACGAAAGATTCTCAAAATTGCGAATAGAAATTTCTAAGCAGTTTCTGAGTAGCTCGATACTTACTCTGCCACTGCGATCAGTTCAGTCAGTTTCGTTCCTGGTTTGACGTCACAAACACACCCAGCGTTCGCCCAGACATTCCCCCGTTTCTCCAGCCACTCCCGCGTTTTTCCCAGAAACGGCAGCGTTTTTTCACACACTCCCATAAAACAGCCAGTTTCCGCCCAGAAACACCCACTTCCTGTCAATCATATTACGATCACCAGAACGAAGAAAAAACCTCGTAATGCCGTGAGTAAAATACCAAACTTCTTAGCAAATTTACTTGGCGCAGTCGCAGTGCGAACATTGCGCATGCGCAATTAGCGGAAAATCGATGCGATGCGAAGAAAATTACAGAGCGAACAACTCGGAATGAGGGCCGAAAAGCGCAGCAGGATCCACAACAAATCTGCTAAGTTTTTAGTTAAATAACTAAGCGCATGCGCCCTGTGTGCCTTGCACATGCGCAATTAGCAACAAATCGCAGCATAGCGAAAATCGGCAACGAGCGAACAACGCGGCGTGACCCCCCCCGTGTACGCACACTTGCACAGGGCAGGTTTACACCATGCTTACCTACCTGACCCTCTCCATGAGGGAGAAAATGCTCTGTTCCTGGACTTTCCTGGTAATGTATGATTGCCATCACCTGTGGTGAGCTAGTTAATTGATAAGAAAGGTGTTTCACCACAGGTGATGGCAATCATACATTACCAGGAAAGTCCAGGAACAGAGCATTTTCTCCCTCATGGAGAGGGTCAGGTAGGCAAGTATGGTTTACACTCTGGGCGGTGGCTATCTGATCGCAGACCTTTGCAAATTCGCAGAGGAGCAATCAGGTCTGAATGACCGCCTATGTCCTAACTTTCCCACTTCATGCTGCTCTGCTAGAGCAAAGGGAGCAGCATGCACCCAACGGTAGATGATGCAGCAACGAATTTGGGGTCAGCTCAGCACAGAGGTGGTCATTCCGAGTTGTTCGCTCGGTAATTTTCTTCGCATAGCAGCGATTTTCCGCTTAATGCGCATGCGCAATGTTCGCACTGTGACTGCGCCAAGTAAATTTGCTATGCAGTTAGGAATATTACTCACGGTTTTTTCATCGTTCTGTTGATCGTAATGTGATTGACAGGAAGTGGGTGTTTCTGGGCGGAAACAGGCCGTTTTAGGGGCATGTGGGAAAAAACGCTACCGTTTCTGGGAAAAACGCGGGAGTGGCTGGAGAAACGGAGGAGTGTCTGGGCGAACGATGGGTGTGTTTGTGACGTCAAACCAGGAACGACAAGCACTGAACTGATCGCACTGGCAGAGTAAGTCTCGAGCTACTCAGAAACTGCACAGAGATGTCTTATCGCAATATTGCGAATCTTTCGTTCGCAATTTTAAGATGCTAAGATTCACTCCCAGTAGGCGGCGGCTTAGCGTGAGTAAATCTGCTAAAAACAGCTTGCGAGCGAACAACTCGGAATGACCACCAGAGATTCAATCCCTAGTGTGTACATTGACAATGGCCTGATAGGGAGGTGGTTGCCCCTGTTTGGAATGAAAGCAATAACAATTATAGGATGACTCTAGGGGGGTAATTCAGAGTTGATCGCAGCAGCAAGTTTGTTAGCAGTTGGGCAAAACCATGTGCACTGCAGGGGGGGGGGCAGATTTAACATTTGCAGAGAGAGTTAGATTTGGGTGGGTTATTTTGTTTCTGTGCAGAGTAAATACTGGCTGCTTTATTTTTACACTGCAATTTAGATTTCAGTTTGAAAACACCACACCCAAATCTAACTCTCTCTGCACATATCTGCCCCCCCCCCCCCCTGTAGTGCACATGGTTTTGCCCAACTGCTAACAAATCTGCTGCTGCGATCAACTCAGAATTAGGCCCATGGGGGGTCATTCCGAGTTGATCGTAGCTGTGCTAAATTTAGCACAGCTACGATCTTCTTCCCTGACATGCGGGGGGTCGCCCAGCACAGGGCTAGTCCGCCCCGCATGTCAGTGCCCCCCCCCTCCCCCTCAAAAGTGCAAAGGCATCACACAGCGGCAATGCCTTTGCACTTCAGGAGTAGCTGCCTGCCAGTGCAGCTTTAGCGTGCTGGCCGGGAGCTACTCATCGCTCCCTGGCCCGCAGCGACTGTGTATGACGTCATGCAGCTGCTGCGGCCCGCTCCCGTTCGGTCCGGCCACGCCTGCGTTGGCCGGACCGCGCCAACGAAACGACGGCCAAACGCCGCCGTTTTGCCCCCTCCCGCCCATCGTTCGCCTCTGCCTGTCAATCAGGCAGAGTCGATCGCTGTCCTGCTACGGCCCTCCGCCGTCCGTCATGCGCTGGCGCACTACAGCACCGGTGCACGCGCAGCAGGGACCCGTTCGCTCTGCTGCGTTAAAACGCAGCGAGCAAATGGGTCGGAATGACCCCAATGATTGCTAAACCACAACTGAGCAAACACAAACTTTTTGCAGTGAGAGAAGCCGACACCTGTGAGCAGTTACAAAAGTGCTTAGCATGGAGGTAATGGCTGATAAGGTAAAAATTCAGTTTCCTAGGATACATGGTTGCCATAGAAACACAGGATTCCGTGGTTATCCCAATAAATTGGGTTACAAATTTGTGATAACAGTTTGTAAGTGTTCTTAATTCAAGTACTCTACATCTGATAATAAGCCTGAACAAATGTTCCGCAGGTTCTCCATTAAAGCCAATAAGCTTTCAAAGATGGAAAGGCCTGGACCAGACCAAGCTAAAAGAAACATACCCCACATACAACCCTAAGAACGCAGCTCCTGGTTTATAAGCAGCACTTGTATTTCTCTATCGTCCTAGTGGATGCTGGGGTTCCTGAAAGGACCATGGGGAATAGCGGCTCCGCAGGAGACAGGGCACAAAAAGTAAAGCTTTTTCCGATCAGGTGGTGTGCACTGGCTCCTCCCCCTATGACCCTCCTCCAGACTCCAGTTAGATTTTTGTGCCCGGCCGAGAAGGGTGCAATCTAGGTGGCTCTCCTAAAGAGCTGCTTAGAAAAAGTTTAGCTAGGTTTTTTTATTTTACAGTGATTCCTGCTGGCAACAGGATCACTGCAGCGAGGGACTGAGGGGAGAAGGAGTCAACTCACCTGCGTGCAGGATGGATTGGCTTCTTGGCTACTGGACATCAAGCTCCAGAGGGACGATCACGGGTACAGCCTGGATGGTCACCGGAGCCACGCCGCCGGCCCCCTTGCAGATGCTGAAGACAGAAGAGGTCCAGAATCGGCGGCTGAAGACTCCTGCAGTCTTCAAAAGGTAGCGCACAGCACTGCAGCTGTGCGCCATTTTCCTCTCAGCACACTTCACACGGCAGTCACTGAGGGTGCAGGGCGCTGGGAGGGGGGCGCCCTGGGAGGCAAAATGATTACCTATAAAGGCTAAAAATACCTCACATATAGCCCTAGAGGCTATATGGAGATATTTAACCCCTGCCTGATTTCTCTAAATAGCGGGAGACGAGCCCGCCAGAAAAGGGGCGGGGCCTATCTCCTCAGCACACGGCGCCATTTCCTCTCACAGCTCCGCTGGTCAGGACGGCTCCCAAGTCTCTCCCCTGCACTGCACTACAGAAACAGGGTAAAACAGAGAGGGGGGGGCACATTTATGGCGAAAATTTGATATAACAAAGCAGCTATAAGGGAGCACTTATTATAAGGCTATCCCTGATATATATATAGCGCTTTTGGTGTGTGCTGGCAAACTCTCCCTCTGTCTCCCCAAAGGGCTAGTGGGTCCTGTCTTCGTTAGGAGCATTCCCTGTGTGTCTGCTGTGTGTCGGTACGTGTGTGTCGACATGTATGAGGACGATATTGGTGTGGAGGCGGAGCAATTGCCAAATATGAGGATGTCACCCCCTAGGGAGTCGACACCGGAATGGATGCCTTTATTTATGGAACTACGGGATAGTGTCAACACGCTAAAGCAGTCGTTTGACGACATGAGGCGGCCGGACAATCAATTAGTGCCTGTCCAGGCGACTCAAACACCGTCAGGGGCTGTGAAACGCCCTTTGCCTCAGTCGGTCGACACAGACCCAGACACAGGCGATGACTCCAGTGGTGACGGTGACGAATCAACCGTATTTTCCAGTAGGGCCACACGTTATATGATTTTGGCAATGAAGGAGGCGTTACATTTAGCTGATACTACAGGTACCACTAAACAGGGTATTATGTGGGGTATGAAAAAACTACCTATAGTTTTTCCTGAATCAGAAGAATTAAATGACGTGTGTAATGAAGCGTGGGTTGCCCCTGATAAAAAACTGATAATTTCAAAGAAATTATTGGCATTATACCCTTTCCCGCCAGAGGTTAGGGAGCGCTGGGAAACACCTCCTAGGGTGGACAAGGCGCTAACACGCTTATCTAAACAAGTGGCGTTACCCTCTCCTGAGACGGCCGCACTTAAAGATCCATCAGATAGGAGGATGGAAAATATCCAAAAAAGTATATACACACATGCAGGTGTTATACTACGACCAGCTGTAGCGACTGCCTGGATGGGCAGTGCTGGGGTAGTTTGGTCAGAGTCCCTGATTGAAAATATTGATACCCTGGACAGGGACAATATTTTACTGTCGTTAGAACAAATAAAGGATGCATTTCTTTATATGCGTGATGCACAGAGGGATATCTGCACACTGGCATCACGGGTAAGTGCTATGTCCATTTCGGCCAGAAGAGCTTTATGGACGCGACAGTGGTCAGGCGATGCGGATTCAAAACGGCATATGGAAGTTTTGCCGTATAAAGGGGAGGAGTTATTTGGAGTCGGTCTATCAGATTTGGTGGCCACGGCTACAGCCGGGAAATCCACCTTTCTACCTCAAGTCACTCCCCCACAGAAAAAGGCACCGACTTTTCAACCGCAGCCCTTTCGTTCCTTTAAAAATAAGAGAGCAAAGGGCTATTCATATCTGCCACGAGGCAAAGGTCGAGGGAAGAGACAGCAACACGCAGCTCCTTCCAAGGAACAGAAGCCCTCCCCGGCTTCTACAAAAGCCTCAGCATGACGCTGGGGCTCCTCAAGCGGACTCGGGGATGGTGGGCGGTCGTCTCAAAAATTACAGCGCGCAGTGGGCTCACTCGCAGGTAGATCCCTGGATCCTGCAGATAATATCTCAAGGATACAGGTTGGAATTAGAGACGGATCCACCTCGCCGTTTCCTGAAGTCTGCTTTACCAACGTCCCCCTCCGAAAGGGAGACGGTTTTGGAAGCCATTCACAAGCTGTACTCTCAGCAGGTGATAGTCAAGGTACCTCTTCTACAACAAGGGAAGGGGTATTATTCCACTCTTTTTGTGGTACCGAAGCCGGATGGCTCGGTAAGGCCTATTCTAAATCTGAAGTCCTTGAACCTGTACATAAAGAAGTTCAAGTTCAAAATGGAGTCACTCAGAGCAGTGATAGCGAACCTGGAAGAGGGGGACTTTATGGTATCCTTGGACATCAAGGATGCGTATCTCCACGTTCCAATTTACCCCTCACACCAGGGGTACCTCAGGTTCGTTGTACAAAACTGTCACTATCAGTTTCAGACGCTGCCGTTCGGATTGTCCACGGCACCTCGGATCTTTACAAAGGTAATGGCCGAAATGATGATTCTTCTTCGAAGAAAAGGCGTATTAATTATCCCATACTTGGACGATCTCCTAATAAGGGCGAGGTCCAGAGAACAGCTAGAGATGGGATTAGCACTGTCTCAAGAAGTGCTAAAACAGCACGGGTGGATTCTGAATATTCCAAAATCCCAGTTAATGCCGACAACTCGTCTGCTGTTCCTAGGGATGATTCTGGACACGGTTCAGAAAAAGGTTTTTCTCCCGGAGGAAAAAGCCAAGGAGTTATCCGAGCTTGTCAGGAACCTCCTAAAACCAGGAAAGGTGTCTGTACATCAATGCACAAGAGTCCTGGGAAAAATGGTGGCTTCTTACGAAGCAATTCCATTCGGCAGATTCCACGCAAGAATTTTCCAAAGGGATCTGTTGGACAAATGGTCAGGGTCGCATCTTCAGATGCACCTACGGATAACCCTGTCTCCAAGGACAAGGGTGTCTCTTCTGTGGTGGTTGCAGAGTCCTCATCTATTGGAGGGCCGCAGATTCGGCATACAGGATTGGATCCTGGTGACCACGGACGCCAGCCTGAGAGGCTGGGGAGCAGTCACACAAGGAAGAAACTTCCAGGGAGTATGGACGAGCCTGGAAACGTCTCTTCACATAAACATTCTGGAACTAAGAGCAATATACAATGCTCTAAGCCAGGCAGAACCTCTGCTTCAGGGAAAACCGGTGTTGATCCAGTCGGACAACATCACGGCAGTCGCCCATGTGAACAGACAGGGCGGCACAAGAAGCAGGAGTGCAATGGCAGAAGCTGCAAGGATTCTTCGCTGGGCAGAGAATCATGTGATAGCGCTATCAGCAGTGTTCATCCCGGGAGTGGACAACTGGGAAGCAGACTTCCTCAGCAGACACGATCTTCACCCGGGAGAGTGGGGACTTCATCCAGAAGTCTTCCACATGCTGGTAACCCGTTGGGAAAGACCAATGGTGGACATGATGGCGTCTCGCCTCAACAAAAAACTGGACAGGTATTGCGCCAGGTCAAGAGATCCGCAGGCAATAGCTGTGGACGCGCTGGTAACGCCTTGGGTGTACCAGTCGGTGTATGTGTTTCCTCCTCTGCCTCTCATACCAAAAGTATTGAGAATTATACGGCAAAGAGGCGTAAGAACGATACTAGTGGTTCCGGATTGGCCAAGAAGGACTTGGTACCCGGAACTTCAAGAGATGATCACGGAAGATCCGTGGCCTCTACCTCTAAGGAGGGACTTGCTTCAGCAGGGTCCCTGTCTGTTTCAAGACTTACCGCGGCTGCGTTTGACGGCATGGCGGTTGAACGCCGGATCCTAATGGAAAAAGGCATGCCGGAAGAAGTCATTCCTACTTTGATTAAAGCAAGGAAAGAAGTAACCGTGCAACATTATCACCGAATTTGGCGAAAATATGTTGCGTGGTGCGAAGATCGGAGTGCTCCGACGGAGGAATTTCAACTGGGTCGATTCCTACATTTCCTGCAATCAGGATTGTCTATGGGTCTCAAATTGGGATCTATTAAGGTTCAAATTTCGGCCCTGTCGATTTTCTTTCAAAAAGAATTGGCTTCAGTCCCTGAAGTCCAGACCTTTGTTAAGGGAGTGCTGCATATACAGCCTCCTGTGGTGCCTCCAGTGGCACCGTGGGATCTCAATGTAGTTTTGGATTTTCTAAAATCTCATTGGTTTGAACCACTAAATAAGGTGGATTTGAAATATCTCACTTGGAAAGTGACCATGCTTCTAGCCCTGGCTTCTGCCAGGAGAGTGTCAGAATTGGCAGCTTTATCTTACAAAAGCCCATATCTGATTTTCCATTCGGACAGGGCAGAACTGCGGACTCGTCCGCATTTTCTCCCTAAGGTGGTGTCAGCATTTCATCTGAACCAGCCTATTGTAGTGCCTGCGGCTACAAGTGACTTGGAGGACTCCAAGTTACTGGACGTTGTCAGAGCATTAAAAATATATATTGCAAGAACAGCTGGAGTCAGAAAATCTGACTCGTTGTTTATATTGTATGCACCCAACAAGATGGGTGCTCCTGCGTCTAAGCAGACGATTGCTCGTTGGATTTGTAGCACAATCCAACTGGCACATTCTGTGGCAGGCCTGCCACAGCCTAAATCTGTAAAGGCCCACTCCACAAGGAAGGTGGGCTCATCTTGGGCGGCTGCCCGAGGGGTCTCGGCATTACAACTTTGCCGAGCAGCTACGTGGTCAGGGGAGAACACGTTTGTAAAATTTTACAAATTTGATACTCTGGCTAAGGAGGACCTGGAGTTCTCTCATTCGGTGCTGCAGAGTCATCCGCACTCTCCCGCCCGTTTGGGAGCTTTGGTATAATCCCCATGGTCCTTTCAGGAACCCCAGCATCCACTAGGACGATAGAGAAAATAAGATTTTACTTACCGATAAATCTATTTCTCGGAGTCCGTAGTGGATGCTGGGCGCCCATCCCAAGTGCGGATTATCTGCATAAATTGTACATAGTTATTGTTAACTTATTCGGGTTATTGTTGTAGGAAGCCATCTTTCAGAGGCTCCGCTGTTATCATACTGTTAACTGGGTTTAGATCACAAGTTGTACGGTGTGATTGGTGTGGCTGGTATGAGTCTTACCCGGGATTCAAAATCCTCCCTTATTGTGTACGCTCGTCCGGGCACAGTACCTAACTGGAGTCTGGAGGAGGGTCATAGGGGGAGGAGCCAGTGCACACCACCTGATCGGAAAAAGCTTTACTTTTTGTGCCCTGTCTCCTGCGGAGCCGCTATTCCCCATGGTCCTTTCAGGAACCCCAGCATCCACTACGGACTCCGAGAAATAGATTTATCGGTAAGTAAAATCTTATTATTACAGTAGATAAGCATAACATCACATGGTAATCCATGATGCATAGGCGTGCGCAGCACATTTTATTAGGGGGTGCACGGGTGGGGGTGGGTGGTCGAGCACCACCTATTGGCATTCCTTTTAATTCCATACCTATATGGTGGTTTCTCACAAAGGACAACCTGTAAAGAAATATATCCTTTCTGGCAGACATCGTCTTCGGTCGGTAATCACTATTCATGTAGGATATCACATGGTCCAGAAGATGCCTGTTTGTGCAGGAATAAAATCAATGTCATCATCATACAACAGAGATTCAACTAGACTCGTGTCTCCTTCTGCCCTCTGCGTCTCACAGCCACACCATTATCTCCTCCGTGTCTCTCAGCCACACCATCAACTTTCACCTGCATCTCTCAGCCACACCCTCTCCCCCCTGCATCTCTCAGCCACAGAAGCATCTCTCCCCCGCGTCATCTCTCATTCACACCATCATCTCTCGCCTGCGTCTCTCTGCCACGCCATCATATCCCGTCTGCATCGCTCACCATTGTGAGAGGCACGTTTGGTCTTTCAGCCTTCACCCTTCACTGTGTCTCTCAGGCTCACCCCTTTTACTCTGTGCATCTACGCCTCCCACCTTTGTGCCTTTCAGCCTTCCCCCTTCACTCTGTGCCTCTCAGTCTCTCACCCTTCACTCTTTGCCTCTTACCCCTTGCCTCCATGTCTCTCAGTCTCCCCCCTTCGCTCCGTGCCTCTCAGCCTCCCACCTCTATGCAGAGTCTCACCCTTCATTCTGTGCCTCAGTATATCCCTTCTGGCTGGTCCCCCTCTTTCCCCTGAAAAGCAGGCTCAGCTGCAGCAGTTTATACTACTTACATTAGTCACTGAAGTGACAGTACCGCTGTAGTGTTGGCAGCCACATGAGCAGAGAGAGCATGGGTATGCGGCATTTCGCTGCATCACATTGCGCTAGGAACAGAGCCGGGAGGAGGGTTAGGTGATGTCATCAGTGTTCCCTGAGCAGGGAGGAGGGTTATGTGATGGCCGGCCGGCGCCGGTAGCCACTAAGGTAATAAACATCGGCGGGCGGCGGTACACAGGAATGAACAGGATGCTTGGCTATTACTTCAGCAGCGCACTGCTACAGGCGTGTGTGCGGGGGGTGCCGGACATTAGGGGGTGCCTGTGTGCTCCAGGAACCCCCCGTACACACGCCTATGCCATGATGTCCTTGGTTATGGCTAAGGGGGTAATTCAGAACTGATCGACAGGCAGAGATTTTAGCAGCCCTGCGATCAGATAGTCGCCGCCTACAGGGGGAGTGTATTTTAGCTGTGCAAGTGTGCGAACCCATGTGTAGCAGAGCTGTACAAACTGATTTTGTGCAGTCTCTGCGCAGTCCAGGACTTACTCAGCCGCTGCGATCACATCAGCCTGTTCGGGGCCGGATTTCACGCCAGACACCATCCCTTCAAATGCTTGGTCCCGCCTGCGTTTTTCCAGACACTCCCAGAAAATGGTCAGTTGCCACCCACAAACGTCCTCTTCCTGTCAGTCTCCTTGCGAACGCCCCGTCCGAATGGATCCTTCGCACAAACCCGTCACTAACCGGCGATCCGCTTTGCAGCCGTCCATCGCGCCTGCACATTGCGCTGCATATGCATGCGCAGTTTGGATCTGATCGCCTGCTGTGCGAAAATGCACAGCAACGATCAGGTCTGAATTACCCCCTAAGTGTGGATGAAATCCACAGAGCAGACAAAGCTTTGGGGTTTCTGGCTCAGCAATGTAGCATTGAGACCACTCTGTCCCTTCTCCTGCACATCTCAGTCATTTGGTAAAGTCACTATTGCCCTGTGATAGAATTATTCCCCTCTGAATAATCCTGGAAGATGGCTTGAAGGACGTTGTACTTCTGGTCTTTTGCTTTGAAAATATCAGTTGGCTATGTTCATTTCTATTGGCTCAATGACCTCAATTCATCTACAGCAGGGGTCGCCAGACTTTTGGAGCCGGTGATCTACTTTGAAAGCTGAAAAGCTTTTGTGATCTACCTACGTGGGATAATTTGGCACGCGCCCAAAAAAGGGGCATGGCATAACAAAAAAGGGGCGTGGCCTTGCTGCACAGGGTGTAATGACTGTCTCGCACGAAATCACACATTGGCCCCCACAGGTAAAAACCTCAAACACATATGCCCCCACAGTGCCAGATACACATATGCCCCCAGTGCCATATATGCCCCCACAGTGCCACATATTTATTTTATTTATTATTTATTAACAGTTTCTTATATAGCGCAGCATATTCCGTTGCGCTTTACAATTAGAACAACAGTAATAGAACAAAACTGGGTAAAAACAGACAGACAGAGGTAGGAAGGCCCTGCTCGCAAGCTTACAATCTATAGATTACATACATATGCCCCCACAGTGCCAGATATGTCCCCACAGTGCCACATATGCCCCCACAGTGCCACATATGCCCCCCACAGTGCCAGATATGCCACCCACAGTGCCAGATATGTCCCCACAGTGCCACATATGCCCCCACAGTGACACATATGTCCCCACAGTGACATATATGCCCCCACAGTGCCATGTGCCCACAGTGACACATATGCCCCCACAGTGACACATATGCCCCCACAGTGACCCATATGCCCATAGTGCCAGATATACTTACTTTAGCTGGCTGGATCCCCACTGGCTGGCTCGCTGTCTCCCCGCTGGCTGGACCCTGCTCCCGTGCCTGCTCCCGCTTCCCGCCACTGCTGCTGTCCTGCTGCTGCCGGCGCTGACTGGATCAAACCAGATCCAGCAGACACACAGGCTCCTCACATCGCTTTCCCAATCATGCATTGCGCGGGTGCGCAGCTGACGTCATGACATCACCCGTGCAATGCATTATTGGGAATGCTCCGGACTCAGGTGGCAGAGGCGGCAAGTCGCATTTGGATCGCGATTTACCGGCGAGAGCTCAGCGATCTACTGGTATATCGCGATCAACATTTTGGCTGCCTCTGATCTACAGGTACCTATCAAAATGTACTCAGGGAACAAGGTCTGTTCACTTCTGCAATACCATTTAGCTTGAAAATATGTCATATATACTACTAAGTATCAAGATGAATCCACCTATTGAATGTTGGATGCACCGTACTGTGCATGCTTGTATAATTCAATATGGAAGCTTTTGTGTATCGTTGACATTCGTTTGTGCCTGGAGAGGCAGAATGGGGAGGAAAAATAGGCTGAGTACAGTCATTGTGACAATATTAGACGTGGAGCTCATTTAGTTTTGGGTGCATAAGAGCTTTGGACCTATAATACAGATAATCAGACAGATTGCGATATGTTTTCCACTTATTTCCATCCCACCAAAAAAAAACAAATCCAACTAAATTGGCCTCCAGTAAGGCGAACTCATTCATGCAGACCAGATACTAGATGGAACATATCCCATTTTACAATGTAATTCAGTGAAGATATATTGATGATATATGGAAAGGGAAGAAAAAAATATACATATCTACATACAAGGGGGAGGCTGAGATACTAGGGCGAGGGGATGGTAACAGGTCCCTATTGACTTGCTTATGCCTAATGTCTTCTGCCTGTCTCCCCTAACCTTAGATTGTAAGCTCCTAGTAGCAGGGGCCACCTCCATCCTGTACTCTCAGCTATCTTCTCTTGCACTTCAATCACAGCCCTCACCCACACACTTCTGGAATTCCGCCAGCTTGTGGCTGCTTATGCCTTCCACTGGCTCTTAAATTACTAATCTTACCATTGTTATTGATGACATGTCCCTACCTTAGCCGCTCACATGCTTACCAACTGTATTGTGTACTGAGATGTGTGCTGCCAGGGGTGTGTGCTAAAATTACCACTAAGGTGGTCATTCCGAGTTGATCGCTCGTTATTTTTTTTTTTGCATTGGAGCGATTAGTCGCTAATGCGCATGCGCAATGTCCGCAGTGCAACTGCGCCAAGTAAATTTGCTATTAAGTTAGGTATTTTACTCACGGCATTACAAGGTTTTTTCTTCGTTCTGGTGATCGTAGTGTGATTGACAGGAAGTGGGTGTTTCTGGGAGGAAACTGGCCGTTTTATGGGTGTGTGCGAAAAAACGCTGCCGTTTCTGGGAAAAACGCGGGAGTGGCTGGAGAAACGGAGGAGTGTCTGGGCGAACGCTGGGTGTGTTTGTGACGTCAAACCAGGAACGAAACTGACTGAACTGATCGCAGTGGCAGAGTAAGTCCCGAGCTACTCAAAAACTGCTAAGAAATTTCTATTCGCAAATCTGCTAATCTTTCGTTCGCAAATCTACTATGCTAAGATTCACTCCCAGTAGAAGGCGGCTTAGCGTGTGCAATGCTGCTAAAAGCAGCTTGCGAGCGAACAACTCGGAATGAGGGCCTAAGTCATTTTCTTTACTTCCACCACTGGTCAAAAGCTGGAATCTGGTATCAGTCCTCAATCTCTCATAAGTAATTTTCAGATGTTTCCCTCTCACACCCAGACTACATATTATCAGCCTGTGTCATCCATATCGATTCCAGTCTGGTCCAGTCTGCATATCTGTAGTCTGTTTTCCAGCTGCAATATTCTGAGGTATACTGCTTTATAGCATTGACCGTTATGCTTCAGTCCAATATCATCAGTGACTTCAAGCAAGTCTTCTGTTTGCAACTCCCCTGCTCATTGCAGGTCCAAGTGGACCATTGCTATAATAGATACTTCAGACTGTATTACTGATCAGTGAATTCTTCATCATTTACTGCATTCTCAGCACCACAGCTCCAAGACTGTTTCATGGACTCTATTGATTACACCATCACCGTGACCATCTATGGTGGTTGCCTCCGAAGGGTCCTCTGTCTGAGTGGGGTTAGTGCTAAGTCACCAGTGGTTTGGTCTATTCCAGATACTGGGGACTGGGTATGGGATCTATACCCCTCTCTAAGGGTTTAGATTCCAGGTACCAGCTCAGGCATCTGGGGTGACTCATTCTCAGTGGATTCCAGGTGGGCTATTGATTACCTGTTTACTTTCTGTTTTGCTCATGAGTTCTAAAGTACTGGTTGCAGCCCCGCAGTCCTGAGGTTCAGGTATGGAGTTCAGTACTTATCAGTTGGTGCCAAGAGCAGACTTGGGGTTTCTAGTGATCGCTGACCTCCCTGAGGACACTAAGGGGGTAATTCAGATTTGATCGTGGATGTGCATAAAAACGCACATCTACGATCAACTTCTTTGACATGCAGGGGGGCACCCAGCAAAGGGTAAATCCACCCCGCATGCCTGGTCCTGCCCCCCTGTAGACATTTAAAAGCATCACACGGCGGCGATGCTTTGTATGTTTTGAGTACCCATCATGCAAGAAAATTCTGTGTTTGCCCCTGCCGGTCCCAGCGATTACTGGTTCCAGCCCAGTCTCAGTGTTCATCAGTTTCAATCAGGTTCAAGCATACAGGTTCCAGCCCGGTTTCAGTATTTTCCAGTTCCAGCCCTGCTCCAGCGTAATCTGCTCCACAGCCCGGTTCTCTAATCCTGCAGCTGTGTTCTAGCTACCCTGCAAACTGGTCCTGGGTTATTCCACACCAAATCAACACAGGTTTCAGACTCACCATTTCAGCTTGTAATGAAATTTGGTGTAATAAATGCTGCCATGGGTGTAAAGAAAAGCCCCAAATCTTAGGCTGATACGTGTAACAGGTTTCCCTGCACTAGTGCAAGACAGCGGGCTTCCTATGTGTAATAGGTCTCCCTGCACTAGTGGAAGACAGCGGACTTACTACGTGTAACACAGGTCTCCCTGCACTAGTGGATGACAGCGGGCTTCCTACGTATAACACAGGTCTCCCTGCACTAGTGGAAGACATCCACCAAACTATACAGAAACCGGTTTTGAAGTTATACGCCTTTAAAGCTGCACCTTTTTTCACAAAAAATGTGCTATTAATTTTTTTTATTTGTTTTTATTGCACTTGCAGCTCACCTAATTGAGCTAGAGAGTTGAGCAATGCCTAATTTTATATCTCTTGTTTCGGGCTTTCATATGATGTATAACATAGCAGTATGTTTCCCTAAAAGTAAAAAATAAAAATAAAAAAAACAATTTCGATTTTCTCAAAAAGCCAATATTTTACATTTTTGAAAAAAATCCCAATTGCTCATACTGTTGTTAATACATCCTCAAAGTATTATTTTGGGATCATGATGGGATCACATGCTATAAGAACTTTCATTTTTGAGTGATTCATGAAACTTGTATTTAAAAATCAACAAACTAATTTTTTTTCAGTTCAATACATTAGAGGAATGCGCGTTCCTCTTTAGGTGAGATTGGGGCCGAGATTCTACAGACAGTGCCTGCACCCACTTCTGTGCAGGAGAATAATCTAAAGTGGAAAGATACTCCATGTAGAAAGACACTTCAATTGTGTTGAATGGGTCCACCTTTCCTGGACCACTACAAGTGGTTCAAGAAGAGGATAGAGACAAGTGGTCCAGGGACAGGATAGGTTTAGTTACACTTATTCAGCTTCAGTCCTCAGCAGTTCATGTTTTTGAGTTTCACTCATTCCAGTTACAGTCTTCCACAGGTTGTGCTTTCAAGTCTCTACAACTACAGTAACCACCCTCCTTACTCCCATCCTCCTGAGGTCTCATCTTCCCCAGCTTCAGTCCACTCACTGGAACCCTCTCACAAGCCTGACCTGAGAGTGTGTGTTTGTTTGGTAGAGAATGGTGTCCTTTCTAGATACGCCACTGTTTTTTGTGGCTGTCTGTAATATTAAATAGATTACTATAATAAGCATCACATAGATAATAGAATATTAATTGTCTATGTTTATTTCAGTCGACTCAAAGACCTCAGTTCATCTACTTGTGAAAATGTACTCAGGGAACATGGTCTGTGTACTTCTGGAATTATATTTGATACTGCTATTCTTTTGATAAATTTGTCACATGGACACTGAAATGTGTCAGAACAGAACAAAAAAGAAAACAATTCAAGAATGAGTCAATTGAAGAGCTACTGGTTCTGGCAGTCATAGTAGTACATCTTCCACATCTACTTAAGGGGTGGTCTTCAGTATTTCACAATACCTGCCAGCAAATTGTTAGCTTAAGTGGCACATTACACAATGACGTCTCCTGCTTCAGCTTCTCCTGCGTATACTGCTGGCAGGAAAAAATTGACCCTTTCCAAGAGCTACTGGTTTTGATGGTGAGTCAACTCATCGCACCAGAGTGAAACATCATTATGATATCTGTTCAGGCTTGAAAGAATTGCCCACATACCCACATATATTGACACTTCTACTGTGACTCAGTCTGATACAATAAACATCGATAGAATGGTGGATGATTATTTTAATGATAATGTACAAGTTAGTCCCTTTAAATACTGGGAGGATAAAGGCAATTTGGAGGCCCTTTTACAAACTTGGATGGGTGTACTAAAGCTGCCCACCCTCCACCCTTCAGTGTGTACTCGGAGAGAGCTTTTAGCACCGCCGGGAACCTTGTGAGCAATCAGCATTGGTGGTTCCAAAAAATGTTGAAAACCTGATATTTAGCAAAACGAAGTACACATTCTGTAAGGAAGACCTTTGCTGCCAATTACAACAACCAGAGACATCTTCAGTTATGGTGGAGTCCAGTGGGGATGACCAATTATTATTAGGTTCCTGGTGCTCAGAACAAGGGAGATGTTGCGTAGTGAGTCCTGAGCACCAGAACGTGACGCTGAAACAAGGTGTGGTGTGGAAATAGCCCCTAGCACCCTACCTCCGTTGTTTTACCCGTGTGGTCAGTTCACGCCTGCATGACTATGGTTTCTTGGGCCCATGGCAGCCGCGTTTGAAGGGCGGATTAGGTCTGCCCAACTCCGATGCCCCAGCAGGTCTTAAAGGGAGACAAAGCGTGAACTGAGACAGGGTTATAACAAGGGGACCTCTAACTGAAACAACCAAAGCCAGGGGCTACTGACTAGCCTAAAACTAAATGTATGTGCGGCTTGCCGCCAAAGGAAAAGAACAACCAAAGGAAATGCTGTCCACACGCCGACACAATACTTTTGTGTACCGGCGGTGACAGCATAAGCAGAACCCTCTGCAAAACACCAGTAACTAAATATAACAAAGGAATACAGCGGCCTAGGCCGACGGACGCGGCAAAGCCGCTACTCACAGAACCGGTACAAATACTGGCAAACGGACAGGAACCCCCAATGCTGCCGACACAGACTCTCAGAACTGGAGGACAGGCAGAATCCCAAACGACAGACCGGTGGACACCAGAAGCCAGAAACTCGACCAGGCACAGGCAAAGCCACAGGACTTCTGGACAGGAATGCTTCACGGCAGGACACGGAATCAGACACAGGAACTGACACAGGAATCGACACAGGAACCGACACCGGAAGCAGCTAGACAGACACTGCTAGACAGGAGCTCAGGCACTGGCAGGGACTAGCTCAGAATTCAAGAACTCTGGAACCCAGGAAATATCACCAGCGTCTGTGAATTGCACTGAGCCAGAATATAACAGAGAGTCTTAATTAATTATGTCGTGCAGCTGACCTGCTGCACAACTGAGAGGTGCAATCAACAGACAGGTGAGGCTGAACACATGGGAACAAGCTGCAATTACACAGACTCACCACCGGTAGCAAACAAGAATACTCTAAAACCAGAGCAACGGGAAATCCTGGCCTGCAAGACAACAATAAACATAAAATAGGAATGAACCACTACCTGTGGTTCATAACAGTACCCTCTCTTTAAGGGTGAGCTCCGAACACCCCATGACACCCACGGGAAACATAAACAGAAGTATAACATAAAATACATAACCAAAATGCAAAACAGGAATAAGCCACAGCTGTGGCTCATAACATTACCCCCCCCCCTTGAGGAGGGGTCAAAGGACCCCAAAATTCAGACTTTCCCAAAACAAGGGATACAAAAAAAAACTGACACACTGGTCTAACAGAAACAAACTGTGGCAACAGCTTGTAACGGTGCCCCCCCTTGACGGTGACCACTGGACACAAGACAAGGGGGAAAAAATCTTTTTTTTTTCTTTTTTTTTTAACAAGGCAAGAGTCAATAATCATTTCTTTTTCTTCTTCTTCTTATTTTTACAAAGTTCTTGAGGTCTGACCAAGGTAATTCCCCAAACATTGTCTGAACTGATGGTACCACCCAGCAAGGCTGCGTTCAAATCAGAGATAGGTTTCTTAACCTTGGGAGCTGAACTTTCAGGCAAAGTACTACTATAAGAAGAAGACAGAAAAGCACATCCTGCAGTCAAAACAATGGGCTGAGACTCTTGTGCCGAGTTTACAGTCTACGGTGAACTCTCAGCAGATAAGACGGGTGACCTAGAGGAACCTGAACCAATTTCCTTGGAACCATATCTTTTAATAACTATCACTGAATGCTGGGGGATCCTGAAGAATGGGATCTTCAGCTTTCATTAGGCTGGTCGCCCACTCAAAAGGCTCTCCTCTAAAGGAATATATCAGATAGAGCACAAGGTTCTCTGGAGTGATGCCCAGAAATGGTCTAGACAACAAAATGGTGTAATAGTGTTTGTAAAGCACCAGAAATTGGACTAAGTCCCCATCAAAGATTATAGATGTTGAGATATCTACAGAGTCAGGATCTGCTTCCTTCCCATCTGACTGACTAAAGTGCTTAGCTAGGACCTGGTCACTATTGACCTTACTCGAGGCTGAGACTTTCTGAACCCCACCTGGGGCAGTGACTTTCTGAACCCCACCTGGGGCAGTGACTTTCTGAACCCCACCAGTGGCAGTGACTTTCTGAACCCCACCCGGGGCAGTGACTTTCTGAACCCCACCCGGGGCAGTGACTTTCTGAACCCCACCCGGGGCAGTGGCCTTCAGGAACCCTGCTGGGGCAGTGGCCTTCGGGAACCCCGCTGGGGTCAGCACCTCGGATTCTTTTACTGGGACTGGGCCGTTGGCCTCCCTCACTGGGATCGAGCCGTCAGCCTCCCTCTCTGAGTCGATAATTATCGAAACTTCTCCCGGGACTATGACTTCCAGGACTTTTGCTGAAGCTATAACCTTCAGAACCTCCACTAACGCTATGCCTCTTGAGTCCTTTCCTGGGGAAGCGACTTCTAGACCCTTCTTTGGGGCTTTGTCTCTCGAGACCCCACTTGGGGATATTACTTCAAAGATCCCTTCTGGGGTTTTGCTTCTCGAGTTCCCTTCTAGAACTATGGTTTTAGACACCTTCTCTGGAGTTGCGCTTTTCAAGTCTCTACCTGGGGTAACAGCTTCTGAGACCCCTTCTGGTATTGACACCTGAGCTATAATATTCAATGTCCCTCTATAACCAAGAGCATCGGGTACCGCTCCAGGACTCTGGGCATCGGGCACCGCTCCAGGACTCTGGGCATCGGGCACCGCTCCAGGACTCTGGGCATCGGGCACCGCTCCAGGACTCTGGGCATCGGGCACCGCTCCAGGACTCTGGGCATCGGGCACCGCTCCAGGACCCTGGGCTCCGGGCACCACTCCAGGACCCTGGGCATCGGGCACCACTCCAGGACCCTGGGCATCGGGCACCACTCCAGGGGCTTGCAACTCTGCTTCAACAGGAAAATCAAGAGAGGAGAGAAACATTCTCCTTTGGTTCCTGAATCTATAATGGGGCTCCCTAGCCCAAGGACCCCAATTATAGGACAGAGTGCTTTTTAGTGTGGGTTGTGTGACAAGTACCTCTGCCACAGTAGAGACAGGAGTAGGTCTTGTATCCTGACCAAACTTGGCCAGAGGGCAGGACTTGTCGCCACACTTTGGCTTGCGCAACTCACAGGTCTGCAGATAGTGGCCTAAACCCCCACAATATAGGCATAAGTTTAAGTTTCTGCGACGCAGTCGCTCCTCTTCTGAGAGCCTGGGCCGCAGAAAACTTTCAAACTTTTTCTCTCTAATTGAACCAGAGGATTCTCTTGTCACCATATTGTGATCAAGAGTCTCTTTAGAGGTAGATGAACTCTCCATAACTTCTGGCAAGATAAGCAAAATTTTAGTCAGAAGGTTTTGCAGTTGCTTTAAGGATTGTTGCAAAACTTCCAGTTGCTCAGGTCTCAAAGCACTGAAAGCAGAGTTCAGGGCTGAAAGAGACGCCTGCAGGGCTTGCATAGTTGGCATAGGAGGATTTTAAACTAGACAAAACAAGACTAAACTAGACTAGACAAGACAGGACTGGACTTTTAAACACCGGACTGGATTTTTAAACACCGGACTGGATTCTAGACAGGACTGGATTCTAAACACCGGACTGGATTCTGCACACTGAACTCTAGACAGGACTGGATTCTAAACAAGACACTGGACTGGGCCAAAAAAGAAAAAGTTTTATTTCTTTTTTGCTGTAGGGCTGGTGATAATGTTAGGTTCCTGGTGCTCAGAACAAGGGAGATGTTGCATAGTGAGTCCTGAGCACCAGAACATGACGCTGAAACAAGGTGTGGTGTGGAAATAGCCCCTAGCACCCTACCTCCGTTGTTTTACCCGTGTGGTCAGTTCACGCCTGCATGACTATGGTTTCTTGGGCCCATGGCAGCCGCGTTTGAAGGGCGGATTAGGTCTGCCCAACTCCGATGCCCCCGCAGGTCTTAAAGGGAGACAAAGCGTGAACTGAGACAGGGTAATAACAAGGGGACCTCTAACTGAAACAACCAAAGCCAGGGGCTACTGACTAGCCTAAAACTAAATGTATGTGCGGCTTGCCGCCAAAGGAAAAGAACAACCAAAGGAAATGCTGTCCACACGCCGACACAATACTTTTGTGTACCGGCAGTGACAGCATAAGCAGAAACCTCTGCAAAACACCAGTAACTAAATATAACAAAGGAATACAGTGGCCTAGGCCGACGGACGCAGCAAAGCCGCTACTCACAGAACCGGTACAAATACTGGCAAATGGACAGGAACCCCCAATGCTGCCGACACAGACTCTCAGAACTGGAGGACAGGCAGAATCCCAAACGACAGACCGGTGGACACCAGAAGCCAGAAACTCGACCAGGCACAGGCAAAGCCACAGGACTTCTGGACAGGAATGCTTCACGGCAGGACACGGAATCAGACACAGGAACTGACACAGGAATCGACACAGGAACCGACACCGGAAGCAGCTAGACAGACACTGCTAGACAGGAGCTCAGGCACTGGCAGGGACTAGCTCAGAATTCAAGAACTCTGGAACCCAGGAAATATCACCAGCGTCTGTGAATTGCACTGAGCCAGAATATAACAGAGAGTCTTAATTAATTATGTCGTGCAGCTGAACTGCTGCACAACTGAGAGGTGCAATCAACAGACAGGTGAGGCTGAACACATGGGAACAAGCTGCAATTACACAGACTCACCACCGGTAGCAAACAAGAGTACTCTAAAACCAGAGCAACGGGAAATCCTGGCCTGCAAGACAACAATAAACATAAAATAGGAATGAACCACTACCTGTGGTTCATAACAGTACCCTCTCTTTAAGGGTGAGCTCCGAACACCCCATGACACCCACGGGAAACATAAACAGAAGTATAACATAAAATACATAACCAAAATGCAAAACAGGAATGAGCCACAGCCGTGGCTCATAACAATTATTGTGTGATGATGATATTAACAAAAGTGAGAAGGGTAATGATGAGGATGTTGACATTTTCCAAAAGTTATTATGATTAACAACACTGTGAGCCATGTTAAGTCTATTGGTAGCTTGGTTTAACCAAACCACCAAGATGCTGTCTTTTGTGGGGGCCCAAACAAACCAAGCACTTCAGCCACTAAAGTGGCACTCCTTGTCGCTAAAGTGCTTGGTTTGATTAACTGTGCATGTCCATTTTAATATACAACATAAGGGTGAGTTGGAGGGCCAAAGGACAATGCCATCATTATTAGCTTTGCCAAGATTGTGTGTGTATTTGACAGGCAACGTGTAATACTGTACTTTACTAGGGCATTGTTGTTCTGTATCTTGCAAGACCCTCTATCACCAGCTTCTAATACAAGGCATATAGGCCCTGTTTCCTCTCTGCCAGCTATTCCACAGATTTGAGTACTGTACTTTTTTTTCCGATCTCTGACTAGTTTATTATAAATAATGTAGACAATTACAAAAAAATACCCACTAATTCCAAAACAACTTTGGCTTTTCTAACCCGACACAACAGTTTTACTATATATGCAAATACAGTTTGGTTTAAATGTACAGACTGATGAGTGAAACAAAAATGTACAGCTGACTACAATCTTCCAAAAGGTGGAAATGCTAAGGGTCAAACATGACCAATTGTGAAGGGCTCCCATGGTTAAGAACTGGATGGGCTAAATAATTAAAGGTCTAATAAAGAATGTGTTCACAATTTGCAGGTTACCTCATAGAGAGTGACATTAGCAACTATCATTTTCAGGTCACTCAGTTTAGATGAACCAGCGCTAATGATCCGTATTTAGTATCCACAAACACTAAATCATCCGCTACAGCAGTTCAGCCTAATTTAAGATTACCTTTTACTGCTGATTAGCTGCTTAAATTGCTGCCAGCAGAGGCAGACAATGCAACATTATAAGATGTAATATGTCTAACAAACTTTAGCAGTGCTAAACATTACTCTTATCCAGTAGAATAAGTATCCAAAGCTATCCACACACATCAATACTCTACTTTCTTCTGTCTACTTTCTGAAATGTTCTGTTTCAATTTTCTTTCTATTTTTTTGAGGTCTGTGATGCTCTGCTTGGATGAATTGTGTTTGTAAAATCATATTTGGATGCTTGTACTTTTGAATACATTAGTTTGTTCCATATCTCTGTTTTACTTTTCTTATAGTTATCAATTAAGTTCAATCAATCAATCAATCAATCATTCATTTAATGTTACCTGGCTACCACTACATAAATACTAAGTCTCCATTTCCCTATACACAAGTAACAAGTTTTCGTGACAGTGCTTCCACCTGAGCTATTGTTTGTCCTTCAAGAAAGTGGGTTCAGCAGCGGTTAGTTCGGGGATACCCCTAATGGCATAGAGTATAGATTCAATCCTGTACCCTCCCCTTACCCTTCAAATGCCATCACCACTCAGATGTCACTGCTGATCCTCTCTAGACTGCTCTGCTGCTTACTGGGACACTTTGAATCATTGTCCCTTTACCTGGTTAGTGATGATGACTGACCTGAAAGAATAAAGTGGGAGATTAACTCTTTATATCCTTATCTATAACTTCTCTAAGTGTCCAGCTCTCATTGTGCATCTGAGTCCCAATACGTGTGTGATTGCACCGCCAATAGTGACTCTCTAACACAGGGGTGGGGAACCTTTTTTCTACCAAGGGCCATTTGGAGAATTAATAAAATCCTTCGGGGGCCATACAAAAATTATCAATTTCAAAATTAGCCTGCCCCCAATAGTTATGCCCCAGTAGATATGCCTCCAGTAGTTATGCCCCCAGTAGTTATGCACCAAGTCAGTAGTTATGCCCCCAATCAGTAGATATGCCCCCAGTAGATATGCCCCCAGTCACTTGTTATGCCCCAGTAGATATACCCACAGTCAGTTGTTATGCCCCAGTAGATATGCCCCCAATCCCTTGTATTGCCCCATTAGATATGTTCCTAGTCAGTTGTTATACCCTATTAAATATGCCCCCTGTAGTTATGCCCCATTAGATATGCCCCCTAGTAGCGCTGCTTACACACACACAGTAAAAGAAAAAAAAACATAATACTCACCAGCCCCACTCCTGCTTCCGGACTGCTGCCCTCCGCCTGGCCGCCCGTTCCTCGGAACTATGGGAGAGACGTCATGACATCTCTCCAATAACGCGCACAGCCGTACACTGCCTCCGGCTGCTGCTGAGGGGAAGGAGCCGGGCGTCCGCTGGTAACACAATCTCAGCAGGCGCCCGGCATCTTCCTCGGTTAGGTGAACTTGGCCAGATCAAGTGGCTTTGCGGGCCTTACACAGCCCACAGGCCAGAGGTTCCCCACCCCTGCTCTAGCAGAATGCATGACACAGCGCATACGAAGGTCTGTAACGCTGGCATTAACCCCGTCACTGCCTGCGGGGGGCCATATCAATCAGTGGGGACATTAAGCATTGAATATTCATAATATCAATATGTACTATTGTGCAAAAGCTCAGAGGAAGTTTACTTGCTGACCAGGGCCCCAGTGCAAGGCACCGCTTGCACTGCTGGTAGTTCGGCCACTGCCTATGTCAACACTGACACATAAAAAAACAGGAAAACCCATGTCGGCATTTCATATGTCAGTATTCTGACTATGTCGGCATTTTGAACATGTCGGCATAATGAATGTCAGTATTTTGACAGTGTATGTATTTTGACTGTCGGTCAATGGGTGTCGGGATTATGACCGTCGGTATTGTGTCCGTCGGTAAATCAACTGCTACCCCAGTACATGTCCCTTCTCTTCCTGTCTCCTTCACTTTTATAAATTACACCCCTACAAAACTTGGTTTGGGCAGAGTCAGCTTGTCCACCCCTCTTCTTCCGCATCTGGCCTAACCCAGGAACATAGAGACTTGTGTTTTCATTTTTCACATTTTTGAATATTTGCATATATACAGTTTTATATTTTACTGGTTTGATATTTTAATCAACTCATAGTGAAATCATTGTTATTATACTCACCGCCAGCGCTCTATATAATTATCAGTAAATAACTAGAATTTATTACAAAGATTCTGTGAGTTGAAAGTGACATTATGATTGCAATCTCTTGGTGATTTGTATTCACAATTGATTCTCTTCAATATGAATGGGAGGAGAGTGTTATCTCTTTCTTGTCTGAGGTTATCTGTGAAGCGCTTGGCAGCTCATCTGATATATATTGACAGACCTGCCAAACACTGCATATCTGTTAGCACCTGTGAGTCACAGTCTGCATTAAGGGTCTTAAGAAGTTTAATGCAGAATGTGCTTCCATCCAAATCAGCATCTCACCTGCTGGGATTTATCCAACCTCATGGTTTGAATGTGGTACCCTGGAAAATTGGTGTGCATGCCCCTTTAAGAGCGCAGCAGCAGCAGGGAAAGGCACTGGCGCAGCAGGAGTTAAGCTGAGCGCATTTTTTGGTCATGTGGTCCGAAAAAGGAGAGCTGATTGAACAGGTGAGAGCAGCGCTTCTGAAGAGTGAGCAGCGGAGCGCAGCCGGGGAGCCAAGTGCCGGAGAGCAGGTGTTGAGACACCGCAGCCAGAGACCAGACACCAACAGGCCTGGTGAGAGGCGCGGATTCCGCGGCCATCTTGTGTCAGTGAGGAACCAAGTAAAGCAGGTCCAGAAAAAATATAGAACACAAGAAAAAGGAAACAACTAAACTGCTGAATAGCGCCTCAAATAATGATAATATTATATAGATGTATAATTGCTCTATCACCTGCGCTGCCGTAAAACACTGTGTGTGTGTTTGTTGCAGATGAATAAATTAGGGAAAGGAGGAACGGCTGCGCAAATGTATAAGAGCAATTAATTGCTCTTATACATTTGTGCAGCCGTTCCTCCTTTCCCTAATTTATCCAGAAAAAATATACCTCCGATCCAAGGGTATAAATGAATACTTGGAGAAATTGACAGCCCAAGCCACAGGCAAGTGCGCCCATTAAGCTCTGCAACCCTTGTAATTGACTGTGCAGTGTTTAAAGGGTGCAGCCAGCAGCGCCATAGTTTACAAGTTAAACCCATTGAAGGGGATGAAAAAAACCTAAGATTGATGCAAGTACCAAGCAAACATTGGTCCTGAAAAAATTAGAATCATTCAGAGTACCGCAAGAAAGTGTTATGAGCCACGGCTGTGGCTCATTTCCATTTTTGCATTTTGGTTATGTATTTTATGTTATACTTCTGTTCATGTTCCCCGTGGGTGTCATGGGGTGCTCGGAGCTCACCCTTAAGGAGGGGATACTGTTATGAACCACAGGTAGTGGTTCATTCCTATTTTATGTTTATAAAGTTGTCTTGCATGCCAGGATTTCCTGTTGCTCTGCTTTAGAATACTCTTGTCTGCTGCCGCTGGTGAGTCTGTGTAATTGCAGCTTGTTCCCATGTGTTCAGCCTCACCTGGCTGCTAATTGCATCTTGTCAGTTTGGAGTCATGCAACAGGGCAGCTGCATGAGATTATTAATTAGGCCTCTCTGTTATATGCTGGCTGACTGCAATTCACAGACGCTGGTGATATTTCTGGGTATCTAGTCTGTTTGAGTTCTGAGCTTGGTTCCTGCTAGTTCCTGAGTTTCCTGTGTTGATTCCTGTGTCAGTCCCTGTGTCGATTCCTATGTCTGATCCCGTGTCCTGCCGTGAGGCGTTCCTGTCCTGAGGTCCAGTGCCTTTGCCTGTGCCTGGTCAAGTTTCTGGCTTCTTGGTGTCCACCGGTCTTTCGTTTGGGATTCTGCCTGTCCTCCAGTTCTAAGAGTCTGTGTCAGCAGCATTGGGAGTTCCTGACCGTTTGCCAGTATTCGTACCGGTTCCGTGAGTAGCGGCTCTGCCGCGTCCGTCGGCCTAGGCCGCTGTATTCCATTATTATTTCTGTCACTGGTGTTTTGCAGAGGGTTCTGCTTATGCTGTCACCGCCGGTACACAAAAGTATTGTGTGGGCGTGTGGTCAGCATTTCCTTTGTTGTTCTTTTCCTTTGGCGGCAAACCGCACATACATTTAGTTTTAGGCTAGTTAGTAGCCCCTGGCTTTTGGTTGTTTCAGTAAGAGGGCCCCTTGTTATCACCCTGTCTCGGTACACTCTTTGTCTCTCATTAAGACCTGAGGGGGCATCAAAGTTGGGCAGACGTAATCCGCCCTTCAAACGCGGCTGCCATGGGCTCAAGCAACCATAGTCTCGCAAGAGTGTACTGACAGCACGGGCGAGACAACGGAGATAGGGCGCCAGGGGCTATTCCCTTTCCATTCCCCTTTCCCAGCATTACGTTCCAGTGCTCCGGTCCTTGCAATAAGATCTCCTCAGACCAGAGTGCTGGAATCATAACAGAAAGAAGATATTTTTCATGTCATGAAAGACACCAACATTACCCTAAATGTGAAGAACACTATCAGCATCAAACCAATGAACTAGAGAAGGATAGGAACTATAATATGAATAATACACAAGACCACTACAGACATAGACACAGCCCACTACAGACATAGTTACAGCACAACCACAGCCGACCAAGGAATCCTCATTTGGAAAAAAGAAGACGAAACATGAACTATCAACATGAGCAATTTAACACCAGAAACCATAGAAACTACAGATCAAGATCTCGGTATTGGAGATACATCAGGAGTGATTCTCACCACAGAGACCAGACCACTGACTGATGGCCACCATATAGAACTCCTTCAAGAACAAACAGACAGGAACCCATAACAGAAAAACAATCAATCCAAACAGCCCCACCAAGAACCAGATTCCCTTTTCAAGAAGAAAGGAAGTGTTACAAGCTGTGAATGCAGCTTGCATTCTTTTTATGTTTTTATGTTGTGAGTCTGTTGTATTTCTGTTAGCATTCCAGGTTTTCTCATGTACCTTTTTGGGGTACTGTTGCGGGCTTTGGCGAGTCTGTGTAACTGCAGCCTGTCTCCTGTATGTGTGGCCAGTGCAGTCTCTCAGATAATTAGGCCATTACCTTGTGTCTGGTTTTCCAGCTGCAGTTAATCTGTGTTTCAGGAGGCTTGTCCTTTTCCAGCCATCCTGATTGAGGCTTGCTCCCTTTATTACCCAGCTTGCCCTTCACCTGACACCGGTTATAGCTTCTTGCTCCTGTTTGCACATGGTTCCAGTCCCTGTTCCTTGGTGGAATCTAGAATCTGTGTAGTTTGTGCTATTATATCACTGGTGATGCTCAGTCCAGTTTGTATCCTGTATATGCTGTCCTGCCAGAATCCTGAGTACATTACCTGTGTCACCTATGTAAAAACCTGTCAGCTCAGTGTTTTCCTGCAATTCTATTACTCAGTCCTTAAACAGTCTTCTGATCAGATATAGTACACCTCGAATTCAGGTTTTTGGTGGACCTTCCACACAGATTCTTATCTTTTGCTGTAATTCATTCTATAGTTATTTACCATCCTGTGCATTGTTGCATTTATATACAGTTTATACTTAATCACTTATACCACCTTGTGCATTGTTGCTTCCACGTACAGTTATTGTTAGTTGCTAACATTATCATGTGCATTGTTGCATCCACATAGTTATTATTAATATCATCCTGTGCATTATTGCATACACATGCATTCTGTTAATATTCTCAGATTTTGATTGGGTAGCTTAACTTGGTTGTATCTATTTGGCTTCTCTTCACACTTGTATTTTATTCTTGCCCAGTCTCCAATAGTCACCTTGTCCATCCATAAGACCTGGGGGCATCTGAGTACAGGGTGGACCTAAGTCACCCTGGAAAGGCGGCTGCTAAAGGTGAAGCCTAGCATTGCAGGAGGTTAAAAGACTGCTGGACAAGGGTAAATTGTGTGAGTACCACTTGGTACTGTCTGGTAGCCCCGTAACAGAATAGTCCTCATAATAGGAAGGATCACAGAAGGAAACCACAACAACGAATCTCACTATCACTAAAAAAAGAAAAAGAGGGAAAAGGCCCACAAAACCAAGAATGAAAAATAAGAAAAGAAATGAAACAATCAATCATTCATCCACCACCAGTGATGAAGAATAAGCAAACTGAGTTATATTTCGTTCTAGAACACTCTCAGATGTAGAAGAAAGGGTATTAGGAAAGGACTGAAATGTGCACCGACCTCACTCTCTGATGACTTTGAAAAATGTATTGACATCCAAAAATTCATCTGGAAGATCTCTGTAAGAAAATTCTTTGAAATAAAGAAGAAATACACAACCGATCCAGAAGCAGATAACCAACAAACGGATGATACTTCCAACTCCTCAAAAACCTTCAAAAAAGCCTTACGCTTTAATCCAACACACATCAAGGGATACTTTGTGGAAACTATCCAGAAATAGATAACAGACAACATAAAGGGGTAAATTTACTAAGCTGGGAGTTCTATCTAAGATGGGATGTTGCCCATAGCAACCAATCACTTTCCAGGTTTTATCTTCTAGAAGGTGCTAGATAAATGAGAAGTAAAATCTGATTGGTTGCTATGGGCAAAATCCCATTTTAAATAGAACTCCCATCTTAGCAAATTTACCCCAAAGAATCTCAAAAAGAAAAAGAATATCACTTGGAATCTGTATAAGAAAGAACGTCAAGCTATCTCAAATGTTAAAAAAATAAAATGAAACCATTATAATCACACCTTGCGACAAAGGGGGCGGCATTGCTATATTAAATAAAGAAGATTACAGAAATGAAGTCTTGAGACAATTATCAGACAAAACTACATATCAGAAACTCAAGAGTAATCCCTCCATTAGAATCAAAAGAAACTTTCAGAAACTCATCAAAAAACATTTGTAAACTGAAGCGATCTCAAGACGAACATGGATATATTAATATAGAAGATCCAATAACCCCCACCATATATGTACTACCAAAAGTACACAAGAACATTGCTGCCCCCCTGGCAGACCCGTTATAGTAGGCACCAGAAGCCTCACATCAAATTTATCTGCTTTCATAGATCACCTGCTGCAACCATTGGTTATCAAAACACCTTCATACCTCAAAGATACAGGAGACACAATAAACAAAGTAAAAGATATCACATGGGATGAAGATAATGAGATTTATGGTAAGAATTTACCATGTTAAATCTCTTTCTGCGAGGTACACTGGGCTCCACAGGGAATGACATTGGGGTGTAAAGTAGGATCTTGATCTGAGGCACAAACAGGCTAAAAGCTTTGACTGTTCCCAGAATGCATAGGGCCGCCTCCTCTATAACCCTGCCTCCACACTTAGGAGCTCAGTTTTTGTTAACCAGTCCAATGCAGTAGCAGGCAAAAGAGACGACAACTGTTAGTAGCCACATACATATACCACATTCTCACGACAGGAGAAGTGTCAGCGGCTAATGCCTTACCAACCCAAAGAAGCTAAGTGCGTCAGGGTGGGCGCCCTGTGGAGCCCAGTATACTTTGCAGAAAGAGATTTAACAACGGTAAGTTCTTACCATAAAATAGGATTTTGGTTACCTACCGGTAAATCCTTTTCTCGTAGTCCGTAGTGGATGCTGGGGTCCACATTAGTACCATGGGGGTATAGACGGGTCGACCAGGAGCCATTGGCACTTTAAGAGTTTGAGAGTGTGGGCTGGCTCCTCCCTCTATGCCCCTCCTACCAGACTCAGTCTAGAAACTGTGCCCGAGGACACGGACTTCTTCGAGAGAAGGATTTAACACAGATAGTGGCGAGATTCATACCAGCTCACACATACAAGGCACATCAAGCTAGCTAGCTTGAAAAATTCAGCAACTGCTGAAACATTACTTACCAAGTAACAATGCAGTACATAACTAAACAAAGATGCACTGAACCAGATAACAGTTGCAGGAAAACGAAGAGCTGGGCGGGTGCCCAGCATCCTCTACGGACTACGAGAAAAGGATTTACCGGTAGGTAACCAAAATCCTATTTTCTCCTAAGTCCTAGAGGATGTTGGGGTCCACATTAGTACCATAGGGATGTACGGGAGGGAGAGCATGGAGGCTCCTGCAGAACTGATTGACTGAACTTCAGATCATCAGAGGCCAAAGTATCGAACTTGTAGAACTTAGCAAACGCGTTCGACCCAGACCAAGTTTCCGCTCGGCAAAGTTGTAACGCTGAGACACCCCGGGCAGCCGCCCAGGAAGACCCCACCTTACGAGTAGAGTGGGCCTTAACAGATTTTGGACACGGCAATCCTGCCGTAGAATACGCATGCTGGATAGTGAATCTAATCCAGCGAGATATAGTCTGCTTTGAAGCAGATCACCCAATTTTCTTGGGATCATACAGGACAAACAGAGTCCGATTTCCTGTGATGAGCAGTCCTCTTCACATAGATTTTCAAAGCCCGCACAACATCCAAGGACTTTGATGAAATTGAGGAGTCAGTAGCCACTGGCACCACAATAGGTTGGTTGATATGAAATGCCGACACAACCTTCGGAAGAAACTGCTGACGTGTTCTGAGCTCATCTCTATCTTCGTGGAAGATCAAGTAAAGGCTTTTACAGGACAAAGCCCCCAATTCTGACACACGTCTAGCAGAAGCTAAGGCCAACAACGTGACAGCCTTCCATGTAAGAATTTTGACCTTAACCTCCTGTAGAGGCTCAAGACAGTCCGACTGGAGAAACTGCAACACCACGTTAAGGTCTCAAGGCGCCGTAGGCGGTACAAAGGGAGGTTGGATGTGCAGAATTCCCTTCAAAAAGGTCTGACCCTCAGGGAGGGCAGCCAATTGTTTCTGGAAGAAAATGGACAGGTCCGAAATCTGGACCTTTACAGATCCCAACCGCAGGCCCATATCCACACCTGCTTGCAGGAAGAGGAGAAAACGTCCCAATTGAAACTCCACTGCAGGAAATTTCTTGGATTCACACAAAGAGGCATATTTCTTCCAAATACGATGGTAATGTTTAGACGTTACCCCTTTCCTAGCCTGTATCAGGGTAGGAATGACCGTCTTCGGAATGCCCTTCCGAGCAAAAGTATCAGGCACTCAACTTCCATGCCGTCAAACGTAGCCGCGGTAAGTCTTGATAGGCGAACGGCCCCTGCTGTAGCAGGTCCTCCCGAAGAGAAAGAGGCCTCGGCTCTTCCTGCAAGAGATTCAGAAGGTCCGCGTACCAAGCCCGCTTTGGCCAGTCTGGAGCAATGGGGATCGCTTGAACTCTTGTTCTCCTTACGAGCTTTAGAACTCTTGGAATGAGTGGAAGTGGTGGAAACACGTAATAATAATAATAATAATAATAATTTTATTTATATAGCGCTCTTTCTCCAACAGGACTCAAGGCGCTTTACAGACATCAAAAACAATGCACATGATACAGAGGATTTGAGTAATACAACAATTGACAAGCAACAGACATAAAAGAAAACCTTAAGCCCACAGAAAGCATAACGCAGGATTGGTGCAGGCATTTTGGGTAATAACTTCCAAGGGTTGTGTATTCCACCCTCACAAGGTACCAGGTGCAGCAGCCATATTAGGCGCTCGGCGTAGGATTACCCAGGGTGGGATAGTCCACCCCTAGAAGTGATGACACAAAATGGGGGTGATTTCAGAGTCCTACAGTTCAGAGTAGGGTTCCATCAAAACCATCAGGCCTATGTATTTTTCATCCCATCCACAAGTGTACCATATGGGGCAGCCATGTTGGGCGCACTTTGGAGGTTACACTGTGGGAGGTGAGCCATACAAGGGCCAAGGTCAAATGTGGGAAAACTGATGCTTATGTTGTAGTATGATGTACCCTGCATGTAGGGCACAATGGAAAGGTGTGCAATCAGTGGAGGTAAACATTACAGGAAAAACACATGGTGGAGTGGAAGCGAGCAATGGAGGGGGGAAAAAAAAAAACCCAAAAAAAAAACAGGTAACCAGTGGCAGAGTAGGATTGGCCTAACATTTTGATTAGATCTTAGTACGGGTGGGTAAGATAATGTGGGGGGCATACTCAATACTTAGAAGCAATAGGGATGTCCCTGCGTACACAAACTGGAACACCCACGGAGACACCAGGGCGTCCACTGCCACTGCTTGTGGGTCCCTCGACCTGGAACAATAGCGTTGAAGCTTCTTGTTGAGATGAGAGGCCATCATGTCTATTTGGGGTAACACCCAAAGGTCTGTTATTTCCTTGAACACCTCTGGATGGAGACCCCACTCCCCTGGATGGAGATCGTGTCTGCTGAGGAAGTCTGCTTCCCAGTTGTCCATTCCTGGAATGAAGATTGCTGAGAGCGCCAACGTGTGTCTTTCTGCCCAGAGGATGATCCTTGTTACCTGTGCCATTGCAGCTCTGCTCTTCATTCCGCCCTGTCGGTTTATGTAAGTGTTATGCACACCAGTGCCTGCAGGAATGTACTGGTGTCAGAACTGTTATGCACTCCAGTGCCTGCAGGAATGTACTGGTGTTTGAACTGTTATGCACACCAGTGCCTGCAGGAATGTACTGGTGTCTGAACGGATAGGTATGCAAAGCAAATGAACTCACAGACAGACACAGAAGGTGATAGGGTAACAAAATACACACAAAGTGAACAGAGAAGCCCAGAGGCTAAGGAACTGGGTGTCTCCCTAGTATTAGTAATGCTCAGATGGGAAAAGCAAGATGTTGTGTTTTAATACGTAGAGAACCCGAAATGCTGTTGCTAAGGGCAACAGCAAAACCCTAAAGGGTTACCAACTGGTGTGGCAGTAAACTCCTTGGTCAGAGATGGAATGATAGACGCAAGGAGAGTCTCCACAATCCTAATTCTCACTTGCAGTGCACAGGTTCAGCTTACTGCCACTAAACTGACACCTGACACCTTGCACAGTGAGACAGGATTTAGGCAGGCAAGTCTTAGAATACAGCCGCAAACTTGCTAAGTTCACAGAGTAGTAAAAGAACCCCAGCAAGCTAAACGACTGACTCCAGTCTTACTGCTAGGTCTGGATTGGCAGAGTGTAGTACCAAATCCCCAGGCCTATTTGCAGTAAGCAACAACAAATACAAAGCTACACAGTACTGGCTAACTTTCAGGAACTGACTAACCAACAAAGATTCAGCAGCATCTGCTTAACCTGAGAAGAGGCCTTATAAAGCAGGTGCTGTCCACGCCCCACTCAGACCTCACAGACTGTGGGCACAAAAACCAGCACCGGATCCCCTGCCGTGCACAGAGCCTGTAACCACTGCACAGCAAAAGACCCGAACCGGAGTATCAGCTGCGCTCAGGTTACTCCGCTAGCACTTGTCTCCCGGTTGCCATGACAACGTGGCAGCACAGGGCAGGAGACCCTAACAGTACCCCCCCTCTGACGAGGGGTCAAAGAACCCCTACCACCGGGTTTATCGGGGAACTGCGAGAAGAAAGAGCGTATCAGTCTGGGGGCATGAAGATCACAACTGCGCACCCACGACCGCTCCTCCGGGCCATACCCCTTCCAGTGCACCAAAAATGACAGCCGACCCCGAACCATCTTGGAGTCAAGAATCCTTTCAACAACAAACTCCCTCTGGCCACGTATCAGAAGAGGGGAAGGTCTTCCACTGGAAGAAGGATTACTAATCGCCCGTTTTAAAAGGGAACAATGAAATGTTTTATTGATACCCAAAGAACGGGGCAGATCTAACTGAAATGCCACAGGATTGATAACCCTGGTGATCTTATAAGGGCCGATGAACCGGGGGCCTAACTTATGAGATGGCTGTCTCAACTTCAAATTCTTGGTAGACAACCAGACGAAGTCTCCTAATTTGAAGCTGCAGGGTCTTTTCCGCTTATCAAAAACCCTTTTGGTCACTAATGACACAGACACAAGGGCTTTCTTCACTTTCCGCCAAATACCTCTAAGGACCGAAACCACAGAGGAACCACCAGGCGTGGAGTCCAGGGGGTCAAAAGAATTGGCCTTAGGATGATGCCCATACACACAAAGGAAGGGAGAGATCCCTGTAGCAGAGTGAGCCGCGTTGTTATAGGCAAACTCCGCCATGGACAGATGAGCAACCCAGTCAGTCTGACACTTGGAGACATAACACCTGAGGAACTGCTCCAAGGACTGGTTCCCCCTTTCAGTCTGCCCATTAGACTGCGGATGGTAGCCTGACGACAAGCTGACAGAAATCTGGAGATCGGAACAAAATGCCCTCCAGAATTTGGCCACAAACTGGGATCCGCGGTCAGAGACCACATCAAGTGGCAACCCGTGGAGACGCACAACATGCAGCATAAATAATTCAGACAGGCGTCTGGCCGATGGCAGTCCAACCAGTGGAACTAAGTGCGCCATCTTCGAAAACCTGTCAACGACAACCCAGATGGCTGTCATCCCCGAGGATTTGGGCAAGTCCACCACAAAATCCATTGAAATGTGGGTCCATGGCTTAGATGGGATAGAGAGTGGATGTAATGGGCCAACAGGAACCCCTCTAGGAGTCTTATTTCGGGCACAGATGTCACATGCCCGAACCCACTGATCCACATCCTTAGCCACCGAGGGCCACCACACCGCCCTAGATAGCAACTCCCGAGTTCTGGCAATACCCGGGTGACCTGCCGACTTCTTGGCATGGAATTCCAGGAACACTCGCTGTCTTAACCTAGGAGGCACAAACAAAAGACCTACCGGAAGGTCTGGAGGAGCCTGCTCCTGTGCTCTAAGGACTAATGATAAGAGGTCCTGGGTAATGCCCACTTTAATACATGATGGGGACACAATGGGCAACGGCTCCTCGGTGGTCTCCTGGATTGGAGCAAAACTCCGCGAGAGCGCATCAGCCTTGATGTTTTTTGACCCAGGGCGATATTTTATCAAAAAATTAAAGCGAGCAAAAAACAAAGCCCATCGTGCCTGCCTGGCATTGAGACGCTTCGCTGACTCTAAATATGCCATATTCTTATGGTCGGTGAGAATTGAGACCACAAACTTAGCCCCCTCAAGCCAGTGTCTCCACTCCTCGAGTGCATCCTTAATAGCCAACAATTCCCGGTTACCCACGTCATAATTCATCTCGGCAGGCGAAAATTTACGGGAAAAGTAAGCACAGGGATGAAGGCGATTATCAGACACTCCCATCTGAGAAAGCACTGCCCCAATACCCATCTCAGAGGCATCCACCTCCACCACAAAAGGACGCTCTGGATCTGGGTGTCGCAGCACCTTGGCCGATACAAATGCCCTTTTGAGACGGGCAAAAGCCGCTTTAGCCTCACAAGACCAGTGAGCAACATCCGCCCCTTTCTTAGTGAGTGCCACCAAAGGCGCCACTATAGACGAAAATCCAGCGATAAATCGTCTATAAAAATTCGCAAAGCCCAGGAAACGCTGAAGCACCTTCAAACTAGTGGGCTGCACCCAATCCAGGACTGCCTGTACCTTGGAACCCTCCATTTGGAAACCTTCTGGGGAGATAATATATCCTAGAAATGCGATTTGCTGAACTTCAAATTCGCACTTCTCCAGCTTCGCCCCAAGCCGGTGGTCTCTGAGTTTCTGGAGGACTAAGCGTACATGCTTCCGATGTTCCTCCAGGGAATGGGAGAAGATTAGGATGTCATCTAAGTATACAACTAAGAATCTATCCAAATATTCCCTGAGCACATCATTCATGAAATCCTGGAAGACTGCCGGGGCATTACAGAGCCCAAAAGGCATCACCAAATATTCATAATGCCCTGAGTGGGTATTAAAGGCAGTCTTCCATTCATCCCCCTCTCTTATTCGGATTAGATTGTACGCACCGCGTAGGTCAATCTTAGAAAAAATGGTGGCAGTACGAAGCTGGTCAAACAAGACCGAAATGAGAGGCAGTGGGTATGAGTTTTTAATCGTGATACGGTTCAATTCCCTGAAGTCGATGCAGGGTCGCAACGAACCGTCCTTTTTACCCACGAAGAAGAACCCCGACCCAACTGGAGACTGTGAAGGTCTGCTAAATCCCTTAGCCAAGTTCTCCTGAATGTACTCTGCCATAGCCTGAGTCTCAGGACGTGACAGGGAGTACAACCTGCTCTTGGGAAGCTTAGCATTTGGCAACAAATCAATGGCACAGTCATAGGGGCGATGGGGAGGTAGTACCTCTGCAACTTTTTTGGAGAACACGTCCGCAAAATCTGCATAACACCCTGGCAATCCTGGCAAATTTAGCTGCGAGAGCCTGACTGGAAGGCTCAAGCAACTCCTGAAACAATCAGTACCCCAACTAAGAATCTCCCCAGAGACCCAGTCAAATTGAGGATTGTGGGCCCTTAACCAGGGTAACCCCAACACCAATGGGGCAAAAGTACAGACAGTCACATAAAAGGACAATTTTTCAGAGTGTGTGGCTCCAATAAACAAAGAAATCTGGCTAGTGCAAGAGGTAATTTTACCTTGGGATAATGGTTCCCCGTTTAACCCACAAATCTCAATTTCCGATGCCAAGGGTACTAAGGGAACAGAGTGTTTCAGGGCGAATTGGCGGTCCATAAAAACCCCGTCGGCCCCACTGTCCACAAAGGCCTCAGTCTTGACAGTTTGACCGAGGATCTTCAAGGTCACCGGAATGATAAAAGTCTTCTTGGGAAATTCTGACTTCTGGCCTGACAGGATATTTCCCATCACCCTCAGGCCCTGAAGTTTTCTGGCTTTTCTGGGCATGATACTACCACATGACCTTTATTCCCACAGTACAAACACAACCCCTGCTGTCTCCTCCGCGTCTTCTCACGCGAGGAGAGGCGGGTAGCCCCAATCTGCATAGGCTCCTCGGAAAATTCCTCAGAGTCTGAGGTTCCCTTGGGAAAGAAGGAAACCTCAGTCTCCCTTTCAAGCCTACGCTCTCTCAGCCGTCTATCCACCCGGATGGATAACTGCATGAGCTGATCCAAGCTATCAGGCAAGGGATATTGTACCAGTTGGTCCTTTATCTGGTTAGAAAGACCTCTTCGGTACTGGTTTCTCAGGGCTGGGTCATTCCACTGGGTATCATGGGCCAACCTCCGAAACTCCGTACAGTAAACCTCAACTGGCCTTCGCCCTTGCTTAAGGATCGAAATCTGAGCCTCGGCTGAGGCCGTCTTGTCAGGGTCATCATACAACATGCCCAGTGCCGTAAAAAAAGCATCAACACTTTTAAGCGACGGACAGTCAGGCTGCAACCCATATGCCCAGACCTGTGGGTCTCCTTGTAGCAAGGAAATCACTATGCCCACCCGCTGAATCTCCGACCCAGAAGACTGAGGCCTAAGCCGGAAGTATAGCTTGCAGCTCTCCTTGAAACAAAAGAACTGCGAGCGATCTCCAGAAAAACGATCTGGGAGATTTACTTTCGGCTCCTTAACCCCTGAAGGTGCTGCTGCTGCGGGAGCTCCGGCAGCGGCCTGGGAGGTGTGCATTTTAATGGACAAATCATTAAATTGTCGAGTCAGGACCTGCACCTGATCGACCACCTGTTGCAACGTATTTTGAGGGGTATGCTCCATATTCCCACAAAATTTCAACAGGAGTATTAGGCTGCTGAATATGTTATGCACACCAGTGCCTGCAGGAATGTACTGGTGTCAGAACTGTTATGCACTCCAGTGCCTGCAGGAATGTACTGGTGTTTGAACTGTTATGCACACCAGTGCCTGCAGGAATGTACTGGTGTCTGAACGGATAGGTATGCAAAGCAAATGAACTCACAGACAGACATAGAAGGTGATAGGGTAACAAAATACACACAAAGTGAACAGAGAAGCCCAGAGGCTAAGGAACTGGGTGTCTCCCTAGTATTAGTAATGCTCAGATGGGAAAAGCAAGATGTTGTGTTTTAATACGTAGAGAACCCGAAATGCTGTTGCTAAGGGCAACAGCAAAACCCTAAAGGGTTACCAACGGGTGTGGCAGTAAACTCCTTGGTCAGAGATGGAATGATAGACACAAGGAGAGTCTCCACAATCCTAATTCTCACTTGCAGTGCACAGGTTCAGCTTACTGCCACTAAACTGACACCTGACACCTTGCACAGTGAGACAGGATTTAGGCAGGCAAGTCTTAGAATACAGCCGCAAACTTGCTAAGTTCACAGAGTAGTAAAAGAACCCCAGCAAGCTAAACGACTGACTCCAGTCTTACTGCTAGGTCTGGATTGGCAGAGTGTAGTACCAAATCCCCAGGCCTATTTGCAGTAAGCAACAACAAATACAAAGCTACACAGTACTGGCTAACTTTCAGGAACTGACTAACCAACAAAGATTCAGCAGCATCTGCTTAACCTGAGAAGAGGCCTTATAAAGCAGGTGCTGTCCACGCCCCACTCAGACCTCACAGACTGTGGGCACAAAAACCAGCACCGGATCCCCTGCCGTGCACAGAGCCTGTAACCACTGCACAGCAAAAGACCCGAACCGGAGTATCAGCTGCGCTCAGGTTACTCCGCTAGCACTTGTCTCCCGGTTGCCATGACGACGTGGCAGCACAGGGCAGGAGACCCTAACAGTAAGCCACCGTCGTTACATTGTCCGACTGTACTTGAATGGCACAATTTTTTAGAAGATGGGCCGCCTGAAGAAGACTGTTGTAGACGGCTCTTAGTTCCAGGAGGTTTATCGGCAGGCCAGCCTCCAGACTTGACCACCTTCCGTGGAAGGTTTCCCCCTGAGTGACTGCGCCCAAGCCCCGGAAGCTCGCATCCGTGGTTAGAAGGACCCAGTCCTGAATCCCGAACCTGCGACCCTCTAGAAGGTGAGGCAATTGGAGCCACCAGAGGTGTGAAATCCTGGCCTTTGGCGACAGACGAATTCTCTGGTGCATGTGGAGATGAGATCCTGACCACTTGTCCAGGTATTGGAGAGCCTTGCAAGAGGCCACCATCTTTCCCAAAAGGCGAATGCATTGATGAACCGACATCCGGGCTGGCTTCAGGACATCCCAGACCATTGTTTGTATCACCAATGCCTTTTCCTGCGGGAGAAAAACCCTATGCACTTCTGTGTCGAGGATCATCCCCAGAAAGGACAGCCTCTGGGTTGGTTCCAAATGTGATTTTGGAAGGTTCAGAATCCAACCGTGGAGTCTGAGAAGTTGGGTTGTGAGAACAATGGACTGCAATAGCCTCTCCTTGGACGATGCCTTTATTAGCAGATCATCCAGATATGGAATGATGTTAACCCCTTGTTTGCGGAGGAGAACCATCATCTCTGCCATCACCTTGGTAAACACCCTTGGTGCTGTTGAGAGGCCGAATGGTAGGGCCTGGAACTGGAAATGACAGTCCAGTAATGCGAAATGGAGATAAGCCTGATGCGGCAACCAAATCGGAATGTGGTGGTACGCATCCTTGATATCCAGGGATACCAGGAATTCCTCCTCTTCCACACCTGATATCACCGCCTGAAGAGACTCCATTTTGAACTAGAACTCCTTTAGAAAGGGGTTCAGTGATTTTAGGTTCAGAATGGGCCTGACCGAACCATCCGGTTTTGGTGCCTGAAAAGGTTCCAATAGTAACTTGTGGTTTGCAGATGAGGAGGAACTGGCACAATGACCTGTGCCTCCACCAACTTCTGGACAGTCTCTTGTAGGACAGTTCTGTCTGCCAGTAGAACTGGCAAGCCTGATTTGAAAAATCGGTGAAGAGGGAGATTTTGAAATTCCAGCCTGTAACCCTGGGACACAATATCTATCACCCAGGGATCCAGGCCGGATGTTATGAGCCACGGCTGTGGCTCATTCCTGTTTTGCAGTTTTGTTCTGTATTTCATGTTATACTTCTGTTTATGTTCCCCGTGGGTGTCATGGGGTGCTCGGAGCTCACCCTTAAGGAGGGGATACTGTTATGAACCACAGGTAGTGGTTCATTCCTATTTTATGTTTATAAAGTTGTCTTGCATGCCAGGATTTCCTGTTGCTCTGTTTTAGAATACTCTTGTCTGCTGCCGCTGGTGAGTCTGTGTAATTGCAGCTTGTTCCCTTGTGTTCAGCCTCACCTGGCTGCTAATTGCATTTGGTCAGTTTGGAATCATGCAACAAGGCAGCTGCATGGGATTATTAATTAGGCCTCTGTTATATGCTGGCTGTTTGCAATTCACAGATGCTGGTGATATTCCTGGGTTTTCAGTCTGCTTGAGTTCTGAGCTTGGTTCCTGCTAGTTCCTGAGCTTCCTGTGTCGATTCCTGTGTCAGTCCCTGTGTCGATTCCTATGTCTGATCCCGTGTCCTGCCGTGAGGCGTTCCTGTCCTGAGGTCCAGTACCTTTGCCTGTGCAAGTTTCTGGCTTCTTGGTGTCTACCGGTCTGTCGTTTGGGATTCTGCCTGTCCTCCAGTTCTGAGAGTCTGTGTCAGCAGCATTGGGAGTTCCTGTCCGTTTGCCAGTATTCGTACCGGTTCCGTGAGTAGCGGCACGGCCGCGTCCGTTGGCTTAGGCCGCTGTATTCCCTTATTATTTCTGTCACTGGTGTTTTGCAGAGGGTTCTGCTTATGCTGTCACCGCCGGTACACAAAAGTATTGTGTCGGCGTGTGGTCAGCATTTCCTTTGTTGTTCTTTTCCTTTGGCGGCAAGACGCACATACTTTGGTTTTAGGTTTGTTAGTAGCCCCTGGCCTTGTTGTTTAGTCAGAGGGCCCCTTGTTATCACCCTGTCTCGGTTCACTCTTTGTCTCTCATTAAGACCTGAGGGGGCATCGAAGTTGGGCAGACGTAATCCGCCCTTCAAACGCGGCTGCCATGGGTTCAAGCAACCATAGTCTCGCAAGAGTGTACTGACAGCACGGGTGAGACAACGGAGATAGGGCGCCAGGGGCTATTCCCTTTCCACTCCCCTTTCCCAGCATTACGTCCTGGTGCCCTGGACTCGCTTCATAACATCTCCCTTGTTCTGAGCACCAGGAACCTAACATTGGCCCTCATTTCGAGTTGTTCGCTCGCAAGCGGATTTTAGCAGATTTGCTCACGCTAATCCGCCGCCTACTGGGAGTGAATCTTAGCATCTTAAAATTGCGAACGATATATTCGCAATATTGCGATTACACACCTCGTAGCAGTTTCTGAGTAGCTTCAGACTTACTCGGCATCTGCGATCAGTTCAGTGCTTGTCGTTCCTGGTTTGACGTCACAAACACACCCAGCGTTCGCCCAGACACTCCTCCATTTCTCCGGCCACTCCTGCGTTTTTTCCGGAAACGGTAGCGTTTTTTCACACACGCCCATAAAACGGCCTGTTTCCGCCCAGTAACACCCATTTCCTGTCAATCACATTACGATCGCCAGAACGATGGAAAAGCCGTGAGTAAAATTCCTAACTGCATAGCAAATTTACTTGGCGCAGTCGCAGTGCGAACATTGCGCATGCGCATTAAGCGGAAAATCGCTGTGATGCGAAGATTTTTACCGAGCGAACAACTCGGAATGAGGGCCATTATCACCAGCCATACCACAAAAAAGAAATAAAACTTTTTTTCTTTTTTGGCCCAGTCCAGTGTCTAGTCTAGAATCCAGTCCTGTCTAGATTTCAGTGTGTTAGAATCCAGTCCGGTGTTAGAATCCAGTCCGGTGTTAGAATCCAGTCCGGTGTTAGAATCCAGTCTTGTCTAGAATCCGGTGTTTAGAATCCAGTCCGGTGTTTAGAATCCAGTCCGGTGTTTAGAATCCAGTCCGGTGTTAAAAAAAAAAAAAGTCTTGTTTTGTTTAGCAAAATTTAGCCTTGCCTTGCCTTGCCTTGTCTTGCCTTGTCTTGCCTTGTCTTGTCTAGTTTTAAATCCTCCTATGTCTACTATGCAAGCCCTGCAGGCATCTCTCGCAGCCCTGAACTCTGTATTCAGTGCTTTGAGACCAGAGCGACTAGAAGTTTTGCAGCAATCCCTAAAGCAACTGCAAAACCTTCTGACTAAAATCTTGCTCATTTTGCCAGAAGTCGTTGAGAGTACATCTATCTCTAAAGAGACTCTTGTTCACAGTATGGTGACAAGAGAATCCTCTGGTTTAATTGAAGAGAAAAGGTTTAAAAGTTTTCTGCGGCCCAGGCTCTCAGAAGAGGAGCGTCTGCGTCGCAGAAACTTAAACGTATGCCTATATTGTGGGGGTTTAGGCCATTATCTGCAGACCTGTGAGTTGCGCAAGCCAAAGTGTGGTGACGAGTCTTGCCCTCTGGCCAAGTTGAGTCATGATACAAGACCTACTCCTGTCTCTACTGTGGCAGAGGTACTTGTCACACAACCCACACAAAAAGGCTCTCTGTCCTATAATTGGGGTCCTTGGGCAAGGGAGCCCCATTATAGATTCAGGAATCAAAAGAGAATGTTTCTCTCCTCTCTTGAGGTTCCTGTGGAAGCGGAGTTGCAAGTCCCTGGAGTGGTGACCGATGCCCAGGTTCCTGGAGTGGTGCCCGATGCCCAGGGTCCTGGAGTGGTGCCCGATGCCCAGAGTCCTGGAGTGGTGCCCGATGCCCAGGGTCCTGGAGTGGTGCCCGATGCCCAGGGTCCTGGAGTGGTGCCCGATGCCCAGGGTCCTGGAGTGGTGCCCGATGCCCAGGGTCCTGGAGTGGTGCCCGATGCCCAGGGTCCTGGAGTGGTGCCCGAAGCCCAGGGTCCTGGAGCGGTGCCCGTAGCCCAGAGTGCTGGAGCGGTACCCGATGCCCAGAGTGCTGGAGCGGTACCCGATGCCCAGAGTGCTGGAGCGGTACCCGATGCCCAGAGTGCTGGAGCGGTACCCGATGCCCAGAGTGCTGGAGCGGTACCCGATGCCCAGAGTGCTGGAGCGGTACCCGATGCCCAGAGTGCTGGAGCGGTACCCGATGCCCTAGCTTATAGAGGGACATCAAATATTATAGTTCAGGTGTCCATACCGGAAGGGGTCTCAGAAGCTGTTACCCCAGGTAGGGACTTGAAAAGCGCAACCCTAGAAAGGGTCTCTAAAACCATAGTTCTTGAGGAGAACTCGAGAAGCAAAACCCCAGAAGGGATCTTTGAAGTAATATCCCCAAGTGGGGTCTCGAGAGACGCAGCCCCAAAGAAGGGTCTAGAAGTCGCTTCCCCAGGAAAGAACTTAAGAAGCATAGCATTAGTGGAGGATCTGAACGTTATTGCTTCAGCAAAAGTCCCGGAAGTCATAGTCCCGGGAGAACTTTCGATAATTATCGACTCAGAGAGGGAGGCCGATGGCCCGATCCCAGTCAGGGAGGCCAACGGCCCGGTCCCAGTAAAAGAATCCGAGGTGCTGGCCCCAGCGGGGTTCCCGGAGGCCACTGCCCCAGCGGGGTTCCCGGAGGCCACTGCCCCAGCGGGGTTCCCGGAGGCCACTGCCCCAGCGGGGTTCCCGGAGGCCACTGCCCCAGCGGGGTTCCCGGAGGCCACTGCCCGGGTGGGGTTCAGAAAGTCACTGCCCCGGGTGGGGTTCAGAAAGTCACTGCCCCGGGTGGGGTTCAGAAAGTCACTGCCCCGGGTGGGGTTCAGAAAGTCACTGCCCCGGGTGGGGTTCAGAAAGTCACTGCCCCGGGTGGGGTTCAGAAAGTCACTGCCCCGGGTGGGGTTCAGAAAGTCTCAGCCTCGAGTAAGGTCAATAGTGACCAGGTCCTAGCAAAGCACTCCAGTCAGTCAGATGAGAAGGAAACAGATCCTGACTCTGATATCTCAACATCCATAACCTTTGATGGGGACTTCGCCCAATTTCTGGCGCTTTTCAAACACTATTACACTATTATGTTGTCTAGACCATTTCTGGGCATCACTTCAGAAAACCTTGGGCTCTATCTGATTTATTCTTTTAGAGGAGAGCCTTCTGAGTGGGCGACCAGTCTAATGAAATCTGAAGATCCCATTCTTCAGGATCCCCTAGCATTCTGTGATGCAATTGTTAAAAGATACGGTTCCAAAGAAATTGGTTCAGATTCCTCTAAGTCACCCGTCTTGTCTGCTGAGAGTCCACCAAATACTGTAAACTCGGCACAAGAGTCCCAGCCCGTTGTTTTGACTGCAGGATGTGCTTTTTTGACTTCTTCTTCTAATAATAGTACTTTACCAGAAAGTTCAGCTCCCAAGGGTAAGAGACCTGTCTCTGATTTGAACGCAGCCTTGCTGGGTGGTACCATTAGTTCAGACAATGTTTGGGGAATTACCTTGGTCAGACCTAAAGAGCTTTGTAAAAAGAAGAAGAAGAAAAAGAAATAATTTTTGACTCTTGCCTTGATGATAAAAAAAAAAAAAAAAAAAGATTTTTTTTTTCCCTTGTCTTGTGTCCAGTGGCCACCATCAAGGGGAGGGCACTGTTACAAGTTGTTGCTACAACTTGTTTTTTTTTTTGTTTTCTTGTCTGTTAGACCAGTGTGTCAGGTTTTTTTTTGTATCCCTTGTTCTGGATAGTCTGAATTTTGGGGTCTTTTGACCCCTCCTCAAGGGTGGGGGGGTGATGTTATGAGCCACGGCTGTGGCTCATTCCTGTTTTGCAGTTTTGTTCTGTATTTCATGTTATACTTCTGTTTATGTTCCCCGTAGGTGTCATGGGGTGCTCGGAGCTCACCCTTAAGGAGGGGATACTGTTATGAACCACAGGTAGTGGTTCATTCCTATTTTATGTTTATAAAGTTGTCTTGCATGCCAGGATTTCCTGTTGCTCTGTTTTAGAATACTCTTGTCTGCTGCCGCTGGTGAGTCTGTGTAATTGCAGCTTGTTCCCTTGTGTTCAGCCTCACCTGGCTGCTAATTGCATCTGGTCAGTTTGGAATCATGCAACAAGGCAGCTGCATGGGATTATTAATTAGGCCTCTCTGTTATATGCTGGCTGTTTGCAATTCACAGATGCTGGTGATATTCCTGGGTTTTCAGTCTGCTTGAGTTCTGAGCTTGGTTCCTGCTAGTTCCTGAGCTTCCTGTGTCGATTCCTGTGTCAGTCCCTGTGTCGATTCCTATGTCTGATCCCGTGTCCTGCCGTGAGGCGTTCCTGTCCTGAGGTCCAGTACCTTTGCCTGTGCAAGTTTCTGGCTTCTTGGTGTCCACCGGTCTGTCGTTTGGGATTCTGCCTGTCCTCCAGTTCTGAGAGTCTGTGTCAGCAGCATTGGGAGTTCCTGTCCGTTTGCCAGTATTCGTACCGGTTCCGTGAGTAGCGGCACGGCCGCGTCCGTTGGCTTAGGCCGCTGTATTCCCTTATTATTTCTGTCACTGGTGTTTTGCAGAGGGTTCTGCTTATGCTGTCACCGCCGGTACACAAAAGTATTGTGTCGGCGTGTGGTCAGCATTTCCTTTGTTGTTCTTTTCCTTTGGCGGCAAGCCGCACATACTTTGGTTTTAGGTTTGTTAGTAGCCCCTGGCCTTGTTGTTTAGTCAGAGGGCCCCTTGTTATCACCCTGTCTCGGTTCACTCTTTGTCTCTCATTAAGACCTGAGGGGGCATCGAAGTTGGGCAGACGTAATCCGCCCTTCAAACGCGGCTGCCATGGGCTCAAGCAACCATAGTCTCGCAAGAGTGTACTGACAGCACGGGTGAGACAACGGAGATAGGGCGCCAGGGGCTATTCCCTTTCCACTCCCCTTTCCCAGCATTACGTCCTGGTGCTCTGGACTCGCTTCATAACATCTCCCTTGTTCTGAGCACCAGGAACCTAACACCGGACGATACCCAGTCGTAACTGAACTGTCTAAGTCTCGCTGCCACTGGCCCCACCTCCAGGCCACGCGGTTCACCATCATGCGGAGGACTTTGGTGTACCTGAAACAGGCTTTTGTTCCTGGGAACCTGTGGCAGCAGGTTTCCTAGATTTAACTCGACCTCCCCTAAAGAAGGTATTGGTCTAGGCTTGTTAGGCCGAAAGGACTGTGATGCTGATGAAGAAAAAGATTTCTTCAGAGCAGGTGCAGCTGAGGGAAGAAACGGAGACTTACCCGCTGTAGCCATGAATATCCACGCATCCAAAGCTTCCCCAAAGAGAGCCTGACCTGTGTAGGGTAGAGAATCCACGCTTTTCCTGGATTCCATGTCGGCCGACCACTGGCACAGCCACAGTCCCCGACGAGCTGAAACAAAAATGGAAGAGATTCCCACAGCATGGAACCCAGGTCTTTCATGGATTCTACCATAAAACCTGCTGAATCGTGAATGTTACGCAAAAACAATTCAACATCACCCTTATCCATCGTATCCAAATCCTCAAGTAAGGTGCCTGACCACTTTACTATAACTTTCGCAATCCAAGCACTGGCAATAGTGGGACGTAGTATTGCCCCTGAAGCGGTGTACATTGATTTAAGTGTATTATCAATTTTGCGATCAGCCGGCTCCTTTAAGGCGGTAGATCCCTTTCTTATTTTCAGTGAAAAAAAGCCTCCTCAACCTGCTCAGGTGTGGTATCATTAATATTCAACACATCCCTGATAGCCTCTATCATCAATTGCACCCCCTTTGCAAGAAATGCAGACCCCCGCAATACATCCCCATTACCGTCTGTGGTGTCAGAATCGGTATCCGTGTCATCTTCCGTGACATGAACAACCGCACGTTTGTGGGGGTATATAGCGGAGCGTCCTGAGGTGCCAGAATCGGGCCATACTGCCATAGAGTTCTGTATTAGCTGGGTTGCAGATTCATTACTTGCAACCCTGTCTGAAATCTGAGAAATCCAAGATTTGACAGAGGAAAATCATTTAGGTTCCCTTGCTGGAATCTGTGCTAAACCAGTGCTATCCTGATTACATGGAATGGGATCATCCTGGGAGGACATATCCTCCGCAGCATATGACACAGTGTCCCTGGACATAGCTAAAGGAGACCACCAAACACTCCACACACACACACAGGGGAAGGCAGACAGAGTCGTCGTCCCCCCCCCCCCCCAAGAATGGCAAGAGAGACACAGAGATTGGAGCCAAACCACACACAGCGCTTCTAACCAAAGGGAGACCCATTTTCAGCACTGACTGTGCACCTTAATAGGATACACAGTCGTACTGAATCCTCCCCCCCTTCTACAACCCCCTGGTACCATTTACAGATAGCCGAAGTTGCTGTGGAGGGACCTGTTTCTCCTGATCAGCGCTGTGCAGGCAGGAAAATGGCGCTGAACGCTGCTCGGTCCGCTCTAAGGAGAAGCTCCGCCCCCAAAATGGCGCTGTCTTCACGCTCTTCATAGGATTATACTGGCCTGAGGATTGAGTGCTGGCTGAGATCCGGGGACCCCGACAGGCTTTTGTGTAGGGTGTAGCGCTGGCACAGGGTGCCCCTCACAGCACTGCACCATGTACCACTGAGCCTTCCGGAGCGCAGTTAATACTGCGCTCCTACCCTGCTGCCACCATCTTGACACCGACCCCCCGCTTGCTAGGGGGGTCGGTGCCTCACTCGCCACCGATTCTTCAGCTCTGTAAGGGGGTGGCAGCATGCTGCTAGGGCGAGCAATCCCCTGCGGTGGGGAACTATCTGACCCCTCAGGAGCTCAGTGTCCTGTCAGCGTAGTAAGTGGCTCAGACTCCGCAGGGCGGACACTACTCCCCACCTTAGTCCCACACTGCAGGGAAGCTGTTTCCAGCAGCCTCCCTGTAAAATAAAAAAAAATCTAAAATCGCATTTTACTAGAAAAGCTCTGGCGAGCTCCCCTTGCTGTGTCCGGCTCCTCCGGGCACATTTTCTAAACTGAGTCTGGTAGGAGGGGCATAGAGGGAGGAGCCAGCCCACACTCTCAAACTCCTAAAGTGCCAATGGCTCCTGATGGACCCGTCTATACCACATGGTACTAATGTGGACCCCAGCATCCTCTAGGATGTAAGATAAATCTCGTTTTCTGCTGCAGGGTACACTGGGCTCCACAGGGAATGACATTGGTGATGTCCTAAAGCAGTTCCTTATGGGAGGGGACGCACTGTAGCGAGCACAAGAACCCGGCATCCAAAGGAAGCATCCTGGGAGGCGGAAGTATCAAAGGCATAGAACCTTATGAACGTGTTCACTGAGGACCACGTAGCAGCCTTGCACAATTGTTCAAGGGTCGCACCACGGCGGGCCGCCCAAGAAGGTCCAGCGTGTACATAAGCATGTACAATCACCATTCTAATCCATCTGGCCAGGGTCTGCTTGTGAGAAGGCCAGCCACGTTTGTGAAAACCAAACAGTACAAAGAGAGAATCCGACTTCTGAAGGGAAGCAGTCCTCTTCACATAGATACGGAGAGCCCGTACCACATCCAAAGACCGCTCTTTGGAAGACAATTCAGGAGAGGCAAAGGCCGGAACCACAATCTCCTGATTAAGGTGGAAAGAAGACACCACCTTAGGTAAATACCCGGGACGTGTTCTAAGAACTGCCCGATCACGGTGAAAAATCAGATATGGTGACCTACAAGACAAGGCACCCAAATCAGACACCCGTCTAGCAGAGGCAATAGCCAGCAGAAACACTACCTTAAGAGAAAGCCACTTAAGGTCTGCAGATTCAAGAGGCTCAAACAGAGACCCTTGCAACGCCTTCAGAACCACCGACAAGTCCCAAGGAGCCAGAGTTGGGACATAAGGAGGTTGAATCCGCAACACACCCTGAGTGAACGTATGCACATCAGGTAAAGTCGCAATTTTTCTCTGAAACCAAACCGACAAGGCAGAAATATGAACCTTGATGGAGGCCAGACGAAGGCCCAAGTCAAGGCCCTGTTGTATAAAGGCCAAATGTTTGGCTGTACTAAACTTGTAAGCGTCATAAATGTTAGATGCACACCAAGCAAAGTAAGAATTCCAGACCCTATGGTATATCCTAGCAGAAGCCGGTATCCGGGCCTTCAACATGGTTTGAATGACCGCCTCAGAAAATCCTTTGGCCCTCAAGATGGAAGCTTCAAGAGCCACACCGTCAAAGTCAACCGGGCTAAATCCTGATATACACAAGGGCCCTGAATGAGGAGATCTGGGTGCTGTGGAAGTAGAAGGGGACGCTCTATCAAAGACCCTGAAGGTCTGAGAACCAATGCCATCTGGGCCATGCGGGAGCGATCAGAAGTAGGATTCCTCCTTCTTACTTGAACTTCCTTATTACTCTGGGCAGTAGTGACACCGGAGGGAACACGTATGGCAGTTGAAAGTTCCATGGAATTGCTCTTCACAGGGCTGCTGGAGCAGCCCCCCTGTTGTATGCCTGCACTGCATGGCACCAACTACAAAACTGAGCTTCTGTGCATGGAGGCGGGGATATAGAGGAGGCGGCGCTATGCATTCTGGAAACAGTCAAAGCTTTTAGCCTGTTGGTGCCTTGGATCAAGATCCTACTCTACACCCCAATGTCATTCCCTGTGGAGCCCAGTGTACCCCACAGCAGAAATGTTCATAGTAACTGCAGACGTAACTTCTCTATATACCATCATTGAACATCAACAAGGAGAAGAAGCCATCACTTTATTTTTAGATCAATCAGAATACGCCACAGCAATAAAAGAATTTATAAAATAATCCATCTTGTTCATTTTAAATATTTTTTTTTCTTTTTTGATGGAGATTACTACTTGCAAAATCAGGGGACTATGATGGGTACCTGCTTTGCACCAGTCATGCAAATTTATTTATGTCTTACTGGGAATTGAATGAAATCTACTGCAAAGAAGTTTGGAAGAACCATATGATAAAATGGAATAGTGTTACGCACACCAGTGCTAACAGGAGTATACCGGTGTATGAACAGAGAGGGAAGCGAAGCAAACGAACTCACAGACAGTATAACATAACATACACAGGAGGTGATGGAATAACTAATAAACACAAAGTGAACGGAGAAGCCCAAAGGCTCAGGAATTGGGTGTCTCCCTAGTGTCAGGAATGCTCAGATGGAATAGAGCGGACAATGAAGCGATGTGTAGTGATTTAACATGTGGAGCACCTGAAATGATGTTGCTAAGAGCAACAGAAAAAACCCCAAAGGGTTACCAACGGGTGTGGGAATAAACTCCTTGGTAAGAGATAGAAATATAGACACAAGGAGAGTATCCACAATCCTAACCCCCACTTGCAGGGCACAGGTTCAGCTTACTGCCACTAAACTGACACCTGGACGCCCTGCACAGTGAGGGAGGATTAAGCAAGCAGGTCTGAGAGTACAGCCGCAAACCTGCTGGGTTCACAGAATAACAAAAGAACCCCAGCAGGTCAAACAACTGACTCCAGTCTTACTGCTAGGTCCGGATTGGCAGAATGAAGTACCGAATCCCAAGGCCTATTAGCAGTAAGCAACAAGTAAATACAAAGTCACACAGTACTAGCTAACTCTCTGGAACTGACTAACAAACAAAGATTCAACAGCATTTGCCTAGCCTGAGAGGATGGTTTATATAGCAGGTGCTGTCCACGCCCCACTCAGACCTCACAGACTGTGAGCACAAAACCAGCGCCGGATTCCCTGCCGTGCACAGAGCCTGTAACCACTACACATTAAAAACCTGGACCGGAGTATCAGCTGCGCTCAGGTTACTTCGCTAACACTTGCCTCCCGGTTGCCATGGCGACGTGGCAGCACAGAGCAGGAGATCCTAACAGTACCCCCCCCCCCCGCTGACGAGGGGTCAAAGAACCCCTACCACCGGGTTTATCGGGGAACTGCGAGAAGAAAGAGCGTATCAGTCTGGGGGCATGAAGATCACAACTGCGCACCCACGACCGCTCCTCCGGGCCATACCCCTTCCAGTGCACCAAAAATGACAGCCGACCCCGAACCATCTTGGAGTCAAGAACCCTTTCAACCACAAACTCCCTCTGACCCCGTATCAGAAGAGGAGAAGGTCTTCCACTGGAAGAAGGATTATTAACCGCCAGTTTTAAAAGGGAACAATGAAATGTTTTATTGATACCCAATGAATGGGGCAGATCTAACTGAAATGCCACCGGATTGATAACCCTGGTGATCTTATAAGGGCCGATGAACCGGGGGCCAAACTTATGAGATGGCTGTCTCAACTTCAAATTCTTGGTGGACAACCAGACGAAGTCTCCTAATTTGAAGCTGCAGGGTCTTCTCCGCTTATCAAAAACCCTTTTGGTCACTAATGACACAGACACAAGGGCTTTCTTCACTTTCCTCCAAATACCCCTAAGGACCGAAACAACAGAGGAACCACCAGACGTGGAATCCAGGGGGTCAAAAGAATTGGCCTTAGGATGATGCCCATACACATAAAGGAAGGGAGAGATCCCTGTAGCAGAGTGAGCCGCGTTGTTATAGGCAAACTCCGCCATGGACAGATGAGCAACCCAGTCAGTATGACACTTGGAGACATAACACCTGAGGAACTGCTCCAAGGACTGGTTCACCCTCTCAGTCTGCCCATTAGACTGTGGATGGTAGCCTGACGACAAGCTCACAGAAATCTGGAGATCAGAACAAAATGCCCTCCAGAATTTGGCCACAAACTGGGATCCACGGTCAGAGACCACATCAAGTGGCAACCCGTGGAGGCGCACAACATGCTGCATAAATAACTCAGACAGGCGTCTGGCCGATGGCAACCCAACCAGTGGAACGAAATGCACCATCTTCGAAAACCTGTCAACGACAACCCAAATGGCTGTCATTCCCGAGGATTTGGGCAAGTCCACCACAAAATCCATGGAAATGTGGGTCCATGGCTTAGACGGAATAGAGAGTGGATGTAATGGGCTGACAGGAACCCCTCTAGGAGTTTTATTTCGGGCACAAACGTCACATGCCCGAACCCACTGATCCACATCCCTAGCCACCGAGGGCCACCACACCGCCCTAGACAGCAACTCCCGAGTTCTGGCAATACCCGGATGCCCTGCCGACCTCTTGGCATGGAATTCCAGGAACACTCGCTGTCTTAACCTAGGAGGCACAAACAAGAGACCTACCGGAAGGTCTGGAGGAGCCTGCTCCTGTGCTCTAAGGACTAATGACAAGAGGTCCTGGGTAATGCCCACTTTAATACATGATGGGGACACAATGGGCAATGGCTCCTCGGTGGTCTCTTGAACTGGAGCAAAACTCCGCGAGAGCGCATCAGCCTTGATGTTTTTTGACCCAGGGCGATATGTTATCAAAAAATTAAAGCGAGCAAAAAACAAAGCCCATCGTGCCTGCCTGGCATTGAGCCGCTTCGCTGACTCTAAATATGCCAGATTCTTATGGTCGGTGAGAATTGAGACCACAAACTTAGCCCCCTCAAGCCAGTGTCTCCACTCCCCGAGTGCATCCTTTATAGCCAACAATTCCCGGTTACCCACATCATAATTCATCTCGGCAGACGAAAATTTACGGGAAAAGTAAGCACAGGGATGAAGGCGATTATCAGACACCCCCATCTGAGAGAGCACTGCCCCAATACCTATCTCAGAGGCATCCACTTCTACCACAAAAGGACGCTCTGGATCTGGGTGTTGCAGCACCTTGGCCGAGAAAAATGCCCTTTTGAGACGGGCAAAGGCCGCTTTGGCCTCACAAGACCAGTGAGCAACATCCGCCCCTTTCTTAGTGAGTGCCACCAAGGGGGCCACTATAGTCGAAAATCCAGCGATAAACCGTCTATAAAAATTCGCAAAGCCCAGAAAACGCTGAAGCGCCTTCAAACTAGTGGGCTGCACCCAATCCAGGACTGCCTGTACCTTTAGAACCCTCCATTTGGAAACCTTCTGAGGAGATAATATACCCTAGAAATGCGATTTGTTGGACTTCAAACTCGCACTTCTCCAGCTTCGCCCCAAGCTGGTGGTCTCTGAGTTTCTGGAGGACTAAGCGTACATGCTTCCGATGTTCCTCCAGGGAATGAGAGAAGATGAGGATGTCATCTAGATAAACAACTAAGAATCTATCCAAATATTCCCTGAGCACATCGTTCATGAATTCCTGGAAGACTGCCGGGGCATTAGAGAGCCCAAAAGGCATCACCAAATATTTATAATGCCCTGAGTGGGTATTAAAGGCAGTCTTCCATTCATCCCCCTCTCTTATTCGGATTAGATTGTAAGCACCGCGTAGGTCAATCTTAGAAAAAATGGTGGCAGTACGAAGCTGGTCAAACAAAACCGAAATGAGAGGCAGTGGGTACGAGTTTTGAATCGTGATACGGTTCAATTCCCTGAAGTCGATGCAGGGTCGCAACGAACCGTCTTTTTTACCCACGAAAAAGAACCCCGACCCAACTGGGGACTGTGAGGGTCTGATAAATCCCTTAGCCAAGTTCTCCTGAATGTACTCTGCCATAGCCTGAGTCTCAGGACGTGACAGGGAGTACAACCTGCTCTTGGGAAGCTTAGCATCCGGCAACAAATCAATGGCACAGTCATAGGGGCGATGGGGAGGTAGTAACTCCGCAACTTTTTTGGAGAACACGTCCGCAAAATCTGCATAACATCCTGGCAATCCTGGCAAACTTAGCTGCGAGAGCCTGACTGGAAGGCTCAAGCAACTCCTGAAACAATCACTACCCCAACTAAGAATCTCCCCAGAGACCCAATCAAATTGAGGGTTATGGGCCCTTAACCAGGGTAACCCCAAAACCAATGGGGCAAAAGAACAGACAGTCACATAAAAAGACAATTTTTCAGAGTGTGTGGCTCCAATAAACAAAGGAATTTGGCTGGTGCAGGAGGTAATTTTACCCTGGGACAATGGTTCCCCGTTTAACCCACAGATCTCAATCTCTGATGCCAAAGGTACTGAGGGAACAGAGTGTTCCAGGGCGAATTGACGGTCCATGAAAACCCCATCGGCCCCACTGTCAACAAAGGCCTCAGTCTTGACAGTTTGACCGAGGATCTCCAAAGTCACCGGAATGAGAAAAGTCTTTTTAGGAAATTCTGACTTCTGGCCTGACAGGATATTTCCCATTACCTGAAGTTTTCCGGTTTTTCTGGGCATGATACTACAACATGACCTTTATTCCCACAGTACAAACACAAACCTTGCTGTCTCCTCCGCGTCTTCTCACGCGAGGAGAGGCGGGTAGCCCCAATCTGCATAGGCTCCTCGGAATATTCCTCAGAGTCTGAGGTTCCCTTGGGAAAAAAGGAAACTGCGGTCTCCCTTTCAAGCCTACGCTCTCTCAGCCGTCTATCCACCCGGATGGATAACTGCATGAGCTGATCTAAGCTATCAGGCGAGGGATATTGTACCAGTTGGTCCTTTATCTGGTCAGAAAGGCCCCTTCGGTACTGGTTTCTCAGGGCTGGGTCATTCCACTGGGTATCATGAGCCAACCTCCGAAACTCCGTACTATAAACCTCAGCTGGCCGTCGCCCTTGCTTAAGAACCGTAATCTGAGCCTCGGCTGAAGCCATCTTGTCAGGGTCATCATACAAAATGCCCAGTGCCGTAAAAAAAGCATCAACACTTTTAAGCGACGGACAGTCAGGCTGTAACCCATATGCCCAGACCTGTGGGTCTCCTTGTAGCAAGGAAATCACCATGCCCACCCGCTGAATCTCCGACCCAGAAGACTGGGGCCTAAGCCTGAAATATAGCTTACAGCTCTCCTTGAAACAAAAGAACTGCGAGCGATCTCCAGAAAAACGATCCGGGAGATTTACTTTCGGCTCCTTAACCCCTGAACTTGCCGCTGCTGCTGCGGGAGCTCCGCTAGCGGCCTGCGGCAAGTTCATTTTAATGGACATCACATTAAATTGTCGAGTCAGGACCTGCACCTGATCGACCACCTGTTGCAAAGTATTTTGAGGGGTATGCTCCATATTCCCACAAAATTTCAACAGGAGTAAGGCTGCTAAATATGTTATGCACACCATAACAGGAGTATACCGGTGTATGAACAGAGAGGGAAGTGAAGCAAACGAACTCAGACAGTATAACATAACATACACAGGAGGTGATGGAATAACTAATAAACACAAAGTGAATGGAGAAGCCCAAAGGCTCAGGAATTGGGTGTCTCCCTAGTGTCAGGAATGCTCAGATGGAATAGAGCGGACAATGAAGCGATGTGTAGTGATTTAACATGTGGAGCACCTGAAATGATGTTGCTAAGAGCAACATAAAAAACCCCAAAGGGTTACCAACGGGTGTGGGAATAAACTCCTTGGTCAGAGATAGAAATATAGACACAAGGAGAGTATCCACAATCCTAACCCCACTTGCAGGGCACAGGTTCAGCTTACTGCCACTAAACTGACACCTGGACGCCCTGCACAGTGAGGGAGGATTAAGCAAGCAGGTCTGAGAGTACAGCTGCAAACCTGCTGGGTTCACAGAATAACAAAAGAACCCCAGCAGGTCAAACAACTGACTCCAGTCTTACTGCTAGGTCCGGATTGGCAGAATGAAGTACCGAATCCCAAGGCCTATTAGCAGTAAGCAACAAGTAAATACAAAGTCACACAGTACTAGCTAACTCTCTGGAACTGACTAACAAACAAAGATTCAGCAGCATTTGCCTAGCCTGAGAGGATGGTTTATATAGCAGGTGCTGTCCACGCCCCACTCAGACCTCACAGACTGTGAGCACAAAACCAGCGCCGGATTCCCTGCCGTGCACAGAGCATGTAACCACTACACAGTAAAAACCCGGACCGGAGTATCAGCTGCGCTCAGGTTACTTCGCTAACACTTGCCTCCCGGTTGTCATGGCGACGTGGCAGCACAGAGCAGGAGATCCTAACAAATAGACAAATTGATTACATAAACTTCATCTGGAAAGGCACAGTCGAATCCCTCCAAACCTTCTGTGAAAGCTTAAATTCCAATTACAGGAACATCAATCTCACCTTTACCTACAACAAAGAAGAAATTCACTTCCTGGACCTGGCCATTTACATAAAAAACAGTATTATCCAAACCAGGACCCATTACAAGCCCACGAATACCCAAAACTACATTCCCACCAACAGCAAAAACCATCACAATTGGCTACATGTAGTCCCCAGAAATCAAATTATCAGAATCAGGAGAAACTGTAGTGAAGACACAGAGGGGTATATTTACAAAGATTCGTGTTTTGGCCGTTTTGAAGGGTGTTTGAACTCGAATGGTATTGGGTGCATTTTACTGCAACTTTTTGAATCCTGATAAGGTCAGTTACTAAGCTGCCGAGTTTTGCACAATCGTTTTTTCCGATGTCTATGTGATTCGTAATATCAGGCAGTGTTTTACGGGAGTGATGAGTAAAACACTGCCTGACAAAACACAAGGAATCCCAGCCGGATCTGTGAGATCCGTGCAGGGCTTCATTATGTACCTTAAAAAGTTGATTAAAGTATTAAAAAATCTGAAAAAAATTGCGTGGGGTCCCCCCTCCTAAGCACAACCAGCCTCGGCCTCTTTGAGCCGGTCCTGGTTGATAAAATATGGGGGGGGAAATGACAGGGGTTCCCCCATATTTAATCAACCAGCACCGGGATCTGCGCCTGGTCCTAGTTCCAAAAATACGGGGGACAAAAAGCGTAGGGGTCCCCCGTATTTTTGAAACCAGCACCGGGCTCCACTAGCCAGGTACATAATGCCACAGCCGGGGGACACATTTATACTGGTCCCTGCGGCCCTGGCATTACATGCCCAACTAGTCACCCCTGGCCGGGGTACCCTAAAGGAGTGGGAACCCCTTAAATCAAGGGGTCCCCCCCTCCAGCCACCCAAGGGCCAGGGGTGAAGCCCGAGGCTGTCCCCCCCATCCAAGGGCGGCGGATGGGGGGCTGATAGCCTTGTGAAAAAATGTGAATATTGGCCCTCATTCCGAGTCGTTCGCTCGTTCTTTTTTTTCGCATCGCAGTGAAAATCAGCTTAGAGCGCATGCGCAATGTTCGCACTGCGACTGCGCTAAGTAATTCTGCTATGAAGAAAGGATTTTTACTCACGGCTTTTTATTCGCACCGGCGAACGTAGTGTGATTGACAGGAAATGGGTGTTACTGGGCGGAAACACGGCGTTTTATGGGCGTGTGGCTGAAAACGCTACCGTTTCCGGAAAAAACGCAGGAGTGGCCGGAGAAACGGGGGAGTGTCTGGGCGAACGCTGGGAGTGTTTGTGACGTCAAACCAGGAACGACAAGCACTGAACTGATCGCACAGGCAGAGTAAGTCTGGAGCTACTCTAAAACTGCTAAGTTTTTTTTGTTCGCAATATTGCGTAAACTTCGTTCGCACTTTTAAGATGCTAAGATACACTCCCAGTAGGCGTAGACTAAGCGTGTGTAACTTTGCTAAATTCGCCTTGCGACCGATCAACTCGGAATGAGGGCCATTGTTTTTAGTAGCAGTACTACAAGTCCCAGCAAGCCTCCCCCTCAAGCTGGTACTTGGAGAACCACAAGTACCAGCATGCGGTGGAAAACCGGGCCCGCTGGCCAGGACCCCCCCTGACTCCTGTCAAAGAGGGTCCCTTCAGCCAATCAGGGAGCGCCACGTCGTGGCACTCTCCTGATTGGCTGTGTGCTCCTGTAGTGTCTGTCAGGCAGCACACGGCACAGATACAATGTAGCGCCTATGCGCTCCATTGTAGCCAATGGTGGGAACTTTGCGGTCAGAGGTTGACCGAAAGTAACCTCACCGCTGACCGCAAATTTTCCACCATTGGCTACAATGGAGCGCATAGGCGCTACATTGTATCTGTGCCGTGTGCTGCCTGACAGACACTACAGGAGCACACAGCCAATCAGGAGAGTGCCACGACATGGCGCTCCCTGATTGGCTGAAGGGACCCTCTTTGACAGGAGTCAGGGGGGTCCTGGCAGTCGGGGAAAGGGGTCCCATGTGTAAACATGGGACCCCTTTCAGTGCGTGGTCGGGTTTCCGTTTTATTTTTTTGCCAAGTACGTGGATTATTCAAAGGTCGGATTCTACACTGGATTATGTGAGTATAATTTTTTTCACAGGTACCCCAAGGATTCTACATGGAGAAGAGGACCGAACCTCGTGGGAACATAGGTAAGTATGTATGTATGTATGTATGGAAGTGTGCATGTATGTAATAAACTTATACTTTCACGGTGTGTGTGTCCTGTTTTTTTGGGGGTATTTTTTTAGTAGTAGTACTACAGGTACCAGCGGGCCCGGTCTTCCACCGCATGCTGGTACTTGTGGTTCTCCAAGTACCAGCTTGCGGGGGAGGCTTGCTGGGACTTGTAGTACTGCTACTAAAAACAATATTCACATTTTTTCACAAGGCTATCAGCCCCCCATCCGCCGCCCTTGGATGGGGGGGACAGCCTCGGGCTTCACCCCTGGCCCTTGGGTGGCTGGAGGGGGGGCCCTTGATTTAAGGGGTTCCCACTCCTCCAGGGTACCCCGGCCAGGGGTGACTAGTTGGGTATGTAATGCCAGGGCCGCAGGGACCAGTATAAAAGTGTCCCCCGGCTGTGGCATTATGTACCTGGCTAGTGGAGCCCGGTGCTGGTTTCCAAAATACGGGGGACCCCTACGCTTTTTGTTCCCCGTATTTTTGGAACTAGGACCAGGCGCAGAGCCCGGTGCTGGTTGAATAAATATGGGGGAACCCCTGTCATTTTTCTCCCCATATTTTAACAACCAGGACCGGCTCAAAGAGCCCGAGGCTGGTTATGCTTAGGAGGGGGGACCCCACGCAATTTTTTTTCTCAGTTTTTACACTAAACAGACCCTTTCCCATAGATAACCATGCACATATCTCACTGATCCGTGCATGGTTATCCATACTCAACTGGAAAAATCAGGTCTATTTTTTTTGCTGCTTTTTTTAACGATTCGAAAAAAAACAGACCCGCACTTGAGCACTCAGAAACTAACACCCAAATACGAATGAATAGTGAATGCCCATATTGTATGAAATATCATCCGCGTTTGACCGATGGTCTATTCATTCGTATTTCGGAACTTTGCAAATCAAACCATTACCAATAGTCCAAACACTGCCGAGATTGGTGCTTAGTGAATTCCCGGATTGGGACTTAGAAAAATAACCACAAATCGGACAAACTCGAAATCTTAGTAAATATTGGCCAGAGTATTTAAAACAAATGGAAGCAAACCAAATTTCTCAAAAAGGCTACAAAAAAGATCTAGATACAGCAGTAACCACATCCTTAAATCTAGAAAGACCAACTTTATTGACAAACAAACCAAAAACCGACAAGACCAATGATTCTAAACATCAATGGTCCTTTCTCACGGAATATGACTCAGGACACAAATATGTAAAAGCCACGATTAAGAAACACTGGCATATACTCTGTGAAGATCCGATTCTCAATAACATCATTCCCAAACACCCCACTTTCATCTACAAAAGGGCTGCAAACCTGAAAAAACTTATTTACAGAGCACATTTCCAACCAAATCGTCAAATCCAGTTAGAACTAAAGGAACTGCCTTGGATGCAGACACATAAAAACTTGTACCACCAAATACATGAATGTTGAAATGAATGGCATTATATGGAAAATAGAGGATTTCATCACTTGTAATTCCACGAACGTTATATATGCCATCACTTGCACATGCGACAAAAGTTATATCGGTAGGACATCAAGAGCTTTAAAAATACACCTGCATAATATCATAAGAGGTTTTACCACTCAAAATCTTTCGAAATACTTTCAAACTCATCACTAGTGCTCGACAGACCACATAAAATATTTTGTGGGCTTACAAACCATCAAACCGACATGGCGCAAGAGAAATATGTTCTGCTGGTGCCCAAAATGGTTGCCTCACCTTTTGCATGCTCCTGATCATCTCCATAAAACAGCTTAAATTCACTACAACTGAACTATCAATCATCATAAATATCCAAGGACTTACCTTTAACTTGTACAACTGTACGCGGACATCTCATCAATACCAACGGATTGCATTCCTGCGCTGAGATACACACTGGATTGAATCCTCTGCATACCTCCACTGAGATGTTCTTCAGTTTGGCATCTACTGTACTCTGCATTGGACATCCCAGACAAGGTACTGTGGACTACAACCTATCTTTGGCTCCATCCAGCCCCTCACTTAGACATCATCCACCTCTGTTCTCTGAGCAACAAATAACTCTGACTTCTTGCATTAATCAACTAATATCAGTATATTCATGCTCTGAATTGCTGAAGGGTCACTGTTTATTTCTACTTGCAGAATCCATTCCCCAGGACACATGTTATCACTACCCCCACAAGAAATCTACTTCAAAGGCCTCTCACACTGAGACTTTTCCACCTACACAATAGGAATTGGATTCTTACTCCTTTCCACAACCCTGCTCTGTCCTGGAATAATTGACTAAATCAGCAACAGAAAAAGCAAAGTTATTTTATTTATCACTTGTTTCAAATATACCCATTGGATTAAAGAGCAAAAACAGGTTATAGCAATAACCGAATTAGGGGGAAAATAAACCCCCCCAAAAAAACAAAAACACTGCTTTCTCTCCCTCTCTCATCATCATATGCAGCTCATACTTATAGTAATCTGTCATTGATGACCCAATGTATACGTAATTCTCCAGCTTCATTCTTTCACTCCACTCACCACGTTCCGCAGTTCCTATTACACCATCACAGGCTTCTATTCTCCAAACCCTTGGCATTTAAAAAAAAAAAACACAGGCGCATTCATGGGAAGCGAGCAGGCCGGAAATTTTTTTTTGCCGGTAACCACCTAAGTCCTTTGCCCACCTGCTCACCCCCAGCTTCAAAGAACAATCAAATAGAAGTGATACCCAAAAGATGGCCCTGTGCTTGGAAGAACACAACTGTCGACTCTCACTTTGTGACCCCCATACCTAGTGCTCCTGCACTTAACATACAGAAAACTGAAGGCCCTCTGGTATGCCCAATCAGGTCAGTCCTTTGTAATGCCAGATCTATAAGAAACAAGACTGCAACAATTGCTGACCTTATTGAATCTGCAGATCTAGCCTGTATTACAGAGACCTGGCTAGATGAAAATGCAGCACCTATATTGGAGGCTGCGGTCCCAACAAACTACTCTGTCATCCACAACCCAAGACTGGACCGCAGGGGTGGCGGGGTGGCTATCTGCTTCAAAAAAGAACTTAAACTTAGGGTCCACCCTGTTGAAATTACTCGCTCATTCGAGTGCATTGCTGCGCGGAGTTTGATAGGATTAGGTTTCAGAGTACTTTTCATTTACCGGCCCCCTGGAGATGGAAAGATAGTTCTACAAGAAATTGCAGACACTGTTGCTGGCCTGGTTCTGGAACATCAAAGATGGCTCATCCTCGGGGATTTGAGTGCATGGGTGGATGATGAGCTCTCACGCCTTGGCCAAGACCTCCTGTGCACAATGAATGGTCTGTGGTTCACACAGGTCATTCCTTCTGCCACACATAAAAGTAGTCACACTCTTGATCTTGTCTTTCAGATTCGATTAGAAGTCACTGACCTAAAAATAAACCCAGTCATCTGTTCAGACCACCACTCCCTTTAGTTCTCAGTTGCAACCCCTCAAATAAGATCTCTGCCCGTGGAGTTGACCAGGTATCGTCCAAGGAGAGGAATGACTCCCCAGGCTCTTGCAGCAAATCTGGATCTCTCTGCTATACTGGGTGCCTCTGAAGATCCCTGTTCCCTAGTCTGTTATTATAATAGGGATGTTATGGCTGCAATTGATATTATCGCCCCTGTGCGTATAAGACCTCGTAAACCACAACGTCGAGCTCCCTGGTTCGATAACAGTGTTAGTAAGCTCAAGAAAAGGGGGCGCATACTGGAAAGACGATGGAGGAAGACTAACCTAGTGGATGACAAAATAAAACTAATAAAGCATAATGAAGAATATCAATAGACAATCACCCGTAAGAAATCACAGTTCCTGTTAAATGAGATCACGGCAGCAAACAACAGGAAAGCTCAACTTTTCCACACAGTGGAGATGCTTTGCAAGCCAGCATACCTGCAGACTGATGAAACCTCTCCCAGGCAAGGTGCAATGAGTTTGCAAACTTCTTTGCAGTTAAAATATCCACCATCCAGGCTGGAATCTTCACAGTGCCATCAAAGGAATGCATAACTACAAAGCCTGCCAATAAAAGCCACCTGCCTTCATGGACCAACTTTGACCCAGTGGATGTAAAGGACACTGCTGAAATTGCTCGGATTTTGCGTCCCACCACCTGTGATCTGGACCCGGCCTCAACCAAGCTTCTAATAGGTTATATGGATATAACTGGTCCTGTCTTTGCAAAAATTGTTCAGTGCTCTTTGCAGACAGACATTTTTCCTGGACCCCTAAAGGAAGCAATTGTTAGACCTCTTCTTAAAAAACCTAATTTAGATCCCGACTGCATGACCAACTACAGACCGGTATCAAACCTTCCTTTTCTAGGAAAGGTTATTGAGAAAGTAATTGCAAATCAATTGGAAATCTGTCTGACAACCCATGATATTTATGATCCATTCCAATCAGAATTCAGGAGAAGACATAGTACTGAAACAGCTCTGGTGTGTGTGTTAAATGATCTTCTGATGGCAAGAGACAGAGGTGACTGTTCAATATTAATCCTTGATACTGTGGACCATGGGCTTCTGATTGAGCGACTGATACATGTTTGTGGACTGGATGGCACAGTCCTAAGCTGGTTCAAATAATTTCTCACAGGCAGGTCACAGAGAGTATCGTCTGGATTATACTCATCACCATCAGTGCTATTGCCATGTGGTGTCCCACAAGGTTTTATACTATCCCCCATGCTTTTTGCAGTATACATGCTGGGTGAAATAATCAGGCGCCATGGCCTGGTCTACCACTGCTATGCAGATGATACACAGCTGTACTTGTCCTTTGCTCCGGGCACTGATAACCCAACAGCAACCCTAAATGGCTGTCTAGCTGAGCTCCAGGAGTGGATGAGTGCCAGTTGGTTGCAATTGAACCCGGATAAAACAGAGGTCCTTATGATAAGACCGCAACATCAAAGGACAAGACTGCAGCATAGCCAACCAACTGGACTTACACTTGTGGATTCAGAATTACAAACCACTGATCTTGTGTGGAATCTTGGCATTATCCTGGATGGTGGCTTGACACTTAAGCATCAGATATCAGCCACAATCAAATCCTCATTCTTTCACCTGAGGAACATGTCCAGAATCAAGCACTTAATTCCCTCAGATGATCTGCCAAAAGTCATACATGCAATTGTATCATCAAGATTGGCTTACTGAGTTTCAAAGCACTACATGACCAGGGCCCAAGGTACTAGAGATGAGCGGGTTCGGTTCCTCGGAATCCAAACCCCCCCCCCCCCCCCCCGAATTTCACCTATTTTACACTGTTCCAAGGCAGCCTCGGATCTTCCCGCCTTGCTCGGTTAACCAGAACGCGCCCGAACGTCATCATCCCGCTGTCGGATTCTCGCGAGATTCGTATTCTATATAAGGAGCTGCGCGTCGCCGCCATTTTCACTCGTGCTTTGGAGATTTAACGGAGAGGACGTGGCTGCGTTCTCTCCCTGAAAAGCTCCGTAATCTGTGCTCAGTGTGCTGAAAATATCTGTGCTCAGTGTGCTGAAAATAATCTGTGCTCAGTGTGCTGAAAATATCTACGTTCTCTGCCTGAAAATGCTCCATATCTGTGCCCAGTGTGCTGCAAATATCTGACCAGTGTGCTGCATTGTGGGGACTGGGGACCACCAGTATATAATATATATATACTTTTCTATAGCTTCTATACTGCTTGTCGGGACACATGGTCACAGTTACACCACTCTGTACTGATATATACAATATATATACTTTTCTATAGCCTCTATACTGCTTGTCAGGACACATGGTCACAGTTACACTGCTCTGTACTGATATATACAGTAATATATATATATATACTTTTCTTTTTTTTCTTTTTTTAATCATGTAGTTTTTATTGAGAGAAAGAAGCATACAGAACAGCAACATATAAAAATAATAATAACACATTCGGTATATATGTGACTGGGAAGCCAGTATCAACAGTTATACATCAAATTTCTAATGTAGTAGCGCTATTTCTGAGGATTAAGAATGGGAAGAGTAAGGGAGTTTTGAAGAAAGAAAAAGAGACATAATGTCGGAAAGAAGCTCGAGCCCGTAAGATTTCAAGCTAAAGTGGGGTCGGTGGGCATGTGGAAAGGTAGATAGGTCGAGTAGATGGGGTGGGGAGTATTAGAGAGAGAAGTCAGGGGGTGGAGAGAGAAGGAAGGAAGAAAGAAAGAAAGAAATGTCCTCCTCTGGGTCAGGGGTCCGGGAGATGTGGGGGAAGTGGGGGGGGGGAGGAGAGGGAGAGAAAAAAAATAGAAGTTATAGGTTGGGATTCGTATCTAGTTCAATCCTGGGAGGGGGTGGTCATGGTATCTATACCAGGGAAGCCAAGTGGAATGGAATTTTTGTACTGTGTTGCGTTGGAGGCTGGTGATGTATTCCATGCTTGCGACAAACCAAATTCTATTTATTAGCGCCTGACGGCTGGGAGCTTCGGAGCTCTTCCAGTTGCGTTCTATTTGGTATTTAGCTGCGCAAGAAATAAAGAGGATCAATTTTTTCGACTCCGTAGAAATAGCGTCAGGCGGAGCGCAGAGAAGAAGGTTAGCGGGTGAGAGAGATGTGGGTAAATCGATTAGTTGAGAGGAGAGCGTGCGGACCATCGTCCAATACTTAACGATTACAGGGCAGGTCCACCAAATATGATAAAAGGTGCCCACATGTCCGCAATTTCTCCAACAAAGGTCGGAGGTATCCGGGTATATGTTATGTAGCCGATCCGGTACCAAGTACCATGTCGTATATATTTTGTATGAATTTTCGCGAATTGCTACGCTGATGGAGCATTGTGAGATTGCGGAACGTATTGTGCTCCACCTCTCCTCGTCGAAGTTTTGTCTGAGGTCCACCTCCCATGCTAGCTCGTGCGGCTCAAGAGAGGGATTTTCGGGGATGATTATGGATTTGTAGAGGAGAGAAATAGCGCCCTTGTCAGTTGAGTTATGTATGCAGAATCTCTCGAGAGGGGAGGGAACTGGCAATGGGAAGGGTAGATGTAGAGAAGAAATATAAAGTGACGGATTTGAAGATATTGGTAAAACAGAGAGTTGGGAAGATTATATGTGTTTTGTAAATCAGAAAATGATTTAATGGCGTGTGTACCTGTGAAGTGGTGAATTCTGGTGACGCCTGCAGAAATCCAAGGGTGGGCCATTTGGTGAGAAAGCCCCGGAGGGAATGCTGAGTTATACCAGATGTGAGTTAGAGGGGAAGGTTGAGTGGACAGTTTTAGTTTTTTGTTCAATTTCTGCCAATGGCTGAGTGTTAGATCTATTGTGGGTGAAGGGTGGCAGGGTTGTGGCCGATGCTTGTGAGGAAGCCAAGGTAAGTATGAAATAAACGGGATTTCCATGAGATCACTTTCCAGGTCAACCCACCGTTTAGTATGTTTTGGAGCATGCCAGGCAATCATTTGGCTCAACCTAGTTGCATCGTAATATCGTTGGAGGATGGGGAGGCTTAGACCGCCATTCCGAGAATTTTTAACTAGAATATCCCGTTGTATTTTGGGCTTCTTATGGTTCCAAATAAATTTACATAGAGAAGATTGGAGGGTAGTAAGAGACTGGTGAGGGATCGAAATTGGAAGCGTTTGGAATAAGTATAGGAGTTTGGGGAGGGCATTCATTTTTATTGCGTTGATGCGTCCCACCCAAGAGAGTAAGTATGATTCCCATTGATGGATATCCTTAAGAATAGAAGCAATTAGCGGGGGATAGTTAGCTCGGTAGAGAGTACTGTAAGATTTAGTAATCAAAACCCCAAGATATTTAATCGAGTGTTTGCGCCATGAAAAGTGAAAATTCTGTTGTAGTTGGGACTTTGCAGGTTTAGGGATGTGTAGGGAGAGGGCTTCAGATTTTGTCTGGTTAATCTTGTATCCTGAGAGGTTGCCATATATAGATAGTTCCCGGAAGAGGTTCGGGAGAGAAATAGTTGGGTTCGTCAAGGTCAGGAGGACATCGTCGGCAAAATGGGAAATGGTATACTCAGCACGATTGACATATATCCCGGATATGTCAGGGTTAGCGCGGATGCGGTTCGCGAGGGGCTCGATGACAAGTGCGAATATAAGAGGTGATAGCGGACACCCCTGGCGGGTTCCGTTGGAGATTGTGAAGGTTTCTGACAACAAGCCGTTAGAAAGTACCGACGCCGAGGGGTTTTGGTATAAGGCTTGAATGGCCTGGAGGAATTTGCCGTGAAAGCCAAAACGCTGGAGGGTCTGCCGCATGAAGGGCCAAGATACCCTGTCAAAGGCTTTCTCCGCATCTAAAGCGAGTGCCAAAGACGGGATCTTCTGTAGGTTGATGTGATGAATAATATCAATTACACGTCTAGTGTTATCGAGAGCCTGTCTAGAAGGGACGAAGCCCACCTGGTCAGGGTGTATGAGTGAGGGGAGAATAGGGTTGAGTCTATTGGCCAACACTTTGGCGAAGATTTTCAAGTCGGAGTTCAAAAGTGATATAGGCCGGTAGTTAGAGGCAAGCTGGTGGTCCTTGCCGGATTTTGGGATCACTGTAATAACAGCCTTAGTTGTGTGGGAGTGGAAGGGGGACCCGTCTAGTATGAGGTTAAATACCGTTGTGAGGTGGGGGAGTAGCGCGGATTGAAAAGTTTTATAATATAACATCGGGAAGCCGTCTGGGCCTGGGGCTTTGGACGGCTTCTGAGATTTGATAGCAACATCAATTTCCTCAGGGGTAATAGGTTTATCGAGGTCCGAGGAGGTATTTGAGTCGATGCAGGGCAGGTCAGAGGACGTTAAGTATTCAGGAATCGTAGGATGGGTCGACGTCAAAGAAGGTAAGGGGTCAGGTAAGTTGTAAATCCGCTCGTAGTAAGTCTTGAAAAGAGAATTAATGGACGCTGGATTATATTGAAGGGAGCCGTGGTTGTCCTTAATGGCCGGAGTGGCAGTACGTGCCTTTCGGGCTCTCAGTCTACTGGCCAATAGCGTATCAGCTTTATTGCTTTCTTCGGAAAATTTTTGTCGTAGCCAGCGGAGTGAGCGCTCGTTTTTTTCGGCCAGCAAGGCGTTCAGAGCTGCCCTGGCTGATGTGAGTTGTGTGTAGAGGGAGCGTGAGGGCCTTTGCTTATGTAGGGATTCTAGTGTGTGTACCTCGTCTGTAAGGGACGATATTTTCTGCTTGTGTTCTCTGTTCCTATGTGATGCATAGCTAATGATGTGGCCCCTGATAACGGCCTTGTGGGCTTCCCAGACCAATGGCATACAGGAGGAGTCAGTAATATTCAAGGAAAATAGCTATGGCTCTACCAATTTTTTCCTGGAACTTAGGGATTTTCAAAAGTGTCTCATTTAATCGCCAGTTGGGGCGGGTTGTCGGGGTATCAAGAATGTCAAAGGTGGCTGTGATGATAGAGTGGTCAGACCAGGGGTTGGTGATAATAGAGGAACCCGTTATGTGTTTAGTGACTAACGTGCCGCAGAAAAAGAGATCGATTCGGGAGTATGATTGGTGTGGGATCGAGAAGAAGGTGTAGTCTTTAGCTGTTGGGTTGAGAGCTCGCCAGACATCAAAAAGGCCTGAGTCACGGATATGTTTAGTCAGGGAACGTGAGGAAGCATCGCTCTTTGGGCGGGACGGGCCAGAAGATTTATCCAGAGAGGCGTCTGGGATGGTGTTAAAGTCCCCCCCTAGCAATAAATAACCTTTTCTGACTTTCGTCAGTTCTGCGAAAAAGGAGTTAAAGAAAGAGGGTTGCCCAGTGTTGGGGGCTTAAACAGTGGCAATCGTGCATTCCAAATGTCCCAGTGTGCCCGTCAGAATAATATAGCGGCCGTCGTCATCCGTGTGGGTTGAGTGCAGTGTAAATGGGATTTTGGAGTGAATCAAAATGGCCAACCCATTGTGTTTCGATTGGCTTGAAGAGTAAAAGGTCGCCGGGTAGCGTTTAGAGGACAGGGTCGGGTGCAGCTGGGATTTGAAATGGGTTTCCTGAATGAACACTATTCCCGCTTTGAGAGTCTGGAGAGTGCGGAATAGGGACGAACGTTTCTGAGGGGTATTGAGTCCCTTGGTGTTCAAAGATGCCAAAATTAGGGGCATTTTGAAAGTTGTCTAAGAGGGAGATTCTGGGAGAAGAATATGAGAGGCAAAGTTTAGGAAAGGGAGAGAAGGGGGGGGGGGAAAGGGAATGAGAGGGGACGAAGTACGGGCCCCGACCCAACGGAGGAGGAAGGAAGAAGGAGAAGGAGGAAGTAGATACTATAAGAGAGTGTCAGGAGAGGGGGGGGGGGGGGGGGGGCCTGTGCAGGGGTTCCTTACGACCAGCGAGAAGGAACAGGCACAGAGAGTAGGATCAGTGGATCCGACGTGGGGGAGTGCCGGGTGTCAATCGTACTCCCTCAACAGAAGGGAAAAGGAGGGGAGGTGGGGCTAGAGACTAGTAATCAACAAGGTTAGCTTGTGCGGTAGGCAGAGATGGTGGGGGAACATGTCCCTCCAGTGGTGGTCTGTGAGAAGTATGTAGTTATGGCCATGAGGGTGAGGAGCCAGAGTGTAAAAGAACATGTAGAGTAAAAGAAAGAAAGTGCAAAACCTAATGGTATTCATAGCATTAACAGTATTACAACGATCTAAGCAACAAAGTTACTAAAGAATCCTATCTATACATCCTGGTATATAACCGTGGTTATAGGATATGCATCAATAATAATTGGGCGACACGAGAGGCCGCGGAAACAGGGACAGTAAGATAAACTTAGCTTTGGGTATATGAGTAGCGGGAGAAGAAGAGTATTATGAGGGAAATAATGGGTAGATATGAATAGTAGGCATTCAGCAATAACCTGGATGATAGCCTAAAACAGAGTAAACCGTCAATCTAGTAACTAGAACATCAAAATAAGAAAAATGGTCGTAGAACCATAGGTGTGGCAGTATTCAAGCAGATCGAGACCTGCCCAGGTGGGGGGTTGGAGTCCGTCCTCTAGGTGTGACAGAAATTCCCCTCCTTCTCTCAAATCTTTGATGACAATTGTTTTGCCATTGTAGTCGACCAGTAGCTTGAAGGGAAATCCCCAGCGGTATCGGATCCCACGTGTGCGAAGCGCGTAGGTTAGGTCTTTGAGTTCTCTCCTTTTAAGGATTGTTGAGGTGGCCAAATCTTGAAAGAACTGCAACTTGGAGTCCTCAAATATTATATGCTGCTTGCCCCAGGTCGGGAGAAGAACCAGTTCCTTATCCTTGAAGCTAAGAAAGCGCATGATAACGTCCCTGGGGGGGGTCGCCTTCACGAGGTCTAGGTCGGAGAGCCCTGTGAGCCCTTTCCAAGGGTAACTCCCGAGGGCCTATACTTGGCATAAGTGTGGAGAACAGCCTTTGTAGGTATGGCTCGAGAGCCACTGGGAGGATAGACCCTGGGATGTTGCGTATTCGGAGATTATTTCTCCTTTCACGATTTTTCAGGTCCTCGTTTTTCGCACGTAGCTCCGATATATCCTGGATGAGGTGATCGACATCTCTGACCGTTTCGATGTGATCCTTTTGGAGGATGTCCTGTCTGGATTCCAATTTGGAGGTCCTGGAAGATAGAGATTAAATATCCGATCTGATTGAGGTGACCGCACGATCTAATTTGGACTCTAGTGATTCTTTAAAGTCCACTATAAGCGATTTCAGGGCTAGGATATCCTCTTTGGTTGATAGAGCAGGTGAGGGGGATGGATCACCTCTGTCTGAGGAGGATAGACTAGGAGAAGGGGGGCCTGAAGGCAAGGAATGTTTGTCGCTCTTATTGTTTTTAGTGATATGTTGAGAGATATCCGTACCTGCACGTTTTCTCGTGGTCGCGGTGGACTTAGACATGGTTGCACCTCGGCAAATAGGCAAAAACGTAGAAGGGTAAATAAAACTCTGGAGAAAGAGACGATATTGAAGTAACCAGACAGCCAGAGAGAGAACCACTGGAGGGCTGAGTTATGGTGTAATCAGCAAGGCATGGAGGTAGTTAAGCGTCGTGGGCAGTTGCAGTGCACCCCAGCATCACCTTGTGAGGGGCTGCTCCCGCAGGGCTGTCAAGTCCGGGCTGTGAACCACGGGGGCCCGCACGGGAGAGGAGTGGCCGATAGGTACGGGTCACAAGAGAGCGAAGGCAGCAACCAGTGTAAGCTAGATGGCCTCCAACAGTCGGGGGGTGCAGTCTCAAACCTGGGCGGATTATCTTAGAGCGGGGAGGACTGCCGCACACCTACGGGCATCGCAGCAAGGAGTCCGCAGAAGGCAGCGGTAAGCAGAGGTGGGTGTCAATGTTGTGGGCCGGTGCCAGGTGGTCTGAGGCAGTTAGGCTAGGGGCCCCCAAGTAGATCAAAGGGGGGTGTCTGCTCCCAGGGGGGGCGGGTGGGCCGCAGTCCGCAGGGGCTATGGCACTCCCCTTGCTCGCAGGTTTGTACCCCACCAGCAGCAGTTAGGTGAGCAGTGGGGCACGAGGGAGGGCAGGAGCGGGGACCCGAATGGTGGGTGCAGGACTGGGTAGCTATTAGTGAATGAGCGCCCAGAGGGGGTGTGCCGTCCACAATGAGTTGGGGGAAAGCGGGCACAGCAGCCTATGGCACAATTAATCTGCGTGGGCTGCTTGTTGGTGAGGGCTGCTTGTGGGGGTGTGAGAGTCAAAGCCGCCGCGTTCCCTTGTTGGTGCTCGGGAGACCCACTGTGGCGATCACCACAGGCATATAGGGGGCACCAGGGGTGTCGGTCAGGCACTGCCGCTCACTCGTGGGTCCTACCTCACGCTGACAGGTCTCCAGACCCACTGTTATACTCCACGACAGGCAGCAGAGGACAGGTGTGATGTCGGGGCCTCAGTCGCGTGGGGCCGCCGATCCGTGTCCGCGCAGTCTGGAGTGCAGGACCGGGAGCCTTCCGTTAAGTTGCAGTGTTGGAGGCTTTCAAGCTGAGCTAGGAAAGGGTGCTCACAGTGAGAGGCGCTTCGATAGGCAGGGCAGGTGTAATATATATACTTTTCTATAGCTTCTATACTGCTTGTCAGGACACATGTGTCACAGTTACACTGCTCTGTACTGATATATATACAATAATATATATACTATTCTTTAGCTTCTATACTGCTTGTCAGGACACATGGGTCACAGTTACACCGCTCTGTACTGATATATACAATAATTGTAAATCATTTTCTATAGCTTCTATACTGCTTGTCAGGACACACATGTGTCACAGTTACACCGCTCTGTACTGATATATACAGTAATATATATAATTTTCTATATCTTCTATACTGCTTGTCAGGACACACATGTGTCACAGTTACACCGCTCTGTACTGATATATACAGTAATATATATAATTTTCTATATCTTCTATACTGCTTGTCAGGACACACATGTGTCACAGTTACACCGCTCTGTACTGATATATACAGTAATATATATAATTTTCTATATCTTCTATACTGCTTGTCAGGACACATGTGTCACAGTTACACTGCTCTGTACTACTACTGATATACAGTAATATATATACTTTTCTATAGCTTCTATACTGCTTGTCAGGACTCATGGGTCACAGTTACACCGCTCTGTACTGATATACAGTAATATATATACTTTTCTATAGCTTCTATACTGCTTGTCAGGACACACATGTGTCACAGTTACACCGCTCTGTACTACTACTGATATACAGTAATATATATACTTTTCTATAGCTTCTATACTGCTTGTCAGGACTCATGGGTCACAGTTACACCGCTCTGTACTGATATATACAATAATTGTAAATCATTTTCTATAGCTTCTATACTGCTTGTCAGGACACATGTGTCACAGTTACACTGCTCTGTACTGATATATACAGTAATATATATAATTTTCTATATCTTCTATACTGCTTGTCAGGACACACATGTGTCACAGTTACACCGCTCTGTACTGATATATACAGTAATATATATAATTTTCTATATCTTCTATACTGCTTGTCAGGACACATGTGTCACAGTTACACTGCTCTGTACTGATATATACAGTAATATATATAATTTTCTATATCTTCTATACTGCTTGTCAGGACACACATGTGTCACAGTTACACCGCTCTGTACTGATATATACAGTAATATATATAATTTTCTATATCTTCTATACTGCTTGTCAGGACACACATGTGTCACAGTTACACCGCTCTGTACTACTACTGATATACAGTAATATATATACTTTTCTATAGCTTCTATACTGCTTGTCAGGACACATGGGTCACAGTTACACTGCTCTGTACTGATATATACAATAATTGTAAATCATTTTCTATAGCTTCTATACTGCTTGTCAGGACACACATGTGTCACATTTACACCACTCTGTACAACTACTGATATACAGTAATATATATACTTTTCTATAGCTTCTATACTGCTTGTAAGGACACATGTGTCACAGTTACACTGCTCTGTACTGATATATAAACAATAATATATATACTTTTCTATAGCTTCTAGTATTACAGTGCAGCATTTTGGTGACCAACAGTATACATATATAGTACAGTACAGTAGGCCATTGCTATTGATATATTACTGGCATATAATTCCACACATTAAAAAAAATGGAGAACAAAAATGTGGAGGGTAAAATAGGGAAAGATCAAGATCCACTTCCACCTCGTGCTGAAGCTGCTGCCACTAGTCATGGCCGAGACGATGAAATGCCATCAACGTCGTCTGCCAAGACCGATGCCCAATGTCATAGTAGAGAGCATGTAAAATCCAAAAAACAAAAGTTCAGTAAAATGACCCAAAAATCAAAATTAAAAGCATCTGATGAGAAGCGTAAACTTGCCAATATGCCATTTACGACACGGAGTGGCAAGGAACGGCTGAGGCCCTGGCCTGTGTTCATGGCTAGTGGTTCAGCTTCACATGAGGATGGAAGCACTCATCCTCCCGCTAGAAAAATGAAAAGACTTAAGCTGGCAAAAGCACAGCAAAGAACTGTACTTTCTTCTAAATCACAAATCCCCAAGGAGAGTCCAATTGTGTCGGTTGCGATGCCTGACCTTCCCAACACTGGACGGGAAGAGGTGGCGCCTTCCACCATTTGCACGCCCCCTGCAAGTGCTGGAAGGAGCACCCGCAGTCCAGTTCCTGATAGTCAAATTGAAGATGTCACTGTTGAAGTACACCAGGATGAGGATATGGGTGTTGCTGGCGCTGAGGAGGAAATTGACAAGGAGGATTCTGATGGTGAGGTGGTTTGTTTAAGTAAGGCACCCGGGAAGACACCTGTTGTCCATGGGACGAATATGGCCATTAACATGCCTGGTCAAATTACAAAAAAAATCACCTCTTCGGTGTGGAATTATTTCAACAGAAATGCGGACAACAGGTGTCAAGCCGTGTGTTGCCTTTGTCAAGCTGTAATAAGTAGGGGTAAGGACATTAACCACCTAGGAACATCCTCCCTTATACGTCACCTGGAGCGCATTCATCAGAAGTCATTGACAAGTTCAAAAACTTTGGGTGACAGCGGAAGCAGTCCACTGACAACTAAATCCCTTCCTCTTGTACCCAAGCTCCTGCAAACCACACCACCAACTCCCTCAGTGTCATTTTCCTCCTTAGACAGAAACGCCAATAGTCCTGCAGGCCATGTCACTTGCAAGTCTGACGAGTCCTCTCCTAACTGGAATTCCTCCGATGGATCCTTGAGTGTAACACCTACTGCTGCTGGTGTTGCTGTTGTTGTTGCTGCTGGGAGTCGATCGTCATCCCAGAGGGGAAGTCGGAAGACCACTTGTACTACTTCCAGTAAGCAACTGACTGTCCAACAGTCCTTTGCGAGGAAGATGAAATATCACAGCAGTCATCCTGCTGCAAAGCGGATAACTCAGGTCTTGGCAGCTGTGGTGGTGTTAAACGTGTGTCCGGTATCCACCGTTAATTCACAGGGAATTAGAGAATTGCTTGAGGTACTGTGTCCCCGGTACCAAATACCATTTAGGTTCCATTTCTCTAGGCAGGCGATACCGAGAATGTACACAGACGTCTGAAAAAGAGTCACCAGTGTCCTAAAAAATGCAGTTGTACCCACTGTCCACTTAACCACGGACATGTGGACAAGTGGAGCAGGGCAGACTCAGGACTATATGACTGTGACAGCCCACTGGGTAGATGTATTGCCTCCCGCAGCAAGAACAGCAGTGGCGGCACCAGTAGCAGCATCTCGCAAACGCCAACTCGTTCCTAGGCAGGCTACGCTTTGTATCACCGCTTTCCATAAAAGGCACACAGCTGACAACCTCTTACGGAAACTGAGGAACATCATCGCAGAAAGGCTTACCCCAATGGGACTCTCCTGGGGATTTGTGACATCGGACAACGCCACCAATATCGTGTGTGCATTACATGTGGGCAAATTCCAGCACGTCCCATGTTTTGCACATACATTGAATTTGGTGGTGCAGAATTATTTAAAAAACGACAGGGGCGTGCAAGAGATGCTGTTGGTGGCCCGAAGAATTGCGGGCCACTTTCGGCATTCAGCCACCGCGTGCCAAAGACTAGAGCACCAGCAAACACTCCTGAACCTGCACCGCCATCATCTGAAGCAAGAGGTGGTAACGAGGTGGAATTCAACCCTCTATATGCTTCAGAGGATGGAGGAGCAGCAAAAGGCCATTCAAGCCTACACATCTGCCTACGATATAGGCAAAGGAGGGGGAATGCAGCTGACTCAAGCGCAGTGGAGAAAGATTTCAACGTTGTGCAAGGTTCTGCAACCCTTTGAACTTGCCAGACGTGAAGTCAGTTCAGACACTGCCAGCCTGAGTCAGGTCATTCCCCTCATCAGGCTTTTGCAGAAGAAGCTGGAGAGATTGAAGGAGGAGCTAAAATGTAGCGATTCCGCTAGGCATGTCGGGCTTGTGGATGGAGCCCTTCATTCACTTAACCAGGATTCACGGGTGGTCAATCTGTTGAAATCAGAGCACTACATTTTGGCCACCGTGCTCGATCCTAGGTTTAAAGCCTACGTTGTATCTCTCTTTCCAGCAGACACAAGTGTGCAGAGGTGCAAAGACCTGCTGGTGAGACACTTGTCAAGTCAAGCGGAACGTGACCCGTCAACAGCTCCTCCTTCACATTCTCCCGCAACTGGGGCTGAGAGGAAAAGGATAAGAATTCCGAGCCCACCCGCTGGCGGTGATGCAGGGCAGTCTAGAGCGAGTGCTGATATCTGGTCCGGACTGAAGGACCTGCCAACGATTACTGACATGTCGTCCACTGTCACTGCTGCATATGATTCTGTCACCATTGAAAGAATGGTGGAGGATTATATGAGTGACCGCATCCAAGTAGGCATGTCAGACAGTCCGTACGTATACTGGCAGGAAAAAGAGGCAATTTGGAGGCCCTTGCACAAACTGGCTTTATTTTACCTAAGTTGCCCCCCCCCTCCCCCTCCTCCAGTGTGTACTCCAAAAGAGTGTTTAGTGCAGCCGGTCACCTTGTCAGCAATCGGCGTACGAGGTTACTTCCAGAAAATGTGGAGAAGATGATGTTCATCAAAATTAATTATAATCAATTCCTCCGTGGAGACATTCACCAGCAATTGCCTCCAGAAAGTACACAGGGACCTGAGATGGTGGATTCCAGTGGGGACGAATTAATAATCTGTGAGGAGGAGGATGTACACAGTGAAAGGGGTGAGGAATCAGACGATGAGGAGGAGGTGGACATCTTGCCTCTGTAGAGCCAGTTTGTGCAAGGAGAGATTGATTGCTTCTTTTTTGGTCGGGGCCCAAACCAACCAGTCATTTCAGCCACAGTCGTGTGGCAGACCATGTCATTGAAATGATGGGTTTGTTAAAGTGTGCATATCCTGTTTATACAACATAAGGGTGGGTGGGAGGGCCCAAGGACAATTCCATCTTGCACCTCTTTTTTATTTATTTATCTCTGCATCATGTGATGTTTGTGGCTAATTTTTTTAAGTGCCATCCTGTCTGACACTGCAGTGCCACTCCTAGATGGGCCAGGTGTTTGTGCCGGCCACTTGGGTTGCTTAGCTTAGTCATCCAGCGACCTCGGTGCAAATTTTAGGACTAAAAATAATATTGTGAGGTGTGAGGTGTTCAGAATAGACTGAAAATGAGTGGAAATTATGGTTATTGAGGTTAATAATACTATGGGATCAAAATGACCCCCAAATTCTATGATTTAAGCTGTTTTTGAGGGTTTTTTGAAAAAAAAACCCACCCGAATCCAAAACACACCGAATCCTACAAAAAAATTTCAGGGAGGTTTTGCCAAAACGCGTCCGAATCCAAAACACGGCCGCGGAACCGAATCCAAAACCAAAACACAAAACGCGAAAAATGTCCGGTGCACATCTCTACAAGGTACCTGAAGCAGTTTCTGATCCCATACTGCCCCACTCGATTACTGCAATCTGTAGATGAAGGACTTTTAGCAGTACATAGACTCTTCCCCGCACAGTGCTAGAGGCCCCAACTATAGAATCCTTCAAAAGTAGACTCAAGACTTTCCTGTTTACTCAAGCATTTCCATAGTATCTACATGCTCTCTGTATTTTATGAAAAGCTGTTCTGTACTTCATTATTTTCTGTACTATATTATGCTATGTATCTGTTAAGCGCCTTGAGTCCAATTGGAGAAAGAGTGCTGTATAAAGAAAATTATTAATATTATTATTATTATTATTATTAAATATACAAAAAAAACTTGTCAAGGACAGAAATAAAAACCATATACAAACTACAAATTTTATACAAACTACAAATCTCATCCTAAACCTCTGTTCCATGCTCTCTATGTACCTCATCTGTCTCACCCCTGTCTGTCTACCCCTCCCCTTTAGAATGTAAGCTCTCACGAGCAGGGCCCTCTTCCCTCATGTGCTTATCCTTTTCTTACTCTAATAATATTCAACTGCACCAAATCCAGCAGTCTTCTGCCACCTGATACTTATTCCAGTGTCATCTGCTGATGTAACTGTTTATTTACCCTGTACTTGTCCTATATTGTCGTCAACTGTAAGTTGCTGTTTTCCTGCTTGATTATTTGTTTATGTACTCTGTAATTGGGCGCTGCAGAACCCTTGTGGCGCCATATAAATAAAGGATAATAATAATAATAGAACCTTCTGGACTCAACCGAGACTTTGAAATCAAATGGTTTTTACAATAATAACGCACAAAACGCATTCCCCCTCCTGATTCCACCTACTCTCCTCCATGCACACAACACATCAGACAATCCAAAGATATTTCAATACATATGTTACACTAAATCAAACTGATTGGATGACCCACTATGGAGTATGGAGGACATGACTCCGCAAAGGAGGGAATCAATTTGATTTGGTCGCAGACCCTCCCCTTGTATACGTAATAAGGATAAAAGGACCACAAGACATATTGCCACCCGTCAATCAAAGAGGTTGACATCAAGGGAATTAATATTTCACACCAACCACAAGATGGCCAACAAGGGGGTAATTCAGAGTTGATCGCAACAGCAAATTTGTTAGCAGTTGGGCAAAACCATGTGCACTGCAGGGGGGGGCAGAGATAACGTGCAGAGAGAGTTAGATTTGGGTGGGTTATATTGTTTCTGTGCAGGGTAAATACTGGCTGCTTTATTTTTACACTGCAATTTAGATTTCAGTTTGAACATACCCCACCCAAATCTAACTCTCTCTGCACATGTTACATCTGCCCCAACTGCAGTGCACATGGTTTTGCCCAACTGCCAACAAATTTGCTGCTGCGATCAACTCTGAATTAGGTCCCAATTGCAATCGCATCACTGTTTTGTGGATGCCCCCCCCCCCCCCCTTCCCACCCCCCCGCCTCTGCAGCCAGGCTGTGATGGCAGACGCAGGGTGACCATTTTCCGGGTTGCATTAACTGCGTGTGATGTCAACCCGGGACCTCACCCCCGTTTTCGTCGCCACACCCACTCAATTCTGCGTCACTGCCCTCCGCAACGCCACGTTGCCGCCCCGTGAATGCCTCAGCCTGTCAGTGAGGCAGAGGCATTCGCATCAATGAGATAGGATTACATCTCCCCAGCCACTGCACGCACAATGCGTGTCCTACATGTGCGGGGGATGGCGGGGAGATGCGATCTCATGTCAGTAGCATTGCCTAGCGAATACTCCCCTCTGCATGCAATGTATGTCAGCCTGCAAGGGAAAACACAAAGGGTCTGTAGAGCGGTACTGTTTGCTACACTTGTCAGCATGCTGTTCCTTGGCACCTGCCCTTCGTGGCATAGTGCAGCAAATCGCGTGTCCGTGGGCAGAGCTAAAATGACACGATTCTCATTTAATCACATCATATTGAACCCACCACCTCCCCATGGTTCCGTGATTCCCTGTATTTCACTCCCCCATCCTGCCCACTTCACCAAGATGGGAAAGGTTTGTAGGAGGGCCACCCACTCTTCTGGGGTCTTGGAGGACTACCTTAAACACCAGGAAAGTAGGTAAGTGTACCAATAAATACTCTTGACATTTTTTTTTTTTTTTACAACAGGTTTTAGAGCTACAGTTTTATTATATTATTTTTTTTTCTGTTCCCAGAATTAACGAATAGCTGCTAACAGTGCATCCATTTTGAATTAATTTATTATACAGCAGTTTTGTACATTTGGGTGGAAAAATACTCAAACAGTCCTTACAATAAACACCATTGCAATTCTATTGCTAGGTATTAGAAATGCAAAATGATTTGTCCGTGGGGTATTCCTGTGCAGTGACTAGGCGGTAACATCGGAATGGCTAAACAGACGCACTGGAAAGTTGCATCTTATGTGTCACCAATCAGCTCATAACTGTCATTTTTTCAACACAGCCTGTAACACGGCAGTTAGGAGCTGATACGCTGGTACTTTATCTCCAGCCACTTTATCTCTCTCCAAGGCTAAAAGACTCAAAAGTACCAACCAATCAGCTCCTTATCTGCCATGTCACAGGCTGTGTTTGAAAAATGACAGGAGCTGATTGGTTGGTACTTTAACTCTCTACAAGGGCGGGATGTAATAAAGGGATAATGCGGGCAAAAGTCCAGTTTCGGACATTAGCTGCATTTCCCATATGTACTAAGGGGGAGATGTACTAAGCAGTGAAAAGAGAGGAGAAGTGAGCCAGTGGGGACTTTGCAGCTGCTCTGTATAATTTTATAGTATGCAAATGATAATTGTTACTTCAATGCTGATTGGTTGCCATGGGCAACTTCTCCAGTGGCTCACTTCTCCACTCTTCTCACTGCTTAGTACATCTCCCCCTTAGAGCCCAGTAATGACGGAGTAACACAGGATTTTGTTGGAGTTACCTATAGAAGCCTCTGGAATTCTCTCCGCCATGTGCTCTGAGAGGGATCCAATCGGATCCCTCCCTGCACCCCCTGCGGACGCCACGGACCTCTGCAATGCACAGAGGGACTCTAAGGCCAAAACATGGAGGTGTGGTGACCGGCACTGATCGAAAAGGAGAGCTCTTATCGGAAGAGCTCCGCTTTGCTATACTTAGAACATATGTTAGTACATATGTGACTAGTACATACTTACGGACAATCTGGCTGCCCCCTCCGGGAGGAGGCAGCCAGGTCGGAGCAGCAAGGGCATGGCGATGATGAAGGATGATGTATAGGGGCGGGGTTTGGGGCGTGGCCGCACAATCACGCCATCGTGTCCCCACCCCCTGTCTAGCAATGCCGATAATATTGGCATTGCAAGGCAGGGGGCGGGGCCAGGATGACGCGAATCGCGTCATCTGACCCCCAGACCGCCCACTTTGAACTGCGCCGCCGGGGGTTTGCTAGGGGATACGGGGGGAAGGGGATGCAGGGGGTTGGTATCCGTTCACATGGTCGACCATGTTATGGTCGACAGTCATTAGGTCGACCACTATTGGTCGACATTGACATGGTCGACATGGACACATGGTCGACACATGAAAATGGTCGACACATGAAAGGTCGACACATGAAAAGGTCGACATGAGTTTTTTAACTTTTTTTTCTTTTGGGGAACTTTTCCATACTTTACGATCCACATGGACTACGATTGGAACGGTAAAGTGTGCCGAGCGAAGCGAGCCATGCGAGGGGACGCGGTGCACTAATTGGGGTTCCCAGTCACTTTACGCAAAAAACGACACCCAAAAAAGTTAAAAAACTCACGTCGACCTTTTCATATGTCGGCCTTTCATGTGTCGACCATTTTCATGTGTCGACCATGTGTCCATGTCGACCATGTCAATGTCGACCAATAGTGGTCGACCTAATGACTGTCGACCATAACATGGTCGACCATTCATACCGGAACCCAGGGGGTTGCTGGTGGTGGGCGCTCGGCCGGGAGACTTGCCCACTCTTCCGGGGGGCCGGGAACACCACACAATTTATGGGAGCCTCCCGGCCATTCCGGGAGAGTAGGCGAGTATGGACTAGTTTGAATGTACATTTATAATTTGCATACTATAAAAGTATTCAGAGCCGCTGATTGGTTGCCATGGGCACCTTCTCCACTGGCTCACTTATCCACTTTTATCACTGCTTAGTACATGTCCCCCTAAATCTCTCTCCACATTTATCTCTCTGCAGCTTCAGTACACATTCCCTTAACGAGGAGACTACTACGTCAAGAACCTATAGCCGGGAAGTAGGGTTTATAAGTATTAAACCAGAACAACAGAGGGCTATTCCTTCGTCACACTGTAGGTGGGCTGAACAATAGTTCATTCTGCAATGTATCAATGTAGGACAGTGCGGGGGAGGTCTCTTTACTGTACATGCAGTCATCTATGAAGCTAACGTCATTTATCACCCAGGTTTTTATTAAGTAGCCAAGCTTTGCCTGTAATGGAAATTGTGACTTGATGAGAACATGATCTATATATGCAGGATGATGTAGTACGCTAATCAGCAGGGGCTGACAATTGCACGTCAGTAATAAATGGCTTAAATTACAGTACCCACTAAGCACGTGACTCACGTGGGACTTGTGTCATATGACCCGTCAACTATGCGAACTCCGTATCTATGGAGACAAGACCAGAACATGTGCTGTGCGCGGCTTTCACTAGGGATGTGTGAAGGAGATGGAGCTACGTAATCATCGGTACTCAGACGTGCTTCCAAAAAAGGGTCAGGCCAGGCATACGCTTCCTTGTTACCAGAGAAACGCCTGCAGGAGCTGGTCCTGTGGAAACCCTATAAGATGCTATATATTGTTACCCACTAGGGGGACTCCAGGGCAACTAATGGCATTCTAGTTCTTTTGTTATATAAGAATGCCCGCTCACTCCAAAACTGTGCACATACAGACTGAGAGGAATTCATTTCATCCACAAGTACAGGCTGAATCCTGTGAAGTCATTTACTTGGCCCTGTGGGAGATGGAGATATGCTGAAGGTCAAGGGGAGTCTGTATCATTCACAGAGTGTAGTAGGCGGCGATAAGGAGGGGGTATGGTGGGTATCCCTGTGCAGAGGCTTGCAGCTCCCCCACCCTCTACGTGATGAATAATCAGCGTATACATTAGTAAGACACACAATGCGGCTACAATGACCTCTCCAGGGCCCTCATTCCGAGTTGTTCGTTCGCAAGCTGCTTTTAGCAGCATTGCACACGCTAAGCCGCCGCCTACTGGGAGTGAATCTTAGCTTAGCAGAATTGCGAACGAAAGATTCTCAAAATTGCGAATAGAAATTTCTAAGCAGTTTCTGAGTAGCTCGACACTTATATATAAACAAAAGGGAGAAAGAAGAAGGCTCTTGTGTGGGCGCACTCATTAATGGTAGTTAAATAACTAGAATGAATAACACTAGGTTGATTAGTCAGCAGATAAAACAAAATTTATTTGGAAATATTAAGAATATAATTGCCCCTGGTTGAGGAGATGTGAATGATCCCAGATAAAAATGTTCTGGTCCTGCCTCAGGAAATGAGATGGAGAGGGGTAGAGACACTGCAAGTCATAAACCCTTTCTCACCCGGCCAGTACAGATGATCTGTGTTAATGAGATCAATTAAGTCAATTGATTTTAGATTCTGTCATAATCCTAATGAAGGAATAACAGCTATTATGGCAATGAGTAATAATAGAAACAAATCAAAGGATATACCAGGGTAAAGAAAGAAAAGGATAGGAACAAATGGTGATGCTGCTGTTGGAGTCACATACCACCCTTCTACTATCAAACCACACTGCTAATGCCCGATCTCGTCCGATCTTGGAAGCGAAACAGTGTGGGCTGAGTTAGTACCTGAGGTGGAGACTCACAGGGAATACTCAGTGTTGTAGAACATCAATCATTGCATATGATGTGTGGTATGTGACTCCAACAGCAGCATCACCATTTGTTCCTATCCTTTTCTTTCTTTACCCTGGTATATCCTTTGATTTGTTTCTATTATTACTCATTGCCAGAATAGCTGTTATTCCTTCATTAGGATTATGACAGAATCTAAAATCAATTGACTTAATTGATCTCATTAACACAGATCATCTGTACTGGCCGGGTGAGAAAGGGTTTATGACTTGCAGTGTCTCTACCCCTCTCCATCTCATTTCCTGAGGCAGGACCAGAACATTTTTATCTGGGATCATTCACATCTCCTCAACCAGGGGCAATTATATTCTTAATATTTCCAAATAAATTTTGTTTTATCTGCTGACTAATCAACCTAGTGTTATTCATTCTAGTTATTTAACTACCATTAATGAGTGCGCCCACACAAGAGCCTTCTTCTTTCTCCCTTTTGTTTATGCATATGTCACTGGCTCTGGGCGCACCCCCAAACTGGACATTATATTAAAGATTTTACTTGAAAATTGTCCAAATTTGGTTTTTCTGTAATCAAAAACTATTTTTAGACCGGTGCCGGGTCGCCCCCTTTGTGTAATAGCTCGACACTTACTCTGCCACTGCAATCAGTTCAGTCAGTTTCGTTCCTGGTTTGACGTCACAAACACACCCAGCGTTCGCCCAGACACTCCCCCGTTTCTCCAGCCACTCCCGCGTTTTTCCCAGAAACGGCAGCGTTTTTTCACACACTCCCAGAAAACGGCCAGTTTCCGCCCAGAAACACCCACTTCCTGTCACTCACACTACGATCACCAGAACGAAGAAAAAACCTTGTAATGCCGTGAGTAAAATACCTAACTGCATAGCAAATTTACTTGGCGCAGCCGCAGTGCGAACATTGCGCATGCGCAGTTTGCGGAAAATCGATGCGATGAAAAATAACGAGCGAACAACTCGGAATGAGGGCCCATGTGCAGTGTGTGTAATGCCGGGACACACTGGAAGTCTTGTATGCAACGCAATCCAGGACAGATGCAGTGCAAACCCCTTTTTATAGCACTTGTGCACCGAGGTATTTGCAGGTGTGTCAGAATTTGCACGCAAGTGCCTTGATTTGAGGAAGAAGATGGCAGCATTCGAGGAGTGTGTGCACTAGAGAACAGGGCAGCACAAAGCTAGATTTTACTTTGCAGATCAGCAGTGCCTCAGAAGGGCACTAATGCACCTAGTGCAGGCCCGTCCCCCCCGCCACCTCCTGTAGTTGTGACTGACATCATTATGGCAAGGAAGAGGGCGGGGGAACACAGCAAGTCCTAAAGATGTGCCAGGCGGCTCCGCAGGCTGCTGCAGGGTGCTGTCAGAAGTGGAGTGCGCTACTGCATAGTCTCCAACAAAATGGCTTCTCTAGGGAAATTTAATTCACTAACCAAGATGGTGTTTCCGTGCATGCATGGGCATACTCCTCTTAGCTCCCAAAACGTTTTTTTCTCGCTTGTGACCGCTGTTCCAGAACCCTGCACCGCTACCTAGTACCAAAAAGGACAGTCACCGGCTGGAGAGGTGACTACACCCCTCCTCCACTACAGCTCCACTCCATCACTCATCCAAGCAATGTAACAGTGAGTACTGTTGTACAATCACCTTAGCCATTAAACCACAAAGCCTGGTTAAGTCATTAGAGCATGTGCAGTAGAGATTTCCTTGGGAACAAAGTGCGGGCGCCATGTCCCCGGAGACCAGCGCATGCACAGTAGACTCTGGCATAAAGCCAGCGTCTACTGCACCGCCGAATAAGAGGCTGCCTACAGGGAGCCTGCACACTGGCCCCATCCTCTCTTAAACTGCCACTGACTCTGCTCACCCACAAAACTGCACACACATCCCCAACAGGGGTCATGCCAGGCACCCTGAAAGCCAAATGCAGGTACCAAAAGGATAGTGATGTTGCCCTCCTTAGCTCTGTGTCCTGGGCGACTGCATTGCTCACACACCACTAGTGACCACTGTGAGATCGAGATTCTAGAGAGTAGATTTTTAGGGAATTTCTCTATGAAAAATGCACAATCATTTCTATTCCATAAATCAATTTCCATTTTGTGCCAGATCAGAGCTGCCAAAGATTGTTGACTTTTAATTAGATGTGTGCCGGACCATTGTTGCTGCTTTTGGTTCTAATTCGTCATCCAGTTTTGGTTTTTGATTCGGTTCTGGATTTTGACTGTTACTGGTTTTGTTTTGGATTTTTTCCAAAAATGTACAATAACATTAATTTCCAGTCACTTCCATGACGTGGCGCTCCCTGATTGGCTGCTGGGATCTCCAGTGACAGGAATCACGGGGGGTCCTGGGATTCGGGGAAAGGGGTTCCACGTGTAAACATGGAACTCCTTTAGTGGCGTGGACCGGGATTTCGTTTTTTTTATTTTTTGCAAGGCCGTGGATTACTTCAGGAAAGAAGAGGACAGATCATCACTGGATAATGAGGGTCATTCCGACCCATTCGCACGCTGCTGGTTGTCGTAGCGGTGCGTACGGGTCGGGACTGTGCCTGCGCGGCGCTCCCGCAATGCGCACGCGCGTCGTTGCCCAGCGACAGCCATCACTGGGCAGCGACCAGAAGAAAGAAGAAAGTGATCACTAGCGCGATCGCAAGAAGATTGACAGCGGGGAGGAGTTCCGGGGCGGATACTCACCGTTTTCTGGGAGTGGTGAGTCCAACGCAGGGGTGTCCAGGCGTTTGGAGGGCGGACGTCTGGCGTCAATTCCGGGACCTGCATCGCTGGATCGATCGCACAGGGTAAGTAGGTCTGACCCTGGTCTTGTTTTGCAGGAAACTTTTTTAGCATAGCAAGGCTGCACAAGCGATCGCAGCCCTGCTATGCAGAAATACACTCCCGCATAGGCGGCGTCTAGTTGATCGCATGGGCAGCAAAAAGTTGCTACTTGCGATCAACTCGGAATGACCCCCAATAGGTGAGTATACTTACTTAAGCATTACTTACCCTGTGCGATGATTCCTGCTTTGCAGGTCCCGGAATTGACGTCAGACATCCGCCCTCCAAACGCCTGGACACGCCTGCGTTCGCCGCACCACTCCCTGAAAACGATCAGTTGACGCCCTGGAACGCCTTCCTTCTATCAATCTTCTTGCGATTGCGGGAGCGATTGCTTTCTTTGGTGTTCTTGTCGTTGCCCAGCGACGGCCATCGCTGGGCAATGACGCGCCTACGCATTGCGGCTGCCTTGCATGCGCAGAACCGACCCATGCGAACGGGTCAGAATGACCCCCTATATCGTTTGCACCGGAGTTCAAGGGCAAACACTGATGATATCGCTCATGGAGCTTCAATGGGTGAACTGTGGCCGAATTTCTGAATCACCGGAATTGATCAGCTTACACCGATTAGCCGCTAGGCTTTGCAGTACTTTGTTTTCTTTTATTCAGGTAAAAGAATGAAAGGGTTAATCTAGTTTCCATGTAACTCAGATATTAATAGCACGTCTCCCTGTGAATCTTCTTATATGAGATTTAAAATAAAAGGGTTGAAGGATAGGGAAACCTTTGATGGTCATGAAGGGATAATGAAGTGTATCCATGAATTCTATGCTAAGGGATTCTTAGGTGAGGTGACTCAATGTATGATGGTAACTAAGCGCCAAATACTTAAAAGTGATGCTAAATTTGTCTTTAATAGGCTTTTTTTTTTGTGCAAAATTTTCGCTTTTGTATGAAGATCAGAACTCCTAATTTAATGTCAATGACAGACTGGATTCTTCCATGGGAGATTTGTAAAAACTGATCCACTGAATGCTGCATGCTGAATTTTGCAGTTATCCATTTGATCACCTACTGTATGCAATTTAAAGTGGTTTTAAAAATATTAAAATATAAAATATAATATATAAAAATTAAAAATAATTAACGGTTTCTGATCTGACCTCATTTTTGTGAATTTGGTCATTAATCTACGTCAAACTTGTTCCATCCCAATAACGCTTCAGTCTTTGCCAGCTCGATACGGCAATAATAGATAAAAAAATAAAAAAAATAAAATGCAACTACAGTAAAAGCAGGACCATCGAGAGTGGGTAAGGGCCCGGGTACTGGAGGGGGCGTGGCCAAATCTGGGGAGGCGTTGCTATGACACCCCTTCAGGGAAAAAAGTATGGACGGTGCCTTTCAATAGCTCACCACTTGTACAATGGGCTTAATCCAGACCCGATCGCTGTTGTGCGAAATCGCACAGCGGCCAAGCATCGAATGACTGCGCATGAGTATGGATTGTAATGTGCAGGCACGACGCCATACTGCAAAAAAATCCTGCGTGTTTTATTGCTATGTGACCGCAGGCTGATTGACAGGAAGCAGATGTTTGTGGGTGGTAACTGGCTGTTTTCAGGGAGTGTCAGGAAAAACGCAGGCGTTCCCAAGCATTGTCAGGGAGGGTGTGTGACGTCAGCTCCAGCACGATCAGCCTGTTTGTATCGCACTGTAGGAGTAAGTCCTGGGATACGCACACACTGCACAGACTGGAAAAATCTTTCCATGGTTAGTGAGTTGTGAATGGATTTTCAGATGTCCGCTTTCTGACGTAGTTTTCACACGGTGTACACATGCATTCACACATTTGCACGGGGCGGGTTTTCTCTCTCTATGGGCGGCGGCTATCTGATCGCAGCCCTCTGCAAAACCGCACAGCAGCGATCAGGTCTGAATTAGGCCCCATGCGCGCGATGCCGCCCGCTGCACAACTGCTGAGGTGAGAAAATGTCCTCAGCAGCTGCCCCTATAACAAACCCAGGTCAGGTAAATAGTACTTACCCCCTTCCTTCCCCTAAGCACCCCTGTGTGAAAGTACAGGCAATCACATATGTAACCCAGGACAAGCAGATGCCTGCCATGATAATGCAACAGGCATTGGCGTTTCTATAATGGGTGCAGTGTGTGCTGTGCACACGGGCCCTTGAGTCCCGGGGGGCCCACCCCGCACACACAGCACCCATTTCTCCTATACTTACCTTTCCGGAGTCCATTGCTGACTGTATGTGGGCCCCCTCCTCTCCCGTAGCCGTCGCGCCACTGCTAACGCACTGACCACTAGAGACTCTGGCACGGTGCCAGTCTACAGCGCATGCGCAGGACTCAAAAAAAATGGCACAACGGCCATTTTTCGGAGTCCTGCGCATGTGCTGTAGACTCTGGCACTGTGCCAGAGTCTACAGCGTCTAGGAGCCAGAGTCTACAGCACTAAGAGCGCTAGCAGCGGCGTGACAGCTACGAGAGAGGAGGGGGCCCACACACGGAGTCTGCACACGGGTCTCCTCCCCTCTAGAGACGCCCCTGGCAATAGGTGAAGGGCAGGCAAACATTAAACATAACTTACATAGACCTGTGCATATGTATGTTACCTCGAGATGTTCAGGTGAGTGCTCATCTGAGTCTGGAAAGTCGGCTGCAGATGCTTCTTGAACCTTGGGTAACACAGATGGAATATGTCCCTGCATGATGGAATATGTCCCTGCAAGGTGAATCACTTTTTTACTGGGGTAGGTGGTCATTCCTACAATTAAATAACACTATAATTAGCACACCTGAAGTAGCCTAGAACTAGAGATCCCAAAAGTCACTCCAAACAAAACACCCCAAGTGGAAACCCAATCACCAGGGAACCAGGGCTCCCCTCACAGAGGTACACTTACTATAACTGGAAACCCGATCACCAGGGCTCCCCTCACAGAGGTACACTTACTATAACTGGAAACCCGATCACCAGGGAACCAGGGCTCCCCTCACAGAGGTACACTTACTATAACTGGAAACCCGATCACCAGGGCTCCCCTCACAGAGGTACACTTACTATAACTGGAAACCCGATCACCAGGGAACCAGGGCTCCCCTCACAGAGGTACACTTACTATAACTGGAAACCCGATCACCAGGGCTCCCCTCACAGAGGTACACTTACTATAACTGGAAACCCGATCACCAGGGAACCAGGGCTCCCCTCACAGAGGTACACTTACTATAACTGGAAACCCGATCACCAGGGAACCAGGGCTCCCCTCACAGAGGTACACTTACTATAACTGGAAACCCGATCACCAGGGAACCAGGGCTCCCCTCACAGAGGTACACTTACTATAACTGGAAACCCGATCACCAGGGCTCCCCTCACAGAGGTACACTTACTATAACTGGAAACCCGATCACCAGGGAACCAGGGCTCCCCTCACAGAGGTACACTTACTATAACTGGAAACCCGATCACCAGGGAACCAGGGCTCCCCTCACAGAGGTACACTTACTATAACTGGAAACCCGATCACCAGGGAACCAGGGCTCCCCTCACAGAGGTACACTTACTATAACTGGAACTGCGCATGCGCGGTGGGCGCATTGCGCACGCACGTCATTGTCGCCGGGCAGCGACCAGAATAAAGAAGAAAGTGATCACTAGCGCGATCGCAAGAAGATTGACAGCGGGGATCCGTTCCGGGGCGTCTACTCACCGTTTTCCGGGTGTGGTGATCCGAACGCAGGCATGTCCAGGCGTTTGGAGGGCGGATGTCTGACGTCAAATCCGGGACCTTCATCGCTGGATCCATCGCACAGGGTAAGTAACTGCAGGGCTGGTTTGCTTCTGCACAAAACTTTTTTAGCATCGTAGCCTTGCGATGCTAAAATACACTCCCCCATAAGCTGCGTCTAGTTGATCGCACGAGCAGCAAAAAGTTGCTATGTGCAATCAACTCAGAATGATCCCCCCATTGGGCCCTATGCAGAGATGGACGCAGCCGTTGTGTCTGCATGCAGCGGCCGCGTCCATCCGGTTTGCGCACTGGCCATAGTGGTGTGCGCAACCCATCACCATGCTATCGCATCCCGGTAGGATGCAATCGCAGAGAGATTGACAGCCGCCGTTGGAGAAGGGGGCCACACTGCAGCATTTAGTGGGCGTGGTCCGAACACGCAGCCGATCTTGAAAAAGGCTGCACAGGGTTGTCCTCAAATCGATACGTTCGCAATTAATTTGCGAACGCATCGCGGAACAGCTCAACACACGCACTGGCCGGCCTCCAGCATGTGAGTAGATGGACGCAGATCTTGCTGCGGAAGCCAGATCTGCGTCCATCTCTAAATAACCTCCATTGCCTTTTATAGATAGCTTCATAGCAGTAAAGGACATATAAAATAACAAACATAAAACAAAAAGCAGAAAGTGCTCCTACCAGAATTAGGTGTAATTCAGGGATATCAATCAGTCTTTTTACTCCTTGGTAGAAGACCGCCTGGGCTAAGAAGGGAAGACTGAGGATAACTGTAGTAATAAAAATAATAATAATAATAATAATTGTATTTCTCTGACGTCCTAGTGGATGCTGGGAACTCCGTAAGGACCATGGGGAATAGACGGGCTCCGCAGGAGACTGGGCACTCTAAGAAAGAATTAGGACTACTGGTGTGCACTGGCTCCTCCCTCTATGCCCCTCCTCCAGTTAGAATCTGTGCCCGGCTCGAGCTGGTTGCACACTAGGGGCTCTCCTGAGCTTCTAGTAAAGAAAGTATTTATTAGGTTTTTTATTTTCAGTGAGATCTGCTGGCAACAGACTCACTGCTACGAGGGACTTAGGGGAGAGAAGCAAACCTACCTGCTTGCAGCTAGCTTGGGCTTCTAGGCTACTGGACACCATTAGCTCCAGAGGGATCGAACACAGGCCCAGCCTCGGTCGTCCGGTCCCGGAGCCGCGCCGCCGTCCCCCTTGTAGAGCCAGAAGCAAGAAGAACGTCCTGGAAATCGGCGGCTGAAGACTCCGGTCTTCATTAAGGTAGCGCACAGCACTGCAGCTGTGCGCCATTGCTCCCTATGCACACCACATACTCCGGTCACTGATGGGTGCAGGGCGCTGGGGGGGGAGGGGCGCCCTGGGCTGCAATTAGAGTACCTTAAAATGGCAAAACAACACATAATATAGTCTAATAAACTATATATGTGTAAAAATCCCCTGCCATAATATTAATAAAAGAGCGGGAGAAGGCCGCCGAAAAAGGGGCGGGGCTATCTCCCTCAGCACACTGGCGCCATTTCCTCTTCACAGCTCCGCTGGAAGACAGCTCCCCAGGCTCTCCCCTGCAGTTTCCAGACTCAAAGGGTAAAAAAGAGAGGGGGGGCACTAAATTTAGGCGCAAAACTGTATTGTATAGCTGCTATAGGGAAAATCACTTTGTGTAGTGTAAATCCCTGTTTATATAGCGCTGTGGTGTGTGCTGGCATACTCTCTCTCTGTCTCCCCAAAGGACTTTGTGGGGTCCTGTCCTCAGTCAGAGCATTCCCTGTGTGTGTGCGGTGTGTCGGTACGGCTGTGTCGACATGTTTGATGAGGAGGCTTATGTGGAGGCGGAGCAGGTGCTGATAAATGTGATGTCACCCCCTGCGGGGTCGACACCAGAGTGGATGGATATGTGGAAGGTATTAACCGACAGTGTCAACTCCTTACATAAAAGGTTCGATGACATAACTGCTGTGGGACAGCCGGCTTCTCAGCCAGTGCCTGCCCAGGCGTCTCAAAGGCCATCAGGGACTCAAAAACGCCCGCTACCTCAGATGGCAGACACAGATGTCGACACGGAGTCTGACTCCAGTGTCGACGACGACGAGACTAATGTACATTCCACTAGGGCCATCCGTTGCATGATTACGGCAATGAAAAATGTGTTGCACATTTCTGACATTAACCCAGGAACCACTAAAAAGGGTATTATGTTTGGGGAGAAAAAGCAACCAGTGGTTTTTCCCCCTTCAGATGAGTTAAATGAAGTGTGTGAAGAAGCGTGGGCTTCCCCTGATAAAAAACGAGTGATTTCTAAAAAGTTACTAATGGCGTACCCTTTCCCGCCAGAGGACAGGGTACGTTGGGAGACATCCCCGAGGGTGGATAAAGCGCTCACACGCTTGTCAAAAAAGGTGGCACTACCGTCTCAGGATACGGCCGCCTTAAAGGAGCCTGCGGATAGAAAGCAGGAGGCTATCCTGAAGTCTGTATATACACACTCAGGTACTATACTGAGACCTGCTATTGCTTCAGCATGGATGTGCAGTGCTGCAGCAGCGTGGTCTGATTCCCTGTCTGATAACATTGATTCCCTTGACAGGGACACTATATTGCTAACCATAGAGCATATTAAAGACGTAGTCTTATATATGAGAGATGCACAGAGGGATATTTGCCGGCTGGCATCTAGAATAAATGCAATGTCCATTTCTGCCAGGAGAGTATTATGGACTCGGCAGTGGACAGGTGATGCGGATTCTAAAAGGCACATGGAGGTTTTACCTTACAAGGGTGAGGAATTGTTTGGGGATGGTCTCTTGGACCTCGTTTCCACAGCGACAGCTGGGAAGTCGACATTTTTACCTCAGGTTCCCTCACAGCCAAAGAAAGCACCGTATTATCAGGTACAGTCCTTTCGGCCCCAGAAAGGCAAGCGGGTTAAAGGCGCGTCCTTTCTGCCCAGAGGCAGGGGTAGAGGGAAAAAGCTGCACCATACAGCCAGTTCCCAAGAACAAAAATCCTCCCCTGCTTCCACTAAATCCACCGCATGACGCTGGGGCTCCACTGGTGGAGCCAGGTGCGGTGGGGGCCCGTCTCCGGAACTTCAGCGACCGGTGGGTTCGCTCACAGGTGGATCCCTGGGTTCTACAAGTGGTATCTCAGGGATACAAGCTGGAATTCGAGACGTCTCCCCCTCGCCGTTACCTCAAATCAGCCTTGCCAGCTACTCCCCCGGACAGGGAGGTAGTGCTGGCGGCAATTCACAAGCTGTACCTCCAGCAGGTGATAATAAAAGTTCCCCTCCTTCAATAGGGACGGGGTTACTATTCCACAATGTTTGTGGTACCGAAACCAGACGGTTCGGTGAGACCCATTCTAAATTTGAAATCCTTGAACACTTATATAAGAAGGTTCAAGTTCAAAATGGAATCGCTCAGGGCGGTTATTGCAAGCCTGGAAGAAGGGGATTACATGGTATCACTGGACATCAAGGATGCTTACCTGCATGTCCCCATTTACCCACCTCACCAGGTGTACCTCCGTTTTGTGGTACAAGACTGCCATTACCAATTCCAGACGTTGCCGTTTGGTCTGTCCACGGCACCGAGGGTATTTACCAAGGTAATGGCCGAAATTATGATACTCCTTCGAAAGAAGGGAGTTATAATTATCCCATACTTGGACGATCTCCTTATAAAGGCGAGGTCCAGGGAGCAGTTGTTTGTCGGAGTAGCACTATCTCAGGAAGTGCTACAACAGCACGGCTGGATTCTGAATATTCCAAAGTCGCAGCTGGTTCCTATGATGCGTCTGCTGTTCCTGGGTATGATTCTGGACACAGAACAGAAGAAGGTGTTTCTCCCGGAGGAGAAGGCCAAGGAGTTGTCATCTCTGGTCAGAGACCTCCTGAAACCAAAACAGGTGTCGGTGCATCACTGCACGCGAGTCCTGGGAAAGATGGTAGCTTCTTACGAGGCAAATCCATTCGGCAGGTTCCATGCAAGGATCTTTCAGTGGGATCTGTTAGACAAGTGGTCCGGATCGCATCTTCAGATGCATCGGCTGATCACCCTGTCCCCGAGGGCCAGGGTGTCTCTGCTGTGGTGGCTGCAGAGTGCTCATCTTCTAGAGGGCCGCAGATTCGGCATACAGGACTGGGTCCTGGTGACCACGGATGCAAGCCTCCGAGGTTGGGGGGCAGTCACAAAGGGAAGAAACTTCCAAGGACAATGGTCGAGTCAGGAGGCTTCCCTACACATCAATATTCTGGAACTAAGGGCCATTTACAATGCCCTAAGTCAGGCAAGACCCCTGCTTCAAAACCAGCCGGTGCTGATTCAGTCAGACAACATCACGGCGGTCGCCCATGTAAACCGACAGGGCGGCACAAGAAGCAGGATGGCGATGGCAGAAGCCACAAGGATTCTCCGATGGGCGGAAAATCACGTGATAGCACTGTCAGCAGTGTTCATTCCGGGAGTGGACAACTGGGAAGCAGACTTCCTCAGCAGGCACGACCTCCACCCGGGAGAGTGGGGACGTCATCCAGAAGTCTTCCAACTGATTGTAAACCGTAGGGAAAGGCCACAGGTGGACATGATGGCGTCCCGCCTAAACAAAAAGCTAAAAAGATATTGCGCCAGGTCAAGGGACCCTCAGGCGATAGCTGTGGACGCTCTAGTGACACCGTGGGTGTACCAGTCGGTTTATGTGTTCCCTCCTCTTCCTCTCATACCAAAGGTGCTGAGGATAATAAGAAAGAGAGGAGTAAGAACTATACTCATCGTTCCGGATTGGCCAAGAAGGACTTGGTACCCGGAACTACAAGAAATTATCGCAGAGGACCCTTGGCCTCTGCCTCTCAGACAGGACCTGCTACAGCAGGGGCCCTGTCTGTTCCAAGACTTACCGCGGCTGCGTTTGACAGCATGGCGGTTGAACGCCGGATCCTGATGGAAAAGGGCATTCCGGTTGAAGTCATTCCTACGCTGATAAAAGCTAGGAAAGATGTGACAGCAAAGCATTATCACCGCATATGGCGAAAATATGTTGCTTGGTGTGAGGCTATGAAGGCCCCCACAGAAGAATTTCAGCTGGGTCGATTTCTGCACTTCCTACAGTCAGGAGTGACTATGGGCCTAAAATTGGGATCCATTAAAGTCCAGATTTCGGCCCTGTCTATTTTCTTTCAAAAAGAACTGGCTTCACTGCCTGAAGTTCAGACGTTTGTTAAGGGAGTGCTGCATATTCAGCCCCCTTTTGTGCCCCCAGTGGCACCTTGGGATCTCAACGTTGTGTTGGATTTCCTAAAATCACATTGGTTTGAGCCACTTCAGACCGTGGAATTAAAATATCTCACGTGGAAAGTGGTCATGCTTTTGGCCTTGGCTTCGGCTAGGCGGGTGTCAGAATTGGCGGCTTTGTCCTGTAAAAGCCCCTATCTGATCTTCCATATGGACAGAGCAGAATTGAGGACGCGTCCCCAATTCCTCCCTAAGGTGGTATCAGCGTTTCATTTGAACCAACCTATTGTGGTGCCTGCGGCTACTCGGGACTTGGAGGCCTCCAAGTTGCTGGACGTAGTCCGGGCCCTGAAAATCTATGTTTCCAGGACGGCTAGAGTCAGAAAGACTGACTCGCTGTTTATCCTGCATGCACCCAACAAGCTGGGTGCTCCTGCTTCTAAGCAGACTATTGCTCGCTGGATCTGCTCCACGATTCAACTTGCACATTCTGCGGCTGGACTGCCGCATCCTAAATCAGTAAAAGCCCATTCCACGAGGAAGGTGGGCTCTTCTTGGGCGGCTGCCCGAGGGGTCTCGGCTTTACAACTTTGCCGAGCTGCTACCTGGTCGGGATCAAACACGTTTGCAAAATTCTACAAGTTTGATACCCTGGCTGAGGAGGACCTTGAGTTTGCTCATTCGGTGCTGCAGAGTCATCCGCACTCTCCCGCCCGTTTGGGAGCTTTGGTATAATCCCCATGGTCTTTACGGAGTTCCCAGCATCCACTAGGACGTCAGAGAAAATAAGAATTTACTCACCGGTAATTCTATTTCTCGTAGTCCGTAGTGGATGCTGGGCGCCCATCCCAAGTGCGGATTGTCTGCAATACTTGTATATAGTTATTGCCTAACTAAAGGGTTATTGTTATGAGCCATCTGTTAGTGAGGCTCAGTTGTTATTCATACTGTTAACTGGGTATAGTATCATGAGTTGTACGGTGTGATTGGTGTGGCTGGTATGAGTCTTACCCGGGATTCCAAATCCTTTCGTTATTGTGTCAGCTCTTCCGGGCACAGTTTCCCTAACTGAGGTCTGGAGGAGGGGCATAGAGGGAGGAGCCAGTGCACACCAGTAGTCCTAATTCTTTCTTAGAGTGCCCAGTCTCCTGCGGAGCCCGTCTATTCCCCATGGTCCTTACAGAGTTCCCAGCATCCACTACGGACTACGAGAAATAGAATTACCGGTGAGTAAATTCTTATTTTTTTTTTTTCTGTAACGCTTTTCTCCAGCAGGACTGAAAGTCACTTTACAAGCTTCACAGACATAGCACAGAGGTTTAATATTTCAGTACGAAAAAAATCTAAAAAAATATCCACTATGATGAGTGTAATGCAGGGATGGTGCAGCTATTTTGATTAATAAGTTCCACAGGTTACAGAACCCACCCACGAAAGGTACCAGGCAAAGCAGCCATTTTGGGTGCACTACATAGGTTTCCCTGGGTGGATAGGACACTACAATGTAGCATAACATTAATTAGCATACTACTATGGGGTATAGTATTAACTAGGGCACAGTAGCGGATCTTGCCACGGGCAAGTAGGACTTTTGTCCGGAGCGACACCTTCCGGAGGGCGCCGGCGCCATCCGGAGGGTGCCGCACCATGGCAAGATCCGCTACTGCTGGGCCCCCCGCTGCCCACTGTGTCCCGCTGCCGCTGCCCACTGTGTCCCGCTGTGAAGGGAACTAGACGCGTAGCGTCTAGTTTCCCTTCGTGGAGAGGACCTTTACTGTGCGGTGCGCGATGACGTCATCGCGCACCGCACAGCATTTCAGCGGCGCTACTACTGTACAGGGGGCGTGACCGACCACGCCCCCTGTATGAAGCCACACCCCTATTTCCCGCACGGGGGCGCAAAAAGGCCTAGAACCGGCCCTGCTAGGGCACTACCATGGAGCATAACATTAACTAGGGCACTGCTATGGGTTATAACATTAACTAGAGTGTTACTATGGGGCATAACATTGAAGCACTACTTTGGGTTATAGCATTAACTAGGGTATTACTATGGTATCTGGTCTTTAGGTTGACAACACTTAGGTCGACACTGTTTAGGTCGACCACTATGGGTGCACATGCATTAGGTCGACATGGTCATTAGGTCGACATGGTTACTAGATTGACATGGCAAAAGTCGACACATGAAAAGGTCGACATGAGTTTTTCATTATTATTATTATTATTATTATTATTATTATTTTTATTTTATTTTATTTTTTATACTTTTTCATACTTTACGATCCACATGGACTACGATTGGGAATAGTAACCTGTTCCGAGCACAGCAGTAGCGGAGAACCTTGCCCTAATTTTGTTCCCGGCCACTTTACAAAGAAAACGACACCCCCAAAAAAAAAAGATTTATGTTGACATTTTTCCACGTCGACATAATGACAGTGTCGACCTAGTCACTGTCGACCATTGGCGGTTGACCTAATGACTGTCGACCCAATGATCCACACCCATTGCTATGGGACATAACATTAACTAGGTCACTACTATGGGGGATAATATGAACAACCACTACAGAAAGAGGTGCCACCTAGAATCATTGGGGCTGGGGCCCCTTCAAAATGTTGCAATAGGGACCATAATGTAATATACTGTATACGCCTTTGATAGTTAGGCATTAATACAACATTGGTTCATTGGTAACTGGCACTACGCCAGAACTTCTAACTCTCTTGGTTTGGAAAATACTTTAGCTGTTGTGCTGTAGAGTGAGACTGATGTAAATCCACCATCTCAGAGAAGCTGTCTGCCCATAGGCAAACGCAGGGGGGGGAGGGGGGTTTCCCGGTTGCATGGAAACCCCTCTCCTCTTGGCAAGTGGGTCAAATTTTGACAATTGCAGTGGTATATAATACAATTACTAGAGATGCCGTCACATCATGCAGTTTAAGCTGCTGCACATGTCCTGGGGTAGAAGCTTCTTCTGCTTCTGAGGCCTTAATCAGTGCACTGGACCAGAGAGTATCTAGCAGGAAGAAGAGACAGGAGCCTTACCATGAGGTGGGAGAATGTGTGCTTAGAAAGTGCAGTAATGGTTCTATTATGTTTGTGTATTTATTTATTATGGTATGTTTAACCTTTTCCTGACCACTTACATTATCTTATTTATTTTAAATATGTGTGATACAGCCTATACTATAGACCATCTATAGTGTTAAATATTAAGTGTATTCCATGTTCCGCAGAGTGGGAGATAGTGGATTGTATTTGGAAACCCCTCTATAGAAATCCTGCGTTTGCCACTGCTGCCCTGTATACAGCATTTCTTTGGCACCTTGGAGCCAAGACACTTAAGCTCAGAACACTTGTGTTGGCAGTTGCTGTGACCGAAGGAGGAGCAGAGATGACCCCATCAATGGCAGCTGAACTCACTGGCTCCAGCAGTTGATCTGAGATAATATTCCACTGGGTATTAGTCATAATGTTGAAATTTATAATATTGAGATACATAATGTCGGCACCACAATGTTGACAGTTATGATGTTCACAGTGACAACATGTGACATGTCTATTGGCAGAACCGATGGTGTTGATAGGTGTCAGCGGTGTGTGATGAAGGCCAGTCCTACGATGAATAGCTTAGCCAGGGATTGGTTTATTAACCAGGTAGAATGTAGGAAGCTAGTCAACACAAGGTTAATGCAGCAGGAATACAGGATCATACAGTATAGCAGGTCCAGCCAGGAGAGGGTTAATGCAGGTGGTGTGTGGTAACTGGAGCACACAGCTGTACGTACACTAAGTGGTTGCAGTGAAATGTGTATTACACCTAGCGCTGGTGGCAGTGCATACATAGACCAGGAGCCACGTTCTAGTCCTATTTTGGCCAGAGAGGAAGATGTGAGGTAAAGTGGCGCATGCGCAGTAGGGCATTTGGGCCGGAGATGAAGCACATCACGTCAGTGCACTGCCGCCACTAGGGGGACCCTCTAGCAGCGCTGGAAATGAGGAAACATTGCAGTGCTTGATAATGTCAACATGTAATATGTCAACATTCTGCATGGACCGGCAGCGGAGGGTTAGGGTTAGTGTCACGCTTGTATTTGTTTGTGAACCCGGGTCTGGATAGTTGTCAGTGTAGGTGTCTGAAGAATATGTGAAACTGGCTGACTTGAGGATACCACCCGACATGTAATGCAAAATAGAGTCAGTAAGCCTCCCCGACCGGGAATCGAACCCAGGCCTTGCCAGAGAGTGATAGATCCTGCCACTGGACCATCAGTGACTTTGGTGTTGGTAGATAAATGGTTTCTGTAGAGAGAGTGAGTGTAAAAGCAGATTGACCAGGCTGGATACTGGGTATTCTCACTCTTCTGTGAGTCAGCTGATGGAATAAATTCCCAGGGCTTAGCCAAGATTGGCTGAGCAGCATCAGCGGGTGCAGGACAGCTCAGGCTGACTAACTATTGGCTAGACTGGTCAGGCGATTGGGAATGCAGAACTCTGGATCTGACATGCAGTGAACTGCGGCCTAATAGGCCGAGAAATACTGAGACCTTTACTGAAGTCCCACAATATTGTTCAGGAGGTCTGGTGGTAGACGAATACCATCGGCTGGGTTCATGTGGCCTGTACAAACTGTCACGCTTATATTTGTTTGTGAAACCGGGTCTGGATATTTGTCAGTGTATGTGTCTGAAGAATATGTGAAACTGGCTGGCTTGAGGATACCACCTGGCATGTAATGCGAAATAGAGTCTAATTCTCCCCGATCGGGAATCAAACCCAGGCCTTGGCAGAGAGTGCCACTGGACCATCAGGGACTTTGGTGTTGGTAATTGAAAGGTTTCTGTAGAGAGAGTGAGTGTAACAGCAGATTGACCAGGCTGGATACTGGGTAGTTACTGTGAATGGTATGTGACACTCTCTAGTAGATGCAGTAATCTGGAAATGCTGGAGTGACCAAACTGGACAGCGGATTTGTACTGTAATCCAGGAACTGGAAGCACTCAGATGGATAAGCACCGGAAAACCAAACACCGGAATGGATGGTAGCAGGAATGAGTGAGACTAGGTGATAGTCTGTGCAACCTGAGGAATGACCGGCTCTGATGGTAAGCAGGTCTGGAGGTCAGTATAGCTGTTATTGGCAAAACTGCAGCAGCAGGATACACAGGGAATAAACAGCAGGAGCACTGTTAGCTTTACCTATTAATGACTAGGCTAGACATTGTACAGGCGTCTTCTGTGAGTCAGCTGATGGAATAAATACCCAGAGCTTAGCCAAGATTGGCTGAGCAGCATCAGGTGGTGCAGGACTGCTCAGGCTGACTAACGGTTGGCTAGACTGGTCAGATGATTGGGACAGCAGAACTCTGGATCTGGCTTGCAGTGAACTGCAGCCTAGTAGGCCGAGAAATACTGAGATCTTTATACAGTAGTTATCATGGGCACCGGACTTTGACAGTTTGCCACCGGATCGGGCATTAGCGCGGCAGGAGTGGTAAATGACCCAGCGACGTGGGAGGACAGACCAAATAGTGACAGGCAATAAGGGGAGGTTAAGGCTGCAAAAGAGGAGGTGAAGGTTAAGTATGGAGGGGAGGGTTAGAGGTTGTAGAAACTCACCAACAAAGTCATGCAGGATCTACTGGAAGTCATCGGGACATCACCACGGAACCCAGAAGACACGGCTGTAGCCACATGACCCACTGTATCACATTATGGCCTCCATACATCAGCAATAAATTGCAATGTCCTGATCCCAAGATGGCCTGGTGGGATATCAGGAATATTAAATATGTTCAAAATCCAGATTCCCCCGATGATCCTGATCGAAAATGGTCGGGATTGGCAACTCGGGTATTGTTAGCATCACATGTTTAATTTTCTAGACTCCTGGATGGATTAACGATCATCACTTACCTCTGATTCGCAGATCCGGTCAGCGGATCAGCTGTGCCAGCAGGTCAGGCAATCAAGGCCACTTATGTATGGGACCATTAGTCACCACTAGACCACCAGGGACTTTTTGGCAACATTCTAATCATGTTGACATTTCATCAGCATCGACATGACAAATGATGACCTGGTCAGCATCAACCAGCCAAGCATGTAGACTGTTGTATGTCGATATTATGAATTTTATGAATGTTGAAATCATGAATGTCAATAAAATATCCAACACCTGATCATTGATACAATGCTGCCCTTGGTGTTTGGGAACAGGATAGTTTGCTGCGCTAATTATAGGATGAAGCAGCTCGGTAATGGGGTTGAAAACACGTGCAAGTCCTACGGCTGAGACCAAGTACTATTGGTTAGTATCGTGTGATGCAAAAAGTTACAAAAGGACAAATAAGCAATAAATAAAATTGAAAAAAAAAAATGAATAAAATTAAGATGGAAGGAAACAGATAGGTAAAAAAGCATATACAATGATAAAGTTATATATATATATATATATATATATACAGTATATATATATTTATAAATGCAAAAAGTGCTCACTCAGTAACTCACTCACTGACTCATCACTAATTCTCTCACTTCCCGATAAGTTTTGAAGCTGAAATTTAACATAGTTATTCTTCAGGTGGGAAATAGGAAAACAACGTAATCAGAATTTTAATAAATCTCCCCTAAAGGGATGAAAAGGGGGTTGACGTAATGACGTCATTACCAATGCGTGGCTTGCGTTGCATGAACGATAACGCCCAAACGGACATTCAGATACAAATTTGGATTGCTAAATAAATAAACTATAAACTATAATAAACCATAAAAATGTTACTGTCACTTTTTGCCGTCTCTGCTATGGGTGCTACTCGGGTAATGCCAACAACTATGTAACCAAACCCCCACCCCCCACCCTGAACTTCACATTCCAAGCCAGAATCCGCGTCCGGCTCGGGATTAACCGTCAGACTCGGAAACCAGAAGGAGGCAAAACATCAATATCCCGCTGTCAGATTCTCGTGGGTTTTGGATTCCATATAAACAGCCACACGTCACCATTTTCACTCCGGCCATGGAGAGGAGAAGCATTACTAGCTATTGGCCAGGATGGTACTAGCCCGGGGCGCCAGTCAAGGGGGGCGGTACCACCCGTGGCCAGGAACGGATTAATGCTCAGCACTACTCACCATCCGCCACCCGCATTGCCCGCCTATGTATGCGTCATTGCAGCATTGCCCACTGTAAGGTATAAAGGTAGCTCTGTGCCTGGCTCCTTCTTTGCCGGACACACTTCTACTAATATACTTTGATTACAATGGGCAGCGCTGCAGCTGTCACTCCTCCGTATGCTCCGCACCATCTCCTAACGTTTCTTCAGGGACTTCCGCCATGCGCAGGAGGGAGTTCCCATAGGAGCACAGGAGCTAGGATCAGAGTCTCCATTTGAGCCACATTGATATGGGGGCACGGGGAATGTGAGCTGGGTCCTCTCTCTCTCTCTCTCTCTCTCTCTCAGGGGGCTGCAGTCCAGACCAGTTTTACTTTCTCCCTGTCACCCTCCTGCTCTCTTCCTCTGTTCTTCCAATGGCCAGATAATTTAGAAAGTAATAGAGGCAATAAGAAGTTCCCCATATGTGCCACGTTCTCTCTCCACATCTGTGCCTCTTCTACACACCATTATCTATTCTCTTGCCCCCTTTCATTATCAGTGCTTCTTCCCCTACTGCTTTATCTGTGCCTCTTCCACCTCCACCCCTCCATTATCTATACTTGTACCCACCTCCATTTATATGTGCATCTGCCACCCCTACATTATATGTGACTCTGTCCCTCCTACATTTATCTGTGCCTCTGCCTCCTCAGTTATCTGTGCCTCTGCCCCGCTCATCTTATGTTCCCCCTCTCCATCTATGCCAGTCTACACCTCACCATATCTGTGTCTCTACCCCTCATCTTACCAGTGCATCAAACCTTCCCCCATCCCCCCATTGGGGACAGGCTACTGCTGATCGGGGACAGGCTGCTGATGCTGATCATGAACATGGCGTCCTGGAGAATGATTTGTTCTTAGTTCAGTGCCACTGAGAAGGTTTGGTCCCTCTGAGTGCAATGCCACTACATATAATATACACACTAGTATAATGGCTGGACCTATTCATGTCTCTGCCTTCATCACAAATTTCCAATACTTACATAATTTCCGCCATTCCAGACGTGATTAAGGGGACTACTGTGTCGTGTAATGTGAGTAAGGGGCACTTCAATGCTGTGTAATGTGAATAGCAGGGACTACTGTGTGAATAATGCAGAACAGTGGAAACTACTTTGTGGTGTAATATGAATAAGGTTGCACTACTGTGTTGCGTAATTTGAATTGGTACTAATGTGTGGACACGCCCTATCCCCATGAGGCCACACTACTTTATTTTTGGCACCGCACCGTACTTATTTAGAATATAGGGGGGGAAAGTTGCCAGTCCCTTACTTTGCCAGGGGCGCTCAGACCCCTAGATACACCCCTGATGGAGAGTGAAAATAAATGTACACTGGCTCTGTCTTGTATGCTGTAAAAATTCTGGGGTGCAATGAAATAAATGTACACTGGCCCTGTCTTGTATGCTGTAAAAATTCTGGGGTGCAGTTAAAATAAATGTACACTGGCCCTGTCTTGTATGCTGTGAAAATTCTGGGGTGCAGTGAAAATAAATGTACACAGGCCCTGTCTTGTATGCTGTAAAAATTCAGGGATGCAGTGAAAATAAATGTACACTGGCCCTGTCTTGTATGCTGTAAAAATTCAGGGGTGTGGTGAAAATAAATGTACACTGGCCCTGTCTTGTATGCTGTAAAAATTCAGGGGTGCAGTGAAAATAAATGTACACTGGCCCTGTCTTGTATGCTGTAAAAATACAGGGGTGCTGTTATTAAAATAAAAGTACACTGGTCCTGTATGCTGTAAAAATACAGGGGTGCTGTTATTAAAATAAAAGTACACTGGTCCTGTATGCTGTAAAAATACAGGGGTGCTGCTGTTAAAATAAAAGTACACTGGTCCTGTATGCTGTAAAAATACATGGGTGCTGCTGGTAAAATAAAAGTACACTGGTCCTGTATGCTGTAAAAATACAAGGGTGCTGCTGTTAAAATAAAAGTACACTGGTCCTATATGCTGTAAAATTACAGGGGTGCTGTTGTTAAAAATAGGATTTTAATTACCTACCGGTAAATCCTTTTCTCGTAGTCCGTAGAGGATGCTGGGGTCCATAATAGTACCATGGGGTATAGACGGGTCCACTAGGAACCACTGGCACTTTAAGAGTTTGAGAGTGTGGTTTGGCTCCTCCCTCTATGCCCCTCCTACCAGACTCAGTCTACAAACTGTGCCCGAGGAGACGGACAACTTCGAGAGAAGGATTTTACACAGTTAGTGGCGAGATTCACACCAAGCTAACTAGCTTGAAAACTCAGCAACAGCTGAACAACACTACTGATCCAAGTAATGACAGTACTTAACTAAGAAAAAAGCAGTACTGACCAAGTAATTACTGCAGAATAATGAAGCGCTGGGCAGGCACCCAGCATCCTCTACGGACTACGAGAAAAGGATTTACCGGTGGGTAATTAAAATCCTATTTTCTCTTACGTCCTAGAGGATGCTGGGGTCCATAATAGTACCATGGGGGTGTACCAAAGCTCCCAGAACGGGAGGGAGAGCGCGGAGGCACCTGCAGGACTGATTGACCAAATTTTAGGTCCTCAGAGGCCAAAGTAATGAACCTGTAGATCTTAGCAAACGTGTTCGACCCAGACCAAGCAGCCGCTCGGCAAAGCTGTAAAGCCGAGACACCCCGGGCAGCTGGCCAGGAAGAACCCACTTTACGAGTAGAGTGGGCCTTAACAGATCTTGGACACGGCAATCCTGCCATAGAATATGCATGCTGGATAGTGGACCAGCGTCAATTTTCTTGGGATCATACAGGACAAACAGAGAGTACGATTTTCTGTGATGAGCAGTCCTCTTCACATAGATTTTCAGAGCCCTTACAACATTCAAGGACTTTGACGGAATTGAGGAGTCAGTAGCAACTGGCACCACAATACGTTGGTTGATATGAGAAACCTTTGGAAGGAACTGCTGACGTGTCCGGAACTCAGCTCTATCTTCATGGAAGATCAAGTAGGGACTTTTGCAAGACAAAGCCCCCAACACCGACACACGTCTAGCAGAAGCAAGGCCAGCAAAGTGACAGCCTTCCATGTGAGAAACTTGACCTCAACTTCCTGTAGAGGCTCAAACCAATCCGACTGGAGGAACTGCAACAACACGTTAAGCTCACAGGGCACTGTGTTAGGCGCCGGGGTCCGCTCGTCGGTGCGGCCCGGCGCCTAGCAACCAGGGACGCCGTGCGCGTACAGCCGCCGGCTCCCTGGCAACGCTAGACGCCGGGCGCACGGAGCCGCTCTGACCCTAGCAACGGGGACGCCACGTTCGGGCCGCGTTCCCCGTTGCTGGGTCTGTTCTAATTGTATCATGGTGTGCTGGCCGTGCAGCATGCAAGCTGCACGGCATTAATTGTGATGACCCAGTCTGGCTCCTGATTGGGGAGCTCACACTTATAAGCACCCTTTGGACTTCTCACAGACGCCGGTGATAGCTTCCTGTTTGCCTTTGTCAGTTGCAGAGAGTTTCCAGTCCTGCTCAATCCGGTTGTTCCTGTCCTCAGTGGTCCTGTACTCGGATATTTGTCATCTATTCCTGGAGTCTGACCGAGCACCTTTAACATCCTGTGGTGTTCGTGAGTCGCGGCGCAGCCGTGTGTTGCGGCTTGTCCGCTTACTGTTTATTATTTTGTATATTTGTGTTCTGGAGCTTTTGCGGAGGATTCCGCTCCCACAGATCCACTCTGGTATCCAGCGGTGCTGGATAGGAGTAACGGATCAGTGGATCTTTGGTTGTCCTTTTCCCTGGCGGCTAGTCCGCACATACCTTGGTTTAAGTTAGTTAGCTTGTAACCCCTGGCCTGGTTGCTTAGTCAGAGGGCCCCTTGTTATCACCCTGTCTCGGATTTCCCTTTGTCTCCCATTAAGACCTGAGGGGGCATCGGGGTTGGGCAGACATAATCCGCCCTTCGAACGCGGCTGCCATGGGCTCAAGCAACCATAGTCTCGCAGGGGATTTCTGATAACACGGGCGAGACAACGGAGTTAGGGCGCCAGGGGTTACTAGGCTCTCCTGCTCCCACAACCAGCAAATCTTCCCAGTACTCAGACCTCTGCCATTAGATCTCCTCTGGTCTGGAGTACGGGAATCATAACATTATCACCGGCCAGAAAAAAAAAAAGAAAATTAAAAGGAGTTAATTTTTTTCACTTATTCAGTTGGGAGATTTTGTCGGCCTCATGAATCCCACCGGTGTTGGGCCAAATCCTGGCCAACTTCTAGTTAGTCAGATTCAAGAACTTACTCAGATGGTTCAGGATCTGTCCCTCCGGGTGAGGTCACAGGAAGATCTGTTACGGACTTCCCCGAGGGTCATCCCTGAACCAAAAATGCATCTGCCTGACCGTTTTTCTGGGGATAGAAAACAGTTTTTTAATTTTAAAGAGTCTTGTAAACTTTATTTTCGTTTAAGACCAGTCTCCTCAGGTACGGAGGCTCAGCGGGTTGGAATTATTATTTCTCTGCTTCAGGGGGATCCTCAGACCTGGGCTTTTGGTTTAAAGACAGACGATCCGGCCTTATTGTCTGTAGACGCCTTTTTAAAATCTTTAGGGCTATTGTATGACGACCCTGATAGAGAGGCGTCCGCTGAGAGTCAGTTGCGTGCTCTCAGACAGGGTAGGAATCCCGCAGAGATTTATTGTACGGAGTTTCGCCGTTGGTCGAACGACTGTGGATGGAATGACCCAGCCTTACGCAGTCAGTTTCGCCTCGGCTTATCTGAATCTATAAAAGACAGTCTCCTTCAGTATCCCGCTCCTGAGACTCTCGATAAACTCATGGAGCTCTCTATTAAGATAGATCGTCGGCTCAGAGAGCGGAGGGCTGAAAAAGGAGCATCTGTCGGATCTACTCCTTGTGTTTTTTCCATTCCTGTGGACATGGAGGAGCCTATGCAGATAGGTCTCTCCAAATTGTCTCCTGAAGAAAGAACCAGGAGGCAAAATTCTGGTCTTTGTTTATACTGTGGAGGTAAGGGACATTTTGCCCGTAGTTGTCCGAACAAGTCGGGAAACTACCCGACCAAGTGAGTTGTGAGGGGGTTCACTTTGGTCTGCAGCTTATCTCCTCAAATAATTCACTGTTAGTTCCTGCTAAAGTTTCCTTTGGCAGCCTCTGTTCCTCGGTCTCTGCTTTTGTGGACAGTGGAGCTGCAGGGAACTTTATGGATTTAACATGGGCCAAGGCCTTAGGTATTCCTCAGTTAACCTTGGGTAGGTGTGTCACCATGCATGGTTTAGATGGGAGTCCCTTGTCCAATGGGGTTATTTCTCTCTGTACACCTCCTGTTTTACTTTCGGTAGGAGCTCTGCATTCTGAAAAGATTAAGTTTTTTCTTACCCATTGTCCAGCAGTTCCTGTGGTTCTGGGTCACCCTTGGCTGGCCTTTCATAATCCCATCATTGATTGGCAGTCGGGGGAGATCTTACAATGGGGTACCATCTGTAATAAAGAATGTATTACGCTTCCTATCCGAGTAGCTGCCGCCGTTCCCGCACCCATTCCTGTGGAATACCAGGATTTTGTTGATGTATTTTCCAAGGGCAATGCGGATATTCTGCCTCCCCATAGGCCTTATGATTGTGCCATTGAGCTAATTCCTGGTGCCACGTTGCCTAAAGGAAGGTTATATGCGTTGTCTGGTCCTGAAACTGTGGCCATGAATGAGTATGTGAAAGAAAGCCTTGGGAAAGGATTTATCAGGCCATCCAAATCCCCTTTAAGTGCAGGTTTCTTCTTCGTAGAGAAGAAGGATGGTTCTCTCAGACCCTGCATTGATTTTAGAGCTTTGAATAAAATCTCAGTAAAGAATACTTACCCTCTGCCGCTGATCTCTGTCCTCTTTGATCAGCTACGTTCGGCTGTGATTTTTTCTAAGATTGACCTGAGAGGAGCATATAACCTCATCAGAATCAAGTCAGGGGATGAGTGGAAAACGGCATTCAGTACTCAGTCAGGCCACTATGAGTATCTGGTCATGCCATTTGGCCTGTCTAACGCTCCGGCAGTCTTCCAGGATCTCATTAACGATGTGCTCCGTGAATTTCTTGGAAGGTTCGTTGTAGTCTACTTAGACGATATTTTGATATATTCTGATTCTGTAGAACAACATGTTACCCAGGTGCGTCAAGTTCTAAAAAAATTACGTGAAAATCACCTGTATGCCAAGCTGGAGAAGTGTGAATTTCATGTTACGGAGGTATCCTTTTTAGGGTACATTATTTCCCCTCGGGGATTCTGTATGGAACCAAAGAAGCTCCAAGCCATCCTTAGTTGGGCGCAACCCACCAACTTAAAAGCAATTCAGCGCTTTTTAGGGTTTGCGAACTACTATAGAAGATTTATTCACTCTTTCTCTGACCTAGTTGCTCCCATTGTGGCACTAACTAAGAAGGGAGCAGATCCTACCAATTGGTCACGTGAAGCTGAGTTATCTTTTCAGGCCTTGAAACAAGCCTTTGTCTCAGCCCCTGTCCTCAGACATCCCAACCCAGAATTGCCTTTCATTGTTGAGGTTGATGCCTCGGAGGTTGGAGTGGGGGCTATCCTATCTCAGAAGGATCCGGATTCCCTTGAATTACATCCTTGTGCCTTTATGTCCAGGAAATTCTCATCTGCAGAATCCAACTACGATGTTGGTAACCGGGAATTGCTGGCTATTAAATGGGCTTTCGAGGAGTGGAGACATTGGCTTGAAGGAGCGACTCATACTATTTCAGTTTTGACTGATCACAAAAATCTTCAGTACATTGAATCAGCTAAGCGACTGAATGCCCGGCAGGCTCGTTGGGCTTTATTTTTTACTCGTTTCAAATTCATTATCACCTTCAGGCCAGGTTCCAAGAATACTAAGGCAGATGCCCTGTCACGCAGTTTTCTTCCAGTTCAAGACAACAGTCCTGTTACTCCCATACTGCCGTCTTCAACCATTCGGGCAGGCCTCACACAGGATGTATTTACCCAGTTAAAGCTGCTTCAACATCAAGCTCCTGGAAATACTCCTGCTGGTCGTCTTTTTGTCCCTGAGTTTTTGAGAGCAACTGTTTTGACGGAGTTTCATGATAGCAAAGTTGCCGGGCATCCGGGAATCGCTAAGACTTTGGAATTAGTCTCCCGCTCAGTATGGTGGCCTGGTCTTTCCAAAGACATTAAAGAGTTTGTTTTTTCGTGTCAGGTCTGTGCACAGCATAAAGTTCCCCGTTCTTTACCCATCGGTCAACTTATGCCCTTGAATGTTCCTCTTAGGCCATGGTCGCATATCTCCATGGATTTTGTGGTGGACCTCCCTCTGTCAGCCGGATGCCGAGTCATATGGGTGGTAGTGGACCGTTTTAGCAAAATGGCCCATTTCATTGCTCTTCCCCGATTGCCATCTGCCCAGGGATTGGCAGTCTTGTTCCTCCGCCATGTTTTCAGACTCCATGGCTTACCCACTGATATTGTTTCTGATCGGGGTCCACAATTCATTGCACAATTTTGGAAGTCTTTTTGTGCTTCATTAAAGATGAAGTTATCTTTAACGTCCGGCTATCATCCCCAATCCAATGGGCAGACTGAGCGAGTTAATCAATCTCTAAAACAATATTTGCGTTTGTACTCGGCCAAACTCCAAAATGACTGGTCGGAGTTTCTTCCATTGGCGGAGTTTGCTTATAATAATGCCTGTCATTCTTCCACCAATGTGTCTCCATTTTTTGCAGTTTTTGGTTTTCACCCCAGAGCTAATTCATTTTTTCAACATTCCTCTGTCTCCTCACTGGCCCTGACCTCTCATCTTAAACTTATTTGGAGAAAAGTGCACCTGGCTCTCAGAAAAGCGGCATTCCGGGAAAAAAGATTTTCTGACAGGCTCCGGCGGCCGTGCACTTTTAAAGTAGGAGATAAGGTGTGGTTGTCGACTCGCAACATTAAACTTCGACAAACCTCAGCCAGATTGGGCCCCAAATTTATTGGACCATTTCACATTATCAAAAAAGTCAATCCAGTTGCTTTCCGGTTACGTTTACCAAAAACTTTACGGATCGGAAATACCTTCCATTGCTCATTGCTGAAACCATATGTTTCGTCCAGTAGATTTCCTCGTAAAATATCTCAGGGGAGATCACCTATAAATGTACAGGGTCAGCAGGAGTTCTTGGTGGAGAAGGTTCTCGATTCCAAGTTGTCCCGGGGTCGGCTTTATTTTTTGGTACATTGGAGAGGTTATGGGCCAGAGGAAAGGTCTTGGGTCCTGGATGAGGATCTCCATGCCCCGAGGCTCAAAAGGGCATTTTTTCGAGAATTTCCTCAGAAACCTGGCTTTAGGGGTTCCTTGACCCCTTCTCAAGGGGGGGGGTACTGTTAGGCGCCGGGGTCCGCTCGTCGGTGCGGCCCGGCGCCTAGCAACCAGGGACGCCGTGCGCGTACAGCCGCCGGCTCCCTGGCAACGCTAGACGCCGGGCGAACGGAGCCGCTCTGACCCTAGCAACGGGGACGCCACGTTCGGGCCGCGTTCCCCGTTGCTGGGTCTGTTCTAATTGTATCATGGTGTGCTGGCCGTGCAGCATGCAAGCTGCACGGCATTAATTGTGATGACCCAGTCTGGCTCCTGATTGGGGAGCTCACACTTATAAGCACCCTTTGGACTTCTCACAGACGCCGGTGATAGCTTCCTGTTTGCCTTTGTCAGTTGCAGAGAGTTTCCAGTCCTGCTCAATCCGGTTGTTCCTGTCCTCAGTGGTCCTGTACTCGGATATTTGTCATCTATTCCTGGAGTCTGACCGAGCACCTTTAACATCCTGAGGTGTTCGTGAGTCGCGGCGCAGCCGTGTGTTGCGGCTTGTCCGCTTACTGTTTATTATTTTGTATATTTGTGTTCTGGAGCTTTTGCGGAGGATTCCGCTCCCACAGATCCACTCTGGTATCCAGCGGTGCTGGATAGGAGTAACGGATCAGTGGATCTTTGGTTGTCCTTTTCCCTGGCGGCTAGTCCGCACATACCTTGGTTTAAGTTAGTTAGCTTGTAACCCCTGGCCTGGTTGCTTAGTCAGAGGGCCCCTTGTTATCACCCTGTCTCGGATTTCCCTTTGTCTCCCATTAAGACCTGAGGGGGCATCGGGGTTGGGCAGACATAATCCGCCCTTCGAACGTGGCTGCCATGGGCTCAAGCAACCATAGTCTCGCAGGGGATTTCTGATAACACGGGCGAGACAACGGAGTTAGGGCGCCAGGGGTTACTAGGCTCTCCTGCTCCCACAACCAGCAAATCTTCCCAGTACTCAGACCTCTGCCATTAGATCTCCTCTGGTCTGGAGTACGGGAATCATAACACACTGTAGGCGGCACAAAGGGAGGCTGGATGTGCAGAACCCCTTTCAAAAAAGTCTAAACCTCAGGGAGGGCAGCCAATTGTTTCTGGAAGTAAATGGATAAGGCCGAAATCTGGACCTTTACGGATCCCAACCTCAGGCCCATATCCACATCTGCTTGCAGGAAGAGGAGAAACCGTCCCAGTTGATCTGCCACCGTAAGAAACTTCTTGGATTCACACCAAGATACATACTTTTTCCAAATGCGATGGTAATGTTTAGACGTTACTCCTTTCCTAGCCTGTATCAGGGTACGAATCACTTTGCTTGGAATGCCCTTCAAAGCTAATATCTGGCATTCAACCTCCATGCCGTCAAATGTAGCCGCGGTAAGTCTTGATAAGCAAATGGCCCCTGTTGTATCAGGTCCTCCCAAAGAGGAAGAGGCCTCGGATCTTCCAGCAGTAAATCCAGAAAATCCGTGTACCAAGCCGTTCTGGGCCAGTCCGGAGCAATGAAGATTGCCTGAACTGTTGTTCTCCTTATGAGCTTTAGAATCCTTGGGATGAGTGGAAGTGGAGGAAACACGTACACTGACTGGAACATCCACGGAGACACCAGAGCGTCCACCGCCACTGCTTGCCGGTCTCTCGACCTGGAACAATACCTCCAAAGCTTCTTGTTGAAGTGGGAGGCCATCATGTCTATTTGAGGAACCCCCCCACAGATTTGTCACCTCCGTGAACACCTCTGGATGGAGTCCCCACTCTCCTGGATGGAGATTGAGTCTGCTGAGGAAGTCCGCTTCCCAGGTGTCCACTCCCGGAATGAAGATTGCTGACAGCGCCAAAGCGTGTTTTTCTGCCCAGAGGATGACTCTTGTTACCTCTGACATTGCAGCTGTGCTCTTCGTTCTGCCCTGTCGGTTTATGTAGGCCAACGTTGTTACATTGTCCGACAGCACTTGAATGGTTCGATCTTGCAGAAGATGAGCCACTTGGAGAAGACCGTTGTAGATGGCTCTGAGTTCCAGAATTTTTATTGGAAGACTGGATTCCAGGCTTGACCGCCGTCCTTGGAAGGTTTCCCCTTGAGTGACTACGCCCCAACCCCCGGAGACTTGCATCCGTGGTTAGAAGGATCCAGTCCCGAATCCCGAACCTGCGGCACTCCAGAAGGTGAGGCATTTGCAGCCACCAGAGGAGTGAAATCCTTGCTTTCAGCGACAAATGTATCCTCTGGTGCATGTGTTGGTGAGATCCTGACCATTTGTCTAGGAAATCCAGTTGGAAGGACCGAGCATGAAATCTTCCATACTGTAGAGCCTCATAGGAGGCAACCATCTTCTCCAGAAGGCGAAAGCACTAATGAACCAATACCCGGGCTGGATTCAGGACATCCCGGACCATTGTTTGAATCACCAACGCTTTCTCCTCTGGTAGAAACACCCTCTGCACTTCCGTGTCAAGGATCATCCCCAGAAAAGACAATCTCCTTGTCGGCTCCAAATGTGACTTTGGAAGATTCAGGACCCAACCGTGTTTCCTGAGCAGACGAGTCGTTAGAGCAATGTACTGCAATAACGTCTCCCTGGACGATGCTTTTATCAGCAGATCGTCCAGATACAGAATTATGTTCACCCCCTATCTGCAGAGGAGAACCATCATTTTTGCCACCACCTTGGTGAACACCCTCGGTGCCGTGGAGAGGCCGAATGGCAGTGCCTGAAATTGATAGTGACTGTCTAACAGTGCAAATCTGAGATAAGCCTGGTGCGGCAGCCAAATCGGAATGTGGAGGTACGCATCCTTGATATCCAGGGATACCAGAAACTCTCCCTCCTCCAGACCGGAGATCACCGCTCTGAGAGTCTCCATTTTGAATTTGAACACCCTCAGATAAGGGTTCAACGATTTCAAGTTCAAAATCGGTCTGACCGAACCATTTGGTTTCGGTACCACGAAAAGGTTTGAATAATAACCCTTGTTTTGCATATGAGGTGGAACTGGGATAATAACCTGTGACTTTTCCAATTTGTGGATGGATCCCTGTAGGATAGTCCTGTCTGTCAGCAAAGCTGGCAAGCCTGATTTGAAGAATCAGTGAGGCGGGAGTTCTTGAAACTCCAGTCTGTACCCCTGGGACACAACATCCTGTACCCAGGTATCCAGGCCAGACGACACCCAGACATGGCTGAAACGTCTGAGCCTCGCACCCACCAGCCCGTCCTCCAGGCTGAGCGGTCCACCGTCATGCTGAGGATTTTGAGGAACCAGAAGCAGGTTTCTGTTCCTGGGAGCCTGCGGGTACAGGCTTTTTGGATTTTGCACGACCACCTCTAAAGAAGGTGGTAGGAGGCTTGGACTTTTTTGTCTTAGTGGTCCGAAAGGACTGCGATGCTGCTTAAGAAAATGGTTTCTTCGTAGAAGGCATAGCAGAGGGAAGAAAAGGTGACTTACCCGTGGTTGCCGTGGAAATCCACGCATCCAATGCTTCCCCAAATAGAGCCTGACCTGTGTAGGGTAGGTTCTCCACACTTCTCCTGGATTCCGCATCTGCAGATCATTGGTGTAGCCAGAGTCCCCTGCAAGCTGAGACCGACATGGAAGATATACGTGCAGTCAGCGTACCCAGGTCCTTCATGAATTCCACCATGAACCCGGTAGAATCCTGTATGTTACGTAAAAACAATTCAATGTCACTTCTATCCATTGTATCCAAATCCTCTAGTAATGTGCGTGACCACTTAACTATGGCTTTAGAAATCCACGCACAGGCAATAGTGGGCCTTAACGCCACTCCTGAAGCAGTGTATATGGATTTGAGCGTAGTGTCAATCTTACGATCAGCAGGTTCTTTTAACACGGTAGACCCAGGGACAGGTAAAACCACCTTTTTTGACAGTCTGGAAACAGATGCGTCAACTATGGGTGGGTTTTCCCATTTTTTTCTATCCTCCTCAGGGAAGGGAAAAGCAACCAGAACCCTTTTTGGGATCTGGAATTTTTTCTCCGGGTTCTCCCAGGATTTTTCAAACAGAGGGTTTAATTCTTTAGACGCAGGGAAGGTTAGCGAGGCTTTCTTATTGTCAGTGAAGTAAGCCTCCTGAACCTGCTCAGGTGGCGTGTCAGTAATGTTTAACACATCTCTAATGACCTCAATCATGAGCTGCACCCCCTTTGCAAGGGATGCTGTCCCCCTCAGCCCATCCCCATCACCGTCTGCTGTGTCAGAGTCGGTATCCGTGTCATCTTGCATAATCTGGGCAAGTGCACGTTTCTGTGGGAACATGCTAGGGGATTTTGATGGAACAGAGCCTGACCAAACTGCCATAGATTTCTATAACACCTTAGTTTCAGTCTCAGTATGAGCTACCCTAGTAGAGATCTGAGCTATCATCCCCTTAATAGAGGTCAACCACTCAGGCTCAGTAATAGGGATCTGAGACAAGACATTACATTCCTGTGTACATGGAATGGATTCCTCCTGAGAGGAATTGTCCTCTGCAGCATAGGACACAGAGTCCCTGGACATGGCAATGTGAGAATACAGACACCCACACACACACACACACACACACACACACACACACACACAGGAAAATGTCAGACACAGTTTTCCCCCAAGTATGCCACAGAGAAATACAGAGTTTGGAGCCAGCACACACACAGCGCTTCCCTAGGTAGATATAATATAACTACTAGAGATGAGCGGGTTCGGTTTCTCTGAATCCGAACCCGCCAGAACTTCATGTTTTTTTTCACGGGTCCGAGCGACTCGGATCTTCCCGCCTTGCTCGGTTAACCCGAGCGCGCCCGAACGTCATCATGACGCTGTCGGATTCTCGCGAGGCTCGGATTCTATCGCGAGACTCGGATTCTATATAAGGAGCCGCGCGTCGCCGCCATTTTCACACGTGCATTGAGATTGATAGGGAGAGGACGTGGCTGGCGTCCTCTCCGTTTAGAATTAGAATAGATTAGAGAGACACTTGATTTACTAATTTTGGGGAGCATTAGGAGTACTCAGTAGTGTACAGTGCAGAGTTTTGCTGATAGTGACCAGTGACCACCACTTTTATTTATAATCCGTTCTCTGCCTGAAAAAAGCGATACACAGCACACAGTGACTCAGTCACATACCATATCTGTGTGCACTGCTCAGGCTCAGGCCAGTGTGCTGCATCATCTATTATCTATCTATATATAATATTATATATATCTGTCTGACTGCTCAGCTCACACAGCTTATAATTGTGGGGGAGACTGGGGAGCACTACTGCAGTGCCAGTTATAGGTTATAGCAGGAGCCAGGAGTACATAATATATTATATAGTGAGTGACCACCAGACACACAGTGCAGTTTATTTAATATATCCGTTCTCTGCCTGAAAAAAGCGATACACACAGTGACTCAGTCAGTCACATACCATATCTGTGTGCACTGCTCAGGCTCAGGCCAGTGTGCTGCATCATCTATATATATTATATATCTGTCTGACTGCTCAGCTCACACAGCTTATAATTGTGGGGGAGACTGGGGAGCACTACTGCAGTGCCAGTTATAGGTTATAGCAGGAGCCAGGAGTACATAATATTATATTAAAATTAAACAGTGCACACTTTTGCTGCAGGAGTGCCACTGCCAGTGTGACTAGTGACCAGTGACCTGACCACCAGTATATAATATTAGTAGTATACTATCTCTTTATCAACCAGTCTATATTAGCAGCAGACACAGTACAGTGCGGTAGTTCACGGCTGTGGCTACCTCTGTGTCGGCACTCGGCAGCCCGTCCATAATTGTATATACCACCTAACCGTGGTTTTTTTTTCTTTCTTTATACATACATACTAGTTACGAGTATACTATCTCTTTATCAACCAGTCTATATATTAGCAGCAGACACAGTACAGTGCGGTAGTTCACGGCTGTGGCTACCTCTGTGTCGGCACTCGGCAGCCCGTCCATAATTGTATATACCACCTAACCGTGGTTTTTTTTTCTTTCTTTATACATACATACTAGTTACGAGTATACTATCTCTTTATCAACCAGTCTATATATTAGCAGCAGACACAGTACAGTGCGGTAGTTCACGGCTGTGGCTACCTCTGTGTCGGCACTCGGCAGCCCGTCCATAATTGTATATACCACCTAACCGTGTTTTTTTTTTCTTTCTTTATACATACATACTAGTTACGAGTATACTATCTCTTTATCAACCAGTCTATATATTAGCAGCAGACACAGTACAGTGCGGTAGTTCACGGCTGTGGCTACCTCTGTGTCGGCACTCGGCAGCCCGTCCATAATTGTATATACCACCTAACCGTGTTTTTTTTTTCTTTCTTTATACATACATACTAGTTACGAGTATACTATCTCTTTATCAACCAGTCTATATATTAGCAGCAGACACAGTACAGTGCGGTAGTTCACGGCTGTGGCTACCTCTGTGTCGGCACTCGGCAGCCCGTCCATAATTGTATATACCACCTAACCGTGGTTTTTTTTTCTTTCTTTATACATACATACTAGTTACGAGTATACTATCTCTTTATCAACCAGTCTATATATTAGCAGCAGACACAGTACAGTGCGGTAGTTCACGGCTGTGGCTACCTCTGTGTCGGCACTCGGCAGCCCGTCCATAATTGTATATACCACCTAACCGTGTTTTTTTTTTCTTTCTTTATACATACATACTAGTTACGAGTATACTATCTCTTTATCAACCAGTCTATATATTAGCAGCAGACACAGTACAGTGCGGTAGTTCACGGCTGTGGCTACCTCTGTGTCGGCACTCGGCAGCCCGTCCATAATTGTATATACCACCTAACCGTGGTTTTTTTTTCTTTCTTTATACATACATACTAGTTACGAGTATACTATCTCTTTATCAACCAGTCTATATATTAGCAGCAGACACAGTACAGTGCGGTAGTTCACGGCTGTGGCTACCTCTGTGTCGGCACTCGGCAGCCCGTCCATAATTGTATATACCACCTAACCGTGGTTTTTTTTTCTTTCTTTATACATACATACTAGTTACGAGTATACTATCTCTTTATCAACCAGTCTATATATTAGCAGCAGACACAGTACAGTGCGGTAGTTCACGGCTGTGGCTACCTCTGTGTCGGCACTCGGCAGCCCGTCCATAATTGTATACTAGTATCCAATCCATCCATCTCCATTGTTTACCTGAGGTGCCTTTTAGTTGTGCCTATTAAAATATGGAGAACAAAAATGTTGAGGTTCCAAAATTAGGGAAAGATCAAGATCCACTTCCACCTCGTGCTGAAGCTGCTGCCACTAGTCATGGCCGAGACGATGAAATGCCAGCAACGTCGTCTGCCAAGGCCGATGCCCAATGTCATAGTACAGAGCATGTCAAATCCAAAACACCAAATATCAGTAAAAAGCCTCTTTTTTTCTTTGCGTCATGTGCTGTTTGGGGAGGGTTTTTTGGAAGGGACATCCTGCGTGACACTGCAGTGCCACTCCTAGATGGGCCCGGTGTTTGTGTCGGCCACTAGGGTCGCTAATCTTACTCACACAGCTACCTCATTGCGCCTCTTTTTTTCTTTGCGTCATGTGCTGTTTGGGGAGGGTTTTTTGGAAGGGCCATCCTGCGTGACACTGCAGTGCCACTCCTAGATGGGCCCGGTGTTTGTGTCGGCCACTAGGGTCGCTAATCTTACTCACACAGCTACCTCATTGCGCCTCTTTTTTTCTTTGCGTCATGTGCTGTTTGGGGAGGGTTTTTTGGAAGGGACATCCTGCGTGACACTGCAGTGCCACTCCTAGATGGGCCCGGTGTTTGTGTCGGCCACTAGGGTCGCTAATCTTACTCACACAGCTACCTCATTGCGCCTCTTTTTTTCTTTGCGTCATGTGCTGTTTGGGGAGGGTTTTTTGGAAGGGCCATCCTGCGTGACACTGCAGTGCCACTCCTAGATGGGCCCGGTGTTTGTGTCGGCCACTAGGGTCGCTAATCTTACTCACACAGCTACCTCATTGCGCCTCTTTTTTTCTTTGCGTCATGTGCTGTTTGGGGAGGGTTTTTTGGAAGGGACATCCTGCGTGACACTGCAGTGCCACTCCTAGATGGGCCCGGTGTTTGTGTCGGCCACTAGGGTCGCTAATCTTACTCACACAGCTACCTCATTGCGCCTCTTTTTTTCTTTGCGTCATGTGCTGTTTGGGGAGGGTTTTTTGGAAGGGCCATCCTGCGTGACACTGCAGTGCCACTCCTAGATGGGCCCGGTGTTTGTGTCGGCCACTAGGGTCGCTAATCTTACTCACACAGCTACCTCATTGCGCCTCTTTTTTTCTTTGCGTCATGTGCTGTTTGGGGAGGGTTTTTTGGAAGGGACATCCTGCGTGACACTGCAGTGCCACTCCTAGATGGGCCCGGTGTTTGTGTCGGCCACTAGGGTCGCTTATCTTACTCACACAGCGACCTCGGTGCAAATTTTAGGACTAAAAATAATATTGTGAGGTGTGAGGTATTCAGAATAGACTGAAAATGAGTGTAAATTATGGTTTTTGAGGTTAATAATACTTTGGGATCAAAATGACCCCCAAATTCTATGATTTAAGCTGTTTTTTAGTGTTTTTTGAAAAAAACACCCGAATCCAAAACACACCCGAATCCGACAAAAAAAATTCGGTGAGGTTTTGCCAAAACGCGTTCGAACCCAAAACACGGCCGCGGAACCGAACCCAAAACCAAAACACAAAACCCAAAAAATTTCAGGCGCTCATCTCTAATAACTACCTGGCGCTGACTGTGTACCTTAATAGACTACACAGTAAATTTACAGCCTCCCCCCCTCTACAACCCCCTGGTACCGCACAGGATAGCTGGAGTTGCGAGGAGGGACAGCTCTCCCTGTCAGCATCTCTCTGCAGGCAGGAAAATGGCGCTGAATGCTGCTGGGACCGCTCTGAGCAGAAGCTCCGTCCACTGAACATGGCGCTGCTTCCCGCACTTTATTTCTTTATACTGGCCTGAGGTATGTTGCTGGCAGTGTTACCAAGGTCCCTGACAGCCTTGGAGCCAGTGTAGGGTATAGGCGCTGGCTCAGTGCGCCCTTCACAGCGCTGCACAATGTACCGCTGAGCCTCCAAAGCACAGTTAGTACTGTGCTCCCACCCTATTGCCGCCATCTTCACACCCGCTCCCTACTTGTCAGGGGGGCCGGTGACTCACTTGCCACCGGATTCTTCAGGCTCTGTTAGGGGGTGGCGGCATGCTGTGGGAGTGAGCGGTCGCCTGGGGCGGATAACAATCATCACCCTCAGGAGCTAATGTCCTGTCAGCGGAGATATTGGCCCGAACCTTGCAGGGCGAACACTACTCCCCCCTAAGTCTCACGAAGCAGGGAGGCTGTTGCCAGCAGCCTCCCTGTGCCTAACTCTAAGAAAAATAAGAAAACCAGAGAAACTCCTATGGAGCTCCCCTAGCTGTGACGGCTCCTCTGGGTACATTTTCTAAACTGAGTCTGGTAGGAAGGGCATAGAAGGAGGAGCCAGCCCACACTCTCAAACTCTTAAAGTGCCAGTGGCTCCTAGTGGACCTGTCTATACCCCATGGTACTATTATGGACCCCAGCATCCTCTAGGACATAAGAGAAATAAAAGTGCACTGATCCTTTATGCTGTAAAATACATGGGTGCTGGTATTAAAATAAAAGTACACTGGTCCTGTATGCTGTAAAAATACAGGGGTGCTGCTGTTAAAATAAAAGTACACTGGTCCTGTATGCTGTAAAAATACAGGGGTGCTGTTGTTAAAATAAAAGTACACTGGTCCTTTATGCTGTAAAAATAGTGGGGTGCTGTTATTAAAATAAAAGTACACTGGTCCTGTATGCTGTAAAAATACAGGGGTGTTGTGAAAATACAGGGGGGCTGACACTGTCCGCAGTTGCGATGTCTAGGCCTGACCTTCACAACACTGTATGGGAAGAGGAGGCTCCTACCACCATTTGCACACCCTCTAGTCCAGTTGCTGATATTAAGATTGAGGATGTCACTGTAGAAATACACCAGGATGAGGAGGATATTGGTGTAGCTGGTGCTGAGGAGGAAGTTGACGATGAGGATTCTGATTGTTATGTGGTTTGTTTGAATAAGGCATCAGTGGAGACAGTTGTTGTCCATGGGATGAAAAAGCCCATTGTCATGCCTGGGCAAAATACCAAAAAAATCCACCTCTTTGGTGTGGAATTATTTCTCCACAAATCCGGACAACAGGTGTCAAGCCATCTGTTGTCTTTGTCAATCCATAATAAGTTGGGGTAAGGATGTTAACCACCTAGGAACATCCTCCCTTATATGTCACCTGCAGCGCATTCATCATAAGTCATTGTCAAGTTCAGAAACTTTGGGTAATAGCGTAAGCAGTCCATTGACACCTAAATGATGTGGTTTGTGACTTTGTTTGAATATTATTTCTCTGTGAGGATGAGGATGATGATGTAAACACTGAAGGATGGCAATCTGAGGATGAGGACTACATCTTGCCTCTGTAGAGCCAGTTTGTGCAAGGAGAGATTAATTGCTTCTTTTTTGGTGGGGGCCCAAACAAAGCAATAATTTCAGCCACAGTCATGTGGCAGACCCTGTCGCTGAAATGATTGGTTTGTTAAAGTGTGCATGTCCTGTTTATACAACATAAGGATGGGTGGAAGGGCCCAAGGAGAATTCCATCGTGCACGTCTTTTCTTTGCCACATCATTCCAGGGGTGCGTGCTACCCTCTATGGGGTGCTGCCCATCTGCCCTATCAGTCCAGTGGTGTTGCCCCACTGCCATTTAAATCCAGGGGTGCTGTTGCCTGTCTGCTGTGCTATGTAATTTTCCAGGGGTGCTGCCTATGCTGTATATGTTCAGGGGTGCTGCCGTATAATTCCAGGGGTACTGCTGTACTTGATCCTAAGTTTAAATGAAAACCTAGAGCAGATATGAAACAAGCTTCAACATCACAAACAGATTTGTGAAAACATAGCTGCAAAGGTGGAAATGGAAATTGCCATTTTGACAAAGTGTTTTCCAATGAGACAACATTTGTGACCAAAATCAGTCAATCTCAGAAGAGACAGAATCATAATCCAGTGCAACTGCCGAAAAAGTAAAAGAGAGATTTTCTGACTGAGCATTAGAGAGAGGTTCTTCTCAATTATTTCATGTTAGGGACTCACTCAAATGAATGGCTCCAATTAGTCGACCTTAATTTTTATTTATTATTAATGTTCCACAATTTGGGATTATTTATTTAAAAGATGCGCATTTGTTGTGCAGGGTTCTTTTTGTAAGGGCTGCGTAGGGTTATCGCAAGACCTTGTGGTGTTAGAAGAACAGAGGCCCTCATTCCGAGTTGTTCGCTCGCTAGCTGCTTTTAGCAGCATTGCACACGCTAAGCCGCCGCCTACTGGGAGTGAATCTTAGCTTAGCAGAATTGCGAACGAAAGATTCTCAAAATTGCGAATAGAAATTTCTTAGCAGTTTCTGAGTAGATCGACACTTACTCTGCCACTGCGATCAGTTCAGTCAGTTTCGTTCCTGGTTTGACGTCACAAACACACCCAGCGTTCGCCAAGACACTCCCCTGTTTCTCCAGCCACTCCCGCGTTTTTCCCAGAAACGGCAGCGTTTTTTCACACACTCCCATAAAACGGTCAGTTTCCGCCCAGAAACACCCACTTCCTGTCAATCACACTCCGATCAGCAGAACGAAGAAAAAACCTTGTAATGCCGTGAGTAAAATAGCAAACTTCTTAGCAAATTTACTTGACGCAGCCGCAGTGCGAACATTGCGCATGCGCAGTTAGCGGAAAATCGCACCGATGCGAAGAAAAATAACGAGCGAACAACTCGGAATGAGGGCCAGAGTTTCAGTGATCTTGCATTGCATCAGCTTTCCATTGCACTGCAGCACTAGATGGCCCAGGAGCTCCTGTGAGGCACAAACAGTTACTGAATAAGGCCCAGTATGGAGTCTCATGGTGGCTTACAGCCAGGAAGATGTCTGGCTTGCCAGGCTGAGGCATGCTGTGGGCACAGAGGTTAGCATTGCTTCCTCCCACAGTCTTACTTATAGTATGAAATGATTTTCGACTGTAAAGTGGTAAGCTCCACTAGGGCAGGGGCTCAATAACAAAAAAATTCACAGCAAAGTCCTGCGTAGTACTGTACCGAACCCACCCGAACTCAACTTGCCCCATCTGGGGCTGCTGTGGGGGCTCATGAGGGGCTGCTAAAATATCTAAGGGGCTGCTTTATTTAAAAATAAGATATGAAAAAAATTATCAAGACAAACAGGTATGCTCACATGCTTGTAACTGGGACACACAGGTATGCTCACATGCTTGTAACTGGGACACACAGGTATGCTCACATGTGTGTAACTGGGAGCTGTGAAAAACAAAAATAAGGTATCTGCCACAAAACATGTAAATAAAAATGCAATAAAAAAAATGGAGAAATAGAAACCCACGAGATTTTCACAAAATAAGTCTCCAGACTACGTGGCAGGGAAAATATCCAATCTTGATCCTGTGGTATACACCAGTTTATTTGCATCCCAGCATTAAATACGAGATTATCTTAATCCCTGAAAATGGAGAAGGGGGTACAAATTTGGAGGGTGTGGCCCCTAGTTTTTCAGTTTGTCCAGTAATGTGGTAATTATATATTTGCTTGGTTGAAGAGCTTTCCGTTCCACACCAACATAGGAGTGGAGGTGAAAGCCTGTGTGTTGTTCCTGATTGCGTGTGCCTCTCTAATTTTGAATCAACTTCTTGACACTGTCCTCTCCCTCTTGATTCTTCTCATAATGTGAAAAGTCATCAAAGAAGGAGGCGGTATGTTTGTAGCTAGCTATGATTCGCAGAACTTGGCGAGCTTTTTCCAGGGGGACCACCTGTCGCTGAAATGATTGGTTTATTAAACTGTGCATGTCTTGTTTAAACAACATAAGGGTGGATAGGAGGGCCCAAGGACAATTCCATCTAACGCCTCTTTTTTTTTCTTTGCATTATGTGCTCTTTTGGGCCTATTTTTTTAAAGTGCCATCCTGTCTGCCACTGCAGTGCCACTCCTAGATGGGCCAGGTGTTTGTGCCGCCCACTTGTGTCGCTTAGCTTAGTCATCCAGCTACCTAGGTGCAATCTTTTGGCCAAAAAACAATATTGTGAGGTGTTCAGAATAGACTCGAAATGAGTGGAAATGAATGTTATTGAGGTTAATAATACTGTAAGATCAAAATTACCCCAAAATTCTGTGATTTTTACCTGTTTTTATTTACTTATTTACAAAAAAACATCCAGATCCAAAACCAAAACCAGAACCCGAAAGAGTGGTTTTGGCAAAACCAATCCAGATCCAAAACTTGAACGGAGATTCAAAACCAAAACACAAAGGGGGTCATTCCGAGTTGTTCGCTCGCAAGCTGCTTTTAGCAGCTTTGCACACGCTAAGCCGCCGCCTACTGGGAGTGAATCTTAGCTTATCAAAATTGCGAACGAAAGATTCGCAATATTGCGAAAAGACTTCTCTATGCAGTTTCTGAGTAGCTCGAGACTTACTCTGCCAGTGCGATCAGTTCAGTGCTTGTCGTTCCTGGTTTGACGTCACAAACACACCCAGCGTTCGCCCAGACACTCCTCCGTTTCTCCAGCCACTCCCGTGTTTTTCCCAGAAACGGTAGCGTTTTTTCACCCACTCCCATAAAACGGCCAGTTTCCGCCCAGAACACCCACTTCCTGTCAATCACATTACGATCACCAGAACGAAGAAAAAACCTTGTAATGCCGTGAGTAAAATACCTAACTGCATAGCAAATTTACTTGGCGCAGTCGCACTGCTGACATTGCGCATGCTCATTAGCGACTAATCGCTCCGTTGCGAGAAAAAAATAACGAGCGAACAACTCGGAATGACCCCCAAAACTCGAAAAGTGTCCACCACACATCTCTAATATTTACTTATATTAAGACGTCTCAAATTTTAATTTCTATAGATTTACCTTTTTTTTAACACTCATTTATATGTAAAACCATGAAATCAGAAACTCCCGTGCGAAGAGCGGGTAGAACAGCTAGTACAGGTTGAGTATCCCATATCCAAATATTCCGAAATACGGAATATTCCGAAATACGGACTTTTTTGAGTGAGAGTGACATAGTGAAATCTTTGTTTTCTGTGGCTCAATGTACTCAAACTTTGTTTAAAACACAAAGTTATTAAAAATATTGTATTAAATGACCTTCAGGCTGTGTGTATAAGGTCAGGGCCGGCGCTACCATTAGGCAGCTTTAGGCAGCTGCCTAGAGCGCCGGCCGCTGGAGGGCGGCCACTACTGTCCCCCTACAATCCACAGGACAATTTTTTTTTTCAATATATTTTTGCGCGTTACGGAGGGCAGGGGGGATTGAGGAGAGGCAGAAGCCGCCCGCCCCTCACCAGCATCAGCCGCCCGCCCCCTCACCAGCAGCAGCGCCAACCACGCGCTTATAGAGCTGTCGGCAGTAATGGGAGCAGTGCTAACCCGGCGGTTGGCAGTGGTGTAACTACTACAGGTGCAGGGGATGCAGCTGCTATAGGGCCCCGACTAACTCCATGGCCCGCGCAGCTCCCCTGCAACCAGGCACACCGAGAACTAGAGACAGGCTGGGGCTGCTCAGGCACACTGTCCGTGGCAGTACTAGAAGAGAAGGGGACGGAGAGCCGTAGGGAGGGGGCGTGGCCATATGCAAAGCATTGCCCATTCACTAGCCAGATACTGTACCTCTGCAGTAACCGCTGAAGCCCCGCCCACTCGCGGCTCCTGGTGCCCCGCCCCCATTTTGGCTGAAGTCCTGACATTCACCCACCAGTAACTGTTGGGAGCCCTGGGCACTGAAATTATGAGAAAAGGGCAGCTGCAGGGGCTGAGCTGCCTACAGGAGTACCAGTATACCAGAAATACCAGGATGAAAAATGCATGGACACAGGGCAGCTGTCAACGTCTGTGAGGTGAACTCTGAATGCATCCTACAGGTCAGTGCAACGTCTGGAGCTGCCTCACGCACACACGCTGCCCCATATCCTGACACACACGCTGCCCCATAGCCTGACACACACACACACACACACACACACACACACACGCTGCCCCATAGCCTGACACTCACACGCTGCCCCATAGCCTGACACTCACACGCTGCCCCATAGCCTGACACTCATACGCTGCCCCATAGCCTGACACTCATACGCTGCCCCATAGCCTGACACTCACACGCTGCCCCATAGCCTGACACACACACACACACACACACACACACACACACACACACACACACACACACACACACACGCTGCCCCATAGCCTGACACACACACGCTGCCCCATAGCCTGACACACACACGCTGCCCCATAGCCTCACCCACACACGCAGCCCCATAGCCTGACACTCATACACTGCGCCGTAGCCTGACACTCATACGCTGCCCCATAGCCTGACACTCATACGCTGCCCCATAGCCTGACACACACACGCTGCCCCATAGCCGGACACACACACGCTGCCCCATAGCCTGACACACACACACGCTGCCCCATAGCCTGACACTCATACGCTGCCCCATAGCCTGACACTCACACGCTGCCCCATAGCCTTACACACACACACTGCCCCATAGCCTGTGACACACACGCTGCCCCATAGCCTGTGACACACACGCTGCCCCATAGCCTGTGACACACACGCTGCCCCATAGCCTGTGACACACGCTGCCCCATAGCCGGACACACACACGCTGCCCCATAGCCTGACACACACACGCTGCCCCATAGCTGGACCCACACACGCTGCCCCATAGCCTGACACTCATACGCTGCCCCATAGCCTGACACTCATACGCTGCCCCATAGCCTGACACTCACATGCTGCCCCATAGATGGACCCACACACGCTGCCCCATAGCCTGACACTCATACGCTGCCCCATAGCCTGACACTCATACGCTGCCCCATAGCCTGACACACACACGCTGCCCCATAGCCTGACACACACACGCTGCCCCATAGCTGGACCCACACACGCTGCCCCATAGCCTGACACTCATACGCTGCCCCATAGCCTGACACTCACATGCTGCCCCATAGCTGGACCCACACACGCTGCCCCATAGCCTGACACTCATACGCTGCCCCATAGCCTGACACTCATACGCTGCCCCATAGCCTGACACACACACGCTGCCCCATAGCCTGACACACACACACACACACGCTGCCCAATAGCCTGACAAACACACACGCTGCCCAATAGCCTGACACTCACACTCTGCCCCATAGCCTCATGTGATAGGTATGGTCAGATTGTTAGGAGGTGTACAGTATTCAAACCAACAGGACATGGGTCAAAATAACTGAGGTACTAATTGTGGGGGTGATTCAGAGCTGATCGTAGATGTGCTAAATTTAGCACATCTACGATCAGATTCTCAGACATTTGGAGGGAGCTAGTCCGCCCCGCATGTCTGGCCCTATCCCCCCACAAGGGTGCAAAAGCATTGCACAGCAGCAATGCTTTTGCACACGCTGAGTAGCTCCCTGCCAGCTGTGCTGGCAGGCGGTTACCCGCCACGTCCCGGGTCACAGCGGCTGCTTGTGGTGTATGTATGGAGGCAGTGTATGGATGGAGGCAGTGTATGTATGTATGTATGTATTTATGTATAGAAGCAGTGTGTGGACGTATATATGTATGTACTATGAATGTGGCAGTGTATGGATGTATGTATGAATGCGGCAGTGTATGGATGTATATATGTATGTATGAATGCGGCAGTGTATGGATGTATATATGTATGTATGTATGTATGAATGCGGCAGTGTATGGATGTATATATGTATGTATGTATGAATGCGGCAGTGTATGGATGTATATATGTATGTATGAATGCGGCAGTGTATGGATGTATATATGTATGTATAAATGCGGCAGTGTATGGATGAATATATGTATGAATGCGGCAGTGTATCTATGTATGTATGGAGGCAGTGTATGGATGTATATATGTATGAAAGGGACAGTGTAATGTACGTATGTATGTATGTATGATAGAGGCAGTGTATGGATGTATATATATATATATATATATATATGAAAGGGGCAGTGTATGGATATATATACAGTATGTATGAAAGGGGCAGTGTATGGATGTATATATGTATGAAGGGCAGTGTATGTATGTATGTATGTATGAGAGAGGCAGTGTATGGATGTATATATGTATGAAAGGGGCAGTGTATGGATGTATATACAGTATGTATGAAAGGGGCAGTGTATGGATGTATATATGTATGAAAGGGGCAGTGTATGGGTGTATATATGTATGAAAGGGGCAGTGTATGGATGTATATATGTATGAAAGGGGCAGTGTATGTATGTATGTATGTATGATAGAGGCAGTGTGTGTGTGTGTGTGTGTGTGTGTGTGTGTGTGTGTGTGTGTGTGTGTGTGTGTGCATGATAGAGGTAGTGTGTGTGTGTGTGTGTATGTATGTATGTATGATAGAGGCAGTGTGTGTGTATGTATGTATGTATGTATGTATGTATGATAGAGGCAGTGTATGTATGTATGTATGTATGTATGATAGAGGCAGTGTGTCTATGTATGAATGATAGAGGCAGTGTATGTATGTATGATAGAGGCAGTGTGTGTGTGTGTGTGTGTATGTGTATGTATGTATGTATGATAGAGGCAGTGTGTGTGTATGTATGTATGTATGTATGTATGTATGATAGAGGCAGTGTGTATGTATGTATGTATGTATGTATGATAGAGGCAGTGTGTGTGTGTGTGTGTGTGTGTGTGTGTGTGTGTGTGTGTGTGTGTGTGTGTATGATAGAGGCAGTGTATGTATGTATGTATGTATGTATGTATGATAGAGGCAGTGTGTATGTATGTATGTATGATAGAGGCAGTGTGTGTGTGTGTGTATGTATGTATGTATGATAGAGGCAGTGTGTGTGTGTGTGTATGTATGTATGTATGATAGAGGCAGTGTGTGTGTGTGTGTGTGTGTGTGTGTGTGTGTGTGTGTGTGTGTGTGTGTGTGTGTGATAGAGGCAGTGTGTGTGTGTGTGTGTGTGTGTGTGTGTGTGTGTGTGTGTGTGTGTGTGATAGAGGCAGTGTGTGTGTGTATGTATGTATGTATGATAGAGGCAGTGTGTGTGTGTGTGTGTGTGTGTGTGTGTGTGTGTGTATGATAGAGGCAGTGTGTATGTATGTATGTATGTATGTATGATAGAGGCAGTGTGTGTGTATGTATGTATGTATGATAGAGGCAGTGTGTGTGTGTGTGTGTGTGTGTGTGTGTGTGTGTGTGTGTGTGTGTGTGTGTGTATGTATGATAGAGGCAGTGTGTGTATGTATGTATGTATGTATGTATGATAGAGGCTGTGTGTGTGTGTGTGTGTGTGTGTGTGTGTGTGTGTGTGTGTGTGTGTGTGTGTGTGTGTGTGTATGTATGATAGAGGCAGTGTGTGTGTGTGTGTGTGTGTGTGTGTGTATGATAGAGGCAGTGTGTGTATGTATGTATGTATGATAGAGGCAGTGTTTGTGTGTGTGTGTGTGTGTGTGTGTGTGTATGTATGATAGAGGCAGTGTGTATGTATGTATGTATGTATGATAGAGGCAGTGTGTGTGTATGTATGTATGATAGAGGCAGTGTGTGTGTGTGTGTGTGTGTGTGTGTGTGTGTGTGTGTGTATGTATGTATGTATGATAGAGGCAGTGTGTGTGTGTGTGTGTGTGTGTGTGTGTGTGTGTGTGTGTGTGTGTGTGTGTGTGTGTGTGTATGTATGTATGTATGTATCTATCATAGAGGCAGTGTGTGTGTGTGTGTATGTATGTATGTATGTATGTATGTATGATAGAGGGGGTGTAGTATGAGTGGCCGGGATCCCGGGGGCCAGCATACTGGCGCCGGGATCCCAACCGCCGGCATACCGACTGCTGGCATATCAACAGCTGGGTGAGCGCTAATGAGCCCCTTGCGGACTCACTGCACTCGCCACGCTGCGGGCACAGTGGCGCGCTATACGCTATTTATTCCCCCAAGAGGGAGAATATGTGTCGGCATGCCGGCCGACAGCATACTGAAGACCACCCAATAGAGGCAGTGTATGGATGTATGGATGTATTTAGAGAGGCAGTGTATGGATGTATGGATGTATTTAGAGAGGCAGTGGATGCATGTAAGTATGAGAGAGGCAGTGTATGGATGTATATATGTGTGTATGAGAGAGAGAATGAAATAGAAAGAAATAGGTAGCTGGGTAGGGTGCCAGGATCTGGGAAGGGGGTACCACTGAGTGTACCTGTCAAATAATTAAGGATGTCTTTGAGAGATACATCCTTGTCATACTCATTACAGTCAGACAGCTGGGAGATGTATAAAACACCGCCGTACAGTGTCTCAAAGCATCACTGCCCGGAGCCAGGAACTAGTACAGTGTTTGTAGTCACCGACTACTGTACCAAGGGTCACAGTGCCAGTAGCCTCCAAATATCCAGAGGCAGAAATTAGCACAGCACGGTACCCGTAATCTCCATCCACCCAGCGCCAAGAATGGACATAGTGCCTGTACTCATCAACTACCCAGAATTAGGAACTAACTCAGTACCAGAGCCAGGAGGACTTACACATCCACTGACCTGTAGCCATGACGTAGCACAGTCACCAGCTACCCAGCATCAGGCACTAGCACATAGAGCCTGACTCAGAGGCACATGCAATACACCGCCTCTGCATTTACACCTTACTGACTGGGGAAGTGGGTAATTTGATTGATAATTTCATTGATGGTGTTGGGGGGCAGTAGGCAGACGTTTTGCCTAGGGTGCCAAGTAACCTTGCACCGGCCCTGTATAAGGTGTATATGAAACATAAATGAATTGTGTGAATGTACACACACTTTGTTTAATGCACAAAGTTATTAAAAATATTGGATAAAATGACCTTCAGGCTGTGTGTATAAGGTGTTTATGAGACATAAATGCATTCTGTGCTTAGACTTGGGTCCCATCACCATGGTATCTCATTATGGTATGCAATTATTCCAAAATACGGAAAAATCCGATATCCAAAATACCTCTGGTCCCAAGCATTTTGGATAAGGGATACTCAACCTGTATATATATAAAACCGCACAGCAGCAGCGGATTAGCCTGGCCCACAGTGACTTCCATTGGCTTGCTGACTATCTACCCGCCCCTAGACTTCTCTGTCATATGAATTCAAATTAGATTTTAAGTAGCAATAGAACTTTAACACAAAAAATGTCAATCACTCGTACTTTTATTATTACCCAACATATTACTCAGTGCTCTAAACCGAGAGGACCAAAATAAAAAAAAACGGAGGCGCCTGCCCAGATGAGCTTACAATCTATGAGGATTCCATAAAAAATAGACAAAACAAAGGGAGTTATTCAGAGTCAGTAGCAGTTTTGCTAAATAGCAAAACTGCTACTGATAAAGTCGTATGCTGGGGGCCACCCAGCACAGGGTAAGGCTGCCCAGCATGTGTAGCACCGCACTGCGAATTGCGATCGCATCGCAGGAATGGAAATAGAGGTAGACCCCTATATATATAGCCAGACTGCATATGCAGGTGCACCGGCGCCATGTCTCCAGGGGCATTTTAAGAGAGGAGGAGGCCCGTGTGCAGCGTTCTGCTTCAGGGGGCCCCTCCTCTCTGATTGATGCATAGGTGTTTTAATACTTACCTCTCCGGAGTCCCCCGGCGGTACCATCCTTCTCCGCAGCGGCAATAGAGTCTAAGAACAGACTCTATTGCGCATGCGCAAACCTCCAGGAACACGGCGCGGCGGTCATTTTCCCGAAGATTTTGCTAATGCACATATGTGAAACTCCGGAAAAATGGCCGCCGTGCCATCTTTCCAGAGTTTTCAGCAGGCGCAATAGAGTTTGTTCCCCCTAGTGTTCGAACTCTATTACGCTGCCGAGAAGGGATGGCTCCGACGGGGGACTCCAGAGAGGTAAGTATTAAACAAATGGGTGCAGTGTGTGCGAGGTGGCCCCCCTGGACCCTGAGGGCCCGTGTGCCTCGCATACACTGCACCCATTATAGATACGCCAATGCATGTTTCCCATCGCAGAAAATGCAGGTGACGTCATCCGGCCACCCCGAATATGGGCATGACACACCTGCGTTTCCTGCACCACTCCCACCAGCGCCGCGTCTCCGCCCCCGGCCGCCCACCGCATGTCAATCACTATGCGATCGTATCCTATCCTATCGTATCGTATGTGATCGCATTGTAACCGCCCATGCATGCTCGATGTGATCGCTGTGCATGCACAGGCGGCTGAAAATCAGCCGTTTGCGATATCGCAAAATAGCGCCACCTCTGAATAACCCTCTAAGGCTAGATACATCCGAATATGGGTAAACAGTAACACCAGAAGGTTGTTTATCAACAGGAAGTGACGGGACTATTAATATCTTATCTGTTTTTCAATATTTTCTCTCTTCGGTAGTAACCCCACAATAAGCTCGCAACTCTCACTGCATGTTTAGGATCCTGTGCCGTATAGGTTTATGCTGAAACATATGCAAGTCTGTCTGTTTATCACATTCTTCCAGTATAACTTATGTTCTCTGTGTCCGTCTGTCTCCGAGTTTCCAGGGAGCCCCCTCCCCTATTTTCCCTCCTCCTGTTCTCTTGGCTGCATAAAGAGCTTTGGCACCAGTTCCACTGGTCTTTCTGATGTGGCTCCAGCTCATTAAAGGGAAAAAAGGATTTAAAGTGTTGAGCAGTCAGAATCCTGAGCACGAGCCGCAGTGATGCCAGGACAGAAGCAGGCAGGTGTGAGCATGGAAGCAGGAATGGGATTCGGTTAAGAACCCGCAGGGACAGTGGATGTGGATTAAGGAGACGTTTCAGATCAGTAAGGTTCTCCTCTGTTGTACAGACACTCGTTCTGTTATAGTTGCTAGAAGTATGATGTTCGTGCTTTTACCTAAAGAAGACATATTTGAGTTTGAGAATATATTTGTAATACAATTGCAATTGAAGACTACAATAATAGCCTTAAATCACTCATTGATTAAGCTTATTCTAGTAATATTTTAGGCCTCGCTTTAGTGTTCTGTTCTAAAGTACACGGTTGGATCAGTTTTGTATATCATTTAATAACTACAGCGGTTTGGCAATTTTTGCGCAAAAGCAGCCTGCACATATTTCGACCGACAGTCGCATGGCATATTGTACCCCAGGTCCCCCTTTGTCAGGGGGTCCCCCAGCCAGAACACACTGACATCACTAGCTTTCCCTCTTAAGCAGCAGCAGAACCAGCAGCCAGAATGTGAGCAGGACAGTATTCAGTGCAAGCAGAGACACAGGAATATCATGTTTCATGAGCGCCCGATAGAGCTTTATGACCAGAGGAGAGATAGAATGGTGGAGAGAGCTGTAAGTGACACAGGGATTCCAGCTTCTCCTCCTCCCCGTCTGGATGTCTGAGTCCTATGTAAACTGTTATGCAACTAAACCATTTGGGTCTAGAGATAGAGACACACACAGATAGTCCTCCTGAGTCCTGTCCCAATGTGTAAGTAGTACATAGGCTGCTTCTATTCTTGCATGTGAAAAGATAAATTATTATATTTTTTTTATATGTATTTTAAGGTTAAGTTGTCTTTGTTCCACTAGAAGGAATTTTATAAAATAGTTGTCTTTCATTTAGGTGGCGCTATAAACAGTACCCAAGCATTATTAAACTATTAGTTAAAACTAATTTACACCATTGGTTTAAATGTAAAATACACAATCTATACCTCTCACCATGACCCATTTCAGGAGGGACAAACTGCTCTCTACCTGGACTTCCTCCTTAATTTATGATTGCAATCAACTGTGTTGAAACACCTTTCTTATCAATAAAATAGTTCAACACAGGTAATTGCAATCATATATTAAGTGGGAAGTCCAGGTAGAGAGCATTTTGTCTCTCCTGGAATGGGACTTGTTGGTAGGTATGCACAATCTAATATATATTCCCCACCTTCCATCGGAGCTCTCCTGTCTTAAGTGCCCCGGGCACCCACAAGGCTTAATCCGGCCCTGGTCGCACTATCAAATGAGAGTGTGTACAATGCCCTGGCCGCAGGGATAAACGGACGCAGAAGCACAAGACCCAGGACTACTACAGTGCTGCAGCAGAAAGTATGGCGCACAGAAGTGCGGTGCACTCTCCCTATGCACTGCACTTAATTATTGAGAGCCTTCTCCCAATAATTATTGTAATGGATGATATTCAAATCTCCACCCCCTCCTCCTGCCCCCTATCGTGCCCACCGGCAGTATTCTAATGTGGCTGCAGACAGGCGCGACAAGTTACTTTTGGGCGCCCAAATGGGTCTTTTCATGCTATGCGCGCCTAAACCTGACTGTAATGGGCACGATCAGCGTGATAAGTGGGGGCGTTTGAATATTGCCCCGCGATCTCCCGTCACTTTAGACGAGAGATCGGGGGTGCGATATCATTTCAATTCCCCCCTATGAATAAAGTGCAGCATTAGAAATATAGTGTGTACAGCAGGGTCGATACTGACTAGATCGGAGGTTCATCTCTCCGGACAGTTTCTAATCAATATCGTCCGTTAGCCAGAATCGCACCGTGTGTATGCACCTGTACAGATTTTTGGACTTGCTGTATCAGATCCTGTCAGGGCACTATCCTAAAGGTGGGGGAGGCGCCTCAGCAGTATAGTAAGATGGATGGGTAATGTTTTCAACAGAGCTGCAATGGAAAGTGTGCAATAACTTTAATACATAAGTAAAAAAAAATCTGGGGCTTAGTGGTCCTTTGAGGCAGAAACAATGTAAATGTGTCTGATTCTCGTTAAACATAATCTAGTGTTGAAACTGAAAAATAACTAAGTATACGTAATGAATTTTTCAACTGACATGAAAATATTTGGATATCAATATACAACGTCCTGCCACAGCTGAAACACATTCTTCTTTCGTACATTTGTTTCTTATGAGGATAAATTGAAATGTATCTACAATTTGCCATAAAGACCCACGCTGTGCCTGTCCTTTGGCTATCTTCTGCTCCCAGTATATTGAGCTGTTATGTAAAATAAGGTAGACGCAAGAATTAATTCTTCCTGATCAGACGTGATTATTTTTTAAATCGATTCCTCTGCAGATCAATAACTGTGAAGTGAGGCTGAGGTTGCCTGAATCAGCCCAACGCTGTGAGAATTAGTCTCACACGGGGTTTGAACAACTGCCAGTTGGAGAGCTGAACAATTGTTACTGTGAATGGGAGAAGAGACTATGCTCAGAGAGGAGCTGTGGCATTACAGAGAGATGTCTTCATGTTGCTACATTAGTAGTAGGCCAGAGATGCCCCATAGGACAACTATGACTCTTATACCTACCCTGACACATGCTGTTAATTGAAATGTCATTGTCACCACCAATCTTCTAAATTAATGGTAAAGGCTAATGGTAAGGGCATAGCTATTATAGGTACAAGGGGTCCCACTGCACTCAGTTACGCTGCCCGTTGCTTCTCCTTGCAGCTGCAAGCACATCTGCTATCCCGTCCAGATCCATCTTCTTTGATGCTGGGAGGAGGCATTGCATTAGTCCACTGATGTCTCTATACAGTAGTGCCTCCTCTCAGCATCATTGAATACAGAGGGATGAACCCCTGCTAGCAAATCATAAGGGTCTCCCATGTCCCACCCATCTATCCAGCAGTTGATACCAACAATGGTGTTTTGTGCAATAAAATGGGTCAGTATTACTTTCCCTTGAAATGCCCCATTTATAGTCTCCTGTCACATCTACTGCTGTTTTATATGTGGCTGGGGCAGAGCAGAAATTCATTGACAGTTTACAGTCAGTTGCTGTAGGACTGTCAGAGAAATGCTGGGGCTGAATAGGGGGTATGTAAGGAGGATGTATTTGGAATACACCCTGAAGAAAGGTCTCTACCTCTGGAATGATGGTCAATAATCTTTGAAAAAAACTGACAGAGCAGAGACCTGCCCCTTCAGAGAAGCAAAGGGCCTTTGTTAGACCATTTTGAAAAAAAAGGACAAAAAAACTGCGGTAGTTTAAAGACTGCAGCCGAGAGAACCTCAACAACATATGTAGGCCACAGCCGTGGCATTGTCCTATGGTATCCGAACAGGCCTTCCCTGTAATGCCTGCTGAGTTTGGTGGACTTAGTGTTGGACAAAAGACCCTGAAGATGTAGTCCAGGGGCGTAGCCAGAACTTTGTGGGCCCCATGGCAGCATTTTGAAGGGGCCCCATCCCAATGCTTCTAAAGCGACACTTCTCTGCAGCAGTTGTTAATTTTATGCCCTATAATAGTGCCCCAGTTCATTTTCTGAACCATAGTAGAGCCTTATTTAATGTTATGCCCCATAGTAGTGCCCTAGTTTCTTTTATGAATCGCAGTAGTGCTTACGTTCACCATATGTCACATGTCAGAGCTGCCAGTACACATTATGCCGCACAGTACCCCCAATTCACATTATGATATATAGTTCTCCCCGTTCATATTGTGCCTCATTACAGTGCCCCGGTTCATATTATATAACATTGAAATCCCCTCCAGTTCAATTTATACCACACTACAATGAGCAGGTCCAGGGGCATACCTAGATATATTGCAGGCCCCAAAGAAAAAGTTTGAAAGGAGCCCTACGTACCACCCTATGGCATAAAATGTATATAACACATGCAACTTTGACAGGGAAGGTGGGCCACTCTCAGCTCTGGGCCCCATAGCAGCTGCACTCCCTGCACCTATGGTAGCTACACCCTTGATGTAGTCCCAGAGTGATAGCTCCCCTACCCATCAGGCTGGCATCTAAACATTACCCAATCCCAAACTGAGAATGGGAACCCCTTGCATAGGTTTGGGGTATGAAGCTACCACAGAAGTGACTGGCGTGTCTGAAGGGACAGACTGAGGAGCTACCTGTCCAGGTAGGAGCTTGTCCTGGACCAACAGTGTAAGATCTTCCTCTGTAGAGTCTGAGCACAAAACTGTTATGCGTGCCTGCTAATCTTGCAGAAACCACTTGCCAAGTGCTTCACTTATAGCAGACCCTCTTTCCCAGAACTGCAATCGTTCACTGGTACTGAGTGTCCGCCAGGACTTCAACTGTAAGTGTTGCAAGCTTAATATCGCAGACACATATTTTTAGATATTTATTTAAGAGAATGGGACACCTAATGGACTAGTAAAACTATACAGAAAACATCAGGCCAGATCTTCAGGATAGCATGGGCAATCTTCACTGAAGAGTGTGCTTGCCAGTCTTACAATAGCACAAATATTTTTTAGAGAACACGCTAGAGAAATGATAGAAGTAACAAATCTCTTGCATATATAGGTTAATGCCTTTTGTATCAATGTTGCAATGAAACAATTCTCCTAAATAATAATAAGATTTTACTTACCGGTAAATATATTTCTCGTAGTCCGTAGTGGATGCTGGGGACTCCGTAAGGACCATGGGGAATAGACGGGCTCCGCAGGAGACAGGGCACTTTAAGAAAGAAATTGGATACTGGTGTGCTCTGGCTCCTCCCTCTATGTCCCTCCTCCAGACCTCAGTTAGAGAAACTGTGCCCGGAAGAGCTGACAGTACAAGGAAAGGATTTTGGAATCCAGGGCAAGACTCATACCAGCCACACCAATCACACCGTATAACTCGTGATAAACTTACCCAGTTAACAGTATGAACAACAACAGAGCATCAGATCAACCCTGATGCAACTATAACATAACCCTTATGTAAGCAATAACTATATACAAGCATTGCAGAAAAAAGTCCGCACTTGGGACGGGCGCCCAGCATCCACTACGGACTACGAGAAATAGATTTACCGGTAAGTAAAATCTTATTTTCTCTAACGTCCTAGTGGATGCTGGGGACTCCGTAAGGACCATGGGGATTATACTAAAGCTCCCAAACGGGCGGGAGAGTGCGGATGACTCTGCAGCACCGAATGAGCAAACACAAGGTCCTCCTCAGCCAGGGTATCAAACTTGTAGAACTTTGCAAAAGTGTTTGAACCCGACCAAGTAGCTGCTCGGCAAAGCTGTAATGCCGAGACCCCTCGGGCAGCCGCCCAAGAAGAGCCCACCTTCCTTGTGGAATGGGCTTTTATTGATTTTGGCTGCGGCAATCCTGCCGCAGAATGAGCCTGCTGAATCGTGTTACAGATCCAGCGAGCAATAGTTTGCTTTGAAGCAGGAGCACCCAGCTTGTTGGGTGCATACAGGATAAACAGTGACTCAGTTTTCCTGACTCAAGCCGTTCTGGCTACATAAACCTTCAAAGCCCTGACCACATCTAGTAACTCGGAATCCTCCAAGTCACGAGTAGCCACAGGCACCACGATAGGTTGGTTCATATGAAAAGATGACACCACTTTTGGCAGAAATTGCGGACACGTCCGCAATTCCGCCCTGTCCATATGGAAAACCAGATAGGGGCTTTTATGTGACAAAGCCGCTAATTCTGACACACGCCTAGCTGAAGCCAAGGCTAATAGCATGACCACCTTCCACGTGAGAAATTTTAACTCCACGGTTTTTAGTGGCTCAAACCAGTGTGACTTCAGGAAACTCAACACCACGCTAAGATCCCAAGGTGCCACTGGAGGCACAAAAGGGGGCTGAATATGCAGCACTCCCTTCACAAACGTCTGGACTTCAGGAAGAGAAGCCAGTTCTTTTTGAAAGTAAATGGGTAGGGCAGAAATCTGGATCTTAATGGAACCCAATTTTAGGCCCAAAGTCACTCCCGACTGTAGGAAGTGAAGGAAACGGCCCAGCTGGAATTCCACCGTAGGGGCATTCCTGGCCTCACACCAAGCAACATATTTTCGCCATATACGGTGATAATGTTTAGCCGTCACGTCCTTCCTAGCCTTTATCAGCGTAGGAATGACCTCATCCGGAATGCCTTTTTCTGCTAGGATCCGGCATTCAACCGCCATGCCGTCAAACGCAGCCGCGGTAAGTCTTGGAACAGACAGGGCCCCTGTTGCAACAAGTCCTGTCTTAGAGGCAGAGACCATGGGTCCTCTGTGAGCAGTTCTTGCAACTCTGGATACCAAGTCCTTCTTGGCCAATCCGGAACTATTGTTCTCACTCCTCTTCTTATGATTCTCAGCACCTTGGGTATGAGAGGAAGAGGAGGAAATACATAGACCAACTGGAACACCCACAGTGTCACTAGAGCGTCTACAGCTATCGCCTGAGGGTCTCTTGACCTGGCGCAATATCTCTGTAGCTTTTTGTTGAGGCGGGATGCCATCATGTCTACTTGTGGCAGTTCCCACCCACTTGCAATCTGCGTGAAGACTTCTTGATGAAGTCCCCACTCTCCCGGGTGGAGGTCGTGCCTGCTGAGGAAGTCTGCTTCCCAGTTGTCCACTCCCGGAATGAACACTGCTGACAGTGCGCTTACGTGATTCTCCACCCAGCGAAGAATTCTGGTGGCTTCCGCCATCGCCACCCTGCTCCTTGTGCCGCCTTGGCGGTTTACATGAGCCACTGCGGTGATGTTGTCTGACTGAATCAGCACCGATCGGTCGCGAAGCAGGGTCTCCGCTAGTCGTAGGGCGTTGTATATTGCTCTTAGTTCCAGGATGTTGATGTGAAGACAAGTCTCCTGACTTGACCACAGACCTTGGAAATTTCTTCCCTGTGTGACTGCTCCCCCCCCTCGGAGGCTTGCGTCTGTGGTCACCAGGACCCAGTCCTGAATGCCGAATCTGCGGCCCTCGAGAAGGTGAGCACTCTGCAGCCACCACAGGAGAGACACCCTGGCCCTGGGGGACAGGGTGATCAGCCGATGCATCAGTAGATGTGATCCGGACCACTTGTCCAACAGATCCCACTGAAAGGTCCTCGCATGGAACCTGCCGAAGGGAATGGCCTCGTATGAGGCCACCATCTTTCTCAGGACTCGCGTGCAGTGATGCACTGACACCTGTTTTGGTTTTAATAGGTCTCTGACCAATGTCATGAGCTCCTGAGCCTTCTCCATCGGGAGATAAACCCTCTTCTGGTCTGTTGCCAGAATCATGCCCAGGAAGGGCGGACGAGTCGTAGGAATCAACTGCGACTTTGGAATATTCAGAATCCAGCCGTGCTGTTGTAACACTTCCCGAGAGCGTGCCACGCTGATCAGCAACTGCTCTCTGGACCTCGCCTTTTTGAGGAGATCGTCCAAGTATGGGATAATTTTGACTCCTTGCCATCGCAGGAGCACCATCATTTCCGCCATTACCTTGGTAAATATTCTCTGTGCCGTGGAGAGCCCAAACGGCAACGTCTGGAATTGGTAATGACAATCCTGTACCACAAATCTGAGGTACTCCTGATGAGGTGGATAAATGGGGACATGAAGGTAAGCATCCTTTATGTCCAGAGACACCATAAAATACCCCTCCTCCAGGCTTGCGATGACCGCTCTGAGCGATTCCATCTTGAACTTAAACCTTTTCAGGTATATGTTCAGGGATTTTAAATTCAATATGGGTCTGACCAAACCGTCCGGTTTCGGTACCACAAACATGGTCGAATAGTAACCCCTTCCCTGTTGAAGGAGGGGAACCTTTACCACCACCTGCTGAAGATACAATTTGTGAATTGCAGCTAACACTATTTCCCTCTCTAAGGGGGAAGCTGGCAGGGCCGATTTGAGGTAACGGTGAGGGGGCATCTCTTCGAATTCCAGCTTGTATCCCTGAGACACAATCTCTATAGCCCAGGGATCCACCTGGGAGTGAACCCACTCGTGGCTGAAATTTCGGAGACGCGCCCCCACCGGGCCTAGCTCCGCCTGTGGAGCCCCAGCGTCATGCGGTGGATTTAGTGGAGGCCGGGGAGGACTTCTGTTCCTGGGAACTAGCTGTATCATGCAGCTTTTTTCCTCTACCCCTGCCTCTGGCAAGAAAGGACACACCTCGTACTTTCTTGCCTCTTTGTGATCGAAAGGACTGCATTTGGTAATATGGTGCTTTCTTAGGTTGTGAGGGAATATATGGCAAAAAAATTTACTTTCCAGCCGTAGCTGTGGAGACCAGGTCCGAGAGACCGTCCCCAAACAATTCCTCACCCTTGTAAGGTAAAACCTCCATGTGCCTTTTTGAGTCGGCATCGCCTGTCCATTGCCGAGTCCACAGGACTCTTCTGGCAGAAATCGACATTGCATTTATTCTAGAGCCCAGTAGGCTAATGTCTCTTTGGGCATCTCTCATATACAGGACAGCGTCTTTTATATGCCCCAGGGTCAGTACTATAGTATCCTTGTCCAAGTAATCAAGTTCCTCAGATAAGGTATCTGTCCATGCTGCTACAGCACTACACATCCAGGCTGACGCAATTGCCGGCCTTAGTAGGGTACCTGAATGTGTATAAATGGACTTCAGGATACCCTCCTGCTTTCTTTTCGCAGCATCTTTTAGGGTGGCCGTATCCTGTGACGGCAGGGCTACCCTCTTGGATAAGCGTGTTAAAGCTTTGTCTACCCTAGGGGAGGATTCAAAGCGTAACCTGTCCGTTGGCGGGAAAGGATACGCCATAAGCATCCGTTTGGAAATCTGAAGTTTTCTATCTGGAGAATCCCAAGCCTTTTCACATAACTCATTTAACTCATGTGACGGGGGAAAAGTCACCTCTTGCCTTTTTTCCCCATACATATAAACCCTCTTGTCAGGGACTGGGGTTTCCTCTGTGATGTGCAACACATCCTTCATTGCTATAATCATGTAACGGATGGCTTTAGCCATTTTAGGCTGTAACTTTGCATCATCGCCATCGACACTGGAGTCAGAATCCGTGTCGACATCTGTGTCAACAATTTTGGATAGTGGGCGCTTCTGAGACCCTGACGGCCTCTGCGACATAGGATCAGGCATGGGCATCAGGCTTAGGCAGTAGCCTAAGAAGCATGACCTATCTTCAGTGAGTAGGGCTGCTTCTCTCCCCTCAGTCCCACGTAGCAGAGAGTCTGTTGCCAGCAGATCTCTCTGAAAATAAAAAAACCTAACAAAATACTTTCTTTTTAGCAAGCTCAGGAGAGCTCACTAAGTAGCACCCAGCTTGTCCGGGCACATATTCAAACTGAGGTCTGGAGGAGGGACATAGAGGGAGGAGCCAGAGCACACCAGTATCCAATTTCTTTCTTAAAGTGCCCTGTCTCCTGCGGAGCCCATCTATTCCCCATGGTCCTTACGGAGTCCCCAGCATCCACTAGGACATTAGAGAAAAGTATTTTCCATAACAGAGTATTGATGATAAGTAACAGATCTCTTGCATGTATTGGTAAATGTCTTTTATAGAGATGTTGCAGTGTTATCTTCAATATTACAAGCATTTCCCACAGTAAAAATATGAGTATATAAATAGTGACAAGATATACTTATAGGGCATAATTCAGATCTGATCGATGGGCTGCGTTTTTTGCTGCCCTGCACATACGAATGCCTACAGGGCAATCGTATGTGTAGCAGAGCTGCACAAACTGATTTTGTGCAGTCTCTGCACAGCCCAGAACTTACTCTTCCCCTGCAATTGATTCATGCTGATCAGGGCCGGAGCTGACGTCAGACACCCTCCCTAAAAACACCTGAGCCCACCTGCGTTTTTCCAGAACACTTCTGGAAAATGGTCATTTGCCTCCCACAAATGGCCTCTTCCTGTCAATCACCTTGCGAGAGCTCGTGCGTTCTGATTTTTTGCACCATCCCATCACTAGGCACCGATGCCTGTTGCTGTTGTGCGAAGCGCCTGCGCATTGCGGTGCATATGCATGCACAGTTTGGATCTGATTGCCCTTGTGTGAAAATGCACAGCAGCGATCAAATCTGAATGACCCCCATACTTACAAATACTGCACAATATTACCAACAGCACAAGTCGGATCTTCAGAGTATTCAAGATTGACACCACTATAATGAAATGCCACACAGTTCTTTTCCATATATGCAAATCATATAAATGTAAATTTAAACTTAGCAGATCTTGCATAGATCCCAAATTAGCATCCCATGGTGGAATGTCATCAGGTACAGTTTTTCGAAAAGAAACAATCATATTAACTTTGCTGGACAGAGTAAGAATCTAGGTACACCTCCTGACATATTCAGATTAAATATATCCTATAATAGAGTGTCCTGGGAGACTCTCTATAAAGGCTGAAGCATCCAATAAACAGGGGCATTACGGTGTGGTAAATAATGTGTAAGGGGCATTACGGTTTGTGGCATAATGTGTAAGGGGCATTATGGTGTGTTGCATAATGTTTAAGTGGTATTATGGTATGTGACATAATGTGTAAGGAGCATTACGGTGTGTGGAATAATATGTAAGGTACATTATGGTGTGGTGCATAATGTGTAAGGGGCATTACGGTGTGTAGCATAATGTATAAGGGACATTACAGTGTGGTCCATAATGTATAACAAGCATTATGCTGTGTGGCATAATGTGCAATGGACATTATGGTGTGTGGCATAATGTCTAAGGGGCATTATGGTGCAGTGCATAATGTGTTAGGTGCATTATGGTGTGAGGCATAATGTGTAAAGGGCATTGTGGTGTGTGGCATATTGTGTAACGGGCATTACCATGTGTGGTGTAATGTGTATAGGGCATTACCTTGTGTAGCATAATGTGTAAGGGGCATTATGGTGTGGTGCATAATGTGTAATGGGCATTATGGTGTGTGGCATATTGTGTAAGAACATTGCAGTGTTGTGCATGGTGCATAATGTGTAAGTGGCATTATGGTGTATAGCATGTTGTAAAAGGGGCATTACGGTGTGGTGCATGGTGCATAATGTGTAAGGGGCATTACAGTGCGTTGCATGTTGTGTAAAGGACATTATGGTGTGGTGTATAATGTATAAGGGGCATTATGATGTGTGACATAATGTGTAAGGGGCATTACGATTTGTGGCATAATGTGTAAGGGGCATTACAGTATGGTGCATAATTTGTAAGGGGTATTACTGTGCAGTGCATAATGTATAAGTAAGGGGCATTACGGTGTGGCATGTTGTGTAAGGGGCATTACTATGTGTGATATAATGGGCATTTCTATTAGGAGGAAAATTTACAAATAATGTAAGGGGCATGATTCAGGTACTGTATGAAACAATAGTATTATGGATTGTTTGAGGGAATGGCATCAAACTGGTTTCTTTACTAGGGCCCCATGAGGTCTAAATCTGGCTCTGGTTGTGCCTATTTAAGGGTGTTATCAGAATCAATTATTTCCCATTGCTGTTAGGGGTTTCCCGAGTCAACCCCTCTTTTACTGACTTGGGTCGAGACATTGCCAAGTTTAGACAACAACAACGATACTCTCGTAACCCTGTTGGATGAACAGTAAATATGGGTTACAGTACAATTCAAATAATAAATTACAATGAACTATTAGGAAAAGTGCCAGCAGTTTAGTAGCGCAAAAAACAAACTAGAAAGCCAAATAGCGCTGATCTTATCTTAATGATATGGTAGCAATCAAAGCGTAGAAAAACAACTATCCAATTTATTAATATACTGAGTAAATGTAATTCATATGAGTCTCACCAAAAGAATAAAAGTCATATTAAAAGATCCTTTTTATTACCCCCTAAAAACATGTAATTGGTTTCAGGGTTTTTCCTCTTACACCATGTAGATGGAGTGCATACTCAAAGGGCTCTCTTATTATTTGCTCCAATACATCAGTTTAATAACATTGGGGGTCATTCCGAGTTGATCGCTAGCTGCCGTTGCTCGCAGCGTAGCGATCAGGCTAAAAATCGGCATTCTGCGCATGCGTACGGGCCGCAGTGCGCACGTGCGAAGTACTTTCACAAAAAACTATGCAGTTTTACACAAGGTCAAGCGACGCTTTTCTGTCGCTCTGCTGATCGGTGAGTGATTGACAGGAAGTGGGTGTTTCTGGGTGGTAACTGGCCGTTTTCCAGGAGTGTGCTAAAAACGCAGTCGTGCCTGGGGAAACGGGGGAGTGGCTGGCTGAACGCAGGGCGTGTTTGTGATGTCAAAGCAGGAACTAAACAGTCTGAAGGGATCGCAAGGAAGGAGTAGGTCTGCAGCTACTCTGAAACTGCTTGAAAAAATTGCTAACCTTTCGATCGCACTTCTGCTAAGCTAAGATACACTCCCAGAGGGCGGCGGCTTAGCGTGTGCACTGCTGCTAAAAGCAGCTAACGAGCGATCAACTCGGAATGAGGGCCCTTGTCTGTAGTTAGTATCGAGGTTGGGTTATTATCACTAAAGGTAACAAAAATATCAAAGTTCCCCCCCCCCCAAAAAAAAAAAAACTTGAAGGGATGAATGTAATTTACTGGCAAATTGCACTTCCTACACAGCGGGTTGCTAATTAGCCCATATAAAGGTTAGGACTGACAGTTCTCTGTTTTTGTCATCTCTATATAACTATGATACATTGTACAAGTGACGATCATAGTATTCAGTGTTCGCATGCAGACAAAAAAAAAAGTGATTAAACTGGATCTCATTCTCTTCTGTGGGACCACACAGTGAAGGAATCTGGCAGATATTTCAATTGCATGGCACACTGTGTGCTAATACTCATCGCACGGGAACCCACCATGTCTCAGAATAACTGCACGATTCAATGCGCAGGGCGGGTGACATTAAAAATAAACAAGACACTGAGTAAAAAAAATAAAAAATAAACAGCTGCTGCGGGGGAAAGAGACAGAAGAGGAGACATTCAGTGAAATCTCCGAACACGACCCTCTTCTTGGAAAGATGAACATATACTTATTAATTGATTACGGCTGATGTCTGCTAATTGGGGAAGGATGCAAACTCTAAGTATCTCTCCATGCTGACTGTACAATGCATCACTATGGGGCAGATGTATTGAGCTTGGAGAAGTGATAAAGCAGTGATAAGTGGAAGGTGATAATGCACCAGCCAATCAGCTCTTAACTGTCATTGTTCAAACCCGTAACGATTGGCTGGTGCGTTATCACCTTCCACTTATCACTGCTTTGAAGAACGAAATGACTGAAATAGGAGTGGAGAGGGATAAACATCCATAGGCTGGGGATGTCCTTGTGGGAGACAGGTGACTAGCCATCCAATAGGGATGTGAGTTGGTAGACGCTAGCTGCTTGATATGGGGTGAGAAGAGGAGGAGCTTCCTCTTTTTCCTGTTCTTCCCACCCATCCTCCCTTCCCCTTTTTTGCGGTAGTTGGGGGTGGATCGTTGCGTTAGCTGATTGGCGGGAAAGAACGGCAGGTTACCTGTTTTTAGGTCATAGCTAGATGTTTAATGGTTATTTTGGGTTTGTTTGCTGCGCTCACCTTCGTTGACTGTATGCATCTGCTGGATCACACGGTCGGGGACAGCGACACCACCCGGACGGGTGGGTAGTCAAGGTAGAAGGTTGAGTGGATACCGTTTGTTGCTAGGTTGAGTGTTAAGTTGGTACAGTTGGGGTAGAAGTTAGCCGTTCTTTCTTGGCCACCATTATTCAGCCTTTATTTCAGCACTTCATTTAGAGTTATTAATAAATCAGCTAACAATTTCTGCCAAACCTAAGTCTTCGATTCTTTATTTTAGAATTATGTTAAGTGTTAAGGGTTATTCACACACATGGTCATCCATCAGCCGTTAGGATGCTTGGGGGTCTATTCATGCAGCAGTGAAAAGCCCTGTTTTGCGGTAAACAGGGCTTTTCTCTGCTTACCGCAATTCACAGAGCCGGTTACCGTGGAGAAGTGTCTGACTTCTCCAGCGGTACCCCCGCTCTGTGCCTGAATCGCATCACCATACCTTTGTATAGTGAGTGCAATTCATGAAGGTGCGGAAAGCTCTGCTTTCCGCTTCTCCATGGAGTTCAGGTTCGCCATCTGAGGACGGCGTAACCTGAACTGTAGTGCGGAGACGTCAGGGAAGCTCAATGCTTCCCTGATCGCTGCTCGGCACCTCGTGCTGGCTCCGCCCCCCGACCTCCCAGCAACCACTGCGGCCGGCCGGGAGGTCATCAAGCTGCACATGCGCAAAGGGACCCGCCGCTGGACTCCGCGCATCGCAGGGAGGGACCGCTGGAGAAGACATCACCGCAGGAGCCCCAGACACCGCAGCGCATCGTCGGAAGGGTGAGTATACATGAATTGCTACTTATCACAGCTATACATCGCATCGAAGAGATGCGATGTATAGTGATAAGTAGCAATTATGTTTTCGTTTTCTACATGAATAGACCCCTTAATCACTTCTCCAGGCTTAATACATCTGTCCTTATGTTCTTTGGCACTTTAACATTGTAGTGTCTCAAGTCCTGAAAGCAAGCATTAACATACTCCTCATACTCCACATAGCAAAAGTCCCACGGTAATTGGTTTAACTTTTAACCAATATGGGCTGCAAGTGTAACTCATTGGGGCCAGTCAGCTCCTAACTGTCAATTTGCATATTGGAGCTGATTGGCTGGTGCATTTATCACCTTGCACTTATCACTGGTTTATCACTTCCTTATGCCTTCTCCAGGTTAACATGCATGGTGAGGAGAGGCCTGAAGTAACTGCCATTGAGCAAGGACATGTCCCGACAGCAGGGGAGTCGAAGTCAACAGCTGCTGGTCTGAGAGGAGAGCCAACGGGACCTACTGAGAGGAGGGGTCGGTTAGAAACCTAAAATGCTGTTCTGCCTGATAAGCTCCTCAGAGTGTGCCACCAAAGTGAACACAGGAAGCTGTCCTGCTGACAAGGTGCTGTCTGCAGCCTGAGGGAAAAGGTCTGTCTGCAGTTTGAGATAACTGCAAATAATTAAAGGAGAGGGTGAATTGACTTATTTGATAGGAGCTCATTAACCATTAAAGACCCACCAGCATCATCTTTACGAGGGAAGACCCACCTCCCATAGAGCAGAACTGAAGCTTACTGATATCCAACTACAATTTAGGGACTCCTACAGTAATGTCCTCTATCCTCAGTTTAAGGAGAAAATGATCCATATTGGTTTTTTATTTACCTGACAATAATGGGCTCATTTATCAATTAGTTATAAATTTCACTGTGAGTGATAAATTGCACCAGCCAATCAGCTCCTAACTGTCATTTTCACACAGTCTAACATGGCAGTTAGGAGCTGATTGGCTGGTGCAATTTATCACTCACAGTGAAATGTATCTCTCATTGATAAATGAGCCCATAAGATTGCTAAATACTGACGGCTACAAGTCAGAGTGCCTATAAATAATGATATGGACAGCTACTGTAAGAAAATTAGGAAGAGTGAGCAAGAAAGTAATAAGCCCCCTTCCTTTATCCACCCCTCATTGGACTAGACTGAATAGACCCAGGAGATCAGGATAGACAATCTGTAAAGAGGAATAGCCCCAAAGACAGAGGAAGACTCACAGTTCACTCACTTCATACATTTAACTGATTGGAGAGTCAATAACAAAAAAGAATCCAGAATGTATCAGTTTAGGGGAGCCAGAAATTGAACCTATGACCCAGGTCACATATAGGAGACTTTTGTACAAGTAACAATATATGGGCCATTATCACATATTACATTTCTAATATATATATATATATATATATATATATGGCATGAAAATGAGCTGGCACTCACAGAGACTTGTTTTTAAACATGCAAACAACACAGTTTGAGGCATCAAACTGTGTTGTTTGCATGTTTAAAAACAAGTCTCTGTGAGTGCCAGCTCATTTTCATACCATATACTGATTCCAGAGGGCAGGGCACCGGAGCAGATTGACGTTTTTCACAAGCTGAGAGTGCCGGACTTCTCTTCATTATATATATATATATATATATATATATATATATATATATATATATAGTTGTAACAGGAGTCTTGCTAGAATGTGCTCTGCTACAAAAATTCCACCAGCGACCGACTCCAGGCTTGTGCAAAAACAACAAATACCTTTTATTCAGGTTGTTCAAAAACAAAGATACACATAAAACAACGATCACTGTCTTTAGTATAAACTACCAGGGAGGTTAGGCCCTGCCTCACTCCCTCTTACTTAATAAGGAACCCTTAAGGTCCCGGCATCCTTACACTAGTCGCCCAGCCCTCCGGATCCCACTGTCCCTAGCAGGCCTATCACCTGGACACTAACTGCCTTCAGGAGCCCTGACTCATAGGAGAGACTCTGCTTTAAACCCAGCACCCAGGTGCTGGCTGATGAAGCAGCTTCTTGGGCTAAGAAGCCTATAAGACCTGGTCTGGGCCAAATGGATGAGAACCCGGTCCATCCACACTTCCCATCCACCCCCAGGACCCTGTGTGTAGCTTACGGGTGGCAAAGTACCTCTCCTGCCACAATATATATATATATATATATATATATATATATATAGTTATTTTAGTATCTATAGCACATTAGTTCATTTAAGTTAAGCTATTGCATAAAACTCTTTTTCTTCAGTTGGTCACTTAACAGTAAAGAAAGTACAAGATTTAATTTAGGAGAGCTTAATAAACTATAGCATGAACTTAGAGAAGCTTAGGCTAAATTGTAAAAATTATTTGTTACTGATTATAAATTCACTAAATTATATATTGAACAACATTTAGAATACATGTGTAATTCCCTATTACTTCTGCTACTAGAAATTGTGGATGAAAACATCAATTTTACAGCTAACCACCTCAATATTCATGTAGAAAGTTGGACTGCAATGTTGAGGGGTTTGTTTTTTTTATTGACTTTAACAGTGCTTAAATTAAGTATAGGTAACCAACTACTGTAAGAGCAGAGAATAAAACAAACCTAGATTCCAAAGATTATGTCATTTACTGTGTCAGGGGGTGGTGACTCTTGCCTCTCTGATGTGTGGTGAAAGAAATAAAATTACTTTACAAAGAAGCCCACACAGAAGGTCCAGCAGGTGAAGAACAGAGGTTTTCCACCCCCCACTACTCCCAGTAAAAAAAACAAAAAACACTGCAAGTAGCCATAGCAAGTGATTGTGGACTGTCACATTTTAATAAACAAATGTCACTAGTATTACATACAAAAAAAATTCTGGCAAACATATAGGATGAAATTAAAGAGAATTATGCAATACTCAAATATACAGAAGACATCTATGTTATAGTAAGAGTTGTGGAGGTGTGGACTAGATGGCGCTATGAGTGATCTAAGGTAGATTTCCAATATGAGCTAGCATATTGGAAATCTACCGTAGATCACTCATTTCTTCATTTTGTTTTATACAACATTACTACACATTGTATGCTTCTGTTTCATTTCCCATTTTTTGAACACGGTTGAGCTTTCCATCCAAAATTGGATGCAGAACATCCTTGACTTTTCATCTGGAAACGGTAAAGCTAAGTATTTGTCCAGTACTCTCATATTCACCATCACTGCTTGAGCGATAGCGCCATCTAGTCCACACCTCCACAACTCTTTCTGTTCCATTTTTTGGACTACTTGGGATAAGTCCACCGTTGGACTAAGAAGGCAGCAATCGGTCTACTAGAAGCGCTAGTAAGGATTCCACCTCCCTTTTTTTCATCTATGTTATAGTGTCTTAATATAACCAATAGCCTAAAAATATTAAATAAAGAGAGTTTTCTTAGTAAATTATCGCATTTTGGGCATAATTCAGACCTGATCGCGAATTTGCAGAGGCCTGCAATTGGATAATCGCCGCCCAGACAGAGTAAATAACTGCCCTGCGTAAAGCTTTGCAAACGCCGGTCAGCTTCAAATCCGTGCAGTCTGTGCGTAGCCCAGGAATTACTCCTACATTGCGATACAAACAGGCTGATCACGGCCGGAGCAGGCATCACACACCTACCTTGGGAATGCCTGCGTTTTTCCTGACACTCCCAGAAAATGGACAGTTACCACCCCCAAATGTCCGCTTCCTGCCAATCAATCTGCGTTTGCCTAGCGATAAAAAAAGCAGGATTTTTCTCTGACGTCCTAGTGGATGCTGGGAACTCCGTAAGGACCATGGGGAATAGCGGCTCCGCAGGAGACTGGGCACAAAAGTAAAGCTTTAGGACTACCTGGTGTGCACTGGCTCCTCCCCCTATGACCCTCCTCCAAGCCTCAGATAGATTTTTGTGCCCGGCCGAGAAGGGTGCACACTAGGGGCTCTCCTGAGCTTCTTAGTGAAAGTTTAGTTTTAGGTTTTTTATTTTCAGTGAGACCGGCTGGCAACAGGCTCACTGCATCGAGGGACTAAGGGGAGAAGAAGCGAACCTGCCTGCTTGCAGCCAGCTTGGGCTTCTTAGGCTACTGGACACCATTAGCTCCAGAGGGACCGAACACAGGCCCAGCCTCGGAGTCCGGTCCCAGAGCCGCGCCGCCGGCCCCCTTACAGAGCCAGAAGCAAGAAGAGGTCCGGAAAAATCGGCGGCAGAAGACATCAGTCTTCAACAAGGTAGCGCACAGCACTGCAGCTGTGCGCCATTGTTACTCAGGCACACTTCACACTTCGGTCACTGAGGGTGCAGGGCGCTAGGGGGGGGGCGCCCTGAGCAGCAATGTAAACACCTTGGCTGGCGAAAATACACCACATATAACCCCCAGGGCTATATGGATGTATTTTTAACCCCTGCCAGAACTCACCAAAAAGCGGGAGAAAAGGCCGCCGAGAAGGGGGCGGAGCCTATCTCCTCAGCACACGGGCGCCATTTTCCATCACAGCTCCGCTGGAAGGACGTCTCCCTGACTCTCCCCTGCAGTCCTGCACTACAGAAAAGGGTAAAAAAGAGAGGGGGGCACTAATTTGGCGCAGTTCTAATAATAACAGCAGCTATAAAGGGAAAAGCACGTTTTATAGTGGTATTCCTGTCTATATATAGCGCTCTGGTGTGTGCTGGCATACTCTCCCTCTGTCTCCCCAAAGGGCTAGTGGGGTCCTGTCCTCTATCAGAGCATTCCCTGTGTGTGTGCGGTGTGTCGGTACGATTGTGTCGACATGTTTGAGGAGGAAAATGAGATGGAGACGGAGCAATTGCCTATTATAGAGTTGTCACCCCCTAGGGAGTCGACACCTGAGTGGCTGAGCTTATGGAAGGAATTGCGTGACAGTGTCAGTTCTTTACGAAAGACAGTTGACGACATGAGACAGCCGGCTACTCAGCTTGTGCCTGTCCAGGGGTCTCAAACGCCATCAGGGGCTTAAAACGCCCGTTACCTCAAATGGCAGACACAGACACGGATACTGACTCCAGTGTCGATGATGAGGAGACAAACGTGACTTCCAGTAAGGCCACACGTTACATGATTGCAGCAATGAAAAATGTATTGCATATCTCTGATAATACAAGTACCACTAAAAAGGGTATTATGTTTGGTGAGAAAAAACTGCCTGTAGTTTTTCCTGTATCCGAGGAATTAAATGAAGTGTGTGATGAGGCGTGGGTTTCCCCCGATAAAAAACTGACAATTCCTAAAAGGTTATTGGCATCATACCCTTTCCCGCCAGAGGATAGGGCACGTTGGGAAACACCCCCTAGGGTGGATAAAGCGCTCACACGCTTGTCTAAACAGGTAGCACTACCCTCTCCTGATACGGCCGCCCTAAAACCTGCCGATAGAAAGCAGGAGAATATCCTAAAATGTATATACACTCACACGGGTGTTATACTGCGACCAGCAATCGCCTCAGCCTGGATGTGCAGTGCTGGGGTGGCGTGGTCGGATTCCCTGACTGAAAATATTGATACCCTAGATAGGGACAGTATATTACTGACTATAGAGCATTTGAAAGATGCATTTTTATATATGCGTGATGCACAGAGGGATATTTGCCGACTGGCATCAAGAGTTAGCGCGCTGTCCATTTCTGCAAGAAGAGGTTTATGGACGCGGCAGTGGTCAGGTGATGCGGATTCTAAAAGGCACATGGAACAGCTAGTTCCCAGGAACAAAAGCCCTCTCCCGCCTCCGCAAAGTCCTCAGCATGACGCTGGGGCTTTACAAGCGGACTCAGGCACGGTGGGGGCCCGTCTCAAGGAATTCGAGACGTCTCCCCCTCGCCGTTTTCATAAAGTCTGCTTTACCGACGTCTCCCTCAGACAGGGAGGCAGTATTTGAGAAACAAAGAGATTGGAAACCGCACTGGTCTAGTGGTGTATATGTGTAATGATAATTATCTGTATAACCTGATAATAAAATTTAAGGTTCAAATCCTTATTTTGGGGAGCAGATACGTAAGGTGACACATTCCTTTTTTGTATCAAAAGACTACCCATCAGTGGTGCTCCCCCGAGTCAGTTAAACACGATGTGAACTTTGAAAAAGAAAAAAAGAAGACTCTTGTTGGGAAGCACTCATATACAGATAATATTGTACGACTAAATGTCAAAAATTAGCTAGCTAAGATACAAAGTTTTATTAATTCTCATTAAAATTGATTATTGGGGAGTTCAATAGGCGCCATTATTTGTTAAGTAGTGACATTGCGAAAATATAGGGAATAATGTATAAATTACGAGGTGCCAATACCTGATTCTGGCCGAGATGGGTATATCTATGATTTTGTTAATATTTATACTCCAACTGTGGGTCAGTCTGTGATTATAAATTGCTCATTTGTTGAAAATATGACCGTCATTTGTAAACTGCTATATATCCCAATTGGGAATTTTGATCCTAGCAGATGGTTGAATCATAGGTCATGACCGAGACGTAAGATAATGCTCTATAATAGTGACAGATGGGTGGCAAATATTTGCAGTACCAGGGTGTTCCTTAGTAGTCTCCTATCCAAGTACTTAACCCGGCCCTCCACTGCTTGGCTTCCAAGATCAGATGAGATTGGGCATCTCCAGCGGGGTATGACCGCAGACCTTATGCTCACCCTTGTCACACTGTGTCCAAAATTGGGCACAGATAAGAGCCGTTTAGTGTTATTATATGAGCCACAGGTTTGAAAGAAACACAGCTGATTTGATGTGGAAAAAAGGGATTTCTTATCACAGATGATAAAGTATACTCAGGGATTAAATACCCATCTAAATTGTCAGGGCTTAAGTAGTCGCAGTATAAGTAGGAAAAGGCCTATATATTACACAGTTATCACATGCATGTAAATCAGACATTAGATAATGGTATTGTTATAATTGTGCAAAAAGAAGGGAACCTCCAAATTTGGTCTCCAAAGCCACAATATGCATGCGTAATTACACTATAGATTGTGAGAATCAACTAAGCAGTGAAACCTACAGCTCTCAAAAACCAATCACGAATTATTGTCAAATGAGTTGACACAGTATGTATTCCTTATGATACATGCAAAACATAAAATGATACTGAAAATTTTTTTTTTATATAAGGATTTCTGCAGTGTAAAGGAAAAGAGAGAAGACGTTTTTGTTTTAAATGGGGTCCAAAGTTAACAGATGTATCCACATCCGCTTTTTTGATAAAGATATAGACCCCAAGAAGTTTTGTACTTATTCCTTTGCTGTTGATAATTAGATGTCACTCAATATAGTATAATAGTCTGTGTAACGTATAGGTAGGATGTTAATAAATACCTGTCCACGCTGGTGCATAAATAATATATAACCAAACCTGGTGTAACAGTCTTATAGTTTAAATCCTACTTGTATGATGAGGGAGATCCTGATATATGAAAGGTGCCGGCCGCGTCTGCCCGCGTCTGCCCACGTTGGGCCTGCTGCCGGGCTCCGGCCGCACTGTACTTCCTGTTGATCTGGTTCCCTAGGCGACGGACTTAGCCGAGAGCGGCTCGTTGCGGTCACGTGTGCGCACCACGTGACCGTGAGGATGTAGTCTCCTGACGTACGTTTCGCATAAAGCTTGGTCACAGGGCGTCAGTAGGTTCAAGCCTATTGGTTTGTCCTTATATTGGTGATACTGTGTGCTGATTGATTCTAAGCAAAAGATTGATAGGTAATTTGACCTATCATAGTCAGTATCGTATTTGCTGGTTCTCATTGAATGGTGTGTCATGATTGACAGTTAGAGGGACCATTAAGCAATAAAGTGAACAATCATATAGTTATTTTAAAAAGAGCTGGTAGGATTAATTCAAAGTATTATTTATAAACAATTTTTTGTTACTATTTACAAAAGATAAGGATATAGTGATAATATCAATTGTAGAACAATTTATTACGGTATAAAAAACTTTTGTCTGTATGAATGAGGATTTAAGAAATGGAAGACACAGATTATTAAAAGCATGTACAGCACTTTAGTATGCCTGTACCTGTATTGCAATAATTAAATATATTATAAGAGGGAAATACTAATTCATTTTTATTAAGAGGTTATTGTTACAAGAAATTATATATAAGTATAAAAATATAAATAAAATTATAATATAAATAAAATTATCGGTATATTAATATATAAAATTGGTGAGTAGGTGATCGTGACTGCTAAAAAACTAAAGGTGTAAAATAAGTTACGTGTGATATATGAGTTATGATATAGTATGCAAAATTTGTTATGAGAACATTATGGTGGAGATTAATAATATTATATACATGCATTAATATGTATGTATATGTGACTCTAAAGATGATGAAATAAATAAAATGGTGAATTGTGAAAATTGTGTTATGAACCCTCAGTGTTGGAAATTGTGTACATCAATGAAAATGAAGGTACAAATAAATTTAAATTAATGAAAATAAAAATAAAAATAAAAATATAAATAATAATAAATATAAATATAAATAAAAATAAATATAAATAATAATAAAAATAAAAATAATAATAATAAAAATAATTATAAAAATAAAAATAAATGTTGAAAAATATAAATAAAAATAAAGATAAAATGGAAATAAAAATAAAATTATAGTGAATTAAGTGTATATTGAATAGTAGTAGGGGGGGGAGGGAGGGGGGGAGGGATTTGTTTTTTTGGGAAGGGGGGGGGGGTTTGTGGGGGGGGGGGAAGGGGGGGATGTTTTTTTGGGAAAAATAAGTAAAAATAGAAATAAATATAAATATAAAAATTATAAATAGAGATAAAGTTGATAAGTTGTGGACTATAATGTGAATTAATTATAATGTATATAAAAATAACCAAAGCGTGAAATTAGTAGATAAATTATTATGGGGAAAGGGGGCAAAAAATAGGAAAAAGGAGAGTTAGAGCAATGGGATTGCCGTATTTAGTTTAAGAAAACTCCATAGTTGATGTTTTCATTCATACCAAACGGGTGGATGGTGCCTAACTTAAAAATCCACTCGCATTCTTTCTTCAAAAGGATATCTGTCAAACTTCCACCACGTATTCCGAGTTTGATTTTTTCAAGTCCGAAGACCCTCAGATCCTCCCATCTGTTATCATGGTGTTGGTAGAAGTGGCGTGCTACTGTAGTAAGTGGTTTCAGCTTTCTTTTATCAGAGGTGGCATTACGTATAGTCCCAATGTGTTCTAAGACACGTTGTTTCAGTGGGCGAGTGGTCATACCCACATATTTTTTATCACAGCTGCATTTGATGCAGTAGATGACACCTTCAGTCAGGCAGTATTGCAAGCCATTCACAGGCTGTATTCCCAGCGGGTGATAATCAAGGTACCCCTCCTGCAACAGGGAAAGGGGTACTATTCCACACTATTTGTGGTACCGAAGTCGGACGGCTCGGTGAGACCAATTTTAAATCTAAAATCCTTGAACACTTACATACAAAGGTTCAAATTCAAGATGGAGTCACTCAGAGCAGTGATTGCAAACCTGGAAGAAGGGGACTATATGGTCTCTCTGGACATCAAAGATGCTTACCTACATGTCCCAATTTACCCTTCTCCAAGGGTACCTCAGGTTTGTGGTACAGAACTGTCACTATCAGTTTCAGACGCTGCCGTTTGGATTGTCCACGGCACCCCGGGTCTTTACCAAGGTAATGGCCGAAATGATGATACTCCTTCGAAAGAAGGGAGTTTTAGTTATCCCTTACTTGGACGATCTCCTGATAAGGGCAAGATCCAGGGAACAGTTGGAAGTCGGGGTAGCACTATCTCAGATAGTGCTGCGGCAGCAGGGTTGGATTCTCAATATTCCAAAATCGCAGCTGATCCCGACGACACGCCTTCTATTCCTAGGGATGATCCTGGACACAGTCCAGAAAAAGGTGTTTTCTCCCGGAGGAGAAAGCCAGAGAGTTATCCGAACTAGTCAGAAACCTCCTAAAACCAGGCCAAGTGTCAGTGCATCAGTGCACAAGGGTCCTGGGAAAAATGGTGGCTTCCTACGAAGCAATTCCATTCGGCAGATTCCACGCAAGAACTTTCCAGTGGGACCTGCTGGAAAAATGGTCCGGATCGCATCTTCAGATGCATCAGCGGATAACCCTGTCACCAAAGACAAGGGTGTCTCTCCTGTGGTGGTTGCAGAGTGCTCATCTTCTAGAGGGCCGCAGATTCGGCATTCAGGACTGGGTCCTGGTGACCACGGATGCCAGCCTGCGAGGCTGGGGAGCAGTCACACAGGGAAGAAATTTCCAGGGCTTGTGGTCAAGCCTGGAGACATCACTTCACATAAATATTTTGGAGCTAAGGGCCATTTACAATGCCCTAAGCCAAGCAAGACCTCTGCTTCAAGGTCAGCCGGTGCTGATCCAGTCGGACAACATCACGGCAGTCGCCCACGTAAACAGACAGGGCGGCACAAGAAGCAGGAGGGCAATGGCAGAAGCTGCAAGGATTTTTCGCTGGGCGGAAAATCATGTGATAGCATTGTCAGCAGTGTTCATTCCGGGAGTGGACAACTGGGAAGCAGACTTCCTCAGCAGGCACGACCTCCACCCGGGAGAGTGGGGACTTCACCCAGAAGTCTTCCACATGATTGTAAACCATTGGGAAAAACCAAAGGTGGACATGATGGCGTCCCGCCTAAACAAAAATTTGGACAGGTATTGCGCCAGGTCAAGGGACCCTCAGGCGATAGCTGTGGACGCTCTGGTAACACCGTTGGTGTACCAGTCAGTGTATGTGTTCCCTCCTCTTCCTCTCATACCAAAAGTACTGAGAATTATAAGACGGAGGGGAGTAAGAACTATACTCGTGGCTCCGGATTGGCCAAGAAGGACTTGGTACCCGGAACTTCAAGAGATGCTCACGGAGGACCCGTGGCCTCTACCTCTAAGAAGGGACCTGCTCCAGCAAGGACCCTGTCTATTCCAAGTCTTACCGCGACTGCGTTTGACGGCAGGGCGGTTGAAAGCCGGATCCTGAAGGAAAAAGGCATTCCGGATGAAGTCATCCCTACCCTGATCAAGTCAGGAAGGATGTAACCGCAAAGCATTATCACCGCATTTGGCGAAAATATGTTGCGTGGTGCGAGGCCAGTAAGGCCCCGATGGAGGAATTTCAACTAGGTCGATTCTTGCATTTCCTGTAAACAGGAGTGTCTATGGGCCTAAAATTGGGGTCCATTAAGGTTCAAAATTCGGCCCTGTCAATTTTCTTCCAGAAAGAACTAGCTTCATTACCTGAAGTTCAGACGTTTGTAAAAGGGGTACTGCATATACAGCCTCCTTTTGTGCCTCCAGTGGCACCTTGGGATCTCAATGTAGTTTTGGGGTTCCTAAAGTCACATTGGTTTGAACCACTTGAATCTGTGGAGTTAAAATATCTCACATGGAAAGTGGTCATGTTGTTGGCCCTGGCCTCGGCCAGGCGCGTGTCAGAATTGGCGGGCTTTATCCTGTAAAAGCCCTTATCTGATCTTCCATTCAGACAGGGTGGAATTGAGGACTCGTCCTCATTTTCTCCCTAAGGTGGTTTCAGTGTTTCATCTGAACCAACCTATTGTGGTACCTGCGGCTACTAGTGACTTGGAGGACTCCAAGTTGTTGGACGTAGTCAGGGCCTTGAAAATATATGTTTCCAGGACGGCTGGAGTCAGGAAATCTGACTCGCTGTTTATCCTGTATGCACCCAACAAGCTGGGTGCTCCTGCTTCTAAGCAGTCTATTGCTCGTTGGATTTGTAGTACAATTCAGCTTGCACATTCTGTGGCAGGCCTGCCACAGCCAAAATCTGTAAAAGCCCATTCCACAAGGAAGGTGGGCTCATCTTGGGCGGCTGCCCGAGGGGTCTCGGCGTTACAACTTTGCCGAACAGCTACTTGGTCAGGGGCAAACACGTTTGCTAAATTCTACAAATTTGATACCCTGGCTGAGGAGGACCTGGAGTTCTCTCATTCGGTGCTGCAGAGTCATCCGCACTCTCCCGCCCGTTTGGGAGCTTTGGTATAATCCCCATGGTCCTTACGGAGTTCCCAGCATCCACTAGGACGTCAGAGAAAATAAGAATTTACTTACCGATAATTCTATTTCTCGTAGTCCGCAGTGGATGCTGGGCGCCCATCCCAAGTGCGGATTGTCTGCAATACTTGTACATAGTTATTGTTACAAAAATCGGGTTATTATTGTTGTGAGCCATCTTTCCAGAGGCTCCTCTGTTATCATGCTGTTAACTGGGTTCAGATCACAGGTTATACGGTGTGATTGGTGTGGCTGGTATGAGTCTTACCCGGGATTCAAAATCCTTCCTTATTGTGTACGCTCGTCCGGGCACAGTATCCTAACTGAGGCTTGGAGGAGGGTCATAGGGGGAGGAGCCAGTGCACACCAGGTAGTCCTAAAGCTTTACTTTTGTGCCCAGTCTCCTGCGGAGCCGCTATTCCCCATGGTCCTTACGGAGTTCCCAGCATCCACTACGGACTACGAGAAATAGAATTATCGGTAAGTAAATTCTTATTTTTTGCAGTTTGGCCTCAAACGTAAACTGGTCAACGCAGGGCTGGAATCCCCTTTAGAGAGTGGGGACACCAAAAAAGAGGGGTTCCTCCTCCTGAGGGACAACCAACCCTGGGCTGAAAGCTATTTCCTGCACTCCTGGGCGGTGGGCAGTAGCGGATCTAGGTGCGGGCAAGCAGGGCGGGCATCTGGGCACTGTTGCCAGAGATCAATGAGGCAATGAGCATGAAACCCCTGTCAATGAGCAGAATTCCCTGTCAATGAGCATGAAACCCACAGCATGAAACCCCTGACCGAGCATGAGTCCCCTGGCAACAAAAAGAAAACCCTGCCAATGAGCATGGAACCCACAGCATGAAACCCCTGACAACGGGAATGAAACCCCTGACAATGAGCATGAGACCCCTGGCAATGAGCAGGTAATTTTAAAATAATTAGAAGCCTTACTGGGGGCATAATTTGTAAGGGACATTATTGTGTGTGGGGCATAAAATGGTTTCAGGGGCATAACTGTATGTAGCATAATATGTGATGTACATTACAGTGTATGGCATAAAGTGGGATTACAGTTTGTGGCATAATGTGTAATGGGTATTATGGTGTGTGGCATAACATGTAATGGGCGTTACGGTGTGTGGCATTATATGAAATGGGCATTACAGTGTGTGGCACAATGTGGAATGGGCACTACAGTGTGTGGAATGGGCATTACGGTGTGTGGCATAATGTGTAAGGGGCATTACTACAGGGAGGAAAAATGATAAATAACGTAAAGGGCATGAATCAGGGTTTCTACCTGGTGTAATGTGAATAAAAAGTACTATTGTGCGGTGTAATGTAAATTGGTACAATTCTGTGGCCACGACCCTTCCCCATGAAGCCACACTCCTGTTTAGAATAGGGGAAAATTAAAACTTTCACCCTGGGCACCGCAAGGTCTAAAACCTGCCCTGGCAGTGGGTGCAGGGTTAATAGTTATTAAAGGGTAATAATATTGTTTTTGCCGGCAGATTACAGCTCCAATACTCACCTGCTACAGGCAGGTTTATTGTTTGGGTGGGTATGTCATTGGTTTCCTCTGGAAATATCAAAGCCGATGTGTCAGTATCCTGAGCCTTACCTCCGGGGGGGCTCCCGGGGGTTGCCGTGCCGGTGGTTGGCGCGGCTGCAGAGGCAGGGAACTGCTGGTGGCGGGTCCTCCTGGACGGGTGTGCGGCTTCCGAGAGCTGGGGGTCCAGAGAGCTGGACGCTGCAGTGGGAGTCGCTGCAGCAGGGTCCTCTAGTGTGACACGGCCTCAGGGTGTCAGAGGCCAGAGCTGGGCTAAAGCTGTGTACTACAGCTGAGTATGTCTCCTGTGCTGGGGGCAGCCATGTTGTAGACCAGAGGATTGCCAATGAAGTTCCCACTCGGTGTCCAGCCAATCCTGTGTGATTTCCCCTTACAAAAGGGGGCTGGCCCAGAGGGAGAATGCCAGTGCTTCAAGTTACTTTACTGTGAAAGGTTCTCTAGCTCTGTGCTCCCAGGTTGCTTCTGGTGTCCTGGTTCTGGTTGCTCTCATCCGTCGGTACCCTAATGCTGCTGCAGTCCTGCTGTCTAAGCCTGTCACCACTCGTGGAAGCACTCACGGGTCCCCACGTTGTAGAGGTGCTTCAGGTTCTAACGGAGGTTCCCGCAGCCTCGTCTTTCTATCACCTCAAGCCACAGTATCCACTTCTTCAAAATCAGAGTTCTTCAGCCTCGTCTTTCAATCACCAGCCACAGTATCCACTTCTTCTAAATCAGAGTTCTTCAGCCTCATCTTTCAATCACCAGCCACAGCATCCACTTCTTCACAGTCAGAGTTCTTCAGCCTCGTCTTTCAGTCACCCACCACAGCATCCACTTCTTCAAAGTCAAAGTTCTTCAGCCTTGTCTTTCTATTATAAACCACAGTTCAGTTCTTCATTACTGGAGTGTTTCAGCTTCATTCTTCAAGTCGTATAACCATAGACTCCAGTTCTTTAACTCAGTTTCTTTCGATTCCTCAAGTATTTATGTATAACCTGTTATTTATTAAAACTACAGTTATCTTCTTACGGAGTCCTCCTAGTTCCTTACGCCCTCCTGCCAACCCTACCACTTAATTGGGCCTCCACCCCATGAGGAGGAATTACATTCAGCCACCTCGTTCATTCACCTCACAGGCAGCTGTCCCTTCAGCCAAAACTCGGTTGTTGGAACCCCAACTTTCGCCAAGCGTGACAGTAAGTACTGGCCCCATGGATCCGGCAAGTGAGCAGCCTGCCGTGGGCGATGTCTCTGTGAATATTCTGACCCGTTTAAGTAAACAGGAGGCCATGCAGGCACAGATCGTACAGTTCATGCAGAATATGTCCACTCGTTGGGATTCTCTTCATGCAGCCATATCCACGTCCCAGACTCCAGCTCCAGCTTCTAATCCGCCAGCACCTAATCCTCCGGTGTCGATTTCAGTTTCTCGTCTACAGCTGCCACCACCTAGTAAATTTGACGGTAGTCCAAAGCAATGCCGAGGGTTCCTCAATCAATGTGAGATCCAGTTTGAGCTTCAGTCAGCTAACTTCCCATCTGATCGAACCAAAGTCGCAAACATCATTTCACTTCTGGCCGGACAAGCTTTGGACTGGGCTTCACCCTTGTGGGAGAGAGGTGATCCCATACTCTCGAACTATCTGGAATTTGTGGCAACCTTTCGAAAAATCTTTGATGAGCCAGGCCGGACCTCCTCTGCCTCTTTGGAGATTCTGCGTCTGCGTCAAGGAACCCGCTACGTCGCCCAGTACGTAATCCAATTCCATACTCTGTCCTCTGAATTGGGCTGGAATGAAGAGGCTCTCATAGCCACCTTTTGGAACGGTCTCTCTGACAAGATTAAAGATGACCTGGCCACTCAGGATGTGCCAACTAAGCTCGATCAGCTAATCTCTTTATGCAATAAACTTGATCTGAGATACAAGGAGCGCTGTCTCGAGAGAACAAGGTTTGAGCGACCCAAAACTTGGGCCAGTCCCACTCCTAGACCGTCTTCACCTTCTACCAAAGAACCCATGCAGGCCAACCGTTCCCATCTCACCAATGAGGAACATCAAAGACGCAGACAGGGCAACCTCTGTATGTATTGTGGGGTGGCCAACCACTTTGTTAAGTCTTGTATTCAACGTCCGGGAAACTCCCGCTCCTAGCTTACGCAGGAGAGGTTAAGCTAGGAGAATTCCCTAATCAGCTAACCAGGAAGGAGTCACTATTGGCTGTTTATTTGGAACTTCCCTCTTCTTCTCTTCATGTTGCAGCACTTTTGGATTCCGGAGCTGCTGAAAGTTTCATTACTTCTGCCTTAGTCCAGCATTCTGAGATACCGACCGTTCGTTTGGAGCAAGCTATTTCTATCACCGCGGTTGATGGAAGTTAAATCCCTGAAGGGATCATCACTCTCCGTACTGTTCCTCTGAAGATGAAAGTTGGTATTCTCCATTCCGAAGCTATGTCTTTATTGGTAATTCCCAAAGCCTCTCAAAAAATTATCCTAGTATTCCCATGGTTACAGGAGCACAATCCCTGCTTGGATTGGCAAACTATGGATGTGCTCGCCTGGGGGAAGTCATGTTCCCAAAGTTGCTTATCCACCGTCAAGCCACTTCTTAACCTACATTCCACTAATCTTCCGGATGCCTACCAATCCTTCCTAGACGTCTTCAGTAAGCAAGGGGCGGACACCCTGCCTCCCCACCGTAGTTGGGACTGTTCTATCGATTTATTGCCTGGTAAAACACTTCCCAGAGGCCGAACGCATCCTCTATCTCTCCCGGAAACCCAAGCAATGTCTGAGAACATACAGGAGAATTTGGCCAAAGGATTCATTCGCCCTTCCTCCTCTCCAGCCGGGGCAGGATTTTTTTTGTTAAGAAGAAGGACGGGGGCCTATGGCCTTGCATTGACTACTGGGACCTCAATGAAGTCACAGTTAAGAACAGGTATCCCTTGCCCTTGATCCCCAAATTATTCAACCGAGTAAAGGGAGCTACCATTTTCACGAAATTAGACCTATGTGGGGCTTATAACCTTATACGCATTTGCGCAGGAGACGAGTAAAAGACCGCGTTCAATACCCAGGATGGGCATTATGAATATCTGGTAATGCCCTTCGGCCTGTGCAATGCTTCAGCGTTCTTCCAGAATTACGTCAACGAGCTCTTCCGAGATCTACTCTATAAATGTTTGGTTGTGTATCTTGACAACATCCTAATATTCTCCAAAGATTTGAAGATCCACCGTGAACAGGTTAAAGAAGTCCTGAATCGTCTAAGGAAAAACCAGCTCTTCTGTAAATTGGAGAAGTGCACTTTTGAAGTTTCTTCCATTCCCTTTCTAGGTTATATTATCTCTGGGAAGGACAGTAAAGAAATATATACTGGCGCCGGCTGTAAAAACAATAAGGGACGATGATATATTTAAGTAAAAAATCACATATTTTTAATAAACATATAAAATAGTCTAATTAAAATATCTCGAGAATGATCACAATTTCTTTATCTGTTCCTAGATCAAGAACACAAGGTGTTGATTAAGACCACTTAGATCCCACTTGTGGTATAGATTAAATATACAGTCTCCGGTTAGGGCTCACTCCTCAATAAATTTTGGTTCAATTGAAATATTAGTAGTTACCCAGTTCTTATGGATATTGTCCCCAGGATCTTAGTTTAGCAAGTGAAGATCCAATTAGCAGCAGGGGAATAAGTCCAGGTTCCAGTAAGGCTTGTAGTGTCCAATAGAGGTGAAGAGTCCAATTGTTACCGGAGATACCAGGTGGATCCAAAGCTGGTGGTCAGTGTCCTTAGATCAACGCGTTTCGCTGGTCTAATGGCTGCCAGCTTCCTCAGGAGCATATGCAAAACTAAGATCCTGGGAACAGATAAAGAAATTGGGATCATTCTCGAGATATTTTAATTAGACTATTTTATATGTTTATTAAAAATATGTGATTTTTTTACTTTAATATATTATCGTTCCTTATTGGTTTTACAGCCGGCGCCAGTATATATTTCTTTACTGTTGTTCCACTTTCCGTAGGGGCTGACCCCCCTTTTACTGGCTGCTGCTGACAGCGCACTCATACCCTTTTTCTTTTTGTACTAGTATCTCTGGGAAGGAGTTACAGATGGAACCTGCCAAGATCCAGGCCATCAGAGATTGGTCCCTTCCTGCTACCCTGAAGAGTATCCAACGTTTTCTGGGGTTCGCGAACTTCTATAGGAAATTCATTAAAGATTACTCCTCCATCGTAGCTCCTATTACCGCATTGACAAGGAAGGGTTCCAATCCTGCAACGTGGCCACCTGAGGCATTCAAAGCCTACTCATTTCTAAAAGAGGCCTCCATGTCTGCTCCTATCCTTCGACAACCTGATCTCAGCCGTCCCTTCCAAGTGGAGGTAGATGCTTCCTCGGTGGGAGTGGGAGCCATTTTATCCCAGTTCTTCGAAGACCAGAGAGCTCATCCCCATGCCTTCTTTTCCCAGAGATTCTCCCTGGCGGAGCAGAATTACGCTATTGGGGAGCAGGAGTTTCTAGCCATTAAACTAGCTTTTGAGGAGTGGAGATACTTGCTAGAAGGAGCACAGCATCCAATTTCTGTAATCACAGATCATAAGAACCTCTTATATCTTCAAACCGCCCGATGTCTAAACCCACGGCAAGCCAGGTGGGCACTCTTTTTTTCCCGTTTCTCATTCAAGCTCAGTTATCGTCCAGGTTCACTCAATCGGAAAGCAGATACTCTCACTCTCTCATTCAATGAATTCGGATGAGTCCACTGATCTTCCGGAGAGACAATTCATCTTGGATCCAACCTCCTTTGCAGCGACTCGTACTGCTCCACTTCCTCCATCCGGGAGAACCTTTGTTGCTCCAGAGCTCCGAAAGAAGTTACTGAAATGGGCTCATACTTCACCCTGCATGGGACATGCAGGTGGTCTCAAAACCTTTAAGTTTATCCAACGCTCCTACTGGTGGCTTCATCTTAAAACTGATGTTCTAGAATTCGTAGCAGCCTGTCCAAAGTGCGCCCAACATAAGAGTCCGAGAGGATCACACCATCTGGTCTTCTACATCCTCTATCGATCCCACGAAAACCCTGGACACACATAGCCATGGACTTTATAACCAATTTGCCTGCGTCCAGAGGTCAAAACACCATTTGGGTCATTGTGGACCGGTTTTCCAAAATGACACACTTTGTTTCACTCACATGTCTTCCAACCGCTTCACAGCTATCAAAATTGTTCATGTCAGACATCTTCCAGTTACATGGGCTTCCACAATAGATTGTTTACGATCGAGGGCCTCAATTTGTGGCTACATTATGGAGAGCACTGGGTTCAGACCTCGGAATGAAATTAAGTTTCTCCTCCGCATACCATCCTCAATCGGATGGCCAGACTGAGAGAGTGAACCAAGACTTAGAGACTTTCCTGCGAATCTTCATGTCTTCTTCCCAGGATGATTGGCTAGACTATCTTCCATTCGTTGAATTCGCTCACAATAATCTTTACCAGTCCGCTACCCATTCCACGCTCCCAAAGTACCTGCTGCAGAGTTATCCCTTCAACAATTCACTAAGATGTGGAGACAAGTTAATGAGGCTCTGCTTAAAACATCCAATAAATACAAATTTTTTTGCAGATCGGAAACGGAAGGCTGTCCCTAGTCTCAAAGTGGGGGATCAAGTCTGGATTTCTACTCAAAAATTAAGACTCAAGGTCCCTTCCAAAAAGTTTGTCCCCAGATTCATTGGACCATATCCTATTGAAAGAGTTTTGACTCCAGTAGCATACAAGGTGATGTTGCCTCCTTACTTGAAGATCCCTAATGCATTTCATATCTCCTTACTGAAGCCTCTCATACTTAACCATTTTCGGGCTGCGCTTCCTAAACCTCCCAAGGTGCAAGCTGCTCAGGGAGAGGAATTTGACATTCACAGGATCCTTGACTGTCGTAAAAATATGATCGTCTCCAATATCTTATTGACTGGAAGGGATATGGACCGGAGGAAAGATCCTGGGTTTCTGCAGAGGACATCCATGCCCCAAGATTGGTCCGGGCCTTTCATGCTAAGAACCCGATGAAAGCACAAGGGTGTTCGGAGCCCATCCTAAAAAGGGCGGTTACTGTCAGTATCTGGAGCCTTACCTATGGTAGGGGCTCCCGTGCCGGTGGTTGGCGCCGCTGCAGCGACAGGGAACTGCTGGCGGCAGGTCCTCCTGAACGGGTGTGCGGCTTCCGAGGACCGGGGTTCCAGAGAGCCGGGCGCTGCAGTGGGAGTCGCTGCAGCAGGGTCCTCTAGTGTGACACAGCCTCAGGGTGTCAGAGGCCGGAGCTGGGCTAAAGCTGTGTACTACAGCTGAGTATGTCTCCTGTGCTGGGGGAAGCCATGTTGGAGACCAGAGGATTGCCAATGAAGTTCCCACTCGGTGTCCAGCCAATCCTGTGTGATTTCCCCTTACAAAAGGGGGCTGGCCCAGATGGAGAGTGCCAGTGCTTCAAGTTACTTTACTGTGAAAGGTTCTCTAGCTCTGTGCTCCCAGGTTGCTTCTGGTGTCCTGGTTCTGGTTGCTCTCATCCGTCGGTACCCTAATGCTGCTGCAGTCCTGCTGTCTAAGCCCGTCACCACTCGTGGAAGCACTCACGGGTCCCCAGGTTGTAGAGGTGCTTCAGGTTCTAACAGTGGTTCCCGCAGCCTCGTCTTTCTATCACCTCAAGCCACAGTATCCACTTCTTCAAAATCAGAGTTCTTCAGCCTCGTCTTTCAATCACCAGCCACAGTATCCACTTCTTCTAAATCAGAGTTCTTCAGCCTCATCTTTCAATCACCAGCCACAGCATCCACTTCTTCAAAGTCAGAGTTCTTCAGCCTCGTCTTTCAATCACCCACCACAGCATCCACTTCTTCAAAGTCAAAGTTCTTCAGCCTTGTCTTTCTATCATAAACCACAGTCCTTCAGTTCTTCATTACCGGAGTGTTTCAGCTTCATTCTTCAAGTCGTATAACCATAGACTCCAGTTCTTTAACTCAGCTTCTTTCGATTCCTCAAGTATTTATGTATAACCTGTTATTTATTAAAACTGCAGTTATCTTCTTTCGGAGTCCTCCTAGTTCCTTGCTCCCTCCTGCCAACGCTACCACTAAATTGGGCCTCCACCCCATGAGGAGGAATTACATTCAGCCACCTCATTTATTCACCTCACAGGCAGCTGTCCCTTCAGCCAAAACTCGGTTGTTGGAACCCCAACTTACGCTGAGCGTGACACGATGGACTTAACACTGGCAAAAGTTGACCACCATCGCCATCGGGTTTTAAATAACACTGAAAACCGATGGCTAGTAAATAGACATTTTTTGGACATGAACACGATATAGGCGCAAAACCGACCGATAGTAGATTTACTAAATATAGTAAATAAAGCATGATTAGGGAGTGTGTGAGAACTAGGTGAGTAGGGTTGTGTAGGATTTGGTGATTTATTGTCTGAGTTCCCTTCCCTGTTCCATGGATCTTTCTGTTAAAAAATGTTCTTCCTTAATTTACAGTCTTCACCTTCCAATTTCACAGTGTGGGCTACAGACGGAATCCTTTTGAAGCCCGTTTGCCACAAAACAAACAGAACAGCAGCAATATCTGGACATTTACAAATTTCCTAGTGTTACGATTTATTTAACAATCTTGAATACTGATATTTATAAAAGCATAATGTCTCACCCATTCTATAGTGCAGAATAACCAGATATTCCCAGGCGCACTTCTAGGACAGTGATGGAAAAAGAACATGTCAAATGGAAACAGAATAATCACAGGTTACTGACTACAACTGATCAGAGGAATTTAAGGGCTTTGAACTAGAAAATAAAATGGTTTAGAAAATTGACCCAAGCTCTGTGCATGAAGTTCCTACAGATGGAAGCTTGACAGCCAGCGTGCAGTCAGCGGAATATTGCGGTCACACAGGGAGACAAACTGTCACAGCCCAAAAGTATATATTCCAAACAAGGATGAGTCACCTACACTTTAGTAGAGGGGACGGTGTGCACGCTTTGGTACAAGACTTTTCTGTGTTTCTCTAATAGACGATTAGTTGCTTCAGGATACAGAATGTTTTTGCACACAAGGGTTATTTTTCAAACACATATTTGTGGAAGGGAGGGGGTTGGTTATTATTATTATTATTATTCAAAATTATTGTTTGCCCGCGGCTTCGCTCTCATGGATGTCTGTTATTGCTCAGCAGAACTAATTTAAAAAAAGATCATCTAATATTGTGATTATTGTGATATATATTTTATAGTGTAGACATTGATCACAAAATGTCTTTTTAAACAATATCTGCAGTTTTTCTTTCAGAGATTAACACAAAAAGATGCTTGGGGCTACTAACTTGTGAGCTAGCCACGTAAAGCTGCCCATGGGAGAAGCAGCTGGTCCTGAGATTTACGCCTGCAGCCCTGAACGTTTATCTCTGCAACAGCCTTGGCTGTCTTAACAGCAATGTAGGCCCCTGTGCAAAGCCTCACAATGGGGCCCCTACCTATCCTCCATCGGTAAGGGTGGGGAGGTGCTATCAGCGGCAGCTTTAATGTCCCGCTGGTGGTAGGCGGTGTTTTATCTTCCGTTCAGCGTGTAAGACCTGGAGAGTAATTTCTGCTAAGTACTCCTTTACTGCACAGATGGTAGGGAGGGAGAACTCTAAACTGTAGAAGGAGGCGTTAGGCTGAATGGAGGGCATTACTTCCAGGGTGGTAGGGGGAGGGGTGGATAGTGAAGTGGGCTTAATATTCATAATTTTCCGGTGGGAGGTGTGGTAAACTGTTTTAAAGTAAACGGATAGACAATAAGTCAGTTGCACAGTTTCCTCAATGTTACGCTAACTGTTTACACTTTATTCCTGGCTACGGGCGTACCTATGTGTAGCGCCACTTAGCATACCTTTTGAGCGTTGTGACGCTCTCGTAATACTGTGGTGAATATATATATGGCTTCAGCAATATAACACACTTAAACCTTAGTATAGTGTCGGAAGCATCCCTGACGCTTCGCCAGATTAACAAAATACCTTAGTCGAGACAGAGGGGTAAATTAGGATTAAAGGTCCAACCCAATAACCATATATATTAGTCCCTAGCGGACACAAGGGGATAACAATGCTAAACTGTAACCCAATACAATTCAAAGATACAATAATACGTACATTAATATACAACAGACACAGGGGAAATAAATGCAAGTACAATTAGCAATACAACTATACCAATACAATAGTAACAGTTAACGTCCTACATATACGCTGCGCCACTGCATTCCAGGTTTCAGTCGTCTTACAAGATGACCTCTGAGAAAGGCGCCTGAACCCTGGGCTAGGTGCGTCCTTTTATACAATGTTCAAAAGGTAGTACAATAGGGAATGTAGGCTCTTCTTCCATTGGTCCGGGGGTGGGACATATCCAGCACACTAGGGATCATTGGTCAGCTCAACCGGTGGGCGATGCCTAAGTCCTGAGATGTGATTACCATTGTTTACCTCTGATTTCCCGCCCCGCATTATCATACAGTAATATACATGAAACCGGTATTGCTAATAACTTGTTGCCGCAGTATGAGACAATATCCTCACAACCACCGGATTATTTCTTATGTGACTGCTTATAGTTTCCTGCTATTACAATTACGTTATGAAATATATATAAACCGTGGGTTAGATGTGTGCAAAACTATGTGTAGGAGAATATAAATGTTATACATTTGATATATCATACATCGATGTCTGATCTGTACGATATTGAATGTCACCTTTTGGTGGTCTTGCTTAAATCATTTAAATGTTTTAAGCAAACAAGGTTCTGGCTTGTGCTGTTTGAATACACAATCAGGCATTTGCCTATCCTTAGGGTTTTGTATGTTATATTGTGTTCTTGTTTGTTCTGACCTATAGTGTAACAATGACAGTCCAGGATCTATTGACTCAACACAGAACTCTCAATTGTTCGTGCTTACAGTTTGGCACACATAAGGTATTTACCTTCCCAACAAAGAAATCCTATGAGTAAAGAACACTACATTGTATGTTCACAATGGCTGTTTAAGCAATCTGATATGTTTAAGACACTAATTGATTTGTATTCCTGAAGATACCACATTTGAGTGTGTGTAAGAATAATTTGCTATTTTTGTCACAGTATATTTATTGCATCTTCTACCGTAATGCACACAGTAACTTGCCGTTATGGTCATTCGCACCCTACCGTATCGACGCATGCATCCTAGATGCATCCATTAATAAATGCCATAGTGTATTCTAAATATCGAAATATGCAATTTGACTTTGACAGACCACCCTTTATTAGTAACCAAAACTATCACATAAATTTCATAATTCACATTTCATAATACGTATACACAACATTTGAGAAAGTACCTTTGAAGAAAAAAAGAAGAAGAATTGTAGCTGGGAATATATCTATTATTGTACGTCCTAGTGGGATAGGTAAAGTGTGTATGTATGGGTGTGTGTTTGAAGGGAATGTATCATCGTGCAATAATGAGTCCTAGTTCTACAAAAAGTTTCAAGGTCTGCGAAGTATTCATTTAGTCCTTCTCATCCCGTATTAAGGGTCTGTAGATGTACCACCGAAACATACCGAGCTTGTTTACAAAAGGGGCATTTCTAGCTGCCCTCATAATAAATGGGGAAGCACTTTTACCCGATGATACATTTGGGGGAATGTATGTGTATGCCATTATGTGTGGATAATGTTCCTGCATCGGCTATGTGTATTATTAACTGGGGATTACAGAAAAGAGGGTAAGACAACACATATATACATTCAGCGGGTACGTGGGTGTGCATCCAACCTATAAAGGATGTTTAGGAAGTCCAAATCCAGGCGTTGTTGGGACAACGATCAATGGCGCAGAGAGGGGGAAGAAAACATAAAAGGGAAACACATATCATAATATACATTGGCATGGTATCCCTCAATGGATGATGGTTTCAATCTTGGGGTCATATACCAATCCCCGTCTTCCACGGTACCGTTCATCCTTACACTCATAATTTTTGTAAGTTTATTCCGTACCCGGGTCACCATCCTCACACTTAAATAACAACCCAAAAATTATGATAACACCACAGATACAGAGAAGCAGCTTCCCTAAACTGGCTATTATTCCCTGAGCCCATTCTCCCAGTCCAGAGAACCAACTCATGGGGTTAAGCCAGGAAACCCACCCACTGACTTCTTCACCTATGTCTGCTAAGCTGGAATTGTGTTCTCTCCTAAACTCCCATTTAAGCTGGAGAATCTCATCCATTTTATGGTCTATGATCTCTCTCGGGTCTTCAGTGCTGTTTTTAATATATGTGCAGCACTTAACCCCATACTGAGTGGTGAGGGTAACACAATGACCTCCCGTCATGGCCGTCAGGTAGTTCAGAACCATCCTGTGCTGGACTAACTCCCTCTTATAAGCCTGCAACTCCTTTCCGGTATATCTGAAGGTGTCATCATATATTTCCGTTATGTTATCTATCAAGCTCGTAAGGCCTAGATGTACCTAAATTTTATGACCCCCCCCTGGCCGTATGGGTGATGTCTAGAGCGAGGAGGATCTGTATCCCGAAGGACTCGTGGATCAAATCTGAGGCTATGGGTTCTTTTCTAACAGTTAAATCCCTTTTGTGGACTTGCTCATAGTAAGTATGAGTATAAGGAGGGGATACACCTTGGTCAATGTTTACCATCTTGTCATGGGTAAGGGTCATCACTTCGTGCGACACTCTGCCCAAATAACACAACCCGATGTAGTTCATGGAGAGCCACTTGCATGCCTGTCTGCCACAGATAAAATAGACATCATCAGGGAGAAAATAGGGAACAGTATACTTCATAATTTTATTGCATAATATCCACAAGAACATTCTTGTCCCCTCTTCCCTGACTTGTTCCGCACAAGTTTCCGGCTGCAGAACCTTAGCACAATATCCTGCTGACACTCTGCCGGCCATCGCCTTATCTTGTTTGATGGTATATCTGTATCTGTAATGCCTTCCACTCGTACGGATCTTTAGCAATGTTTCTTTATCGATGGGCTCTCCGTCTGGATGTTGAGAATAAGTTATCGTCTGATTAAACCACTTCCCAAGTTCAAGGTATTTTGGAACTTGTAAAGTTTAAACACACCAGGGATCTATCAACTAGATACGGGTGTAGTTTAAGACTAGGGGACCTGGTATACAGGTACATTTTATCCAGTGGCCTCCCCTTATCTAATGCACGTACCTCGGATAGCTTTAAAGGATATGGGAGTAGATCTACATTGCTCTGCCTCTGTGGTACCTGCGAGCACACCCAGCATTCAGTTTTGTTATACACCCTACCCACCAATGAGTGGTAATCACTCAAGGGATGTCGGTCAGTTTCGGTTTTAATAGTTGACTGACATCTCTGGATGCACTCATCCTCCATCTTGGGATCACAATATCTACAGACACAGTATTCATCAGACGATAAGCCATCACATTGTCCCTGAACTCTGTACTATCCAGACCTCTTACCAACTCCAGTTTTGAATAACGTGTCTAGCTTACTTAGAGATTCTATCATAGCTCGACTATGGTCGGCTAACGCACTTTCAGAACCCCGCTCCACTCCGCCCGTGCCTTGGCAGCCACACTATGTGAAGAAGTTCAAATATCAATATTTTGTTTTTTAGTTTTGTATTAAAAACCTTGATTGCCTTTTTAACAAATAAAAATCAAGATAAATCTGGAGGTGAAAATATCAAAGAAAGAGAAGTGTACAGGATTCCTTTACATAAATTTGAGGTATCCAATTAATCACTGAGTGTGCTTCAGATATAATTCTCCCGGATATATTTCTCCAACTTGTGTAGATGGATAGATATTAAAAATATAGCCTCAGAGTGAGCTGAATGTCAGTAACGAGAGAATGATAGTCTCCTTGAAAAATGGCCCACTGCACCTGGTATTGGCCCTCATTCCGAGTTGATCGCTCGCTAGCTGCTTTTAGCAGCAGTGCAAACGCTAGGCCGCCGCCCTCTGGGAGTGTATCTTAGCTTAGCAGAAGTGCGAACGAAAGGTTAGCTGAACTGCTCGAAAATCTTTTCATGCAGTTTCTGAGCAGCTCCAAACCTACTCCTACCTTACAATCACTGCAGACTATTTAGTTCCTGCTTTGACGTCCCAAACACGCCCTGCGTTCGGCCAGCCACTCCCCCGTTTCCCCAGGCACGCCTGCGTTTTTAACTGACACGCCTGCGTTTTTTAGCACACTCCCGGAAAATGGACAGTTACCACCCAGAAACACCCACTTCCTGTCAATCACTCATCGATCAACAGAGCGACAGAAAAGCGTCGCTCGACCTTGTGTAAAACTGCATAGTTTTGTGTGAAAGTACTTGGCGCGTGCATACTGCGGCCCATACGCATGCGCAGAAATGCCGATTTTTAGCCTGATCGCTGTGCTGCAAACAACGGCAGCTAGCGATCAACTCGGAATGAGGGCCTTTCTCAGGCGGTTTCCCTTCCAGATACTGACAAGGTTTTACCTGCTTAGCTTCCGAGATCGGAAAAGATTGGGCGTATTTAGGATAGTATGGCCGTGGGCCGTTGTAGGAAGGAGGAAGAGGAGCCACTTCTGCTTTCTGTACTAAACATAGATCAAGGCTAAATATAGTCCGATGATGTTTTTCCAGATGAGAGAGTGTTAGAATAAAAACACTTCTGCTGTCTGTTGAAACAGTGTGATGTTCACTGGTCAGAACTTAATGTCCCAGCCAGAGTGACTGTCAACCAGATGAGAGAGTGTGGAAAAAATGAAATAGATTAAAGAAAATGAAATTTAATGAAATATAGAAGCATTAAATATTGCTAGTATTATTCAGGAAATCAAATGTTCATTCTACTTAGATTCGATCCGTAAATAGTGTAAGTTGAAATTTAACAGTAATCCTTACAGTAGTAAAGAGAAACCAAATGATACCACTGAGCGCAAGGCTGGCTATACAACACTGTGATATGGTGATTTTAATCACTGTGAAATAGAACAATTAATACACACAAAGCTCAGGGCTGGCTATGGTGTGACATATTAGACCTCATGTATGGGGATCATGCTAATATGTAAAGATGAAAACCAAACAATATAGAAAGACAAACTTGGTTTTGAAAACAAACGTTTAGAGCTCAAGGCTGGCTCTGATTCTGAATAATTTAAATGCTGCAAAAATATGTATTAAACAATATGATACAGCTCACTGTATAGATCTTAAAAATGGAATAGCTCTGAATACATAAATGATATTGTGTTATATAGTACACAAGTTAGTAGGAGTCAATAGATGACTGTGACTAATTATGAAAGTTGCAATGAAAGTATAAGTCACCCTGAATGGGTTAAATCAAAAAATTCCAAAGGTAAATCTATACATAGCTTTAAATTAAATCTGGATGAAATCCAGATGAAAAACTGTAGGAGGAGAAGGAAAATATCCCTTGCACAAACGAAGAAGGTAGGGGGGCCCGTGTCTATAATTCAAAATATGCAAATATTAAATCCCACGGTTGGGCTGCCCTTAATAATATGACCACTGTGCGGGACACATGGGTTCTATGTCAGACATTGTGCTCAGGGTAATTGCAGTGCTTGGGGAGCGTGAGGGAGGAATTTTTTTTTTTAATAATAGGTGGTAGACTGATTAACTTGTATGTCCCCTGTAAACGATCCCAGCGGTCACTGTTCCTAGGGTTAGTTACCGCTTCCCTGGACGCGTGTGAACGGCGTGTCCATGAGTCCCCCGAAATTCTCCTGGGCTGTCAGTTATGGTCGTGGCCGGCCGCTTCCGGAATTTTATTAAAGAACTTAATAAAGGTTAAGTTTTAATGATTTAATTACTTATTTCTACTCACAACTACAATACATAGTATATCAAATGAGTGCTCCCAAACAAGGGTCTTTTGTCTTTTCTCTTCTTCTTCCATTGTAGTCCAATCTACAAAATTCCAGGAGCACCGCCAATCAACACTGTTTAGAATTTATCTGATAACAGTCTGTATATTGGTCATCTTATAATTATATCCAATCAATCATGTATCCTCAATAATTTTGTTAGACTGGTGCAGACCCACAAAAATATTTGCACACAGCCACACAATGTCTCTGAACAAAAAAGAAAAACCAAAAATAAGACAGAGAACCTCTTGCTTTGAGTCCTTTCATCATCTCATCAGGGGTCTTTTCTCACGCTCTCCTTTACAGGTTGTCTGATCTCAGCTGCCTTTTAGTTCTCCCGGAACAATGTTTCTAGCAATATTTCTTCTTCTTCGCTCTGAACACGGGATATTTCCGGGGTACTGGCTTTCTTGCAGTGGGAAGAGTGTACCCACGTCTCTCTTTCAGCGACCTTTATAGATGTGGTGTTGGTTAGCAAGATTTGGTATGGTCCTTCCCAACAGTCTACCAGGCAACCTGAGTGTAAAATATTACGGATCATAACAAAGTCCCCTGGTTCAAGATTATGGTAGTTCTCAACAGGCATGTCAGGTATCAACAATTTCAACTTTCTTTGTTGTAATCTTAGTTGTTGGTTCATCTTCACAAGATATCACACAGTTACTTAATTATTACACTACAGATCATCCTGTGGGTCTATCATTACATGTGCCTGCCTCCCAAACAATATCTCAAAGGGGGACAAGTTAAGTGGAGCTCTGGAAGTGGTTCTTATACTGTATAGCACAATGGGCAGTGCCTCTGGCCATAATAACCCTGTTTCAGCCATCATTTTACCCAATTTGTTCTTAAAATTACTGTTTATTCTCTCCACCTTCGCACTTGCTTGAGGTCAGCAGGGAGTATTAAGTTTACTATTAATACCCAGGAGTTTGCATATGACTTGGAAGACCTCCCCAGTGAAGTGAGTGCCTCTGTCACTCGATAACCTTTGGGATACCATACCTACAAACAAACTCTTCACATATTTTCTTGGCTGTGAAGGTAGCAGTGTTAGAGGCAGCTGGGAATGCCTCAACCCAGTTAGAAAATATGTCAATACAAACCAAAATATTCTTTAAAGTTCTACAGGGTGGCAACTGTATGAAGTCGATTTGTAATACCTGAAAGGGGCCTTCCGCAGGAGTCATGTGGGATGGCTCTGTTGGGATGGCCTTTCCAATGTTCTTCCTCAGACAAGTAAGGCATGACATTGCTGTCTTACTTGCCTGTGAAGCGAACCCTGGGGCGCTCCAGTATGCCCTGACCAATTTGCACATACCCTCCCTGCCAAGATGAGTCAGACCGTGAGCTGCCTCTGCCAGGCCAGGGAGGTAGGCCCTGGGGGCCACTGGTTTTCGTTGTCCATCTCTCCAGAGTCCAGTGAACTCTTGGCCACATCCCTTCCAGACTGCCTTTTCCTGCAGGGAACACAAATCCTGCATCTCTATGAGTTTCTGTGTGGACATCATGTGAAATGTACCAATGTTTACAGGGGGAGAAAAATTATTTCCAGGGCGTGCGGCCCATTTTGCTGCTTCATCAGCGCAGCTGTTACCAAGAGACACCGGATTCTTATCCGATGTATGGGCCTTGCATTTGATAACAGCCACCCTGTCTGGTAGTTGGATATCTACCAGGAGTCTTTTGATATATGTCGCGTGCACCACTGGTGTGCCCGCAGCTGTCATGAAATTTCTGAGGTGCCACAGGGCCCCAAATCATGCACCACTCCAAAAGCATACCTAGAGTCGGTATATATATTAACTGACTTCCCTTTGGCCAGCTCACAGGCTCTAGTCAGTGCCACCAGTTCGGCTACTTGTACAGAGTGAGGTGGTCCAAGGGGTTCAGCCTCTACAATACCTTCTCCATCTACCACCACATAACCAGTGCCCAGTTATCCTATTTCCATTTGTCTATGGCAGATACCGTTGGTGAAAAAAGTTATGTCTACCTCACCTAACGGGCTGCTGCTTATGTCAGGATGCGCTGTGAAGGTCTGATTCAAATATGTAATGCAGTCATGTCTGTCAACATTCTCACCAAATTCTCCTACCTCAGCAACATTCCTATCATCTCCCACCCTTTGTGCCTTGGAGGGCACATGTGGCAGGAATGTGGCTCGATTTAGCGTATTGCACCTTCTTATGGAAATGTTCACCGGAGCCATCAGTGACAGCTCCCACTTTGTGAACCGAGCCGATGAGACATGCCGGGTTTGGGCAGAATTAAGGAGCGCTGAGACTGCAGGAGAAGCATGAACAGTTAAGTCGTGTCTTAACACCACATCCTTACTCTTGCTTACTAGTTGTGCTATTGCAGCTAAACAAGCGGGGAGTGAGCGAGCTACCATGTCCAGTTGGTGTCACAACTGAGGGCTGGTGCTCACTACTGGAAGCCTCAGTTGTAGGGGCTGAGGTACACTTAAATGTGAGAGGCCAGATAGGACTCCTGGACATGCATGAACCTGCAGTACCTAAAGCCCGAAGGCGTGACCACGACAACAGAGGATATGTTCAACAGGTTTATTAAATGAACTCAGCTCACAAATGATAGCGACAATTAGCAGTATGGTAACATGACGACAAGTCACAGCTCTCAGAGATGCACATAGGAAGTCTCTAGGTGTGGTACAATAGAACAATCTTAAAGGACCTAGAGATGGTGAGTCCTTTACCACACCAATGCACTGAAGAGCTGTGTTAATGTTGGAATGCAAACTGCAGCTTGAGAGCAAGGAGTAATGTAGATGATGCTTATAAGCATATACTGGTGATGCTTGTGAGCGCAGATACAGGAGATGCTTGAGAGCATATACAGGAGGTGCTTGCGAGCGCAGATACAGGAGATGCTTGAGAGCATATACAGGAGATGCTTGAGAGCATAAACAGGAGATGCTTGATGTCAGCGTCCGGAGTCTTACCGGTACGCTGGGGCTGCGGGGCTGGCTTCCTTGGCGATGTGCGGGCAGTGGCGGAGGTGGGCTGCTGCGCCGGATCCGTGGGCAGCAGTAGCGGCGGTGAGGGGGTCCGCTTCTGGCGGTGGGTCGTCGCTACAGTGGGTCGCTCTTGCTGAGCCGTTGCTAGGAGACCAGGGGCAGTGAGCAATGTGGCTTTGCAAAAAGGTCTGCATTACTGGGCGCCGCCATGTTGGAGACCAAGTTTTGAGCATAGTTCCTGTTTCCTGTCTCTTCCAGCCAATCCAGGGGAAGCTCTCCCTATAAAAGGGGGCTGGTTTAGGACAGGGATGCCAGTGCTTCAAGTTACAACCCTGTTGTATGTGCTTTAGCCTGTGCTCCCAGGATTCCTGCTGTATTCTGGTTCCTCCTGATCCTGCTTGGTCGGTTCTCTGTTGCTGCTGCAGCCCTGCCGTTTCTACCTTGCTACTGCCTGTGGAAGCGCCCCTGGAAAACCCGGGTCCAGTAACTCTTTGGGCACAGTCGGCCCTGGGTCTTCTGACTCGTCTTTCAAGCCACACTCCACAGATCTCCTTCACCAGCCATGCCTTTGTACCACCGACCACCACCTGCAGATTATTATCTTCAGCCTCGTTTTCCAAACCACAGTCCACAGTCCTTGTCTCCAGCCACGTCTTCAACCATCATCCACAGTTCCACAGTTCATCATCTACAGTCTCATCTTTAAAATCACAGTCCACAGTTCTTTGCCTCCAGCCACATCTTAACCATCGTGCTCCAGCCTCGGTTCTCTACCTCAGCCCTGTACATAATAAATACTTTCCATTGACTCTCAAACCCCGCCTATGTTCTTCATTGCTCCGTGTCCCATGCGAAGGAACTATATCCAGCCCCCTCATCTGGTTCATTCACAGCCTGCTACCTCCTCGGGCAAATCTCAGCTGCCGGATTCTCAAACTCTGCTAGACGTGACAGTAAGCACTGGCCCAATGGATTCAACGGGTGATCAGGCCTCAGGAGGGGATTCAACTGCAGATATCTGGTCTCGCTTAAGTAAGCAGGAGGCCACACAATCTCAAATCGTGCAGTTCATGCAGAGTATGTCCGAACGTCTCGATTCTCTCTGTGTTGCCATGACGGCCTCTCAAGTATCTACAGCTGCTCCCACATTAGCACCTCCAGTCCCGCTTCCTCCTGTACCAGTACCACTTCCACGGTTGCATTTGCCACCTCCCAATAAATTTGATGGGAATCCAAAACAATGCCGCGGGTTTCTTAACCAGTGCGAAATCCAGTTCGAACTACAGTCCCATCGGCACGAACCAAAGTAGCCTATATAATTTCTTTACTTACCGGGCAAGCGTTGGAATGGGCTTCACCTTTGTGGGAGAGGATGGATCCCATCTTATCTAACTATCCAGAATTCATGGCCACCTTCTGAAAAATCTTCGACGAACCGGGCAGGACTTCAGCTGCCTCATTGGAGATCCTGCATCTGCGTCAGGGCACGCGTACGTACGTACGTACGTACGTACGTACGTACGTACGTACGTATGTACGTACGTACGTACGTACGGTCAGTCAGTACGTGATCCAGTTTCGCACCCTTTCCTCGGAACTGCACTGGAACAAGGAGGCTCTCATTGCAGCTTTCTGGAGCGGTCTCTCCGAAAAGATCAAAGATGACCTCGCAACTCAGGACGTACCTGATAAGTTGGATACACTAATTTCTTTATGCAATAAGTTAGACCTGAGGTACAGAGAACGCTGTAAGGAGAGGTTGCGGTCAGATCGCCCTAAGCCTAGAGTTGTTCTTCCACCAACACCATCATCACCAACTGCGGAAGAACCCATGCAGATTAATCGCTCCCGCCTCCACAATGAAGAACGTCAGAGACGGCGACAGGGGAACCTCTGCCTGTATTGTGGTGCATCTGATCACTTTGTTAAAACTTGCAATCTACGTCCGGGAAACGCCCCTTCCTAGTTTGTGCTGGAGAGGTCAAGCTAGGAGAATTCTCAGAATTACATACCAAGAAAGAGTCTGTCCTGTTAACCCAATTGGAGCTCCCTTCTTCTTCTCTTCTCATCCCTGCACTACTCGACTCCGGAGCCGCCGAAAGCTTCATTACGTCAGCTCTGGTCAAACGATCTGGAATACAAACAGTTCCTTTGGATCGTACCATTTCTGTTACCGCAGTGGATGGAAGTTATATCCCTTAGGGTATTATATCCTTTCATACTATTCCTCTCAAGATGAAGGTCGGAGTTCTCCATTCAGAAGAAATCTCTTTCCTTGTAATTCCTAAAGCCTCTCATGAACTAATCCTAGGGTTTCCATGGTTAATCAGACACAATCCCCACATAGATTGGCAAACTATGGATGTTCTCTCTTGGGGACAAGACTGTTTTCAGAACTGTTTACCTTCAGTTAGACCTCTATGTTCTTCCAGCCCTTCCAGCCTTCCTGTGGAGTACCAAGCTTTTCAAGATGTTTTCAGTAAGCAAGGGGCGGACACCTTGCCTCCGCATCGTACTTGGGATTGTCCCATTGAGCTAGTACCGGGTAAGACTCCTCCCCGAAGTCGAATGTACCCTCTCTCACTTCCCGAGACAAAGGCCATGTCGGAGTATATCCGGGAGAACTTGGAGAAAGGGTTCATCAGGTCTTCTACATCTCCGGCTGGAGCAGGGTTTTCTTCGTCAAAAAGAAAGATGGGGGGTTGCGGCCCTGTATTGACTATAGAGGTCTCAATGACATAACAGTTAAGAACAGATATCCGTTACCTCTGATTCCAGAACTGTTCGACCGTGTTAAAGGAGCTACTGTTGGATTTACGGGGGGCCTACAATTTTATACGTATTCGCCCAGGGGACGAATGGAAGACGGCATTTAATACCCGTGACGGCCATTACGAATACCTGGTAATGCCTTTTGACCTATGTAATGCCCCAGCCGTCTTTCAAGAGTTCGTTAACGAAATCTTCAGAGATCTTCTCTATGACTGCTTGGTAGTGTATCTGGATGACATCCTCATTTTTTCTAAGGATCTGAAGACCCATCGGGAACAAGTCAAAGAAGTGTTAACTCGTTTACGAAGGAATCAGATATTCTGTAAGTTAGAGAAGTGCACCTTTCACGATTCCATTCCTCGGTTACATTCTTTCAGGGCAGAAGTTACAGATGGACCCCGCTAAAGTCCAGGCGATTCAGGATTGGGCACTTCCAGCTACCCTTAAAGGAATTCAACGTTTCCTGGGGTTTGCTAACTTCTACCGAAGATTCATTCAAAATTATTCTTCTGTCATAGCTCCTATAACCGCATTAACTAGAAAGGGAGCCGATCCTGCCAAGTGGTCTCCTGAGGCTTTGGAAGCTTTTTCATCTTTAAAGGAGGCCTTCACGACTGCTCCAGTTCTTCGACAACCCGATCTCAGCCGTCCGTTCTTGGTGGAGGTTGATGCCTCTACTGTGGGAGTGGGAGCAGTATTATCCCAACTTTTCGAGGACAAGAAGGTCCATCCCTGTGCGTTCTTCTCGCGAAGATTCTCCCCCGCTGAACAGAATTATGCTATTGGGGAACAGGAATTACTGGCAATTAAGTTGGCCTTTGACGAGTGGAGGTATTTGTTGGAGGGAGCTCAGCATCCAATTTCGGTAACCACAGATCACAAGAACCTCCTGTATCTACAGTCAGCCCGATGTCTGAACCCACGCCAAGCAAGATGGGCACTTTTCTTTACCACCCGTTTTAATTTTAAACTCAGTTACCGACCAGGTTCCCTCAACAAAAAGGCAGATGCCTTATCTCGCTCCCTAAGTTCAGAAGAACCCTCTGACCGTTCAAAAGAGCAATTTATCCTGGAATCCACCTCTTTTTCTGCAACTAATACCTCTCCATTTCCTCCTCCAGGGAAGATCTTCGTTGCACCAAATCTGCGCAAAAAACTTCTTACATGGGCTCACTCCTCCTCCTTCATGGGCCATGCGGCGCTCCTACTGGTGGCCTCATCTCAGGACTGACGTTCAGGAATTCGTGGCTGCCTGTCCAAAATGTGCTCAACATAAAAGTCCCAAAGGTCCACCAGCCGGGTTACTCCATCCTTTACCGGTACCACTAAGACCATGGACGCATATTTCTATGGACTTTATTAAAGATTTACCTACGTCTGGTGGGCGGAACACCGTATGGGTCATAGTTGACCGATTCTCTAAAATGGCACACTTTGTTCCTCTGGCTAATCTTCCATCTGCATCCCAGTTGGCAAAATTGTTTATAGCAGAGATCTTTTGACTCCATGGTCTACCACAGGAAATCGTGTCTGATAGAGGTCCTCAATTTGTGGGCAAGTTTTGGAGATCCCTGTGTTCTGCTCTTGGCGTGAAATTAAACTTCTCCTCAGGATATCATCCCCAAACAGATGGTCAAACAGAGAGAGTGAACCAGGATCAGGAGACTTTTCTGCGTTTATTCATGTCCTCCTCACAGGACAACTGGCTGGACTTCCTCCCATTCGCAGAATTTGCCCATAACAATCTTTATCACTCTGCCACAAAATCTTCTCCATTCTTCATTAATTATGGTTACCATCCAAGAGTTCCTGACTTCCAACTTCTGCCTACGCTCGAGGTTCCTGCTGCAGAGTCAACACTTCGACAACTTACTGAAGCCTGGAAACAAGTTCACAAGACTTTGCTCAAGACTTCCAAGAGATATAAGACCTATGCAGATCTGAAACGAAAAGCTGTACCAAGCCTTAAGGTAGGAGATCGGGTTTGGGTTTCCACACGTAACCTAAGATTAAAGGTCCCTACAAAAAAGTTTGCTCCCAGATTTATTGGGCCTTACCCAATCGAAAAAGTGTTGAATCCTGTGGCTTACAAAGTGAAATTACCTCCGCAGTTAAGAATTCCTAATGCATTTCATATTTCTCTCTTAAAACCATTGGTACTTAATCGGTTCAGAGCCGCTCTGCCTAAATCACCCAAGATCCAATCAGCACATGGAGACAAATTTGAGATTCACAAGATCCTTGATTCTCGCAGACGTTATGGTCGCATCCAGTACCTTGTCGATTGGAAGGGGTATGGGCCAGAGGAGAGATCTTGGGTAGATGCAGAGGATGTCCATGCTCCAAGACTTCTTCGGACATTTCATGCCAAGTTTCCAACTAAACCACATAGGTGTCCGGAGTCCACCCGCAAAGGAGGGGTACTGTCAGCGTCCGGAGTCTTACCGGTATGCTGGGGCTGCGGTGCTGGCTTCCTTGGCGATGTGGGGGCAGCGGCGGAGGTGGGCTGCTGCGCCGGATCCGTGGGCAGCAGTAGCAGCGGTGAGGGGGTCCGCTCGTGGCGGCGGGGCGTCGCTACAGTGGGTCGCTCTTGCTGAGCCGTTGCTAGGAGACCAGGGGCAGTGAGCAATGTGGCTTTGCAAAAAGGTCTGCATTACTGGGCGCCGCCATGTTGGAGACCAAGTTTTGAGCATAGTTCCTGTTTCCTGTCTCTTCCAGCCAATCCAGGGGAAGCTCTACCTATAAAAGGGTGCTGGTTTAGGACAGGGATGCCAGTGCTTCAAGTTACAACCCTGTTGTAGGTGCTTTAGCCTGTGCTCCCAGGATTCCTGCTGTATTCTGGTTCCTCCTGATCCTGCTTGGTCAGTTCTCTGTTGCTGCTGCAGCCCTGCCGTTTCTACCTTGCTACTGCCTGTGGAAGCGCCCCTGGAAAACCCGGGTCCAGTAACTCTTTGGGCACAGTCGGCCCCGGGTCTTCTACCTCATCTTTCAAGCCACACTCCACAGATCTCCTTCACCAGCCACGCCTTTGTACCACCGACCATCACCTGCAGATTATTATCTTCAGCCTCATTTTCCAAACCACAGTCCACAGTCCTTGTCTCCAGCCACGTCTTCAGCCATCATCCACAGTTCCACAGTTCATCATCTACAGTCTCGTCTTTCAAATCACAGTCCACAGTTCTTTGCCTCCAGCCACATCTTAACCATCGTGCTCCAGCCTCGGTTCTCTACCTCAGCCCTGTACATAATAAACACTTTCCATTGACTCTCAAACCCCGCCTACGTTCTTCATTGCTCCGTGTCCCATGCGAAGAAACTATATCCAGCCCCCTCATCTGGTTCATTCACAGCCTGCTACCTCCTCGGGCAAATCTCAGCTGCCGGATCCTCAAACTCTGCTAGACGTGACACTTGAGAGCATATACAGGAGATGCTTGAGAGCATATACAGGAGATGCTTGAGAGCATATACAGGAGATGCTTGAGAGCATATACTGTAGATGCTTGAGAGCATATGCAGGAGATGCTTGAGAGCATATACAGGAGATGCTTGAGATCGATGGCGAAACACCGATGATGGAATGGAGATTGATGGCGGAACACCGCTGGTGACTGGAGATCAATGGTGGAACACCGATGGTGACAGAAGATCGATGGCGGAACACCGATGGTGACTGGAGATCGATGGCGGAACACCGATGGTTACTGGCAGGGCAGAGCACTGCTGGAAGCTGGAAGCCGGTGTCGGGTAACTTCCGGTCACAGGATGCAATGCTGGGACACTGCAGAGTCAGGCTGCACCGCAAGGTGGTAGCTAGTGCGAGTCTCTAGTGGAGCTGAACACAGGAGCTGGAATCTCTAGAACAATAGCAGACAACCACGAGCCCAGGAACAGGATTTTTATACCAGCTGGGAAACAGGGATTGGCTGGCTGATTAAGCAGAGTCTAGAGTGCAGCTGCTGGATAATTAGGCAGAAACCAGAGTGCAGCTGATAGGCTGAAAAGTAACATGTGATGAAAACAAACATGGCTGCGCCCATGTTTGAACTTGGAGGGAAAGACTGTTTGTAACTTGGATGTGAGTTTTAACCATGAAGCTGCCAGAATCACAGTGAAGAGACTTGAAACCATAAGATGCAGCATGCTGCATGCAGACAGTGCAGACGGAATCCAGGCTTGGAACGCTGAGACAGTCTCAAGAGGCATTTGGAAGGTAAATACTGATAAGGAATTACCTGGATCGTGACAGTTGGGCACTGTAGTACGCTATTGGTCGGTTGGCATCACCATGCTTTTGGGTAAGAACCCCTGCCGCACACCCAGCTGATTCCGTACCATACAAATCAAAAGGTTTTCCATAATCTGGCATTCCCTGGTCAGGCTTGCCTTCAGTTCCTCAAAAGCCAGCTCAGATTCCTCGGTGTAAGAGACCCGGTCAGGCTTACTTGAGGAGATCATTTGCTGAACCCCCGGGGAAAACGCGTTCATGTATACTGTACCCCTCTGTAAGAAAAGGCAAAGAGGTACTGGCTGTCAGGGTGGAGAGGGATGGAGAAAAAGGTAGAGCAAAGGTCAATGACAGTGAAATAAGTAGAGTGAGAAGGGATCTGCATAAGGATGACGGCTGGATTGGGCACTATGGGGAATTGGCTCTGCACTACCTTGTTTACCCCTCTTAAATCCTTCACTAGTCTGAAGCCTCTCCCCCCACTTTTCTTCACAGGAAAGATGGGACTATTGGCCGTGCTAGAGGTTCGAACCAGGATTTCCTGCTGTACCAATTGTTTTATCACAGGGTATACTCCCAGCTCGACCTCAGGTTTTAAGGGGTATTGCTGTATTTTTGGTGCTACCCTACCAGTTTTGCGTCCTGTCCATCTGTAGTCCAAAGGGAACACGGTATTTGTGCTATCATTTCTGCTACCTTAGATGGACTTGAATCTATAACAGAAGAGTGCAACATTAACCTCTGAGGAGTGTCCAGCATGTCTTGCACCTCCTGTGCAAGATTCCCTAGCGTATCTAAGAATACACCATCCGGGGTGCAGTAGATGACACAGCCCATTTTGCAAAGCAGGTCTCTACCTAGGAGGTTGGTCAGAGCCACTGCAGCCAATAGGAAAGAATGCTTGGTATGCATTGGCCCGATCGCAACCTCTGCTGGCTTCGTCACTGGGTAATGTTGCACTTTTCCCGTTACTCCCACTGCTGCTACCATGTTACCCGTATAATCTAAGTTAAGGGTAACACGGTAGCAGCAATATAATCTAAGCTAAGTTTAGAACAGACCTGGCCACCCCTGTATCTACCAGAAAGGTTTGCTTCACGCCGGCTATGATGACCCATACCTGAGGTTCATCTCTAAGGTGTCGAGTCAGCCTAACCGGCTGCAGGATACAGGTGTGACCCGCCTCCTATTGGTGTGCTTGACCCACCCGTGAAATAGTGTCAGCTAGAAAGTGAGGCGGGGGCATGTGCTGGGACCCGTCTGACTCCTCCCAGTCCCTACTAGGTGGGTACCTACGTGTCTCTCCTCTATGTGGTTCCCAGTCCCTTTTATGTGTGCTGTATCTCCTAGTGTTCACTGTCACTGGACATTCTCTTGATATGTGACCCTCTTTATTGCAATTATGGCATACAATAGGTTTGTTTGTGGTGTTTTGCATGCGCAGCTGCGGTTTGGCTGGAGCACTACTAAAATCTTGGATGCTAACAGTCATTAACTTGTCTGACCGTATCTCCCTGCATTTGTGAATGTTCTTATCGTGGTCAATGGCAGATCCCCTCAAGGCGTCTACTGTCATGCCCCTCCGGTTAGGAAAGGAAGTCTGCACTCTGACCCTCAAGGTTTCCTTAAGCCCATCCATCAGCACGGAGACAACCATCTCCCTATGATGCATGCTGTCTTTGAGGTTGGTGATACCTGTGTGCTTGGATATGGATTGTAAGGCCCTGGTGAAATATTCGCTCGCCGATTCACTATCTTTCTGCTTGATAGTGAATATCTTGCTATATTCTATTGTCGTCGGAAAATATACACCCAATTGCAGATTGATCAGACGTATATTTTCCTGGTTATCTGCATCGCTTAAGGACTTGTCTTCCCCCACTTTACAATCCCGAATGAATTTCAGGACGTCAATATGGGATGGAAGACAAGCACTTAACACGACCCGCCAATCTTTATTGGTGGGTTCGTGTGCGTTACCCAGATCCTCAGGGGCAAATGCAGGATTTATAAGGGGGGGTTTCCATGTGTGTGTGTGTATGTGTGTGTGTGTGTGTGTGTGTATGTATATATATATAAATACACATGTGTATATGGGATATAGTCGGGATTCCGGTGGTCGAAATCCTGGCGGTCAAAATCCCCACGCCGGAATAACGGCCACCAGAATGCCAGCAGTGGCACCACAGCTATTCCCTCTCCTGGGTGTCCACGACACCCATGGAAGGGGAATAGAACCTGTGGCCAGCACGGCAAACAACCGAACCCGCAAGGGGCTACGTTGTGCTCACCCCCCCATCTGCATTCTGGCAGTCGGGTTTCTGGTGTCGGGATTTTGACCACCGAGATTTCGTCCACCGGGATCACGTACCCAACGCGCATAAGTGTGTATGTATATATATATATATATATATATATATATATATATAGATAGATAGATATAGATATATAGATATATATAGATAGATATATAGATATATAGATAAATAGATATATATATAGATATATAGATATAGATATATATATATACAGGTTGAGTATTCCTTATCCAAAATGCTTGAGACCAGAGGTATTTTGGATATGGGATTTTTCCGTATTTTGGAATAATTGCATACCATAATGAGATATCATGGCAATAGGACCTAAATCTAAGCACACAAATCATTTATGTTTCATATACACCTTATATACACAGTCTGAAGGTCATTTAATACAATATTTTTAATAACTGTGTGTATTAAACAAAGTTTGTGTACATTGAGCCATCAGAAAACAAAAGTTTCACTATCTCACTCTCGCTCAAAAAAGTCCGTATTTCGGAATATTCCGTATTTCGGATATTTGGATATGGGATACTCAACCTGTATAGCATACATTATTAATACCACACAAAATATAATAGAACTCTTACATGGTTTAGGTGGCTGTACCAAAGTCAGAATACTGAAATAGCTGCTGTTGTGAGGCTTTTGTAAAAAAAAGATACTAATATCACCACCAAAATGGCGCTGCCCATACATTTATATGGACTACGTGAAAATGGCCATCGCTGTTTTCCTCATTTAAGTAGTCTATAGAAATGTCCTATAGTGAGGTACATATAACGGGAAAGTGCAGTACCATTCAGAACTCCTTCCCACAGGTCCGAGAATCGCGGCAAAATGCCACGAGTGGGCGTGACCTAATTTCGGTAGGGGCGGAGCTACAGTCGTGGGCTTCGGGAACACGGTTGGCACACACAAAAAGACATTTAGTCCATCAGGGGGGTTTCTGGGTACTCGGAACCCCCCACCCCCCCTGCGTGCGCCACTGATCCTTTATAAATTTCTGACAGTCAGATCTTTCTTGGGATCTGGGAATTCTGCAATAATGGACTGACCTAGTTCTGACCTAGTCCAGGGACAGTACATATTCACTTGCCTTACAGGTATCACCCCTTCTATGTCTGCCTTCCCATAGGGGACATCTAGGGTGCACAGGGGGTACGTCCGTGCCACCTCCAAGCTCTCAGACACGATCTTGGGTACTATTTTCTCTGTGCTGTGTAGTGTACCATACTTACCTACCTCTCCTGCTGTGTCGCTGACGTCAGAAGTCTCCACCGTTTGGGAAACAGCACCCCCTCTGGCTTCCTGGCTCTGCCCTTCATTTAGATTTATCGCATAGGAGACGGCTGAGGTCAGGGTCGTTTCATCATAACTTACGGATTCCTTAAAAGGAGTTAACACAGGGTATAAGTTAGACGGCTTCACAATTTTGTCAGACACTTTCTTAGTTTCCCCCTTGACGGTAACTGCCCCCTCATGTGCATATGGAGGGGGTGGTGCAGTTACATTTACCAGGCTAATTGCACTTGCATTGGCTAAACAACTATTTTCCCCTTGTGCCTGACCTTCCTGTTGCCACAAGTTGAGACAATCATTATGCCTTATTCTTGCTTTGCGTGATGAGAGCAGGCATACCTTATCTCTAACAGCGTGTAAAACGTCCAGATCGAAACTGCCAACACTCGGAAATTCTACTTTACTCTCAGCAGTCATTTTAACCCATTCCCCCATGTGAGCAACTGCGTACTCTCCGTATTTTATCTTCATGATGAACCCAGCAGACCCTTTGGGTCTGTCTTTCTCCTGATCCCTACGTAGCACGGTCTCCCTGTGTGAACCTCTATTTCCCATTGTGATGAGATAAGATGTTCCCTGTCAGCAGAGCCCAGTGGGCGATTTTCCGAGGACCCCCAAAGACTCCTTCCTCAGTAGGCACAGCTAGTCCGACAACTAAGCGAACAGCGTACACTACGAGGGAAATGTAATCTCAATCACGGCCGTGTCTCACCTATGGCCGTGCGGTCCAATCGTACAGCACAAGGACACTTGTTCTCCTTGTACCCTGCGATTGGGGAAACTGTATGAACTTGGCAGAGCCTTTGGGTCTGCTTTGTTCCGGAACTAGTGTCTCTTAACCAACACTATCGCCTCTTAACCAGCGATTTTTTTTTCCTTTATTTGGGAGACAATTTAACTAGGCTATGCCCCCTGCACCTGGTTAATCGGTTTCAAATGGGCTATGATTCCAGCACCCTCATATCCTAAACCTCACTATTGCTTCTTAACTAGCGTCACTTCACTACCGCTTCTTAACTAGCGTCACTTCACTACCGCTTCTTAACTAGCGTCACTTCACTACCGCTTCTTAACTAGTGTCACTTCACTACCGCTTCTTAACTAGTGTCACTTCACTACCGCTTCTTAACTAGCGTCACTTCACTACCGCTTCTTAACTAGCGTCACTTCACTACCGCTTCTTAACTAGCGTCACTTCACTACCGCTTCTTAACTGGCGTCACTTCACTACCGCTTCTTAACTAGCGTCACTTCACTACCGCTTCGTAACTAGCGTCACTTCACTACCGCTTCTTAACTAGCGTCACTTCACTACCGCTTCTTAACTAGCGTCACTTCACTACCGCTTCTTAACTAGCGTCACTTCACTACCGCTTCTTAACTAGCGTCACTTCACTACCGCTTCTTAACTAGCGTCACTTCACTACCGCTTCTTAACTAGTGTCACTTCACTACCGCTTCTTAACTAGCGTCACTTCACTACCGCTTCTTAACTAGTGTCACTTCACTACCGCTTCTTAACTAGCGTCGCCTCTTAACCAGCTTGTAATGAAGAGTAAATGTGAATGTGGGTCCCAAACAATATCTTCTACAATTATATTTCTGTGCAGAAAATTTCTCTGGCTGACAGTTCCTCACCGGATGTTACACGAGTATAAACCCCTTATCTAATAATTTGGAATAAAATCAATAAGTTTGAATTGCTTTACTGGAAACGAAATAAAAACTACTATCATATTAATTGCAGCCCTATTAATAGTATAATTGAATCCACTTATTAATAGGATTGTTTTGCGTACCGCCCGCCGCTGGACCTACACGTGCGCTGTGTACGCAGTGAACGTAAGCGACCACGTGTATGCATGTGCGTCAGTTATGCAACCACACCCACAGACGCTGCTGAAAGTGCGTCAGTGACGCAACGTAAGTACACGACTACGAACGCACGTGCGATGGTACCGCAACGTGTGCACGCAGTCACGCCCTCTTTACTTGTGTATGGCACGTGTTGCCAAACACATGACATGAGCATGCTTTCACGTTGCTTGATGTGCGTGCGTCACTCACGCTATGCGTTAAGGAAGTCACGCGTGGCAAGTTGCCATGTGGTAGAGGCTTGGGCCTAAAACACACAACAGTACAGTAACAATTCCACAACTTTTTTTCAACAATCCTCTATGGAGTATACCCGAACTATACGCAAATCACTCTCCGATGGTTACCGGAGTTTTATTTTATGAACGGGCCTGTGCCTACGCTTGTGCGAATGTAATGCTCGCACAGCTTAACCGTGATTTGATCAAATTCAAACAGCAAACAAGAATATGTTGTGGCAAACAAGAATATGACAATAAACCCAACATAAATACAATATATGATTATTACAATATACCAAGAGACTGAACTTATTGTCCGCTGGTTCGCGTTAGCACCTTTCAAACTTTGTACCAACGCAGACTTGGTTTTTCCAGTACGAGTTTGATGACGTCAATCCCACCCTTTGCTGCTAAACTTAAGTCTTGCGTATGGTACTTGTTTTAATAAAGTATGTAACGGCCGGCTAGAGCCCCCAACTGTGGGAAACTGTTTTAAAGTAAACCGATGGACAATAAGCCAGTTGCGCAGTTTCCTCAATGTTACGCTGTTTACACTTTATTCCTAGCTACGGGCGTACCTATGCGTAGCACCACTTAGCATACCTTTTGAGCATTGTGATGCTCTCATAATACCGTGGTGAATATATATATGGCTACAGCAATATAACACACTTATACCTTAGTATAGTGGGGGTCATTCTGAGTTGATCATAGCCTGATAAATTTAGCACAGCTACAATCATGAACTCAGACATGCAGGGGGACGCCCAGCACCGGGCTAGTCCGCCCCGCATGTCAGTGCCGCCCCCCCTGCAGAAGTGCAAAGGCATCGCACAGCGGCGATGCCTTTGCACTTCAAGAGTAGCTCCCGGCCAGCGCAGCTTTAGCGTGCTGGCCGGGAGCTACTCATTGCTCCCTGGCCCGCAGTGGCTGCGTGTGACGTCACGCAGCCGCTGCGGGCCACTCCCCGCACGATCCGGCCACGCCCACGAAACGGCGGCCAAACACTGCCGTTTCACCCCCTCCCACCCATCGACCGCCTCTGCCTGTCAATCAGTGGCGCCGGCGCATGCACACTTCTGACCCGAACGCTACGCTGCAAAAAACTGCAGTGTGCGATCGGGTCAGAATGATCCCCAGTGTCGGAAGTGTCCCTGATGCTTCGTCAGATTAACACAATAACTTAGTCAAGATAGAGGGGTAAGTTTGGATTAAAGGTCCAACCCAATAACTATATATATTAGTCCCTAGCGGACACAAGGGGATAACAATGCTACACTGTAGCAACACAATACAATTCAAAGATACAATAATACGTACATTAATATATAACAGACACAGGGGAAATAAATGCAAGTACAATTAGCAATACAACTATACCAATACAATAGTAACAGTTACCGTCATACATATACGCTGCGCCACTGGATTCCAGGTTTCAGTCGTCTTACAAGATGACCTCTGAGAAAGGTGCCTGAATCCCGGGCCATGTTATATTGTGTTCTTGTTTGTTCTGACCTATAGTGTAACAATGACAGTCCAGGATCTATTGACTCAACACACAACTCTCAATTGTTCGTGCTTACAGTTAGGCACACATAAGGTATTTACCTTCCCAACAAAGAAATCCTATGAGTAAAGAACACTACATTGTATGTTCACAATGTCTGTTTAACCAATCTGATATGTTTAAGACACTATTTGATTTTTATTCCTGGAGATACCACATTTGAGTGTGTGTAAGAATTATTTGCAATTTTTCTCACAGTATGATATTTATTAACAAATGCATCTTCTACCGTAATGCGCACAGTAACTTGCCGTTATGGTCATTCACGCTCTATCGTATCGATGCATGCATCGTAGATGCATCCGTTAATAAATGCCATAGCGTATTCTAAATATCGAAATATGCAATTTGACTTTGACAGAGGGCAGCTTGCGTAACTGCAGATTCCTCCAGTTCCTGGAAATGAATTTCTTAGCTTTCAAAGGCATAAAAAAAAACTAGAGTCTCACCTTTCCAGAGGTACTTGGGACTCGGGGATCAGAATTCTGGAGCTAGAGCAATCCCCCGATGAAAATATAAAATTGCACACCAGGCGTGTGGATCTGGAGCAGGGACCATCTGCTGGAAGGCTGATATCTCTTGTTTTCTGGAGTATACCCTCAGAAAAACTGTAAAGGGGTGTACACACGGAGAGGTCCATGCTTCATGTCTAAGCAATCTGACTAGATATCTAGATCGCTCGGCACACATCTCCCTGTGTGTACCCCCCCTTTAGTCAGACAGAACCCAAAAAAATCTGGCTTGAAGAGCAACTAACAGGCTTGGATGGGGACCACTACTTTGAAGTCGGATATCTCCGGTTCCCCAGGGCCGATTTTAAAGTATCTGGTACTCCCGGATAAAGGGGACCCTTCGCTATCAGCCTAGGGCCCTTAAACCACAAAATACAATTCAAGGGGCAATCAGTCTCACAATCCAGTCTACTGTAAGTTCACTTTAGTCAAACAAATAGTATCCTGTAGAACCCAAATCTGTTGCTACTTAACGTGCAGTAACACTAAAAGGTTGCAAGTAACATGACCAGTGACTCTATGTTTCTAGTCTTGGTGTGCCATCTACTGGATTGACATGTATACTGCAACTTCATGAGTCAAGATAAGATGCCTGATTAGTGATATTAGTGGGATATACATGGGGTCCCATTTTGCATTCCCTCTCATTATCAGTTTCACTGCAGATATGGTAAAGGCTCTTAGAGAACAACCAAACAGATGGATGTCTTTGGACTCCTCATGATATTCATCCCAATTATGTTGTCTGGTAACTCAGAGACCAAAACCTCAGCATAGAACCATGGCATGTGGCCAATCCACAATCTGCAGTGATCCGCTGCCACCCATGTCTGTATACCACCTAAACCTTCTACTACTACCCAACTGATACATATAGCAGGTACCTGAGGCTTGTGAAACAATGACACCTCAGCTGTTGTGTCTAATAAGGCTGTTCACTGTGTAGTATCTCTGTTATTCCAGTTAACCATGACATTTACACATAGGTGTCAGTCCCTTTGTTTCATGGCACAAACCTGATATTTCACCACCTTCTGTGGGCGTGGAGTGTGTGCCCGGGACCTGCCTCCACATTATGGGCAGGGTTGTGACACACTCCATGGAGTGATCAGTATAGATGGTCCTCCTCCCCCTTGGGTGGAGTCTAAACCCCACCCCATGTTATGTAGACATTTTATAGCTTCCTGGATTGAGCTGGGTGTAGGTTGGGATGAGTGCTTTGCTGACTCTTCTAACTCACTCTTAGCAATGTGCTTTGGTTCATCCCCTTCCTTTCTACTTTCCATGCTTTCCATTTTTTTAATCAGATCTGCAGTTGCTATGTCATCTATCTCTTCTTTTGGTATGCCTGCATTCAACAAGTCATTTGCTTGCGTCTTACCTTAAACCGTGAGTTTTCTGGCCCTGCCTATGGTATGCCATGAGGAAGCAGGGGAAAGATTACTAGGATAGTGATATACCTGAGAGATAGAATCTCTGATCAAATAGAACAGGGTGAAATTCCAAAACAGGGTTGTAATCAGAACTAGATACTAATCATCTAGCAAAGAATGTTAGATGCAGATTCCTTTTCTGGCGTCAGAGGGTGTTCTCCGAGTCAGGAACACCACTAACCAATGCTCCTGTTCTCACAGCTCTCTGCCCGCTTCCATGTTCATCTCTACACCTGTGGACAATGGGCCTAATTCAGACCTGATCACAGCAGTAAATTTGTTAGCAGATGGGCAAAACCATGTGCATTGCAGGGGGGGGCAGATATAACATGTGCAGAGAGAGTTAGATTTGGGTGGGTTATATTGTTTCTGGGCAGGGTACATACTGGCTGCTTTATTTTTACACTGCAATTTAAGTTTCAGTTGGAACACCCCCTCCCCCCAAATCTAAATCTCTCTGCACATGTTATACCTGCTCCTCCTGCAGTGCATATGGGGGGTCATTCTGACCCGTTCGCATGCTGCGGTTCGTCGCAACAGTGCGAACGGGTCGGTTCTGCCGCATGCACGGTGGACGCAATGCACAGGCGCGTTGTTGCTCAGCGATGGTAGACACTGGGCAACGATGCCCGAGAACGAAGAAAGCGGTCGCAGCGCGGATTGCAAGAAGATTGACGGGGCGTGGAGATCTGAATGCAGGCGCGTCGAGGCGTTTGGAGGGCGGATGTCTGATGTCAGTACCGGGACCTTAATCGCTGGATTCATCGCACAGGGTAAGTAACTGCAGGGCTAGTTTTCTTTTACACAAAACTTTTTTTGTATAGCTGGGCTGCACAAACGAACGCAGCCTTGCTATGCTAAAATACAATCCCCCTAATAGGGGTGACGCGTGTTGGCCAGCTGGTGGAGCGTGGAGAGATAGTCCCCTTCCCTTCGATGAAATCGAAGTGGAATCTCTCTCCATTGGAGATCTGGAAATACCTCCAGCTGAAACACTTCGCCTTGTGAAGTAATGTCCGCCCAAGCCTGACTAGAGCCTTGACGATTTTTGAGAATATGTGCTCAGACCCATCTCGCCCGTTTCACTTCCTCTCAAAATGTTATAGATTTCTGATTGTGAACAAATTCCCAGATCTCCCTAAGTATACCAGAGACTGGGGCCATGACCTACAGACTGATTTATCAGAAGAAGACTGGGGAAAAAGTTTCCAAACCACCTTTGTAAGTTCTTCTAGTAATTCAGTCCTCGAAACGCAATTCAAAGCTTTATCTTGGTGGTACAGGTGCCCCCTAACGTTGGCTAAAATTTTCCCTGATGTACCAGACACGTACTGGAGATGTAACAACGAAACGGGATCCCCGATGCATATCTGGTGGGACTGTTGCATACTTCGTCCCTTCTGGGACAAAGTTATCGCAATCTCGAAATTGATTGTGGGTTTGGAGGTTCCCTCTGAGCCTGCTTTCTGGCTTCTCAACTTCATTACGTGGCCCCTATCGACCTACAAAAACTCTTTACTAAAGTTTCTTAATAGCGCCACCAAAGCGGTTATTCCGGTTGGCTGGCGATCTACTGAATCACCCACTGTGAGGGAATGGGTCGCCAGAATGGACTGGTAATTTAGTGATGTGCACCGGAAATTTTTCGGGTTTTGGTTTTGGGTTCGGTTCCGCGGCCGTGTTTTGGGTTCGAACGCGTTTTGGCAAAACCTCACCGAAATTTTTTTGTCGGATTTGGGTGTGTTTTGGATTCGGGTGTTTTTTTCAAAAAACCCTAAAAAACAGCTTAAATCATAGAATTTGGGGGTCATTTTGATCCCATAGTATTATTAACCTCAATAACCATAATTTCCATTCATTTTCAGTCTATTCTGAACACCTCACATTTCACAATATTTTTTTAGTCCTAAAATTTGCACCGAGGTAGCTGTGTGACTAAGCTAAGCGACCCAAGTGGCCGACACAAACACCTGGCCCATCTAGGAGTGGCACTGCAGTGTCACGCAGGATGGCCCTTCAAAAAAATACTCCCCAAACAGCACATGACGCAAAGAAAAAAAAGAGGCGCAATGAGGTAGCTGTGTGACTAAGATAAGCGACCCAAGTGGCCAACACAAACACCTGGCCCATCTAGGAGTGGCACTGCAGTGTCACGCAGGATAGCCCTTCAAAAAAATACTCCCCAAACAGCACATGACGCAAAGAAAAAAAGAGGCGCAATGAGGTAGCTGTGTGACTAAGATAAGCGACCCAAGTGGCCGACACAAACACCTGGCCCATCTAGGAGTGGCACTGCAGTATCAGACAGGATGGCACTTGAAAAAAATACTCCCCAAACAGCACATGACGCAAAGAAAAAAAGAGGCGCAATGAGGTAGCTGTGTGACTAAGATAAGCGACCCAAGTGGCCGACACAAACACCTGGCCCATCTAGGAGTGGCACTGCAGTGTCACGCAGGATGGCCCTTCAAAAAAATACTCCCCAAACAGCACATGACGCAAAGAAAAATGAAAGAAAAAAGAGGTGCAAGATGGAATTGTCCTTGGGCCCTCCCACCCACCCTTATGTTGTATAAACAGGACATGCACACTTTAACGAACCCATCATTTCAGCGACAGGGTCTGCCACACGACTGTGACTGAAATGACTGGTTGGTTTGGGCCCCCACCAAAAAAGAAGCAATCAATCTCTCCTTGCACAAACTGGCTCTACAGAGGCAAGATGTCCACCTCATCATCATCGTCCGATTCATCACCCCTTTCACTGTGTACATCCCCCTCCTCACAGATTATTAATTCGTCCCCACTGGTATCCACCATCTCAGGTCCCCGTGTACTTTCTGGAGGCAATTGCTGCTGGTGAATGTCTCCACGGAGGAATTGATTATAATTCATTTTAATGAACATCATCTTCTCCACATTTTCTGGAAGTAACCTCGTACGCCGATTGCTGACAAGGTGAGCGGCGGCACTAAACACTCTTTCGGAGTACACACTGGAGGGAGGGCAACTTAGGTAGAATAAAGCCAGTTTGTGCAAGGGCCTCCAAATTGCCTCTTTTTCCTGCCAGTATACGTATGGACTGTCTGACGTGCCTACTTGGATGCGGTCACTCATATAATCCTCCACCATTCTTTCAATGGTGAGAGAATCATATGCAGTGACTGTAGACGACATGTCAGTAATCGTTGGCAGGTCCTTCAGTCCGGACCAGATGTCAGCACTCGTTCCAGACTGCCCTGCATCACCGCCAGCGGGTGGGCTCGGAATTCGTAGCCTTTTCCTCACACCCCCAGTTGCGGGAGAATGTGAAGGAGGAGATGTTGACGGGTCACGTTCCGCTTGACTTGACAATTTTCTCACCAGCAGGTCTTTGAACCTCTACAGACTTGTGTCTGCCGGAAAGAGAGATACAATGTAGGTTTTAAATCTAGGATCGAGCACGGTGGCCAAAATGTAGTGCTCTGATTTCAACAGATTGACCACCCGTGAATCCTGGTTAAGCGAATGAAGGGCTCCATCCACAAGTCCCACATGCCTAGCGGAATCGCTCTGTTTTAGCTCCTCCTTCAATGTCTCCAGCTTCTTCTGCAAAAGCCTGATGAGGGGAATGACCTGACTCAGGCTGGCAGTGTCTGAACTGACTTCACGTGTGGCAAGTTCAAAAGGTTGCAGAACCTTGCACAACGTTGAAATCATTCTCCACTGCGCTTGCGTCAGGTGCATTCCACCTCCTTTGCCTATATCGTGGCCAGATGTATAGGCTTGAATGGCCTTTTGCTGCTCCTCCATCCTCTGAAGCATATAGAGGGTTGAATTCCACCTCGTTACCACCTCTTGCTTCAGATGATGGCAGGGCAGGTTCAGGTGTTTTTGGTGGTGCTCCAGTCTTCTGTACGCGGTGCCTGTATGCCGAAAGTGGCCTGCAATTCTTCTGGCCACCGACAGCATCTCTTGCACGCCCCTGTCGTTTTTTAAATAATTCTGCACCACCAAATTCAAGGTATGTGCAAAACATGGGACGTGCTGGAATTTGCCCAGATGTAATGCACGCACAATATTGCTGGCGTTGTCCCATGCCACAAATCCCCAGGAGAGTCCAATTGGGGTAAGCCATTCTGCAATGATCTTCCTCAGTTGCCGTAAGAGGTTTTCAGCTGTGTGCGTATTCTGGAAAGCGGTGATACAAAGCGTAGCCTGCCTAGGAACGAGTTGGCGTTTGCGAGATGCTGCTACTGGTGCCGCCGCTGCTGTTCTTGCAGCGGGAGGCAATACATCTACCCAGTGGGCTGTCACAGTCATGTAGTCCTGAGTCTGCCCTGCTCCACTTGTCCACATGTCCGTGGTTAAGTGGACATTGGGTACAACTGCATTTTTTAGGACACTGGTGACTCTTTTTCTGAGGTCTGTGTACATTTTCGGTATCGCCTGCCTAGAGAAATGGAACCTAGATGGTATTTGGTACCGGGGACACAGTACCTCAATCAAGTCTCTAGTTGGCTCTGAATTAACGATGGATACCGGAACCACGTTTCTCACCGCCCAGGCTGCCAAGGCCTCAGTTATCCGCTTTGCAGCAGGATGACTGCTGTGATATTTCATCTTCCTCGCAAAGGACTGTTGGACAGTCAATTGCTTACTGGAAGTAGTACAAGTGGTCTTCCGACTTCCCCTCTGGGATGACGATCGACTCCCAGCAGCAACAACAGCAGCGCCAGCAGCAGTAGGCGTTACACTCAAGGATGCATTGGAGGAATCCCAGGCAGGAGAGGACTCGTCAGACTTGCCAGTGACATGGCCTGCAGGACTATTGGCTTTGCTGGGTAAGGAGGAAATTGACACTGAGGGAGTTGGTGGTGTGGTTTGCAGGAGCTTGGTTACAAGAGGAAGGGATTTAGTGGTCAGTGGACTGCTTCCGCTGTCACCCAAAGTTTTTGAACTTGTCACTGACTTATGATGAATGTGCTGCAGGTGACGTATAAGGGAGGATGTTCCTAGATGGTTAACGTCCTTACCCCTACTTATTACAGCTTGACAAAGGCAACACACGGCTTGACACCTGTTGTCCGCATTTGTGTTGAAATAATTCCACACCGAAGAGCTGATTTTTTTTGTATTTTGACCAGGCATGTCAATGGCCATATTCGTCCCACGGACAACAGGTGTCTCCCCGGGTGCCTGACTTAAACAAACCACCTCACCATCAGAATCCTCCTTGTCAATTTCCTCCCCAGCGCCAGCAACACCCATATCCTCATCCTGGTGTACTTCAACAGTGACATCTTCAATTTGACTATCAGGAACTGGACTGCGGGTGCTCCTTCCAGCACTTGCAGGGGGCGTGCAAATGGTGGAAGGTGCAAGCTCTTCCCGTCCAGTGTTGGGAAGGTCAGGCATCGCAACCGACACAATTGGACTCTCCTTGGGTATTTGTGATTTCGAAGAACGCACAGTTCTTTGCTGTGCTTTTGCCAGCTTAAGTCTTTTCTTTTTTCTAGCGAGAGGATGAGTGCTTCCATCCTCATGTGAAGCTGAACCACTAGCCATGAACATAGGCCAGGGCCTCAGCCGTTCCTTGCCACTCCGTGTCGTAAATGGCATTTTGGCAAGTTTACGCTTCTCCTCAGATGCTTTTAATTTTGATTTTTGGGTCATTTTTTTACTGATCTTTTGTGTTTTGGATTTTACATGCTCTGTACTATGACATTGGGCATCGGCCTTGGCAGACGACGTTGATGGCATTTCATCGTCTCGGCCATGACTAGTGGCAGCAGCTTCAGCACGAGGTGAAAGTGGATCTTGATCTTTCCCTATTTTTTTAACCTCCACAGTTTTGTTCTCCATATTTTAATGCGCACAACTGAAAGGCACCACAGGTATACAATGTAGATGGATGGATAGTATACTTTATGTATGACGACGAGTGACTGAAGACACAGAGGTAGGTACAGCAGTGGCCTACCGTACTGCTATATACAGTATAATGGACCTGGTGGACACTGTCAGCAGACTGCGTTTATAGTATAAAGAAAAAAAGACACCACAGGTATACAGTGTAGATGGATGGATAGTATACTTTATGTATGACGACGAGTGACTGAAGACACAGAGGTAGGTACAGCAGTGGCCTACCGTACTGCTATATACAGTATAATGGACCTGGTGGACACTGTCAGCAGACTGCATTTATAGTATAAAGAAAAAAAGACACCACAGGTATACAATGTAGATGGATGGATAGTATACTTTATGTATGACGACGAGTGACTGAAGACACAGAGGTAGGTACAGCAGTGGCCTACCTACTGCTATATACAGTATAATGGACCTGGTGGACACTGTCAGCAGACTGCGTTTATAGTATAAAGAAAAAAAGACACCACAGGTATACAATGTAGATGGATGGATAGTATACTTTATGTATGACGATGAGTGACTGAAGACACAGAGTTAGGTACATCAGTGGCCTACCGTACTGCTATATACAGTATAATGGACCTGGTGGACACTGTCAGCAGACTGCGTTTATAGTATAAAGAAAAAAAGACACCACAGGTATACAATGTAGATGGATGGATAGTATACTTTATGTATGACGACGAGTGACTGAAGACACAGAGGTAGGTACAGCAGTGGCCTACCGTACTGCTATATACAGTATAATGGACCTGGTGGACACTGTCAGCAGACTGCGTTTATAGTATAAAGAAAAAAAGACACCACAGGTATACAATGTAGATGGATGGATAGTATTCTTTATGTATGATGACGAGTGACTGAAGACACAGAGGTAGGTACAGCAGTGGCCTACCGTACTGCTATATACAGTATAATGGACCTGGTGGACACTGTCAGCAGACTGCGTTTATAGTATAAAGAAAAAAAGACACCACAGGTATACAATGTAGATGGATGGATAGTATACTTTATGTATGACGACGAGTGACTGAAGACACAGAGGTAGGTACAGCAGTGGCCTACCGTACTGCTATATACAGTATAATGGACCTGGTGGACACTGTCAGCAGACTGCGTTTATAGTATAAAGAAAAAAAGACACCACAGGTATACAATGTAGATGGATGGATAGTATACTTTATGTATGACGACGAGTGACTGAAGACACAGAGGTAGGTACAGCAGTGGCCTACCGTACTGCTATATACAGTATAATGGACCTGGTGGACACTGTCAGCAGACTGCGTTTATAGTATAAAGAAAAAAAGACACCACAGGTATACAATGTAGATGGATGGATAGTATTCTTTATGTATGATGACGAGTGACTGAAGACACAGAGGTAGGTACAGCAGTGGCCTACCGTACTGCTATATACAGTATAATGGACCTGGTGGACACTGTCAGCAGACTGCGTTTATACTTATAGTATAAAGAAAAAAAGACACCACAGGAGTGTTTTTCAGGCAGACAAACGTATACTGGTGGTCACTGTCAACAATACTGTGCACTGTACTCCTGCTATAGCTGCTCCCCAGTCTCCCCCACAATTAAGCAGTGTGAGCACTCAGCACAGTCAGATATATCAGCACACTAAGGCTGAGCACAGATATGGTATGGAGCGTTTTTTTCAGGCAGAGAACGGATAAAAAAAAACTAGCAAAACTCTGCACTGTACTCCTCCTGTCCTAACAGCTGCTCCCCAATCCTCCCCACAATAAGCTAAGCAGTAGCAATCAGATCAACTAACTACTATAACTATATAAACGGAGAGGACGCCAGCCACGTCCTCTCCCTATCAATCTCAATGCACGTGTGAAAATGGCGGCGACGCGAGGCTGCTTATATAGAATCCGAATCTCGCGAGAATCCGACAGCGGGATGACGTTCGGGCGCGCTCGGTTTACCCGAGCCACACGGGAGAATCCGAGTACGTCTCGGACCCGTGTAAAAAGGCTGAAGTTCGGGGGGGTTCGGTTTCCGAGAAACCGAACCCGCTCATCACTAACTGGTATATGTCTATGGAGGAACTGCGGGTAGCACCAGATAATCATCAGAGATTCACAGCTATTTGGTCCCCTTGGTTTGAATTCAAGTCCTCACAAGCATACCCAACATTTGTGATTTGAACTTGAGCCCTTAACAAAGACCTCTATTTCCGACTTATAACTGCCTTATTGTTATTTGGGGCTAGGTGATGACACTTTTGCTCTTTGGTCCGAGTGGACATTGGAAAGTCCACACTGCCATTACCCTCCCTTCCCTTTCTCTGATTTTCTATTTCTTCTATCCTGCTTTCTTTCCTGTCCCTTTTTTCGGGTTCACTACGGCTGGCCGGCGGTCGGGCTCCCGGCGACCAGCATCCCGGCGCCGGGAGCCCGACCGCCGGCTTACCGACAGCTTGGCGAGCGCAAATGAGCCCCTTGCGGGCTCGCTGCGCTCGCCACGCTATTTTATTCGCCACACTATTTTATTCTCCCTCTATGGGGGTCGTGGACCCCCACGAGGGAAAATAATTGTCGGTATTCCGGCTGTCGGGCTCCCGGCGCCGGTATACTGAGCGCCGGGAGCCCGACCGCCGGCAAACAGAAGACCACCCCTTTTTTCTTTGTATGTTCTTGTGTTGACGAAATGCCTTGTTTAGACAGCTTATTATTTAGTGATGTCTGATTTGACTGAGGATATGATGCATTCATCTAGACATTGAGTTTATATATATGGCCGTAAAGACTATGTTTATCTGTCAATGCTCACATCCATTGGATTGTATTTCCCTGTAATACCAGTCAAAATGTGTATGCTGTCTTCTTTATTCTGTTATAAATCAATAAACATTTATTGGGAAAAAAAATTCACTCCCCCTGAGGCGGCGTCTAGTTGATCGCACGAGCAGCAAAAAGTTGCTATGTGCGATCAACTCAGAATGACCCCCATGGTTTTGCCTATCTACTTTCAAATCTGCTGCTACGATCAGGTCTGAATTAGGCCCAATGTATTCAAATGCTCCACAAATTCAACACCGGTATAGATTAGAGAGCAGAATTTCAGGTTTATTGCACATATAAGTAAAGCACAGAAAGAGAAGGACTTTGCATGGTGCATTTTATGAACTTGTATTTAAATTTAACATTTAATAGTCTCAATTAAATAGAAGTTTGGTAACTGATACATAACACAATATTTAAAATGAAAAAAGTTTTTGTGTGCTGCATGTGATCCAAAAAATAAATAAATGCATCTTGTTTGAGTCTGTCTGACTTCAGCATTTAAAAAGAATGACTTATTGTAAATGTTAGGAACATATATATTACACAGGGTAAACCTGACCGTGTCTAATGTCACATATGAAATCATATACAGTATCTTCCACTTGCTCTTAGGTCTGGGAGTGAATTATTGTTTAAATTCAACTTCTGAGAAGAATGGGTGTGGATCATTAGATCAACAGTGTCTAGGTCGACAATATTTAGGTCGACCACTATAGGTCGACAGTCACTAGGTCGACAGGGTCAGAAGGTCGACATGGTCAGAATGTCGACATGTTCTAGGTCGACAAGTAAAAAATGTCGACATGAGGGTTTTTTGTGTCGTTTTCTTCGTAGAGTGACCAGGAACCCCAATTAGTGCACTGTGTCCCCTCGCATGGCTCGATTACCATTCCAATCGTAGTCCACGTGGATCGTTAAGTATGAAAAAATTAAAAAATATTTTTTTTTTAAAAAAACTCATGTCGACCTTTTGACCTGTCGACCTAGAACATGTCGACCTTCTGACCCTGTCGACCTAGTAACTGTCGATCTATAGTGGGCGACCTAAACATTGTCGACCTAGACACTGTCGATCTTCAGAACGGATCCCGAGAATAGCTGCACTTCTCTGCTTGGAATAGCAGGCGTCCTTGCAGTTCGTTTTTGCATCTCTTATGGAAATGTAACATCTGCTTTAACCTTTTTTTTGCAAGGAGTAGTCTTTTTCCTCTTTAATAGAAAATGTTGTTCACTTTCCTGCTGTTAGCAATAGAGAAAGGAAAGGATAAAAGATTTAACTAGCACGATGCAAATCAGTGCTTTTGTTACTTCCGCTGAGAAATCTTGAGACAAGCAAAGACAGATAATCTAGTCCACTTTTTGATGCTGTCCACACATCTACTTTTTGTGAGGCACCAGAATGTGACCGTTCTGTACCTTTCCTTGATGTTTTCTCATTTGGATCCCCGGCGGCAGCTGACTCAGTTGCCTCCCAGAGTTCTGCCTCTGAGGCAGACAGCATCCCCCTTTTTACACATTACGGCAGACAGCATTCCTTTTTACACATTACGGCAGACAGCGTCCCCTTTTTTACACATTACGGCAGACAGCGTCCCCTTTTTACACATTACGGTAGACAGTCTTACCTTTTTTACACATTAGGGCAGACAGCGTCCCCTTTTTTACACATTACGGCAGACAGCGTCCCCTTTTTACACATTACGGCAGACAGCGTCACCTTTTTTACACATTAGGGCAGACAGCGTCCCCTTTTTTACACATTACGGCAGACAGCATCCTTTTTTTACACATTACGGCAGACAGCGTCCCCTTTTTTACACATTACGGCAGACAGCATCCCCTTTTTACACATTACGGCAGACAGCGTCCCTTTTTACACATTACGGCAGACAGCGTCCCCTTTTTTACACATTACGGCAGACAGCGTCCCCTTTTTACACATTACGGCAGACAGCGTCCCCTTTTTTACACATTACGGCAGACAGCGTCCCCCTTTTTACACATTACGGTAGACAGCATCCCCTATTTTACACATTACGGCAGACAGCGTCCCCCTTTTTACACATTACGGCAGACAGCGTCCCCCTTTTTCAGAATAGATAGAGAAATAGAGAGAGAGAGAGGGAGAGAGTGAGAGAGATACTTACCATCGCTCCTTGTGCTGGCAGATCCCTCGGTGCAGGTAGGGGAGGAGGAGGGAGGGGTACTGGATAAAGGAACAGCATCCCAGCATTCACAGCAGCACCGGGCAGCCAATAAGGAAGGAGAGGGGACTGCTGCAGCGGCGCTACTACCAATTACATAGCACTGCTGCAGCTCCAGTCCCCTCCCTCCTCCTCCTTCTCTGCTGCCTTCGGCGCTGCAGCTCTCCTCCCCAGCGCGGCGCACACAGCAGAGGCGGCATGTAATGAGTCAATTTGACTCATTACATGCCGCTGGCCATTGCGCCCTCAGGGCAACTGCGCTGTGTGCCAGGCACACCTGGCACACACGTAGATACGGCCCTGCCTATAGTAAGCTTTGGTCAAATGTGATGAAAAATGTACCAGCCAGCATTGGCGAATGCATGGCCCGACGACTGCTCTCATGCATTTACCACAGAAAACCCGAAGCAGGAAGCTAGCACTCTGCTCTTATCGGAGCCCGTCTCCTGGCAATAGCAAAGGCACAATGCAAAGTTCTCATGAAAATGTATATTTTCATGTTGCAAGTTTAGACGGTAAAAACATTTTTTTCTCACATCTGCATTAAAAATGTAGATTGTGATAAATAGGGCACTGTGGGGTAAATTTACTAAGATGGGAGTTGTATTTAAGATGGGATGTTGCCTATAGCAACCAATCAGATTACAGGTATTATCTTCTAGAAGTTGCTAGATAAATGAGAAGTAGATTCTGATTGGTTGCTATGGGCAACATCCCATGTTAAATAGAACTCCCATCTTAGTAAATTTACCCCTGTGTCTTCACCTACTTTCAAGATGTTTAACCCTGTTCCACAGTTGCTCATGCACTTTATGTATAGAGGATGCACTTTATGTATAGAGGATGCACTTTATGTATAGATTATGCACTTTATGTATAGAGGATGCACTTTATGTATAGAGGATGCACTTTATGTACAGAGGAAAAACTTTATGTAGAGATGATGCACTTTATGTATAGAGGATGCACTTTATGTATAGAGGATGCACATTATGTATAGAGGATGCACTTTATGTATAGAGGATGCACATTATGTATAGAGGATGCACTTAATGTATAGAGGATGCACATTATGTGTAGAGGATGCACTTTATGTATAGAGGATGCACTTTATGTATAGAGGATGCACTTTATGTATAGATGATGCACTTTATGTATAGAGGATGCACATTATGTATAGAGGATGCACTTTATGTAAGATGATGCACTTTATGTATAGATGATGCACTTTATGTATAGAGGATGCACATTATGTATAGAGGATGCACTTTATGTATAGAGGATGCACATTATGTATAGAGGATGCACTTTATATAAGATGATGCACTTTATGTATAGAGGATGCACATTATGTATAGAGGATGCACTTTATGTATAGAGGATGCACATTATGTATAGAGGATGCACTTTATGTAAGATGATGCACTTTATGTATAGAGGATGCACTTTATGTATAGATGATGCACTTTATGTATAGAGGATGCACATTATGTATAGAGGATGCACATTATGTATAGAGGATGCACTTTATGTATAGAGGATGCACATTATGTATAGAGGATGCACTTTATGTATAGAGGATGCACATTATGTATAGAGGATGCACTTTATGTATAGAGGATGCACATTATGTATAGAGGATGCACATTATGTATAGAGGATGCACTTTATGTATAGATTATGCACTTTATGTATAGAGGATGCACTTTATGTATAGATGATGCACTTTATGTATAGAGGATGCACTTTATGTATAGAGGATGCACATTATGTATAGAGGATGTACTTTATGTATAGAGGATGCACTTTATGTATAGATTATGCACTTTATGTATAGAGGATGCACTTTATGTAGAGAGGATGCACTTTATGTATAGAGGATGCACATTATGTATAGAGGATGTACTTTATGTATAGAGGATGCACTTTATGTATAGATTATGCACTTTATGTATAGAGGATGCACATTATGTATAGAGGATGCACTTTATGTATAGAGGATGCACTTTATGTATAGATGATGCACTTTATGTATAGAGGATGCACTTTATGTATAGATTATGCACTTTATGTATAGAGGATGCACTTTATGTATAGATTATGCACTTTATGTAGAGAGGATGCACTTTATGTATAGAGGATGCACTTTATGTATAGAGGATGCACATTATGTATAGAGGATCTACTTTATGTATAGAGGATGCACTTAATGTATAGAGGATGCACATTATGTATAGAGGATGCACTTTATGTATAGAGGATGCACATTATGTATAGAGGATGCACTTTATGTATAGAAGATGCACTTTATGTATAGAGGATGCACTTTATGTATAGAGGATGCACTTTATGTATAGAGGATGCACTTTCTGTATAGAGGATGCACATTATGTATAGAGGATGCACTTTATGTATAGAGGATGCACTTTATGTATAGAGGATGCACTTTATGTAGAGATTATGCACTTTATGTAGAGAGGATGCACTTTATGTATAGAGGATGCACTTTATGTATAGAGGATGCACATTATGTATAGAGGATCTACTTTATGTATAGAGGATGCACTTAATGTATAGAGGATGCACTTAATGTATAGAGGATGCACATTATGTATAGAGGATGCACTTTATGTATAGAGGATGCACATTATGTATAGAGGATGCACTTTATGTATAGAAGATGCACTTTATGTATAGAGGATGCACTTTATGTATAGAGGATGCACTTTATGTATAGAGGATGCACTTTCTGTATAGAGGATGCACATTATGTATAGAGGATGCACTTTATGTATAGAGGATGCACTTTATGTATAGAGGATGCACTTTATGTAGAGATTATGCACTTTATGTAGAGATTATGCACTTTATGTATAGAGGATGCACTTTATGTAGAGATGATGCACTTTATGTATAGAGGATGCACATTATGTATAGAGGATGCACTTTATGTATAGAGGATGCACATTATGTATAGAGGATGCACTTTATGTATAGAAGATGCACTTTATGTATAGATGATGCACTTTATGTATAAAGGATGCACTTTATGTATAGAGGATGCACTTTATGTATAGAGGATGCACATTATGTATGGAGGATGCACTTTATGTATAGAGGATGCACTTTATGTATAGAGGATGCACTTTATGTAGAGATTATGCACTTTATGTATAGAGGATGCACTTTATGTAGAGATGATGCACTTTATGTATAGAGGATGTACTTTATGTATAGAGGATGCACTTAATGTATAGAGGATGCACTTAATGTATAGAGGATGCACATTATGTGTAGAGGATGCACTTTATGTATAGAGGATGCACTTTATGTATAGAGGATGCACTTAATGTATAGAGGATGCACATTATGTGTAGAGGATGCACTTTATGTATAGAGGATGCACTTTATGTATAGAGGATGCACATTATGTATAGAGGATGCACTTAATGTATAGAGGATGCACTTTATGTATAGAGGATGCACTTTATGTATAGATGATGCACTTTATGTATAGAGGATGCACATTATGTATAGAGGATGCACTTTATGTAAGATGATGCACTTTATGTATAGATGATGCACTTTATGTATAGAGGATGCACATTATGTATAGAGGATGCACTTTATGTATAGAGGATGCACTTTATGTATAGAGGATGCACATTATGTATAGAGGATGCACTTTATATAAGATGATGCACTTTATGTATAGAGGATGCACATTATGTATAGAGGATGCACTTTATGTATAGAGGATGCACATTATGTATAGAGGATGCACTTTATGTATAGAGGATGCACATTATGTATAGAGGATGCACTTTATGTATAGAGGATGCACATTATGTATAGAGGATGCACTTAATGTATAGAGGATGCACATTATGTGTAGAGGATGCACTTTATGTATAGAGGATGCACTTTATGTATAGAGGATGCACTTTATGTATAGATGATGCACTTTATGTATAGAGGATGCACATTATGTATAGAGGATGCACTTTATGTAAGATGATGCACTTTATGTATAGATGATGCACTTTATGTATAGAGGATGCACATTATGTATAGAGGATGCACTTTATGTATAGAGGATGCACTTTATGTATAGAGGATGCACATTATGTATAGAGGATGCACTTTATATAAGATGATGCACTTTATGTATAGAGGATGCACATTATGTATAGAGGATGCACTTTATGTATAGAGGATGCACATTATGTATAGAGGATGCACTTTATGTAAGATGATGCACTTTATGTATAGAGGATGCACTTTATGTATAGATGATGCACTTTATGTATAGAGGATGCACATTATGTATAGAGGATGCACTTTATGTAAGATGATGCACTTTATGTATAGATGATGCACTTTATGTATAGAGGATGCACATTATGTATAGAGGATGCACTTTATGTATAGAGGATGCACATTATGTATAGAGGATGCACTTTATATAAGATGATGCACTTTATGTATAGAGGATGCACATTATGTATAGAGGATGCACTTTATGTATAGAGGATGCACATTATGTATAGAGGATGCACTTTATGTAAGATGATGCACTTTATGTATAGAGGATGCACTTTATGTATAGATGATGCACTTTATGTATAGAGGATGCACTTTATGTATAGAGGATGCACTTTATGTATAGAGGATGCACATTATGTATAGAGGATGCACTTTATGTATAGAGGATGCACATTATGTATAGAGGATGCACTTTATGTAAGATGTAATACAACTTAAAGAGCTTCACCAACTCTTTGCTCATTATAAATTGTGCAAGATTCTTGGGTTGCTGATGCAAACATAGGCCCTGATTCAGTTAGGATCGCTTATGCGATCCTTACTGCAGTTTCCTGATGGTTGGGAAACTGCGCATGCAAACACTTCTGTCTGATTGAGAGGCAGAGGCATTCATGGGGAGTGGCAGAGGTGCGTCTGGCGTTGCCGGAAACGGGGGCATGTCACCGCAATGGCAGGAAGGCGGTGGTATGTACCTGCTCCTGCATTTGCAATCCTTCCTGCATTAGGCCCTTAGTCGCTTGTGCTTGGAGGAGAGGCCCCTTAGTTTCCCTTATAGATTTACTGACATCTTTGCATGACACATATGATTGTGAAGTTTTAGCGGCGTCTTGTATACATCTTCCTCTATTTTTCCTTATCGGCAGTCGCTACATCTCAGTCTGCTAGTGTGTGTGTGTGTGTGTGTGTGTGTGTGTGTGTGTGTGTGTGTGTGTGTGTGTCCCACCTCCATGCTGGGTTGTCACTTTCCTGCCATCTGGGGTTTAATATGTTTCTCCATACCCAAACTTTCAGCAATAGAATCTCTTTCTCCCCTTACAGAGTGTAATTAGATTGGGCAACACAGATTATAATTAGATTTAGCTAAAGACACAGAAATGCATCTGTAAATGTGACATGACCACACCGGAGTAATATGTTTCTTAATATAAGACCGATGGGCATATTTCTCAATTATTATTTTTGGAGTTTTCCCAGAAAACATCCTCTTTGGGGGGAACCTGCAAATTAAGTATCCCCTGAATGTATACACGGGGACAGCAGCAGCAGATACTGGAGATCCCGCCCTGGCACTTCCCACTCACTTACGCATGGTCACCAGACTGCGTTTGCACACTAATGTGCACTCCTCCCAAATAAGAAGTGAAGTATTCGCTAATGTGATCCCTTCACTTCTTACACTGCGGGGATAGGCTCCTTTGACAGCCCCTGTACCTACAGATGTATATTTTAACACATTCAGGCAAATCATATCTTCTTATTATTGTGAACAGTATTAATAAATTATAATTACTCGGTCTAAGGCCCGATAATAAATCTATTCCTTAGGAATCTTGTCAGAGGCAGAGCTATTATTGGTGCAGCAGGTGCATGGCACCAGGGGCCCTGAGGACTAAGGGGCCCACTGCTGCCCAGATCAGCAATGCGTTAGCCCAGACCATTTTGAGCAATGTCAGCTGAATGGCCCAGTACAGAGAGCAGGGTGGGACCCACTGCCTCACCCTTTCACCCTCTCCCTGTCACCAACTGCCTTTTCCTATCACCCTCTGCCTCCTCTTGCCTTCTGCTGTCACCCTCTGACTCCCCTTGCTTTCTGCTGTTACCCTCTGCCTCTCTATGTTAACCTCATCTTCCCCCTCCCTTACGCTGTCATCCTCTGCCTCTCCCTGTCACCCATTGACATGTGGCATATTGTGAACATGGGTTGGGGTGGAGATGGGCCCAAATTATATTTTTGCATCTAGGCCCACAACTCAAATGTTCCCCCACTAAATCTGGTGCAGACTCAATGTTTTGCACCCAAAGTCCAAGGGTTATATTTATGAAGTGGGATAAAGCTCACAATATTGTTTTCATCCAGTTTAGGCCAAAGGCTGCAGAGAGCTGGCTGATTCCTAAGTGACAGCAGCGGCACAAGCACACTGCAGTTTATATCGCATCTATTAAACATTGCCACACAGCAATGGCAGTAAAGAAAGTTGAGGCAAAATTTAATTTTCCTTGGGCTCTTCCACTCACAATTATGTTGGCTATTAAAAAGGATATGCACACTTTAACAAACCAAGCACTTCAACGAGAGAGAAAAAGAAGAGACTTTTACATTATCATTTTATTAAAACATTAAATATTTATCGGTATACATAAAAAAGTCATAAGTTTCTCCTGCTGAAAACAGGCCTCGCTCTTACATATCATGCAATACATCAGGCAATGTATAAATAGGTTGAAAATAGAAGATATATCAATACATTAACATACAGTTTATACAGTCATGTGTCATTTAGCAGTATACTGCTGCTGACCAATTACAGAGTAGGAGGGTTGGGGATCCGGTCAGCACACCAGCTTTCAGGATGCCGGTACTTGGAATCCGGACGCTTTAATCCCGTCACTGATCAGAAGATTGACGCCCGGAATCCTGACCTGGATCAAAATGCCAGCACTGGAATCCCGACTGCATGTATCCCAATCATAAGTATGCCGGGGTGGGATAGGGTCAGGCTGCGGGCTGGGGGAGGTTAGGTTTAGGCTGCCGGGAGAGGGTTTCGGTATGACTGTGGGAGGAGGTGGTTAGGGTTAGGCTGCGGGGAGAGGGTTTCGGTATGACTGTGGGAGGAGGTGGTTAGGGTTAGGCTGCGGGGAGAGGGTTTCGGTATGACTGTGGGAGGTGGTTAGGGTTAGGCTGCGGGGAGAGGGTTTCGGTATGACTGTGGGAGGAGGTGGTTAGGGTTAGGCTGCGCGGAGAGGGTTTCGGTATGACTGTGGGAGGAGGTGGTTAGGGTTAGGCTGCGGGGAGAGGGTTTCGGTATGACTGTGGGAGGAGGTGGTTAGGGTTAGGCTGCCGGGAGAGGGTTTCGGTATGACTGTGGGAGGAGGTGGTTAGGGTTAGGCTGCGGGGAGAGGGTTTCGGTATGACTGTGAGAGGAGGTGGTTAGGGTTAGGCTGCCGGGAGAGGGTTTCGGTATGACTGTGGGAGGAGGTGGTTAGGGTTAGGCTGCGGGGAGAGGGTTTCGGTATGACTGTGGGAGGAGGGGGTTAGGCTGCCGGGAGAGGGTTTCGGTATGACTGTGGGAGGAGGTGGTTAGAGTTAGGCTGCGGGGAGAGGGTTTCGGTATGACTGTGGGAGGAGGTGGTTAGGGTTAGGCTGCGGGGAGAGGGTTTCGGTATGACTGTGGGAGGAGGTGGTTAGGGTTAGGCTGCGGGGAGAGGATTTCGGTATGACTGTGGGAGGAGGTGGTTAGGGTTAGGCTGCGGGGAGAGGGTTTCGGTATGACTGTGGGAGGAGGTGGTTAGGGTTAGGCTGCGGGGAGAGGGTTTCGGTATGACTGTGGGAGGAGGTGGTTAGGGTTAGGCTGCAGGGAGAGGGTTTCGGTATGACTGTGGGAGGATGTGGTTAGGGTTAGGCTGCCGGGAGAGGGTTTCGGTATGACTGTGGGAGGAGGTGGTTAGGGTTAGGCTGCGGGGAGGAAGGGTTAGAATTACGCACCACCGGGGAGGGTTAAGTTGCAGGGGGGAGGGCTAGGGACAGGCTGCATGGAGGGAGGGTTAGCGGGGTAGACGAGGATGCCGCTGTCAGTGTTCTGACTGCCGGTATCTTAGGATGCCGGGATCTTGATACCATCCCGAGGGATGTGCTTGTTGGGTAAGCAGTGTAAAGCAGAGGTTGAGGTTTTAAGGGTATTAAAAAAGGCAAGCAATATATGAATTATAAGATAATATATAGAGTATATATAAAAATAGACAAATAATAACAGTAGTGTATCGCATACAAAAGTGCAATAAGAGCAAAAGTGCAGAGAATGTATCAGCCAATGCTCTTGGTGATCTTTAATGTGGAATAGAAGTCTATCCCTGTTAATCACTAGGCATCGTGGCTGTATTTATTGAGGGCATATGAATATAAAACATTAAACATGATAAAAACAGGTGAAAATATCATTGAAACTCAATCACTGGATACTAAGAGATCATATAATATCCAAGTGTAGACTTAGTAAGGTATCCTTTTGGCACAATGACTCTGAAAATAATGAAATGATATGGATAATCTACAATAGGCGTTTGACTGTACATAAGGACATGAGATGTCCTCACTAATCAAAGGGACAGCGTCCAAATTTATTAAGGTAATAGAGATAGTAGACTCACACGACCCACACATCGCTTCTACTGCCCGCCTGTGTGTTACTATGAACAGTGAACAGGTGGGTGAGACAACAGGAGAGTGTGTCAGGGCTGAAGGAAAAGGAGAGAAAAGGTAAGGGATGTGCCGTTATGCCTTTTATCCAACTGTTGCCCCGTCAGAGACCCACTGTAAGCAATATGGCGTGACCCAGCACAACGAGAGTCCCAGAAAAAGAAATAAAATATATGCTAGTGTAAAGGATAGAACATTGCTGATATAAATGAGAAGGAATCATGTAAATTTACATATCAGAATATGGGTTGCTGAGTGTATTAGTGGTATATCGATATAAGATAAGTAACTATTTAAATCCCCAATACTCCTATTGCAATGTGCTAAAAGATACAAACACCTTATTATTCAAAAATAGAGATTCATTTAAACTTGATGATAATCAGATACTTACCAGAGTATTTGTGTAGTGCAGTGATAGCTAACCTTGACACTCCAGCTGTTGTTGAACTACATATCCCAGCATGCCCTGCTACAGTTTTGTTATTTGGCCATGCTAAAACTGATGCAGGGCATGCTGGGATTTGTAGTTCAACAACAGCTGGAGTGTCAAGGTTAGCCATCACTGGTGTAGTGTGTCCCAGCCTTGTGCATGGAACCTGGACCTACTTCTCTGAATGCGCGTTTCGCAAGATATAGGCTTGATCACCAGTAGTGCAGATTGGTAATTCCTCAAGAATTTCCTGCTCTCCTGGAGTTTGGGTAGACTCCCCCTAATCTGGTGAGAGTTGACCATTATGGATCAGAGTGGCCTACCCTCCCTCATTCTGCAGAAGACTCCCTGAAATAGCAGCAATCTCCCTGACTCCCTGAATAGACCAGCAATCTCCCTGATTGCACCTAACCCCCATTGTGTAGCTCAGAGGCGGGCTGGCCAGGGGGGCAGGGTGCCATGTGCCCCCCAGGCCACGCTACTGCCAAGGGTCACGGGCCGGCCGCCACCTTCCACTACACTAGCGGTGGCCAACCCTCGGCTCTTTCTATCGCCGCATGCGGCTCGTAAGCTCCCGCGGCGCCTCCCGCTGCCCTAGTCTGCAGTGCCCGGTGCCATCCCGTGAGCCAATCAGAGCTCGCGGACCGGCAGCCAATCAGGAGTCTTAGCTGCTGGTCCGCGAACTCTGATTGGCTCACGGACTGGCGCCTAATTAGAGAGAATCAACGCCGCCAGATAGTGGAGACTGAGGGGCAGGAGAGGCGCACGCTGCGCTCTACGTCCCTCACAAGCAGCAGACTGACCAGAGCAGCAGCGCGGCGGTGAGCAGCACTTGGGGGGCGCAGTGTGGAGACATGTGTATTTTACACTGGGGGCATATCTGGCACTGGGGAACATGTGTTTCTGGCACTGGGGGGAAGTGTATCTGGCACAGAGGGCATATCTGGCACTGGGGGGACATGTGTTTTCTGGCACTGGGGGCATATCTGGCACTGGGGGGACGTGTATCTGGCACTGGGGAGACGTGTAGCTGGCAGTGGGGGCATATTTGGCACTTGGGGCATATCTGGCACTGGGGGGACATGTGTATCTGGCACTGGGGGGACGTGTATCTGGCAGTGGGGGGACGTGTAGCTGGCAGTGGGGGCATATCTGGCAGTGGGGGGACGTGTAGCTGGCAGTGGGGGCATATTTGGCACTGGGGAGATGTGTAGCTGACAGTGGGGGCATATTTGGCACTTGGGGCATATCTGGCACTGGGGGGACGTGTATCTGGCAGTGGGGTCATATTTGGCACTGGGGAGACGTGTAGCTAGCAGTGGGGGCACATCTGGCACTGGGGGCATATCTGGCACTGGGGGCACATGTGTATCTGGCACTGGGGGCATATCTGGCACTGGGGGCATATCTGGCACTGGAGGGACATGTGTATCTTACACTGGGGGCATATCTGGCACTGGGGAGATGTGTATCTGGCAGTGGGGGCATATCTGGCACTATGGGGACATATATGTATCTGGCACTGTGGGGGCATATATGTATCTGGCACTGTGGATGAATATATGTATCTGGCACTGTGGATGAATATATGTATCTGGCACTGTGGGGGCATATATGTATCTGGCACTGTGGGGACATATATGTATCTGGCACTGTGGAGGCACCCATTTTTTGGTGTTTTTCTATGTATGTGGCACTGTACAGGGGCATTATATGTATGTGGCACTGTACAGGGGCATTATATGTATGTGGCACTGTACAGAAACATTATATGTATGTGGCACTGTACAGGGGCATTATATGTATGTGGCACTGTACAACATGACTAAAAATGGGGTTATGACACAAGGTCATACAAATGTCATTCCAAAAGGTGTGTGCATAAAAATGGGGTGTGGCTTTGTGACAACTATGCCACGCCCCCATTTTTGCTTGCGCATGATATGGCTCTTACCCTTGACTACAGATCTTTTCTGGCTCTTTGCCACTGACTGGTTGGCCACCTCTGCACTACACAGCTCTGCTGAAGCCGCGGCCGCCCTGACATATTTATAATAAAGTATCTTTGGGATAATTTACACCAGGCCTAATTTTTTTTTTATTAATAATTATTTTTTCAACAAAAAACTCTCCATTTAAGATGGCGCCATTACTTATGGGCCAGTGCTCTGGACTTGCCCCCCAGGCTAAATGTTGCCAGCCAGCCCCTGATGTAGCTGTTACATTCTTGGGGAAAAAAAGAAATCAGAGATACATACATTCAAATGGGCTCATCAACGCCATTTCCCTGCATTGGTTGTAATGCACAGTGATATATAAGATTTCTCGTTGCCACTAAGCTCATGTAAAACACAATACATGAACAAATCCTGAAAAATATCAGTGTCTTTTCTTCAACAAGTAGATCTTACTAACTTTGGGGCTCATTTACATTTGGATGTAAGTCATTAATATAACACGCCTCTCGGATGTAGCAGTACACATCCGCGCTGATAGGTGTTACTTTCACAATCTCCCTGAAATGCTTTTTCAAAAGTAGGCAAGTATGTTAGGATACGCGCAACCAGTGACCATATGGAAGCCTAACAACCTGATGATTACAGAGCCACGGAGTTATGGGTGCTGTATAAATAACGGATGCTCATTACTATTACTACTAATACAGTGCTTGAGGACACAGGAGGGAACTTGCTGAAGTTCCCAGTGCTGGGTTTTATGTTCATACATTCCTCCAAACATCGACGGTCTCCAGAGTAGGACAGGGAGTGTGACGGCTGCAAAATTCTGTTTGTATGGACACTCCGTGTCAGACTGGTGCATGAAGGGCCCACCGGGGGATGCAGTTGTAGTGGCTCATGTTTAGGGGTGTGGCCAGTCTCCAGAAGGGGAGTGGCCAGTCACCACATTGGTTTGCCAAACCATTAGAGCGTTCATGTGCTGGGCCCCTTGATACTGTACATATTGTCAGTAAATAATGCTAGTACATGGCATGCATGATAATGTACCTGATTAATACCAGCAATGCACTGTAGAAAATACACCATAGCCCTGTGCAGTATAATATAACATATGTATAATTCAAGTACTGTACACAGTCTGGAACCTGATCCCCAGGGGAAGATGTGGGGACCCAGGCAGTCGAGTCCACCAGGGGTTTCCCAGTACCCCTGTGGGCCAGTCGGACCCTGTAGACTCTAACACATTCTCCAGCATGCTTTACAGATAATATACTGTATGGTCTCTTACATCAGCGCCCTTCTCCTGTGGAGCTTATGATCTGTTCCACATGTACACACACACACACTAGGTTTAATTTGTCAGAATCCAGTAAACCTACCACATACCTCCCAACTGTCCCGATTTTCACGGGACAGTCCCGTTTTTTGGGGACTGTCCCGCTGTCCCACCCGCGGGCCGCAGTGTCCCGCGGTGGGGGGGGGGGGGGCAGTTGGGGGACTCTGTCTCTCGCTGCCCTGCTTAGCAGAGCAGCGGTGAAAAGACGCTGTGCGCATGCGCACAGCGTCTATTCAAGGGAGACAGGAGGAGAGGGGGCATGCCAGCAGCTCACAGAGCGCTGGGCATGCCTCCTCAGTGACGAAAATGGGGGCATGGCTAGCGACCGTGGGTCCTCCGCGAAGCCACGCCCCCTTTTCATAGTCCACACTTCTTTTCGGGAGCACGCGCTGCTTCGCCGCACGTGTGTCCCTCCTTAGAACATAAGAAAGTTGGGAGGTATGCTACCAGTATACATTGGATTGTGGTAGGAAACGAGAAACCCCAGAGCACACATGGGGAAGACACACAGACTACACAGTTTATGCTTCCTTGGGAATTGAACCCAAGATCTCAGTGCTCTAAGTCAGCAATGCTAACCACTACACCAACCGTGCCAGTAGCCAATTGGAGGCGTGATACTCGTTTGTAGAGATGGATCACTGATAACAGTCGCACCCTGTTAGGTTTTCTAGCAGTGTAGCTTTAATTTGATACTGGAGTATTTTTGTATTTTATAATAGGATTTGCATGCTGCAACTCCCTACAGAAAAGGTGCATCAAAGCCTACTAACGATAACATTATCCTTTAGCAACATACATCATAAATTAACGTCACCCAGGAAGCTAATAAAAACTCTGGGCCTTATTTAGACCTGATAGCAGCAGCAAATTTGTTCTCTAATGGGCAAAACCATGTGCATTGCGGGGGGGAGGAGGGAGGGGCAGATATATAACATGTGCAGAGAGAGTTAGATTTGGGTGGGTTATTTTGTTTCTGTGCAGGGTAAATACTGGCTGCTTTATTTTTACACTGCAGTTTAGATTTCAGTTTGAACTCACCCCACCCAAATCTAACTCTCTCTGCACATGTTATATCTGCCCCACCTGCAGTGCACATGGTTTTGCCCATTAGAGAGCAAATTTGCTGCTGCAATCAGATCTGAATTAGACCTTCTGTCTACAATATAAATCTGTCATCTCCAAAAGGCAGTGTCATTTGTATATCTGTACATTTGGATGTACTGTACAGTATTTACAGTAACTAGTCTGTTCTTCCCAGTGCTGGCCCATATAATAAAGAGGAAATAGGGTCACTCTCTATACTGTGGTTCCAGTGCAGACAGGCCCTGATGCCTAAACTAGTAATTTATTCTGTGCTACAGTGTTGTACGTCTCATATGTAATTAATGGAAATTAACTGGCTGAGGCACACATTACCCTATTAGATAATGAGAGGGTTTCAGTGTCTATGTGTCTGCATGTACCGTAAATGGGGAAAATCCCATTCACTCTTTACACAACACTTGATTGGATTATTTCTGTAGGACTCATGCCAGCAAGCAGAAGATCCTATGGATCAATGGACCTTTAGAAGCAGGCATGCACAGACTAAATGGGGGGAAGCCACTAACATGAGAGAAATACAGTAGTCAGTGCAAACCCTAATCTGATCTGCGCACGGTAAGCGGCACAGCTAGGCCTCTGGTTTTCCTATCTATACATAGCAAAGGCAATTGCACAGGTTCAGAACAACAAATTGAAATAGCTCAGGTACCTAACACCTATTTTATTCTGACTCCACCAGGTCCTAAAACTGACCAAAATGAATTAATATCAATGCTGCTACAATTTACATACATACCTAAAAATTGCACTGTAGTTCATTAGAAGCTCTTGCTTAGTGTTTTGTTGTATATTGCTATCTGTGTAGAGCTTGTAGTGACTGCTATGACCTTTATGTCACACATAGACAGCTCGTGGTACACTGCAACTTGTAGCACTAAAAGTCCCAGTGCCAGAACAAATTATAATGAGTAGCCTCAGTTCCACCATTATAATTGCCCCAACAGAGAGGCCACACAAGGCCACCACACCATAGGACAGATGACTGGTGTCGCGGCAGTACAGCTGTGCATGGGGGGGCCATCGGTCTCAATGTGCATCAATGGGCCCGACAAGAAGGTTCTGGAGGATCCTTCTCCAGTAAAATATGCCAAAGAGTAGCCCAAAGGCTTCTATTGGCTAAAGCCATCTGAAGATAGTGTTAACTACTGCACTAAGTAGCCCCATTACTGAGCAGCACCAAGTACCAACCCAGAGCTTGGAACATCTAACAATTAAGAAACATATGGGTCTGATTTTGCAATCGCAAATGGAGGGAATGATATCTGCTGCGGAACCTCTTTGTTACATTTAAGACATGCTTAGTTTCCCCCAAAAGTTGCTATAAAATATGTTATTGGGGGTCATTCCGAGTTGATCGCTCGCTGACAATTTTCGCAGCGATCAGGTTATAAAACGGCATTTATGCGCATGCGTATGCCCCGCAATGTGCACATGCGACGTACAGGTACAAAGCCCTTTGTGGTTGTGCTCAGGTTCTAGCAAAGTTTTTCTTCGCACTGACGGCCACAAGAAGATTGACAGGAAGGGGGCGTTTCTGGGTGTCAACTGACCATTTTCAGGGAGTGTTTGCAAAAACGCAGGCGTGTCTGAAAAAACGCAGGCGTGGCTAGGCGTTCGCTGGGCGGGCGTATGACGTCAAATCCAGACACGAATAGGCTGAAGTGATCGCAAGCGCTGAGTAGGTTCAGAGCTACTCAGAAACTGCACAATCTGTTTTTGCAGATCTCGGATGCACAGGTGTTCGTACTTCTGCTAAGCTAAAATACACTCCCCAGTGGGCGGCGGCATAGCGTTTGCACGGCTGCTAAAACTAGCTAGCGAGCGATCAACTCGGAATGACACCCATAGCCTAGTAGCCTAGTGCTGCTTGTAGGTTTATTTAGAGGACTCCCTGTTTTTCTTCCTAAAAATTGTGCAACTTAGAATTTTTAGTAAATGCCATGTTTGCTTATACCTTGTCATGCGCACACTAGAACTGTAGCTTGGCACTAATCGTCACAAAGGTGCGATATTGGTGTCCACAATGGTCCCCCATAAGGAAGAAAGGGGGGACAAATGTCACGCAGGTTGCGTCCCTCTAGGTGTTACATGTGAATGGCAGGTAACACAGAAATATGTGCGCAGAGCAGGTTTTATTAACAACCCCGTTGATGAGGGGACAGAGCACTGGCGTTTCAGTAATGGCTGCCATGTGTGCAGAGCATTGCCCGGTGACAGAAGTCGCCGGGCAACGGCGCTGACAGAGAAGAAAGCGGTCGCAGCGGCGACCGCAAGAAGATGGACAGCAAGAGGGCGTTCCGGGGCGTCAACTTACCCTTTGCTGCAGTTTTCGGGGAGTGGTAAGTAAAACGCAGGTATGTCCAGGCGAACGGAGGGCGGAGGTGTGACGTCAAAGTCAGCCCCATCATCGCTGGATCCGTCGCACAGGGTAAGTATGTCCAGGGCTGGTCTTGTTTTGAGTGAAACTTTTTTAGCATAGCAGGGCTGCACAAGCGAACCAGCAGCAAAAAGTTGCTTGGTGTAATCAACTCGGAATGAGGGCCAAAATCACCACATTAAATTGATTGGTGTCTTAAGTTTTGCAATCCTACACAAGGGACTGCAAATATCTTCCTGCTCTGTCTGTCAGATCAAAGTTATAGCAATCATTGAAGCAGTTGATTATTTTTTGATTTGCCACCAGATTAAGGGGGTCATTCCGAGTTGTTCGCTAGCTGCCGTTGTTTGCAGCGCAGCAAACAGGCTAAAAAACGACTTTTCTGCGCATGCGTATGGGACGCAGTGCGCATGCGCGACGTACTTTGACACAAGCCGATGCAGTTTCACACAAGGTCTAGCGACGCTTTTCAGTCGCACTGCTGACCGCAGAGTGATTGACAGGAAGTGGGTGTTTCTGGGTGGTAACTGACCGTTTTCGGGGAGTGTGTGTGAAAAAGCAGGCGTGTCGGATAAAAAGGCAGGAGTGGCTGGGGAAACGTAGGCGTGGCTGGCCGAACGCAGGGCGTGTTTGTGACGTCAAAACAGGAACTAAACAGTCTGAAGTGATCGCTAGCTAGGAGTAAGTCTCGAGCTACTCAGAAACTGCACAATCTTTTTTTTGTTGCACCACTGCGATCCTTTCGTTCGCACTTCTGCTAAGCTAACATACACTCCCAGAGGGCGGCGGCATAGCGTTTGTACTGCTGCTAAAAGCAGCTAGCGAGCGAACAACTTGGAATGAGAGCCTAAATACAGTATGATTGTGTTGAGTGTGCAGTATAAAGGGCTCTACACACTGGTAGATAACACTGCACGATATGAACGTTCTCGTTCATTAATGAATGAGAGCTCGTTCATATCGTGCAGTGTGTAGGCACCAACGATGAACGATGCGCGGCCCCGCGCTCGTTCATCGTTGGTGCCCCGTCGCTTCTGCATGCAGGCCAATATGGACAATCTCGTCCATATTAGCGTGCAGTGCTACGGAGCCGGGTGACGGGGGGAGTCAAGAAACTTCTCTCACCCCGTCACCTCCCCCCGCCGCGGATCGCCGAGTCTGTAGGGGGCATAAGATTGTATACAGATGTGATTGCACAGAGAGTAAAGGGGGGTACACACGGAGAGATCCGTGTTTAAAATCTAAGCAATCTAACTAGATTGCTTAGATTTTAAGCACGGATCTGCCGTGTGTATGCCCCCCCTACCCCCCAGCGATAGCCATGCGCGGGCTATCTCCGGTGCTAGATTGAGCCTGCATGCAGGCTCAATCTAGCGGGTCGCTCACTTCAGCGCAGTGTGAAGTGAGCGGCCCCCCCGTCGTCAACCCCCCTCGCTCAGCACATCGTGCTGTGCTGAGCGGGGGGAGAGATGTGTGCTGAGCGGTCTGTGTTAAGATCGCTCCGCACACATCTCTCCCGTCAGTACCCCCCTTACTACTGTAGATTGAATTAATTTATAGCTAAACAGCTCTATGTTAATTCCTAGTAATGGACTGCAATACAAGGGAAGCGCAATTCTATTTTAGGGATGGAAACATGGCAAGATATTATGGTGCACTTTGATGCTGTTGTGGATGCAACCCTCAAGCTGTTTAATGAAGAGAAATATACTGTAATACTTCACTAACCTTTGAAAATAGAAGGAATAGAGTCGTTTATCATAAGCAAAACAAATAGCGGTTTTCTGTACACATGTTGAGACAAGTGACTGAAATGTCTCATTTATAACAAAAGAAGCAATTTTCACATTATCCCGCAAACAACAGCACCGCACAATACAGGAAGCTATCACACAATCTGAGTTTTCTTTCTGTCTGCTGGAGACAAAGCAGTCTCTGTATGTATAGATCATTCTTTTTCTGCAAGTTTCGTAAAAGACGTTGCAAAAAAATACTCCTCACACCACCGCATGCTAATGTTTCCACCAGGGGCGCCAAGAGGAGAGTTGGGTACAAATGATCTGGGTCAAGGCCTCTCTGGGGACCTGGACTTGCCATACCTCCCCATTGACTAGGGACACAACAATCCTTCTCACTTGTCTACAATACCGATGTAGAGTAGGAAAGTAGTATGGAAAATTGGGTGCTTATACAGATGGCTGAAGGAAGACCTATCAGACAGAACAAGGGTTAAACATTGATGCAGAACCTAGGGGTAGATGTATTATACCCAGGGGTGTCAGAACGTTTTTTTGGTTGGGGGGGGCAAGATGAAATCTCAGTTTGGCACCCCTAACTTCTGACCACCTCAGAGAGGTCACTTGTACCTGTACGAAACTCTACAGAGTAGCTGGGAGTGAGTGGCTCCTTGTACACATTATGCTAGGTAGAGCCGCTTATACACATTACACCTGGTAAAGCCCATTATACACATTATGCCAAGTAACCCCTTCTACACATTAGGCCAGGTAGAGCTCATTATACACATTATGTCAGGTAACCCCTTATATACATTCCGCCAGGTAGAGCCTAATATGCCAGGTAACCCCTTATACATATTACGCCAGGTAGAGCCCATTATACACATTATGCCTGGTAGAACCGCTTATACACATTACGCCAGGTAGAGCCCATTATACACATTACGCCAGGTAGTGCCCATTATACCAGGTAGCCCCTGATACACATTACCCCAGGTAGATCTCATTATACACTTGCCAGGTAGAGCCCCTTGCACACATTTTGCCTGGCAGAGCCACTTAGGCCCAGATTTATCAAGCCTTAGAGAGTGATGAATTGCACGGTGATAATGTAACGACCAATCAGCTCCTGTCAGTTTTCAAACACAGCCTGTAAGATGACAGTTAGGAGCTGGTTGGTTGACACTTTATCACCGTACTATTTACCACTCTCTAAGGTTTGATAAATCTGGGCCCTAGTCAGAATGAGAACTCTGCAGGCTCAGTAATACCCCTTTTACACCTACGAGCACGGGTCGCAGCCGGGAGCCTGACACGGGAGCTGCCCCCTGCTGCGACCCGTGCTCGGTCCCTTTCCCATTAGCAGTCACAACCCGGCATATGCCGGGTTGGTGACGCTTCTAGCTACACGGCAGGGGCGGCGCAGGGAGATCACATGATCTCCCAGCGCCGCCCATCCATACAGTGTAAACGGGAGCCGTGTCGCATCGACACGGCTCCCGTTTACACTACACCCTACCCGGATCATTCCCGTGTCCTACCCAGGTAAATAGCCGGGTAGGATTCACGGGTCACTTGATCCGGGTTTACCCTTTTCCACTTGCCAAAAACACGGGTAAATGCGCGCCCCCGTGCATTTACCCGTGTTTTTTGAGCTAGTGGAAAAGGGGTATAAGTGAGGGCTCATTCAGAAACAATGAGAATTTACAGCCCTTGATGCCAGTTCTGCAAGGAGCCACAAAGTGCAGCTCTTTGTGTTCTCCGGTACTAAGTAAATACACAATAAACAGGTTCAAAAGCCAAGTGTTATGTTTACTAACAGTGGGATGAGTGAGTCTGCTACCTGCCCCTCCCTTTCTGTCACCTGTCCCTCTGTCACTGTCACCTGCCCCCTCCTTCACTTCTTGCCTGCTGCTGCTGCACTTGGGAGAGATTACTTTGTAGACACGTTGGGAGCTTCCCCGGGAGGGGCAGGAGGTGGGACTGCAGCTCTGTGCATGGGGTCCTTAGTCTGGTAGAGCGCCTCCTCCTCCTCTGCTCCTTTCCCCTGCCCCTTTCCCTCGGGCAAACAGCTATACTGCTGCTGGGTCTGGGACTCCAGGTCAACAACAAAAAGGTCGACACACCTTAGGTCGCCGCCAAATGGTCGACACACCTTAGGTCGACATGGGCAAAAGGTCGACAGGAACAAGGTCAACATGGAAAAAGGTCGACATGAGTTTTTTATGTTTTTTTGTTGTCGGTTTTTTCGTAGAGTGACCGGGAACCCCAATTAGTGCACCGCGTCCCCTCGCATGGTGCCTTCGCTTCGCTCGGCACAGATTACCGTTCCAATCGTAGTCCACGTGGAGCGTTAAGTATGAAAAGGTTCCAAAAAAGAAAAAAATTGTGAAAAACTCATATCGACCTTTTTCCATGTCGACCTTGTTCCTGTCGACCTTTTGTCCATGTCGACCTAAGGTGTGTCGACCAATTGGCGTCGACCTAAGGTGTGTCGACCTGGAGTCCGAATACCACTGCTGCTTACCTCTGTTGTCACCGGTGGCAGCACGTCCCTGTAGAGTGCAGACACGGCAGGAGATGAGGTGGGGGCAGAGCACACGGGGCAGGGGCAGGAGCAGGCTGCTTAAGCACTGCCCAGAGTCATCCCTAACCAATTTAATGCCCTAGGCAAGATTTTGTCTGGTGCCCCCTAGAACATGGAAAGGGGGGTAACATACACACTGATAAAGCTAAATATTTATCGTGTATATAACCCTATATGAGGTCTTAGAACACTGTACGCTATCTACGTAAGAAGTACCGTAAGGGTACGCAAGTTGCGTATCGATCGCTTAGCCGTGATCGAGACGCTCAGGCGTCACGTTCACTCACGGCCAAGTGATCACAGGCAGGCAGACTATTGGCTGTTGACTATCGTAATGATTCGCTATAGCGTAGCGGCGCTCGGGACCACGAGGAGATCACCAGCGATGCAGACGCTCACAACGTTAAACCTTTATATCTATACCTTTAGCAATGAAATACACAGCAAACCTTAGTGTAGAGACAAAGTGTAAGTGCAACCTTGTGTAACCTGATTAACTACAAAGCTGCTTGAGCATCACCGATGCTCAGGGAATATTTAACACTAAAAAGAATACACAGATACCTGGGCTTAGGGTCCGAAACCTATTATGTGTATTATGACTATTATACTTGCAAAAAGAATCACAGTACAAAGCATACACTACAATATAACATAAACCAACTAACCAGATAACTACACAGGAAATACAATATAATACAATTAAGTCTAATCAAGGGAAAATACGAGAGAAAGAGAAGAGAGGGAGAGAGAGAAATGGCTCACAGTAAGACAATATGATTACGGAGAGAACTTACGCACAAGGGGAACGATCGCATGCGCCTCGATATCCAGCTCCCGATTATCAGCAATGAGAACCGTTGAAGAGAGAGAAGTTGGATATGGTCGGCCTGCTATTTATGCCCCACACACAATACAATTCAATGGTCCCTACAATCTCATTGTTCATTGGACACAGGAATTCGGCTTCGTATTATAACAAAAGGTCATAGGTTGATTCATACAGGTGGGCTGTGACTATTTCCAACTGCTCAGGTGGGAGGGAAACTGGGTTTCCCGCCGCATGGGTAATAAAGTGCAAATAAAGTAAATGTTCATAAACTTCTTATGTCCATAACTATTCGCACGAGCGATTGATCTGCTTCAAACCAACACCGGAATATTTCTAATTAAATATTCTTCCGATGGATACTAAACACCACTGTATTACTCCTATCTGACCCTTCGTATCAAACAAAGAGGGATTCCTCTGTTCATAAACATTCTATATTAACCAAACTTTCAGAATCTATCAAAGGGACCATGATCTACAAAATACATTATTTGTGAAAATATGTAACGATTGAGTCGCACGCTACGACTACACAAACCTTACCGTAAATACGCATACCGTGCACCAGCGGGTGCACGCAACAGCGGGTATGCGCCTTCACGGGAGAGCGCACGCATGCGCAGCGCGGACCAGTGTGAGGTGCAAATATGGCAGTGTGTATAGAGATATTTTTCTGACTTTGACAGTCCACCCTTTGGCAGTCAATAATAACTGCCACCTTCTAAAACATTTCAAAAGGAGAAAAATATATGTCAGGGGTTAATTCATTTCCATGGTTGGGTGAGGGAGAAGAGAGGAGTAGGTGTGAAGAAGGTATGACCTAGTGTGATAGCAGAAGCATGTGTGTATGAGTCCATGTTTGGGGGGGTCATGTATCATCGTGCCGTACGTGTTGTAAATCAAGCTTCGAGGTATTGCGAAGTATACATTTGAATTCCTTCTTATCCCGTGGTACGGGTCTGTGGATGGGCTGTCAAACTTTACCGAGCTCTTTTCGGATTTTGAACAAAATGGGGAGCACATTTTAGTTGATGATACATGAATGGGGGAATATGTGATTGCTGATATCTGTGCCTGTATTCCCTATACTATGTGTGTCATTACCTGAGGGTTGTAGAAATGAAGAAAAGACATAATTACGGTAAATGCGGTGGTATTCTATGTCAGGTTAATGTACATCTGTCGGTTGAAGTTTTGTTCGGTATCAGTTGAAAGTCGTCTTCTTTGCGCTGTTTTGCTCATTAGGCGTGAGCAATAAGCTTTGTCAATGCCATTAGATTTACAAAAAAATGTTGGGCTAGCGTAATTTTAAAAATTCTAGGGAAACTGGGGATCCATGGCAAAGTTCATCAAATGTCCATATCTCAAGTGGTCAAAACTCCTTCTTTGGTCCATCCGTTGTCTGTATAGCGTCTCATCAACTTCCTCGTCCAAGGGGGTCTTGTTATCTTGGAGAAAAACCAGAAAAACAGGTGAAAGAAACGGACCGTAGAAATCGCATTTTCATCACATCATTGTTTCTATCATTGGGTCATAAATCAAATCCAGGTTAATTACGGTTTCCTCACTCCTCAAACTCATCACTCTGGTACTTTGTTTGCACCTCATTAAAGCCTGCCCGCATCTAAATATCAATCCAATCGATATAACGACACCTAAGATACATAGTAGAAACTTCCCAACATCCATTATGACTCCTTGAGCCCAGTCTCCCAAACCGGAGAACCAATTTCGCGGGTTCAACCATGACACCCAACCAGTCAGCTCATTACCTACAGCAGCAAGAGTGAGATTGTGTTTTCGACGAAATTCCCACTTTAATTGGAGAATATCGTCCATCTTTTGGTCTATGACCTCTACCGGATCCTCGGTGCTATTCGTGATATACGTGCAACACTTCACGCCGTACTGTGTTGCCAATGTAACACAATATCCGCCTGTCACTGCTGTGAGGTAATTAAGAACCATTCTATGCTGTACCAGTTCTGTTTTATAAGCCTGAAGTTCTCTTCCAGTATATCTAAACGTGTCATCATACATTTCAGTGATATTATCTAACAAATTGGCGAGTGCGGAAATGTATCTATAATTCATCACTCCTCGAGCGGTGCGAGTGAAATCTAACGCCACCAGAACCTGAATCCCGGTGGATTCATGGATCAGATCAGAGGCCGGATGCTCTAACCTTTCTGACAGTTGTCTTTTAACGAGGTGCTCGTAATGAGTGTGAGTATAAGGAGCTTGGGCACCACGGTGTATGTCTTTCATTTTATCATGTGTTACAGTCATTGCTTCAGGCAATACTCTTCCAATATAACACAATCCTTCAGAGTTTGGGGCAAGCCACTTGTACGCCTTTCTCCCGCATATGAAATATGCATCATCGGGGAGAACATATGGGACGGAGAAAGACATTACCATATTACACACCTTCCAGGTGAAATCTCCTAGCCCTAATTCTTCCATCTGCTTAATGCACGTATCAGGTTGTACGATATGTGCACAGTATCCTGGTGATACTTCTCCAACTCTAGTAATCCTATTTCCTAAGGTGTATCTATACCGGAAAGATTTTCCTCTGCTGGCTATGTGGCGTACAAGCTCTGTATCTGTAGGCATACTATCTGCTCTATGTGAAAAGGTCATGGTGTGGTTACTCCATGATACTTCCCAATTTCCCGGCTTTCTGGGATTGGAGATGTTAAAACATAATAGGGACCTATCCACGTGGTATTGGTGGAGCTTCAAACTAGGAGGGCTGGAGATATTAAACCTCCGGTCCACCGGTCTCCCACCATTTAACTCAAGTACCTCCCCTATCGTTAAAGGAAATGGCACTAGCCCTGATTTGCTACGACCTTGAGGTACTTGAGAGCATACCCAACAATCTGTTTTGTTTAATACATTACCCACTAAGGAGTGATAATCACTCAATGGATGCCGGTCCATATGGATATTAAAACTGGATTGGCATTTCTTAATGCACCCATCTTCAATGACATTGTTACAGAGCCTACACATACAATTTTCTTCAGCTAACAATCCGTCACAATTTCTTCTATGGTCAATGCTATCGGATCGTTTTCTGATACTCGCCTTTGCTTGTTGGTTAGGTTGATCTTGGAAGACTACGCCTCCATCTTTATCATCAGAACTCATTCCAGAACCTCTATCGACCTCCATGGTACTCTCGCCGGAACAGACTGCTCTGGTCAACATCATGGTCAACAGGAAAATCCGGATCACAGTCTCTTGGGGCAAGTCCATCTTATAGGAGGAAACGGAGAAAAATGAGAAAGGGGAAAAAGAATTTTCAAGGGAGAGGGGATGGGAAGTGGAGAAAAACAATAAAAGGGAGTGGGGAGTCGACAACTGCTTTCGGTCTTCAAGGCTCAGGTGCCGCCTCAGTCCTCCTGGAACAGACACTCCAGTGATACAACCTCTACCGTCTGTTCCTTATCACGGGACTTCTCTGGATCAGCAACCTTCTTGCAGTGGGATGAATGGACCCAAGTCTCTCTCTCAGCAACTTTCAATGCTGTAGTGCTAGTCAGTAAGACCTGGTATGGTCCTTCCCATCTGTCAATAAGGCAACCTGAGCGTAGAAAATTTCGTATCATTACATAATCCCCAGGTTCAATGTCATGACAATTACTATCAGGTAGATCAGGAATCACCAACTTTAGATTATCATTTTGATTCCTTAACTGTTTACTCATGTTAATCAAGTACTTTACAGTTACTTCATTGTTACATTTCAAATCATCCTGAGGGTTAATCATGACATGCGGTTGTCGACCAAATAAGATTTCAAAGGGGGACAGATTAAGAGGGGACCTGGGAGTGGTTCTGATACTGTACAATACAATGGGTAAAGCTTCTGGCCATGTCAATCCTGTCTCTGCCATCACTTTACTCAATTTATTTTTAATAGTGCTGTTCACTCTTTCGACCTTCGCACTCGCCTGTGGACGGTACGGAGTGTGCAGCTTGCTATCAATTCCCATCAACTTACACATTCCTTGAAAGACATCACCTGTAAAATGGGTACCCCTATCACTTTCGATTATTCTAGGGATACCATATCTACATACAAATTCCTGCACAATTTTCTTAGCTGTAAACATAGCGGTATTTGTAGCTGCAGGAAATGCTTCGACCCAATTCGAGAAAACATCTATACAAACAAGTACATATTTCAAATTCCGACAAGGGGGTAATTGAATGAAGTCAATTTGTATTACCTGGAAAGGGCCGCCGGCAGGTGGGATATGGGATGGTTCTGTAGGTATTGCCTTTCCAATATTCTTTCTCAGACAGGTAAGGCATGACATTGCTCTTTTACTCGCATGAGAGGAGAATCCTGGGGCGCACCAATATGCTCTTACCAATTTGCACATTCCCTCCTTGCCTAGATGAGTCAGCCCGTGAGCTGCTTCAGCCAGACATGGAAGATATGCTCTGGGGGCCACTGGTTTACCATGTCCATCCGTCCAGAGTCCTGAGGACTCTTGGCCACATCCCTTTGCCTTCCAGACTGCCTTTTCCTGTGTGGAACACAAATTTTGCATTTTACACAACTTCTGTGTGTTGATGGTATTGAATACCATCAGTTGTGTGGTGTCTGTCTGTATGGGGGTAGCAGCTGCTAACTTAGCAGCTTCGTCTGCTCGGCTGTTACCAAGTGATACCGGGTCTTGGCTATATGTGTGTGCTTTACATTTGATAACAGCCACTCTGTCGGGTTCCTGTATCGCTGTTAGAAGCCTTTTTATGTGAGCTGCATGCGCTACCGGTGTACCAGCTGCCGTCATGAAATTTCTGAGGCGCCATAGGGCTCCGAAATCATGGACTACCCCGAATGCGTATCTAGAATCGGTGTAGATATTGGCTGACTTACCCTTAGCCAATTCACATGCTCTGGTTAGGGCGACCAGTTCAGCAACCTGGGCTGAGTGAGGTGGGCCTAGCGGTTCCGCTTCTATGGTGTCTTGGTCATCTACGACTGCGTATCCAGTACACAAGTCTCCCGAGTCTGACTGTCTGTGACAACTACCGTCCGTGTAGAACGTGAGTTCTGCATCTTTCAGTGGGTTGTCACTGATGTCAGGCCTTGCGGTAAAATTTTGGGTCAAATATTCCATACAATCATGTGTATCTTCCTTTGTATTAAATCCTCCTTCCCCATCACTCTCACCTTCCACCCTTTGTGCCTGACCAGGCACACCTGGGAGATATGTTGCAGGATTTAATGCACTGCATCTCCTTATGGTGATGTTTACGGGGGCCATTAGTGCTAATTCCCATCTTGTAAACCTCGCTGATGAGACGTGTCTGGTTTGGGCAGAATTCAATAAGGCTGACACTGCATGTGGTGTATGGATTGTGAGGTTGTGGCCTAGCACGACATCTTCGCTTTTTGTCACTAGCAATGCTATTGCAGCCACGCTTCGCAAGCAAGTGGGGAGGGATCGCGCTACCGTATCTAGCTGAGCGCTGTAGTATGCAACTGGCCTGCTGGCATCACCGTGTTTTTGGGTTAGTACGCCTGCCGCGCAACCAGCACTTTCTGTTCCGTATAGTTCAAAGGGTTTCCCATAGTCTGGCATACCTAGTGCTGGTGCCTGCGTTAGGCACTGTTCGAGTCTCTCAAATGCTGTTTCGGACTCGTCTGTATGCGAGATCCTATCAGGTTTGTTTGAGGAGACCATTTCCTGCAAAGGTAACGCTAAAATGGAAAACCCTGGGATCCAATTGCGGCAATACCCACACATTCCTAAAAACGTTCTGATCTGTTGCTGGGTCTGTGGCAGGGTCACGTCTCTAATTGCTTGGATTCTATCAGCGGTCAGGTGTCTCAGTCCTTGTGTTAGACAGTGTCCCAAATATTTTACCTTAGTTTGGCATAATTGCAACTTGTCTTTGGACACCTTGTGTCCGGTGTCTGAAAGATGAAACAGGAGCTGTTTCGTATCCTTCAGAGATGCTTCCAGTGAATCTGAACACCGTAATAAATCGTCCACATACTGTATCAATACTGATCCACTGTCTGGTTGGAAAGACTGTAAACAATCATGCAAAGCCTGGGAAAATATACTTGGACTATCTATGAAACCTTGGGGTAGTCGAGTCCACGTATATTGGACTCCTCTGTATGTGAATGCAAACAAATATTGGCTGTCAGGGTGCAGAGGCACCGAAAAGAAAGCGGAGCAGAGGTCAATAACAGTGAAAAATTTGGCAGTGGGAGGGATTTGCATTAGGATGACAGCTGGATTTGGCACTACGGGGAACTGACTCTCAACTATTTTGTTAATCCCCCTTAGATCCTGCACTAGCCTGTAACCCCTCCCCCCACTCTTTTTAACAGGGAAGATGGGACTATTGGCAGTGCTGGACGTTCTTACCAGAATGCCCTGTTGTAGCAAGCGCTCTATTACTGGGTAAACTCCTAACTCCACCTCTGGCTTCAGAGGATACTGTGGGATTTTTGGAGCTATCCTACCATCTTTTACTTGCACAACTACTGGAGCTACGTTTGCCATTAATCCAGTGTCCTGTCCGTCTTTTGTCCAAAGTGACTCTGGTATCTGAGATGTCATTTCTTCTACTTGGGATGGATTCCTATTTGTCATAATGGTATGTGACATTAATTTTGATGGGGAGTCTAACATGTCTCGCACTTCCTGAGCGTGATTCTCAGGTATGTCCAAGAATACACCTTCAGGAGTACAATAAATGACGCACCCCATTTTACACAGTAAGTCTCTTCCCAGGAGATTAGTTGGTGCAGATGCAGCCAGCAAAAAGGAATGCTTGGTATGCAAAGGCCCTATTGTAATCTCGGCTGGTTTGCTAACAGGGTAGTGCTGGACTACTCCTGTTACTCCCATGGCTGGAATTGTCCTACCAGTGGTTCTCATGCCCACTGTCGAATTTATCACTGACTTGGCCGCCCCTGTGTCTACAAGAAAGTTTAAAGTTTTACCAGCTACATTAATTGCGACCTCGGGTTCACTTTCAAGGTTGGCAATCATTTTCACTGGCTGCAGATTACAGGTATGGCCACACCCCTATTGGGTATGGTGACCTCCCTGAATCCCGCTGGCAGCAACTGTTTGTGAGGGAGATAGTTGGGAACTACCAGAGGCATGCCAGTCTCTGTTTGGGGGATATCTTTTTGTTTCCCCTGTATGTGGCTCATAACTCCGTTTCTGCGGACCTTGCTCCCAATGTCGTGTGTCGTGTCGTTGTCTAGGGGGTTGGTATGATCTTTGCGAATTTTTCGCTCTACAGTCTCGTGCATAGTGTCCCTGTCTTTGACAAGAATAACATGTTATCATAGTTGACTTACCCACAGGGTTGGATGGTACATACGCAGGCTGCTTTGTGGTCAGGGCCTGTATACTTACCGACATTAGCTTATCACTCTGCGACTCCCTGTGTCTGGTGATGTTTCGGTCGTGATCAATAGCAGCCTCTCTCAAAGTGGACACTGACAGACCTCGCCAACATGGTTGCGTGGTCTGTACCCTTGCCTTTAGTGTTTCCTTCAAACCATCCATTAGTACGGATACTGCTACTTCTCGATGGTTTGGATTTGTCCTAATGTCCTCTATACCAGTGTACTTTGCCATTTCTAATAGTGCCCGGTGAAAATATTCTGCAGCTGTTTCTGACTCTTTTTGTTTAATGGAAAATATTTTGTTCCATTTAACAACTGCTGGGAAATGCTCCTTTAACTGTAAGTTTATCCTTCTTACGTTATCTTTGTTGTACACATCTGTAAGAGGTACGTCCAGATCTAGTCCACAATCAGCTAAAAATTGGGCTGAGTCGACATTGGAGGGTAAACAAGCTTTTAGCAATATCTGCCAATCTTTATTATTGGGCTCTAAAGTGTTTCCTAAGTCTGTGATGTATTTTTGGCTGGCAACTAAATCTTTTCTAGGGTCAGGGAATTCAGACACTATGGTCCTTAATTCCATTCGGGAAAATGGGCTGTACATGGCAATGTTCCTTATGGGAGTGGCTCCTGATACATCTGTTTTCCCATTGGGAACTGCTATTACCCTAACAGGAGTAATTCTAACAACCTCATTCTGTGTAGATTCTACAGCTTGTGGTGAAATAGTCTCAGCATAATGCATGGTGCCGTACTTACCAGTTGATACGACCTCACCTATCCCTCCGCTAGGGGCCTTTACTAGTCTCGTGGGTGTTGCTGTGCCTACTGTGGTCTCTGCTATGGTGGCTGCTAGAGAGAGCGCTGAAATCGTTGTCGCTTCATCCTCTTGATCACACTCCTGAGGAAAGTTCAAAACAGGGTACAACTTGCACGGGTTAATACTTGCATGGGTTAATGGGTTAACATTATCATTAACATTTACACAGTTACTAAGTGATTTTGTGTTACACCTTAGTGCGTCTTTCTCCGTAATCAACTTCTCTCCTGATATATATGGTGGCGGCGGGGCCGTGGCAATCAGTTTTCTGTTAGAGCCAGATCCTGCCGCCTGAGCCAAACCTCTCTGTATCTCACCTTCCTGTTGCCACAACTGTAAATAATCATAATGCTGAACTCGTCTCTTTGTTGATTTTATGAGACATATCCTCCTCCTTAAATTTTGTAACACCTCTGGGCTGAAGCTACCTATTCTTGGGAATTTCTCCCGGTCTTGTACCGTCATTCTCTCCCATTCATCACATAAAACCTCTGTGTGACTTCCATATTTCTCACACATGATATACCTGGCCGACCCAATTGGTCGGACCACTGAATCAACCCGAACCGAGGTTGATCGCCCCCTACCTGAACAACTGGCCCCCATTACTCTGCAGGCGTTGCTTGCTCTACCTCTGATCTCTATATCAAGGTCTTCAGCGAACCCTTACAGAAAACCAGATTGTTCACAATAGGCTGACGGTGGCGGTTTACCGAGTACCCCACTCACTCGCCCACGCCGACCAATGCGACCTGATCACACCGATATGGTGCTGGCGCACTCGACCCAGGGCACCTATAAAAACCGTTGTTTACTGGAACATGCGAGGGTTATCCGCAGAACACTTACTCTTTCCAGTAAAGGTGAGGTTTGTCAGATAGTTCCTGAGTGACCAGCGAACTTCCCTTCTTGAAAAAAATAAAAAATTACACAAATCACGTCAGAATGTACAAATAGCGTTTGTGACCCCTTTACTCTAATGGTACTAGGTCAGATTACTAACTACTGTACACAATTACATGCGGTCCAGTCGTTCAGTACACAAACAACTAAGCTTGTGTACGGAAAGACCAATGGAATCGAAACTTACGACTGCGAATTCCTTCAGCCAGAGCTTGTACGGCCTATATGGGTCTTGCACCAATCCTTCTTTTGGTGTTGTGCCTCTGAACTGTATAGCGGACTTCCCTGTTTACTGTACCTGGACCTGCTGGTCTACTATGACCTCCTGGTCTTGTTCTGTACGACCTCCTGGTCTGACCTCCTGGTCTTGTTCTATACTGGTCCGCTATACTCTAATGCTCAAATATTATGTTTAACCAAGGATGCCTCCCTAGCCACCGTGCACGTCACTTACACGCGTGTACCTCACGAGTACTCGACTTTTCTTGTGGTTCAACCTTTAAGTTATATAAACTTATGTAATACAAAAACACTCACTCATCACATGTACACTTTTGCTTCTATTTCTATTTCTGCGCAGAAATTTTTTCTTTAGCCCAGCTGTGTTACCAATTAGGAGCAGGATCTGTTAATTTAAATTTTGGATTTCCAAAAATAGACTTGCGTTATTTATCGCCTGTGGCGCTATTTACCGCTTTGCGTTACTTATCGCGTTGCGTTAAAAATCAACTTATCGTGACTTGAGCTACGTGGGCGTAACCGGACGCTCCGTTGCGTAATGTACGCTGCGTGCGTCTGCCTTTGGATTGCGTACACAAGTCTTTTGTTAGGGACACGTGTACGCAAAGCAAAGATCCACCGTAACACAATTTATACTTTTATCAATGTAGATGATCCTTGATCATCTACCACACAACACACTGACTTCGCCTTGTCTCCCAGGCAAAACTGTGTGTTTGTCTATCTTTTAACTATATTACCTTTACTCTTAAACTATGAAATAACGGCAAATCTTTTTTTAGCACTTTTTTTTCAACTATAAAACTGGCAGACAGGAGAGTGATATACGAAAATGAAAAAGAAAAAGAAATGCAGATATATATATATGTGTGCGTGCGTGTGTACGCAGGACAGAAAAATAAACAGTTTTAAAAGTCACTAGCGTTTTGTTCTTACCTCTGGTTCCCGGATTCCTTCAGCACTCTTTTATCTAAGCGAAGCAGACGCTTATCCCGTCAGCACTACGAGACAACCTCCCGCCCTTTGCTGAGGGATAATGTCTGCTGATCTACCTAGTGCAGATATGTGAAGGACAGGACGAGCCGCCAATTGATAAAGCTAAATATTTATCGTGTGTATAACTCTATATGAGGTCTTAGAACACTGTACGCTATCTACGTAAGAAGTACCGTAAGGGTACGCAAGTTGCGTATCGATCGCTTAGCCGTGATCGAGACGCTCAGGCGTCACGTTCACTCACGGCCAAGTGATCACAGGCAGGCAGACTATTGGCTGTTGACTATCGTAATGATTCGCTATAGCGTAGCGGCGCTCGGGACCACGAGGAGATCACCAGCGATGCAGACGCTCACAACGTTAAACCTTTATATCTATACCTTTAGCAATGAAATACACAGCAAACCTTAGTGTAGAGACAAAGTGTAAGTGCAACCTTGTGTAACCTGATTAACTACAAAGCTGCTTGAGCGTCACCGACGCTCAGGGAATATTTAACACTAAAAAGAATACACAGATACCTGGGCTTAGGGTCCGAAACCTATTATGTGTATTATGACTATTATACTTGCAAAAAGAATCACAGTACAAAGCATACACTATAATATAACATAAACCAACTAACCAGATAACTACACAGGAACTACAATATAATACAATTAAGTCTAATCAAGGGAAAATACGAGAGAAAGAGAAGAGAGGGAGAGAGAGAAATGGCTCACAGTAAGACAATATGATTACGGAGAGAACTTACGCACAAGGGGAACGATCGCATGCGCCTCGATATCCAGCTCCCGATTATCAGCAATGAGAACCGTTGAAGAGAGTGAAGTTGGATATGGTCGGCCTGCTATTTATGCCCCACACACAATACAATTCAATGGTCCCTACAATCTCATTGTTCATTGGACACAGGAATTCGGCTTCGTATTGTAACAAAAGGTCATAGGTTGATTCATACAGGTGGGCTGTGACTATTTCCAACTGCTCAGGTGGGAGGGAAACTGGGTTTTCCGCCGCATGGGTAATAAAGTGCAAATAAAGTAAATGTTCATAAACTTCTTATGTCCATAACTATTCGCACGAGCGATTGATCTGCTTCAAACCAACACCGGAATATTTCTAATTAAATATTCTTCCGATGGATACTAAACACCACTGTATTACTCCTATCTGACCCTTCGTATCAAACAAAGAGGGATTCCTCTGTTCATAAACATTCTATATTAACCAAACTTTCAGAATCTATCAAAGGGACCATGATCTACAAAATACATTATTTGTGAAAATATGTAACGATTGAGTCGCACGCTACGACTACACAAACCTTACCGTAAATACGCATACCGTGCACCAGCGGGTGCACGCAACAGCGGGTATGCGCCTTCACGGGAGAGCGCACGCATGCGCAGCGCGGACCAGTGTGAGGTGCAAATATGGCAGTGTGTATAGAGATATTTTTCTGACTTTGACAATATATATACTGTATATACATACACACACACACACATCAGGGAGCAGAATAAAGTATTGAATGTGACATATAAAACTAACACGACAGCATGCGGGTAACCAGCAGATAATAACACCATGTAAGTCCTTCTATGGCTTTATTTGATGATACAGTCTGAATGGCCTCAGCCTCCAGCTGGATGTGCTGCAGCCGGTGCACGCAGCCTGTAACACTGATGTGCAGCCCTCTCTGTTACCTTATAGCCTGCTGGCCAATGCTGAGGTCACGCTGAATAAATGTGACTCAGAGCAGAGAGACAGCCTATTACCAGTGAAATGGGACAGAGCTGCATCACGATCTGGCAAGCTCTTACTGTACCGTTAGTTACTTATAACCTGGAATAATAAAATGCCTTCATATTATGCATATTGAATTCCTAAATGAACTCATTTTTGTTCTTATTTACATTTCTTCTCACTGGATAATCTATGAACTTCTCGGAATTCTCCAGGGAAGGCAGAGGCTGAGGGTCGCAAACAGCTGTTGCGTCTTCAATTCTTACCAAGGCCATAGGGAAGGGTGTGTGCAGTGCCAACACCCACTGTGTGGGGCCATGGGGGTGGCACGGTGGCTGCCCTACAGCCCCTGCATCTGACCAGCCTGGAATGGGCACGTGCCCTGCAGTGTGTAGAGCCACCCAGAGTGTCTAAGCAGCTCTGCACTTTCTACTGCTGCCTGCTCCACGCCCTCATGTGATGTCACTGGTTTGGGGGTGGGGCCAGCACAGAGAGATCAATTGGAGAGATATAAAGTACCAACTAACCAGCTCCTAAGTGTAATTTTTCAAACACAACCTGTAATCTGGCAGTTACAGTAGGAGCTGACTGGCTGGCACTTTACCTCTCTTCTAGTTTTGATAAATCTCCACCTTTTATCTCTCTCCAAGCTTTGATTAAACTCTCTTGCCTCAGCCTTGGAGGTATAGATTGACATATACACATTTCTCCAGGGTGTGGTCTGAGTTGCCGGCGCTTGGGATCCCGGCGCTCAGCATACCAGCACCGGGATCCCGAACGCCGGAATGCAGGCAGCGGGGTGAGTGCAAAAGAGCCCATTGGCCGCTCGGTGGCGCACGCTATTTATTCTCCCTCCAGGGGTGTCGTGGACAACCCAAGAGGGAGATTAGGTGTCGGTATACCGGCTGTCGGGATTCCGGCGTCAGTATGCTGAGCACCGGAATCCCGACAGCCGATATATTAAGTGCCACCCATTTCTCCAGGCTTGCCTATTTGGCTAATGGATCCATTAGCTTTGTATTATAAACACAGCCAGATATTCTGAGGGGTTGGGTATGCGTGACCAGCAGTCAGGAGACCGCTGGTGGAAATGACATTATTGTCTAAAGTGAAAATAAGATTTCCATATGCATTTAGCAATATTCTCCCGCCGGGACACAGGCTCTGATAGCCACCTGTCTCAACAAAGAGCTGGAAGCAGACGGATTACTTACGCTATAAATCTGCTTCTGGGTTCGGAACCACCCAAGAAAAATGTAAAAAACTTGTGTCGACCTTTTTTGTGTTGACCATTTTCATATCGACCTTTGATCCTGTTGAGCTTTTGACCCTGTCAACCTTACCCACTGTCTACCTTTTACCTGTCGGTCTTTTCACCCTGTCTATCTAGAAAGTGTAGATTTTCTGTAGTACCACGGGGGTAATTCGGACTGGATCGCTGCAGCGGCAGCGATCGCAGTCTGAATCACTTTGTGATCACTGCACATGTGCACCCCAGGAGGCCAGTGGGGTGCTAACAGCATCTCTGGGCTGCAATCGCCTCTGCCTGATTGGCAGGTAGAGGTGGTCGAGGGGCGGGAGGGGGCATGCCAACGGCGTCACACGCAGCTGCTAGTGCACAGTAGCTGCGCAGGCAGAAAGCTGCTCGCTGGGTGCAAAATCATTGCCGCTGTGCAATTCTTTTGCACACTTGCAGTGGTGGTGGTGGGGGGGGTTGGGCCTGACATGCGGGGTGGACTAGCCCTGTGCTGGGCGTCCCCCCGCATATCTGAGTAAATGATCGTAGATCTATGATCTGATCTGAATTACCCCCTATAACCGGGACAACACCTTTGTAAAACTGTACAAACTCAAATTCTGTAAAATAATGAAAGATATTCTGTGTATTGACAGTCCACCCTTTATTTTGGTAAAACATTAAAATGTGTCATTTTCTTTATTGACAGTCCACCCTTTATTGTGGTAAAACATTAAAATGTGTCATTTTCTTTAGTCATCTTATTTTTGCAATGTTTAATTCCTACCGACCTTTAGGAATCAATAATGCTAGGATAAATTAAGTTGCATCATTACCTCACACAGACGTAACTTTAACGCTGTGGATTTTCATTAATGTTCCAGCTCTGTGGTGAATGTCTGCAAATTGCAAGAGCTGCCATTATGTACTGAGCCGCAGCTATCTCCATGACATCACCGTAGACTGGGGCACAGCGTCCTGAGACGCACCACAGGTTAATGACGCCTCTGTAAAGTGTGAATTGTTTGCTGAATATTTGAATATTTGTTGTGTAACTCCCTGACACGGGGTGCGACTTCTGGGCGGAAATGTTCTTATTGCTGATGCACAGAGCGTTTATTTTCTTCTCTGTTTTCTCTTTTAAGTCTCTGGAGTTCTAACACCTGGAGAATAACCAGCTATTTATAGCCAGCAGTCGCTCAGTATTCTATGATCCAACCACATTCAAAGCATTTCTAGGACAATTGCAGTGGAGACAATAGGACTTTTTCCTTTGATCACGGAAATGTCTCAGAACCAGAGCAGCGCCCAGATTCTTCCTACGAAATAGAGAGCTCACTCACTGGAGACACTGGACTTACATTTTGGGAGCAGAGATTGACTTTTTTTTTTTGTATTGAGACATCGTAGATCAATTGTGTAACAGTACTTAAGAAACAGTAGTGTCACAGCAAGATGTTAACATTTTTAGTTCATCAGGGTACAATGGGGTCATTCCGAGTTGATCGCTCGCTAGCAGTTTTTAGCAGCCTTGCAAACGCTATGCCGCCGCCCACTTGGAGTGTATTTTAGCTTAGCAGAAGTGCGAACGAAAGGATCGCAGAGCGGCTACAAAGTTTTTTTGTGCAGTTTCTGAGTAGTTCAAAACCTACTCAGTGCTTGCGATCACTTCAGACTATTCAGTTCCTGTTTTGATATCACAAAAACGCAGGGTTCGCCCAGCCATGCCTGCGGTTTTTCCAAACACTCCCTGAAAACGGTCAGTTGACACCCAGAAACGCCCACATCATGTCAATCACTCTGCAGTCAGCAGTGCGACTGAAAAGCTTCGCTAGACCCTGTGTGAAACTACATCGGCCGTTGTAATAGTACGTCGCGCGTGTGCATTGCGCCGCATATGCATGCGCAGAAGTGGCATTTTTTTGCCTCATCGCTGCACAGCGAACGAATGCAGCTAGAGATCAACTCAGAATGACCCTCAATAATCATTATTATTACAGCACAGTTGTGATAATTAGTATATGGGGCCTAATTCTGAGTTGATCGCAGCATCAAATTTGTTAGTAGTTCGGCAAAACCATGGGGGTAATTCCAAGTTGATCGCAGCAGGAAATTTTTTAGCAGTTGGGCAAAACCATGTGCAGTGCAGGGGAGGCAGATATAACATGTACAGAGAGAGTTAGATTTGGGTGGGGCGTGTTCAAACTGAAATCTAAATTGCAGTGTAAAAATAAAGCAGCCAGTATTTACCCTGCACAGAAACAAAACAACCCACCAAATCTAATCCTCCACGTCATATGCCTAATGGACATCAAGGCTTAAAAGCATATTCCGGTCATTGTGAGAGTTATGGGATATTTGTCCTGTTAGTGCGGAATGCCGACACATATCACATATTGCATTCTGTGGTTGTTAGTGTGTGAGGGGTAGGGGAGAGTAATGGGCTTATATTCTAGAGCACATTTTCATCTGGTACCTCTTCACAGACTGCTTAGTCCATACTGCCAGGGCTATATCTAGGTGTGTGCAACCAGTATCGATGCCCAGGGTGCAAGACAGAGGGAGCGGCACCCCTCAGTGACACTTGTGTTCAGCTTGTGGCTTGCTTGCCTGGGGAATGAAGGGCCCACCAGGGAAAGTCACTGGTACAGTAGGGGCCTATGCTTAAGGGGTGTGGCCAGCCACCATGGAGGCTTGGCCAACCATTATAGAGGATATAGAGGGTGATTCAAAGATGGACGCTGATCTTGCTTCCCGCAGCAAGATCTGCATCAATCTCCTCACAGGGCAAGGTCGCCCAGCATGTGTGTGCAGCTGCCTCATGATGCGTCTGCAATGTAATTGCTGACGCATCGAGTTGAGATTGACCCCTGCCAGCGCAGCCTGCCTGCTCTGGCAGGTGGTCCGCCTCCATTTTTTTAAATCAAAAACGTCACAGCACACTCCAGTTTGGCCCGCCACACTCCTGTAATGCTGAAACGCCGCCCTCTGAACACCCGTCGCTGTCAATCACCTTGCAAGGAGAACGGTTGCTCATGCGCAGACCCTTTGAATGCAGCCGCTGTGTACAGACGCGCGGCTGCTTTCGGCTCTGAATAGACCCCATAATCTGCTGACAACACGAATACTACAGGGCGTGGTCTGCTCTTCCATGTTCCTGATCTATCAGATGACTGATCTTGTAATAGAGAAACAGTGTATAATTCCAATGCACTGTCTGAAACCTAACATTAGAAGAGTTATGTAGCCAATACACGTGTGAGATATCAGGTACAATCCTTCGATTTCGACCGCATCTGTGAGATAAATCGAAGGATTGTATGCACATTTTAGGTACCATGCGACGTAATGCGTGTGTACGCCGGTCGAATCTCGCGTCTCAAGATAGTATGTGCTGCACTTAATATTTATCGAATCACAGTGCGATCGCATGCTGTTTTTTATCACTTTCAATTTATCACACTGTGATGTGCGATCTGTGAAGATAGGAGCCGACTTCCTGGCCACTTCTCTTCCCCCAACTGCGCAGATGACAGGAGAGGAGGCTGGAAGCACGTAGCTGAGCTCCCAAACACGCACAAGGTAGACAGGCTACACCACTGGCCACCAATGATTATTATCAGTGGTTAAAGTGGGCCAGAACGGGGCAGAACTGCGTTCCGTCACCTCTAATTGCAGGTGGAACCAGTTCCGCCTCCGCCCGGCTCACTAAGCATCAGGTCCCAGCAGCCATGTAAAGTTGGCAGCGGCCATCAGCCAATCCCAGCTCGCGGACCAGCTGCATTGCCAGCGAAAAGAAGGGGCAGCTATTTCAAAATGTGACGTGAGACAATCACGGCTCGCGGACCACCAGCCAATGAGAAGCTGCCAAGTGGCAGCTTCTCATTGATTGGTGGCTCGTGAACCGTGATTTGTGCGCAGTCTGCGCCAGGTTCAAAGTGCAGCTGGGCGGCCCCTTCTTTTAAATAGCAGCCGGGTCCTGTCTGGCGCCCGCTGCCAGCTTTACTACGCTGCAGCCGTGACTCCAGGATGCAAGGGCTGAAATGGGGGGGGGGGTTGTAAAAGAAGCAGGGAGTGAGGTGGAGTGGGAGGAGCAGGGGGTGAGATGGGGGAGATTTTATTTAAAAGAAGCAAAGGGTGAGATGGAGTGGGAGGAGCAGGGGGTGAGATGCGGAGGGGCGAAAGAAGCAGGGGTTGAGATGGGGAAGTGAGAGGAGCAGGGGGTGAGATGGGTGAGTGAGAGGAGCTTGGGGTGAGACGGGGGAGTGAGAGGCACCAGGGTGAGATGGGGGAGTGAGTGGAGCAGGGGGTGAGATGGGGGAGTGAGTGGAGCAGGGGGTGAGATGGGTGAGTGAGAGGTGCAGGGGTTGAGATGGGGGAGTGAGAGGAGCAGGGGGTGAGGTGGGGGAGTGAGTGAGAGGAGCAAGGGGTGAGATGGGAGAGTGAGAGGTGCAGGGGTGAGATGGGGGAGTGAGAGGTGCAGAGGGTGAGATGGGAGAGTGAGAAGAGCAGGGGGTGAGAAGATGTGGGAGTGAGAGGCACCAGGGTGAGATGGGGGAGTGAGAGGAGCAGGGGTGAGATGGGGGAGTGAGTGAGAGGTGCACAGGGTGAGATGGGAGAGTGAGAGGAGAAGGGGGTGAGATGTGGTAGTGAGAGGCACCAGGGTGAGATGGGGGAGTGAGAGGTGCAGGGGGTGAGATGGGGGAGTGAGTGAGAGGTGCACGGGGTGAGATGGGAGAGTGAGAGGAGCAGGGGGTGAGATGTGGGAGTGAGAGGCACCAGGGTGAGATGGGGGAGTGAGAGGTGCAGGGGGTGAGATGGGGGAGTGAGTGAGAGTTGCACAGGGTGAGATGGGAGAGTGAGAAGAGCAGGGTGTGAGATGTGGGAGTGAGAGGCACCAGGGTGAGATGGGGGAGTGAGAGGAGCAGGGGGTGAGATGGAGAGTGAGAGGTGCAGGGGGTGAGATGGGGGAGTGAGTGAGAGGAGCAAGGGGTGAGATGGGAGAGTGAGAGGAGCAGGGGGTCTGATGGGGGAGTGAGAGGTGCAGGGGGTGAGATGGGGGAGTGAGTGAGAGGAGCAAGGGGTGAGATGGGAGAGTGAGAGGAGCAGGGGGGTGAGATGGGGGAGTGAGAGGCACCAGGGTGAGATGGGGGAGTGAGAGGAGCAGGGGGTGAGATGGAGGAGTGAGAGGAGCAGGGGGTGAGATGGAGAGGGAGTGAGAGGAGCAGGGGGTGAGATGGGGGAATGAGGCACAGGGAGTGAGAGGTGTAGGGGGTAAGTAAAGGAGAGAAAGATGCAGATGATCAAACACAAAGGAGAGTATATAAGTAGTAAGGGACACCTAGGATGAAGATATGGACACATGAGAAGAGTGACAGACAGGAAACAAGAAAGCAGAAGGGACACATGGAAGACATAAGGGAGGTGAGCAAAGGTTGTTCAACATATACTGCTATATTGTGAATCGAATCTAAAATTAGGAGGGGGGCGCTGCTTTGGGCATTGTGTGTATAAGTGGCTCTGCTATTGTGGGCATTGTGTGTGTAAAAGGCACTAGTATGTGGGGCGGGCAATGTGAATAAGATTGTGCTACTGTGAGGCATTATTTTTAATTGGGGATACTTTTGTGAGGCCACACCCCTTTTTGTGACGTGTGCGGAGGGGTCATGGGGGAGATGAGTTCCCCCACCTCTCCAGGACCACTTTAAGCCCTGATTATTATGATGTTTTACAACCAGTGCCCACCATTATGCTGCTCTACCCATCATTATACTGGCCCACTGCCCAAAATGCTGCCCCATTGCAAGCCCCTGGCCCACCCTGTCCGCTATTATGGTGCCCCACTGCAAGCCACTGCCCACCATTATGCTGCTGAACCCACCATTATACTGGCCCACTGCCCAAAATGCTGCACCACTGCAAGACCCTGGCCGCACCCTGTCCGCCATTATGGTGCCCCACTGCAAGCCACTGCCCACCATTATGTTGCTCTACCCATCATTATACTGGCCCACTGCCCAAAATGCTGCCTCACTGCATGCAACTGGCGGCGCCCTGTCCGCCATTATGCTGCCCCACTGCAAGCCACTGCCCACCATTATGCTGCTGCACCCACCATTATTCTGGCCCACTGCCCAAAATGCTGCACCACTGCTAGCCCCTGGCCGCGCCCTGTCCGCCATTATGCTGCCCCACTGCCGACCAATGTCATTATGCTGCTGCACCCTGCACACCAATGTATTATCACAACATATTTCAGATAACTCACAGCAGTAACTAGAAAACAAACTTAATTTAACCCGAATAATGGAACTTTTTTCATGTTTATTCATTTTCCTTTTCTTCATTCTGCAGATGTCCTATGAGAGCCGCGATTTCTTATTGGGCTTTATCAGCCTATACCGTGAGGAGGAGTGTCTGATGTCATCACCAGACTACAGCAACAAACAGAAGAGGGAGGCTGCTTATAACCACCTGGTGGAGTACTCCAAGCCCACCTTCTTTGCGGCCTCGGTGGCCTGGGTCCGAAAGAAAATTGCCAATATACGGACAGTCTTTGTAAAAGAGAACCGCAAGGTGGAGGAGTCCAAGAGGTCAGGGGCCGGTGCAGACAAAGAACTAAACTTCCTCCTAGAGAAACAGCTGAGTCCCTAGTGGTGATGGCAGAGTCCGAGGAGGGAAGTCTGGATGTGGAGGAAACCAAAGGGGTAAGTTGCTTTTAAATTGTTCTTACCTAATATATTCCTCCTGCCATGCCACAGCTCCTTCCCCATTGAAAAAGGCATAATATTTTTCACAGACCTCTTTTGCCCTTGCAGTGCCGCGTAAGGTTACTGCAGGTGGTCCCATCCAGGAAATCGGAACTTTCACCACTGGCTGGTTAGGGACTTCTGTTCCTGCTGGGAGCACAGGCATTTGCCTTGTGGCCCTGTGTCGGGCATGTTGTGCAGTATACAGCATGCTGTTACTACACAGTCAATTTTGTCTAGACTCATGTTGATGGGTCGGTGGAAGATCCTGAACCGGTTGGGCTCTAGATAGGCGGTAGTTGAAAATGCACCTATCGTGGTTCAGGACTCTTAGCGGGTAGGGCTTCATTATGTGTTCGTGCAGTGCTAAGGCCTTATCTGCCACGAACACAAATCCCAGGTCATTCTTTGTTTGCTCAACAGGCGGCAGATGAATGGAGTTGGTGGTGAGCCTATCATAGAAGCGTGTTTTTTTCAAGGCTCCACCATCTGAGCAACGACCATTTTTCCCAACATCCAGGAAAATAAATTCATAGTTTGCATTGACCACTGCCATGAGAACAATACTAAAGTAGCCTTTATAATTGAAGTAGTCTGACCCGCTGTTGGTGGGTTTGGTGATGCGCACATGTTTCCCGTCTATCGCACCACCACAGTTTGGGAAATTCCAGCGCCTGTCAAAGACCTCTGCAATAGCTTGCCATTCTTCCACGCTTGTAGGGAACTGTAAAAGAAAAAAAAAGTTTGAATATTTACTAAATATGTTTTTGTTACCCTACAGACACCTGAAGACCTCAGCCATACCCCTGACCTCAACAACACATCACCATAGAAATCAGAATCTCCACGGCTACAGGGTTGCAGGAGGAAGCCACGGAAAACCAAATTTGTTGAAGACCCGCTACTATTGGAGGCCCGTTCACAGCTGCTCCAGAAACCTGATGAATTTGATGACTTTGCATCATATGTTAGCAAAACCATGCGTAAGGTTTCCGAGCAGCAGCAGCAAGTAGAGTGCCAGTGCCTGGTGTCACAGGTTTTGTACAAAACACTCACAGGACAACTGACACCAGAGTGGAACGTTCATGGGCCAGAACCTCAAGCACCTGCTCCTCATCTCCCATTGACCTACAGTTCACCACCCACCTACTCTTCCTCCAGTACCAATCATCCTCCGCATCCTGGCTACTATTCTGGTTATCCGCAACCGCAGACCCCATCCACTTACCCTTCCTCCACTTTCCATCCTCCTCAAACCAGCCACCCTTCCCGTTATCGTCAACCCCCACCCCATCCACCCACCCTTCCCCCACTATCCAATCTCCTCCTCAACCCAGCTACACTTCCCAAGCCAGCCACACATCCACCGAACCCTCCGCAATTTTGACCTCCTTGATGTCACAGGGGGTACAAAAGAGGAGGTGGAGGAGACAAGTCTCTTTCAAATGTAGGGTGATTCTCATTTACTGCTGCCCTTGATATACATACAAACAGATGTGGTGCATTCTGTTACTACGGTGAGTGTCAACGCGTTCAGGCGGACAATGCACACATGCTGCTAGGGACAGGTTGAGGGGTACCGGGGACCCATTTTCCTGTCCCTAGCTCCATGTGTGCATTGCACCCCTGGCACCGGTGACACGCAACACCGTAGTATCAGAATGCACTACATCTGTTGGTATAAATAAAATTCCTGCTGCCCTGGTATATCTTATGATAGATCGGATGCACTATGATATACAGCGTTTTAGTGGTGCCCCTTTCAGGTGGGCAATGCACACATGCAGCTTGGGTCAGGTTGATGGTGCCGGGGAGCCTGAAGCCAGGCCTACCTGCATGTTTGCATTGTGCCCCTGAAAGCTCTGCCACTCAAAAAACACTGTATATCATACTGCACCATGTTTATAATCAAAATTCAAATTTGAAGAAACATTAATATAAAGTTCTAGTGTTTGAAAAAGTTCTGCCATGTTGACCACATATTACCAAAAATACTTACAGTATGTTTATATATAAATATATATACAATTATTTTTTTGGTTCACAAATGTATTCATGCACTTATATAATGCAGTAGATGTGGTGCATTCTGATACTACAGCATTGAGTGGCACCACAGTCAGGGGCACAATGCACACATGCAACTTGGTGCAGGTTGATGGAACCAGGGACCCATCTTCCTACCCGAAGCTGCATGTGTGCATTGTGCCCCTGGCTGCGGTGCCACTCAATGCCGTAGTATCAGAATGCACCACATCTGCTGCAATATATAGCCATTTATTTTAATTTCATAAATGTAATGATGCACATGTGCTGCATTGTGAAAACCCTGGTTAAGAGTGGCACCGCTTTCAGGCGCACAATACAAACACGCTGCTAGAGGCAGGTTGTTGGTGCCGGGGAACCTCCATTTTTCCAGACCCAGACCACAGTGTCCGCTAAGAAGGTGGGCTTTGACTGCTCCACCAGGCGGTTATAGGCAATCTCTCTCTTCTGTTTGTTCAGTCACCCACAGGCACTCTTCCTCACGGTAGAGTCGGAAATCATGTGCCACTACCGCCATATCTCATACTGCACCAGATGCTACTGTAAAGATACTGTTTGAAAGAGTTCAGTCATGTTGGCTGCATATTTATAAAAATTGTTATATTTTGATATATAAATACAGTATTTTCCACTAATGTGGAAAGAATAGCACTCACTAGATTTGAATCAGCAAAGTGAAATAACATTTAATGTAAATGGTCAGTCTCACAGTTCCAAGTAGTGATTACAACGCCGAAATAGTGCGACAGTTAACTGATGAAGCCACCTATACCAGTTTGCAATATAACCCAATCCCAGAAGCTTATGGTTGATCGCTTACTTGAAATTGGCCTTAGAGCACACTACATAGATAAAAATACACATGAGTTCCTTACGGTTGAACACCCAGTCTGCCCTATCCTGTACACCCTCCCCAAAATCCATAAAACTCTGCTACACCCGCCAGGTAGGCCCATTATCTCTGCCAGAAATTTACTACTACAGCCACTAGCCATCTACGTTGATGCCTTTCTACAACCAATAGTACAACAGGGGGATAGCTATGTCAGAGACTCATCGGATTTCCTACAGAAACTTCTGGCCCTCACCGAAACCCTTGATGAGGTCCTATTGGCAACGATGGACGTCTGCTCACTCTACACCATTATCCCTCATGAGCAAGGTTTGCAAGCATTGGCAAGAGCCTGGCAAGAACAACATACGACGGGACCACCGGTGGATTTCCTCCTTGAGCTAGCAAACCTAGTTCTTAGACAAAACCATTTCCTCTACCAAGGAAAATACTACCTGCAGCGCGAGGGGACAGCGATGGGGTCGAATCTGGCACAGGCCTACGCCAATATCTTCATGGCTGAGTATGAACAACTACACATTCTACCACGTTATGGCACACAGATAGTGTTCTACAAAAGATTCATAGACGATATTTCCTACTCTGGAAAGGGTCGGTGGATTCTTTTAACCAGATGGTCACTTCACTCAACAGCCTTGATAATCCGGTAAAATTTACCCACCTGATAGACTCGCGGACAATTAGTTTTTTGGATATTACAATCACCCTAGAAGGAGGTCGAATTAACACAAGCCTCTACAGGAAGCCGACTGATCGGAATACCCTGCTGCTCCCAAGTAGCCAACATCCACCAGCCCTTAAGGGTAATCTGCCTATCTCTCAATTCCTGAGGGTCATGCGCAATAACTCCAATAAGGACCACATGGAGCTACAACTAATAGAGATGACTTCCAGATTTCTGGAACGGGGGTATGAGAGGAAAAATGTACTGAGATGTTGACCAAGGCGAGGAAGAAGTTTCAATCGTCCAATAGTGCTATACAAGCGGACCCCACAATGGATAGGATGGTCTTTACAACTACATATGACAATCACTCTAATAAAGTTATGGGTGCCATTCGTAAGAATTGGCCCATCCTTGCCACAGATGATCATCTAAGATTGAAAAAGTGCCCTCCACCCATGATGGCCTATCAAAAGGCAGCCAACCTTAAACAACTCCTTCTAAGACCAATGGCAGGCAATTAAGGACCCACTACTACAAAATGGCTTCACGAAAGGCACCCAGGATGCTTCAGATGCACGGGCTGTACCACATGTAGGGGCATGTTAACAGGCCCTACATTTCCACATCCCCACTCAGGAAGACCCATTACTATTAAGTACAAACTACATTGCTCTATGGACCATCTAATATACATTCTAACATGCCCATGTGGACTATATTATGTTGGTATGACCACCAGACGCTTCCGAGACAGAATGGCCAACCATAGAACTTCGATCCACCAAGCAATCACCTCTGGGACTGCTGTGCTACCGGTAGCCCGACATTTCATGACACTGAGACATCAAGTTTCCGATTTGAGATCCAAACTTATAGACTGGATTCCACCACTGCCACGTGGTGGTGACCGTGCCCTACTATTGAGGAAAAGGGAAAGTCTATGGATATATAAACTTGACACCATTGCCCCAAGGGGCATGAATGAACATAACCCGCTGTCCGTTTTTCTGAAATAATCTTTGTTTTTCCCTGCATGCTTAGTATAGGCTTAAACTACACTGTATACCTTTGTTGATCCATGTTCAGATGATTGACACTTTCTCTCCCCTTTCCCCTAACACATTTCCCCTGTATGCTGATCCCTGTACTGTGACCTCATCGGCCTCTGTGATACCACTCCTTATAACTTTATATTATTGCCTGCACTGATCATATGTTTCATCTATGCTGTATGATGTACATGCAGTCACCGTGTTATTGATTATAATATGATAGATTGACTTTGCTGTATCTACTTGTTCTAATTGTATTCTTTCTGGCCTACTAAAGCACGCTCCCACCATGATATATGCACTGCTACAGCTGTGCATTAATTATACCACTCATCCTCCCTGAAAACGGGTAGATCAAATAACTTTAACATAGCTCCGTCTGACAAGCTCCATGTGACAGGCTTATTTGTTGTTATGGACGCGGCGCATGCGCACCGCATCACCCATGTGACAGGCTTATTTGTTGTTATGGACGCGGCGCATGCGCACCGCATCACCCAGTGTCACTTGGTTAGCATGGACACGGCTCACTTCCGGCCTAGACCGGAAGTAGTACACCGCGGGCCAGGGTACCCGCTGGGATTAATGCTGCATACAGACGCCTATATATGACTATGGAGGATACAGTTAACATAACCCTCTGCAGGGATGTTACCTGATTTAAATTTGTTTCTATGTTTATAATAGTAGTCGACCGCAACGCACTTCCGGTAATACCGGAAGTGACGTATAGCGTTCCACGGGTGCGTTCCACCGCACTTCCCTGGAGGTGGGGGCGTAACTAAGGGCCAATTAGTGTTGGTATTTATCAGGGGCCGGTGAGGCAATATCTCTGGTTCCAGTTGTCTGCACTGCTGCTCTGTGTTGTTATGCTGTTGATAATGTCGATATTATCTTAGACCGAAAAGCTATACCTCTAGATACACTATTACCGTGGAGCCGCTATGGCCGCTAGACTGAATACACGTGCTACGCACTTTGTACGCTATTTGCGTACAGAGTCCCGCACGTGGTACGTACTTGTCGTACACACGCCGCGCTGAGTGTACAGAGTACACACAGCGTGCGGACACACAATTGATAACCTTTAAACCTTGTTAATGATACAATGTGATGATATGATTACACTTTAAACCCTTAACAGCAAAGTACTGCAACGATGTTATACCTTAAACCTTAAGTAGCGCTGACGGTATAAAGTACCCGCAGTGCCAGGGACGTGCAGTCAGGGGAGGCAGGGGAGGCAGTGCCTCCCCTGTCATGATTAAAATAATATAAAGAAGATGCAAATATCACATTCTACTTTGTATTATTTTAATCATTTAATCATTTTTACCTGACACTGCAGCTAAATCTGTATGGGAGGCAGCGCTCTCGCTGCCTCCCAGTGACAATGATAAAGTGTCTGAAGAGGGGGGCGGGCAGGGGGCGGAGCCAAGTCACGGGCTGGAAAAGCCCATTGAAAAATGACGGGACAGCGGCACCAGCACAGTTGCCTCATTGACAGGGGCTGTGCCTTCAGGCTACATGAAGGCACACCCCTGGCAATCATTGGACAGCAGCAGGGGGTGGGCTGGGACGGACGTGCAGAGAGCCAGTTGCCTCCATTCCGTTTGGCCGCATGTCCCCGCTGCTCACAGCCGCTTCTCGCTTAGCAGGATCCGACAAGCGGGAGCTTCTGTGTGCTGCGCTCCCGCAAGTCCCCCCCCCCCCCCCCACCGCTCCTGTTTTTTCAGCCCCGGCCCTCTGTCTTGGTCCCCCCTGTGCTGGACAGTCTGACTTCCCTCCTGGCTGGCCCCTGTGCTGATCTCCAGCGCCCCCCCCCCCCCCCCGCTCCTCTTGGCCTGCAGTCACAGTGTACAGACATGGAGCACCGGGTCAGGAGCCTGCAGCAGCGGCGGAAGATGGAATCATGTAAGTGGCTGCACTAAATTACACTACATTACATTACACTATACTACACTACATTACAGTACACTATACTACACTACATTACACTACAGTACACTATGCTACACTACATTACACCCTAAGGGTAGAGGGGGGATGTAAAGTGCTCTACCTGCCGTTATGTGTAAAAAAGAGACACAGGCTGCCGTAATGTGTAAAAAGGGGGAATCTGTCCGCCGTAGTGTGTAAAAAGGGGACGCTGTCCACCGTAATGTGTAAAAAGGGGATGCTGGCTGCCGTAATGTGTAAAAAGGGGAAATCTGTCCGCCGTAGTGTGTAAAAAGGGGACGCTGTCCACCGTAATGTGTAAAAAGGGGACGCTGGCTGCCGTAATGTGTAAAAAGGGGACGCTGTCTGCCGTAATGTGTAAAAAGGGGGGCGCTGTCTGTCATAATGTGTAAAAAAGGGGACACTGTGTTCCGTAATGTGCAAAATGGGGACGCTGTCTGCCGTAATGTGTAAAAAGGGGACGCTGTCTGCCGTGGAGTGTAAAAAGGGTATGCTGTCTGCCATTATGTTTAAAAAAGGGGTCGCTGCCTGCCGTAATGTGTAAAAAAGGGGAATCTGTCCGCCGTAATGTGTAATAAGGGGGACGCTGTCTGCCGCAATGTGTAAAAAGGGGGATGCTGTCTGCCGTAATGTTTAAAAAGGGATCTCTACCTGCCGTAATGTGTAATAGGAGGCTGTACCTGCCATAATGTATAAAAGGGAGCTCTGCCTGGCGTAATTTGTCTAAGTGGCGCTACTGTGCAGCGTAATTTGACTAATGGAAGCCCTGGACAACAAAATTGCATTCATGTCCTCCTCCCACTCCCAGTCCCAAACATTTATTATTATATTTTTTTCTATAAAAATGTACAATATATCCCAAGTATGATGAGCAGGCAGGCAGCGGGCATTGGCGGTAGTGGCGGCATCGGACTGAGATGCAAATTAGTGGCGGAGGACTGGGTCAGTTGATGGTGGGCGAGTTTGTAAGCCATTGGCGGTGGCAGCAGGCATCGGCGCAGGGGCAGTAGCGGGCATTGGCTCAGCGGCGGTAGGGGTCATCGTCAGGATTCGGCGGACATTAATGCTGTAGTGCCTCACCAGCCACTGACCTCACCGCACGCCACTGCGTAGTGCGTACACCTTAACAATACTTATACACCTCATACAGATAAATACACTCTAAAACCCTTGCAGGAAAGTGAAGACACAACACTGATTTGTAGTTGCAACCACAGGGTTCTAAGGCCACAGTGGATTAATTCCAAAAGGTAAAACAGTACAAATCATACACTACAGGCTAACAAGTAAATCTAAACAGAATAATGGCTACAGAGAATGTACATACGTGAGAATGTTCGCAAGCGCAACCCGGCCGGTCCTCCGCTGGTCATACAGATAGCGTTCAGAGTCTTCTGACCGGCCAGGCAACAATGGGCTTTTTATACACAACATGCATACACAATACAATGGTCACTGTAATCTCATTGTCCATTGGACACAGGGATGTGTTTTTACATTACAGAAGAGGTCATAGGTGGATTTGAAAAGGTGGGCAATGTCTTTCTCAACTGCTCTTGTGGGTGGTCTCCTCTGGATTCCCCCCGCATACATAATATACAGTAAATACAGTTTAAACCTATATTCTGCTTCTGCATCTAACTATCCACAGGAACATGCGATCTTCCTCAAACCAACACCAGAATGTTTCCCTTAAAATACCCTACAGCTGGATACCAAACACCACCTTGTAACCTTGTTCTGTCCCCTCCTATCCTGTAAAGGTGAATCCCTTTGTTCTGTTACCATTTTAAACAGCTATTTCTTTCTGATGTGGTGCAGGGGGCTATGTGTACAATGTGCACTATTTGGGTTAAATATGTAATGTTCTGATAACCCTCTATGCGCTCACAAACTCCGCCATAAATACCCATATCACGCGCATGATCGCCGGAGCGATCCTACGCAAATTGCGGATATGTGCACGCACGGCAGACTGAGTGCACGAGCAGCGGGCATGTGCATGGGGTTAGTACAAGGCATATGCATTACAATATTTTTCGACTTTGACACTGTCCATTTGACTGAGCTGTGAACTCCTTGACAAAGGTCCTGGAGTGGACAGAAACGTTGGAGGAGGAAAAACGCTACTTGGAACTGTGAGACTGACCTTTTACATTAAATATTTTTTCACTTTGCTGATTCAAATCTAGTGAGTGCTATTCTTTCCACATTAGTGGAAAATACTGTATTGTACTTTGGGTCACACCCCTCAGGGGGTTTTGACTTTGATTGGCATCCTAGTAGTTGGCTGTGGTTTGTGAGAGTGCGGGGACCCCTGTTTGTTTGTTTATATATATATATATATATATATATATATATATATAGTATTTTTTTAAGGTTTCACAAACGTAATGCTGCCCTTGCTATATATAGCAACAGATGTGGTGCATTCTGATACTACGGCGTTGAGTGGCACCTCTGCCAGGGGCATAATGCACTCATACAACTTGGTGCAGGTTAATGGTACTGGGGACCCATCTTCCTACCCCAAGTTCCATGTGTGCATTGTGCCCCTGGCTGCGGTGCCACTCAATGGTGTAGTATCAGAATGCACCACATTTGTCACTATATATAGCTTTTTTTATTTATTTCATAAATGTTGGCCACATATTTAATAAAATTATGTCTTGAAATAAAAAGCACATATTTTTTCTACCAAATTCAGTTTGCAAAATAAGACATTTTGTTACACGACAAGCAATGTATGCTGAGATTTTCTTACCTTGCAGTACTTGTACTGAAGCACCTTGATAATAGCCTTGCAGGTTTCAGGTATGATGTGTCCCAAAGCCTGTGCAGAGATACGAGTCCCCAACTTCAGCTCCTCAAATGACTGTCCAGTAACAAGGAACCACTGGGTAGCCACAAGCCACTCCTCAGCAGTATAGAAACACTTTGTAATGCAAGCAGAACAAAGCAGTGCTTGTAGAACGAGTAGCAGGTATAAACCAAACTTCTCCAGTCACAGAGCAAACAGGAGTGCACAGACTATAAAATGGCTGCTTGTTTATATATCCCCCAGATAGCCCAGCCCTCTATTTACATTTGTAAAGATCTTGCAGATAAATCTGGTGTACTTTGGTCAGCATGCGATGCGCTCGCATTCGATCATTCGATGCCACCCGATTTCTGGTCGTAAGGGGCATGTGATAAATCTCAGGATTGTATGCGCATCGAATGCACAAAAAAAGCACTTACAATGCGATTTATCTCAAGGTGAGCTTCAAGGGAAATCGGACCCGATATTGCGTCGAATGCAATCACACAAGTGTATGGGCACCATAAGGGGGCCCTCAGGCAGTGGGGTCAGCTTACCTCACTAAGGAAATGGGGTAGCCGGTGGGTTTGATGATGCAACACGCGATGATTCAGGTCACCGTAGCCACGCCCCCTACAACACAGATATGGTTGTCAACTTTGATAAAGTCCATCTCCTGGCTTTTTAAAATGGGTATGGGTCATTAGGTCGACCACACTTATTTCGACAGCCATTAGGTCGACCACTATTGGTCGATATGCATTAAGCCGACGTGGCCATTAGGTCGACATGAACAAGGTCGAAATGGAAAAAGGCTGACATGAGGGTTTTTTTACTTTTTTTGGTGTAGTTTTCTTCATAAAGTGACGGAGAACCCCAATTAGTGCACCGTGCCCGCTCGCCATGCTTCGGGCAAGGTGCCTCGCTCCAGTGCCGCTGTGTTTGGCACAGGTTACTATTCCCAATCGTATTCCATGTGGATCGTAAAGTATAAAAAAGTTCAAAAATTTTAAAAAAATATTTTTTAAAAACTCATGTCGACCTTTTTCGGCCTAGTGACCATGTTGACCAATAGTGGTCGACCTAATGACTGTCAGCCAAAGTGTGAGTTCACCGGGCCGCTAGACTTTTGTGACAAATCCCGGTCCCACCTAAACTGCACTTTCCATTCACCCATTTCTTTCATCACTAGCCTAGCAACTTGTACTTTCTTTTTTGTTGGTATTTTTGTCACTTTGACCCAAATAGACAAGTTTATGTTTGTAACAACTTAAAAAAGATATCTCCATATTCCCTGTACTTGGTGTAAAGCACAGGGCGACGTAAGAATGAAAAAGTGATGCATTATGGGCTTTTTGCCATTATTTGTGTGCACCGTTCTGGTTCTTAGAAATCCATTCTATTTTATGTAATTGCTGAAATATTCACACACCAGTCATAACAAATGGATACAGTGTTACAAAGTGCTGTTATGTCTTCTGTAGATTACAGCATTTCACCTACATAAGTGTAAAATAAATGGCCCAGAAATCTGAGTTATACAGTTACCTGGAAACAGATGTGGAGCCTAATTCAGAGTTGCAAAATGACTACCTTTAGATTTTGCAACCTACAGATAGGTCAGAGTCGCCTGCATCTCAGCCGGATACACACTGGTCATTAAAGAGAGAACAATTTCACAGCACATATACACATTGCCCCAGTGTCAGATATACATTGCCCCACAGTGCCAGATATACATTGCCCCAGAGAGCCAGATACACACTGCCCCACAGTGTCAGATACACATTGCCCCACAGTGCCGGGAACACATTGCCCCACAGTGCCGGATACACATTGTCCCACAGTGCAAGATACACATTGCCTTACTGTGCCAGATACACAAATGCCCCCACAGTGCCAGATACACTTTGCCCCAGAGTGCCAGATACACAAATGCTCCCACAATGCCAAATACACAAATGCCCCCACAGTGCCAGATACACATTGCCCCCCAGTGTCAGATACACATTGACCCAGTGTCAGATATACATTGCCCCACAGTGCCAGATATACATTGCCCCAGAGTGCCAGATACACAAATGCCCCCACAGTGCCAGATACACATTGCCTCAGTGTCTGATACACATTGCCCCCCAGTGTCAGATACACATTGCCCCAGTGTCAGATATACATTGCCCCAGTGTCAGATACACATTGCCCCACAGTGCCAGATACACAAATGCCCCCCACAGTGCCAGATATACATTGCCTTACAGTGTTAGATACAGATTGCCCCAGAGTGCCAGATACACAAATGCCCCCACAGTGCCAGATACACAAATGCCCCCACAGTGCCAGATACACAAATGCCCCCCCAGTGTCAGATACTCATTGCCCCAGTGTCAGATATACATTGCCCCAGTGTCAGATATAGATTGCCCCAGAGTGCCAGATACATAAATGCCCCCACAGTGTCAAATACACAAATGCCCCCACAGTGCCAGATACACATTGCCCCCCCCCCCCAGTGTCAGATACACATTGCCCCAGTGTCAGATATACATTGCCCCAGTGTCAGATACACATTGCCCCAGAGTGCCAGATACACAAATGCCCCCACAGTGCCAGATTCACATTGCCCCACAGTGCCAGATACACATTGCCCCACAGTGCCAGATACACATTGCCCCACAGTGCCAGATACACAAATGCCCCCACAGTGCCAGATACACAAATGCCCCCACAGTGCCAGATATACATTGCCCCACAGTACCAGATACACATTGCCCCAGTGTCAGTTATATATTGCCCCACAGTGTTTGAAACACACTGCCCCAGTGTCAGATACACATTGCCCCAGTGTCAGATATACATTGTCCCACAGTGCCAGAAACACAAATGCCCCCACAGTGCCAGATATACATTGCCCCACAGTGTCAGATACACATTGCCCCAGAGTGCCAGATACACAAATGCCCCCACAGTGCCAGATACACATTGCCCCACAGTGCCAGATACACAAATGCCCCAGTGTCAGATACACATTGCCCCAGTGTCAGATATATATTGCCCCACAGTCCCAGATGCACATTGCCCCAGTGTCAGATACACATTGCCCCAGTGTCAGATATACATTGCCCCACAGTGCCAGATATACACTGCCCCAGAGTGCCAGATACACATTACCCCAGTGTCAGATATACATTGCCCACAGTGCCAGATATACATTGCCCCAGTGTGCCAGATATACATTGCCCCAGAGTTCCAGATACACATTGCCCCAGAGTCAGATATACATTGCCCCAGTGCCAGATACACATTGCCCCAGTGCCAGATATACATTGCCCCAGAGTTCCAGATATACATTGCCCCAGTGTCAGATATACATTGCCCCACAGTGCCAGATATACATTGCCCCAGAGAGCCAGATACACATTGCCCCACAGTGCCAGATACACATTGCCCCACAGTGCCGGATACACATTGCCCCACAGTGCCAGATACACATTGTCCCACAGTGCCAGATACACATTGCCTTACTGTGCCAGATACACAAATGCCCCCAGAGTGCCAGATACACAAATGCCCCCAGAGTGCCAGATACACATTGCCCTAGAGTGCCAGATACACAAATGCTCCCACAATGCCAAATACATAAATGCCCCCACAGTGCCAGATACACATTGCCCCCCAGTGTCAGATACACATTGCCCCAGTGTCAGATATACATTACCCCAGTGTCAGATATACATTGCCCCACAGTGCCAGATATACATTGCCCCAGAGTGCCAGATACACAAATGCCCCCACAGTGCCAGATACACATTGCCCCAGTGTCAGATACACATTGCCCCCCAGTGTCAGATACACATTGCCCCAGTGTCAGATATACATTGCCCCAGTGTCAGATACACATTGCCCCACAGTGCCAGATACACAAATGCCCCTCACAGTGCCAGATATACATTGCCCCACAGTGTCAGATACACATTGCCCCAGATTGCCAGATACACAAATGCCCCCACAGTGCCAGATACACATTGCCCCACAGTGCCAGATACACAAATGCCCCAGTGTCAGATACACATTGCCCCAGTGTCAGATATACATTGCCCCACAGTGCCAGATACACATTGCCCCAGTGTCAGATACACATTGCCCCAGTGTCAGATACACATTGCCCCAGTGTCAGATATACATTGCCCCACAGTGCCAGATATACACTGCCCCAGAGTGCCAGATACACATTGCCCCAATGTCAGATATACATTGCCCCACAGTGCCAGATATACATTGCCCCAGTGTGCCAGATATACATTGCCCCAGAGTTCCAGATACACATTGCCCCAGAGTCAGATATACATTGCCCCAGTGCCAGATATACATTGCCCCAGAGTTCCAGACATACATTGCCCCAGTGTCAGATATACATTGCCCCACAGTGCCAGATATACATTGCCCCAGAGAGCCAGGTACACATTGCCCCACAGTGCCAGATACACATTGCCCCACAGTGCCAGATACACATTGCCCCACAGTGCCGGATACACATTGCCCCACAGTGCCGGATACACATTGTCCCACAGTGCCAGATACACATTGCCTTACTGTGCCAGATACACAAATGCCCCCAGAGTGCAAGAAACACATTGCCCTAGAGTGCCAGATACACAAATGCTCCCACAATGCCAAATACACAAATGCCCCCACAGGGCCAGATACACATTGCCCCCCAGTGTCAGATACACATTGCCCCAGTGTCAGATACACATTGCCCCAGTGTCAGATATACATTACCCCAGTGTCAGATATACATTGCCCCACAGTGCCAGATATACATTGCCCCAGAGTGCCAGATACACAAATGCCCCCACAGGGCCAGATACACATTGCCCCAGTGTCAGATACACATTGCCCCCCAGTGTCAGATACAAATTGCCCCAGTGTCAGATATACATTGCCCCAGTGTCAGATACACATTGCCCCACAGTGCCAGATACACAAATGCCCCTCACAGTGCCAGATATACATTGCCCCACAGTGTCACATACACATTGCCCCAGATTGCCAGATACACAAATGCCCCCACAGTGCCAGATACACATTGCCCCACAGTGCCAGATACACAAATGCCCCAGTGTCAGATACACATTGCCCCAGTGTCAGATATACATTGCCCCACAGTGCCAGATACACATTGCCCCAGTGTCAGATATACATTGCCCCACAGTGCCAGATATACATTGCCCCAGAGTGCCAGATACACAAATGCCCCCACAGTGCCAGATACACATTGCCCCAGTGTCAGATACACATTGCCCCCCAGTGTCAGATACACATTGCCCCAGTGTCAGATATACATTGCCCCAGTGTCAGATAAACATTGCCCTAGTGTCAGATAAACATTGCCCCACAGTGCCAGATACACATTGCCCCAGTGTCAGATACACATTGCCCCAGTGTCAGATATACATTGCCCCACAGTGCCAGATATACATTGCCCCACAGTGCCAGATATACACTGCCCCAGAGTGCCAGATATACATTGCCCCAGTGTCAGATATACATTGCCCCACAGTGCCAGATATACATTGCCCCAGTGTGCCAGATATACATTGCCCCAGAGTTCCAGATACACATTGCCCCAGTGCCAGATATACATTGCCCCAGTGCCAGATATACATTGCCCCAGAGTTCCAGATATACATTGCCCCAGTGTCAGATATACATTGCCCCACAGTGCCAGATATACATTGCCCCAGAGAGCCAGATACACATTGCCCCACAGTGCCGGATACACATTGCCCCACAGTGCCGGATACACATTGCCCCACAGTGCCGGATACACATTTCCCACAGTGCCAGATACACATTGCCTTACTGTGCCAGATACACAAATGCCCCCAGAGTGCCAGATACACATTGCCCTAGAGTGCCAGATACACAAATGCTCCCACAATGCCAAATACACAAATGCCCCCACAGTGCCAGATACACATTGCCCCTCAGTGTCAGATACACATTACCCCAGTGTCAGATATACATTACCCCAGTGTCAGATATACATTGCCCCACAGGGCCAGATATACATTTCCCCAGAGTGCCAGATACACAAATGCCCCCACAGTGCCAGATACACATTGCCCCAGTGTCAGATACACATTGCCCCCCAGTGTCAGATACACATTGCCCCAGTGTCAGATATACATTGCCCCAGTGTCAGATATTCATTGCCCCAGTGTCAGATACACATTGCCCCACAGTGCCAGATACACAAATGCCCCTCACAGTGCCAGATATACATTGCCCCACAGTGTTAGATACAGATTGCCCCAGAGTGCCAGATACACAAATGCCCCCACAGTGCCAGATACACATTGCCGCCCCAGTGTCAGATACATATTGCCTCAGTGTCAGATATACATTGCCCCAGTATCAGATACACATTGCCCCAGAGTGCCAGATACACAAATGCCCCCACAGTGTCAGATACACAAATGCCCCCACAGTGCCAGATGCACATTGCCCCCCCCCCAGTGTCAGATACACATTGCCCCAGTGTCAGATACACATTGCCCCAGAGTGCCAGATACACAAATGCCCCCACAGTGTCAGATACACAAATGCCCCACAGTGCCAGATACACATTGCCCCACAGTGCCAGATACACAAATGCCCCCACAGTGCCAGATACACAAATCCCCCCACAGTGCCAGATATACATTGCCCCATAGTGTCAGATACACATTGCCCCAGTGTCAGTTATATATTGCCCCACAGTGTCTGAAACACACTGCCCCAGTGTCAGATACACATTGCCCCAGTGTCAGATATACATTGTCCCACAGTGCCAGAAACACAAATGCCCCCACAGTGCCAGATATACATTGCCCCACAGTGTCAGATACACATTGCCCCAGAGTGCCAGATACACAAATGCCCCCACAGTGCCATATACACATTGCCCCACAGTGCCAGATACACAAATGCCCCAGTGTCAGATACACATTGCCCCAGTGTCAGATATACATTGCCCCACAATGCCAGATACACATTTCCCCAGTGTCAGATACACATTGCCCCAGTGTCAGATATACATTGCCCCTGTGTGCCAGATACACACTGCCCCAGAGTGCCAGATACACATTGCCCCAGTGTCAGATATACATTGCCCCTGTGTGCCAGATATACATTACCCCTGTGTGCCAGATATACATTGCCCCTGTGTGCCAGATATACATTGCCCCAGAGTTCCAGATACACATTGCCCCAGTGTCAGATATACATTGCAGCAGTGCCGGATATACATTGCCCCAGAGTGCAGCCTCCCCCCCCCCCCCCCCCCCCCCCCGCTCACCGCTGCCTCTGTTGCTGCTATGTGAGAGTAGGAGAGCGCAGAGCCTCTCCTGCCCCTCAACGCTCAGAAAGTTCGGTCTCCGGCGGGGGGTATCTCAAATGTGGCGCCGGTTCGTTAGCCAATCAGAGCTTGCGGACTGGCAACCAATCAGGAGCCGCGGCTGCCAGTCCACGAGCTCTGATTGGCTAGCAAACCAGTGCCTTATTGAGATTCACCCGGCCACCGCCGCCGGAGACCGGACATCACAGAGAATTGAGGGGCAGGAGAGGCGCTGCGCTCTCCTCCCCTTACACAGCAGCAGAATGCAGGTATGGTGGATGACCCGTCGTTATGGCGTAACGACTGGGAATTTTTTACCGGTACTTGCAGCACTGGTATTGAGTCACGGAGGAATCTGAAATCCATTCTGGATCTTCCTGGGGTGATTCAGGACAAATTGGATCATTTTGGGCTCATATGTGGCTTCTTTTTTAGTCATTTGCCGAGGTTATTTTCAGATGGATTCCGCCGCGCAGTTTCCCAATTATCGGGAAACTGCGCAGGTGCAGGACCCATTCTGCGCATGTACAGAATAGGCACTGCGATCGCATCGCAGGATTGCGAATGCCTCTTCCTGCTTTGCCAGAAGCAGGGGCGTGTCCTCCATTTTCCAGTAGTGGCGAGGCCAAGGACTCTGTCGCAAGATGCCGCTTCCTTTGCTTTGCAAGCCGCTCTGCGACGGTACGAGCCACTTATTGAAACTGTTAGGCATTGTCCTTGTGGCTGGCGGGTCCCGGCCGTTACTAGGTGACCGGAACGCTGCGTCATGCCGGCCATGGGGGATCCAGACGAAAAAGTGACAGAGTCATTCAAACCAATATAACATTGCACTGGAGAACTAGGGTATTTTCTTTTCTCTCTGCAGTGGCGCAGGGTATCCTGAGAGAAGGTAAGGTCCACACTGACGTACAACAGCACCACTAGGGGTGTTACAAAATCACCCAGCCAGACAAATCCCGCTAAGTAGTTTTTGACTAAAGCTTTGAAGGCCTGAGTGCAGGAGTAGTTGGCAGATACAAGGAGGTCCATCGATCTGAAGCTTCTTCAGGCTCTGGGTCAACACTTTCCAAATCAAGGAATATTTGCTTGAAATATATGTGTACATGCAGTGGTATGGCAGAGTGTTGAAAGTGTTGACCCAATTAGCAGTCCAGTGGCTTAACCAGTAGTGTGGTTTATTGAGGATAATAGTTACAGCCATACTCTCTGTGGTTACACTGGTTAAGAGCATGAAGCGGAACTTGAGGCGGAGCATGGTTGTAGCAGCTCACCGGCCGGTGTCTGTACACAAGGCACAGGTAGTGGTGCGGGATGCTGGAACAGCACTAAAAGACAAGGTAATGCAGGATTTCTTTGGAGCTAAGGGAGAGACGTCCGTCTTCCACTATGTCCCTCTACACAGTAACAAGATGGCGGCACGCATACACAGTACTATCTCCAGTGGTCATCTTGGTTACAGAAATAAACATCCCTGGAGGAATCATCTTTGGAGTATGCACAGTAGTAGTGCTCTCCTATACCAATAACGTTTTTACTTACATATACAAAAACTATAAAATAATACAATAAAGACCCATATGACTCAACATCAAGAAAAGATACTCTTGATCATATGCCAGTAAATAATATGAAGTTATTCAATGGTGATCACCAAATTGCTATTTAAACGATTTCTCCAAAGTTGCTGTCTTTGGATAGAAAATAGAGAATAATTCCCAGCAAATAATATTCAAGGGATAGGGTTCCTGTGCAGTATGATTTTGCAAATATAATTATATAAATAGGGAGGCACCGAGGTATAGTATGTGGCTCCCTCCCACTGATCACTGGTGCTCTGATGGATACTCCAAATGTTATTGTCTTACAGTACTTTCAAGTATGCACATAATTAATAAGCTATAATGATACAGGCTTATGTTAATTACTAGAAATGTGTGGTTCAGTTCTCCAGAAATCCAAATCCAACTGAATTTCGTTGATCAAAACCAAATCCCAGTCTAGATCCCCCGAGGAGATCCGATCTGAACCAAGACCCAGTTTGAATATTCCAGTCATTCAGAATTCAGATTTTAAATCCAAATTCCTGGTATTGGGTTACAAAAATTACATGATTTTAGCTGTTTTTATAAATCTGTATAAGTGATTATCGATTTATTTATCAATTTTAGCAGTACCAAAATTGAATCCAAACCAAAACAATTGAGGTTGGTTTTGCCAAGAACCAAAACCAAAACACGATGAATTTGAACCAAAACCAGAATATAAACAAAAACAGGGGGGTCTGCGCACATCTCTTTTAATTACTGATTCTGTGTAGGTCCAAAAAATCATCAGAGAAGCAATCACAGTTGTCAAGTGACTCATAACATCCGGCACCGTACCATCCTGTGCAGGATAAACCTATGACGCACTCATGGTTCACATGGAACGATGACTGCCTCTCTCCTGGTGAATTTTTGTCAAGGTGCTAATACAGTGCGAAGAAATCCAATCTGATGGTTACGAGTACGAGTCGATCACAGTAAAAGCCACCCTTCCACAGTTAAACACTGGAGGCTGGTCTTGGCTGTATAGTCATGGGCTGTGATTCTTTGACGCGTTTCTCTGGTATTTCTGCTTTCACCAGAAAGAATCTTTCAGATGAGAACTCTTAAGAGGGAGTCTAGATTGTCAGGACTGAGCAACCCTTTGTTTCAGTGTTCTCTAAGTTAATTTTTAATCGCCAACTAGTGTTTGCCCACGGCTTCGCTCGCATGGATGTTTGTTATTGCTCAGCGGAACTAATTTTGCAAAGACAATGGTGCCATCTAATATTGTGATGTATATTTTATATTGTACATATTGATCACAAAATTTCTTTGTCAACAATATTTGCAGATTTCCACACAAAAAGATGCTTGGGGCTACTAACTCATGAGCAAGCCACGTAAAGCTGCCCATTGGAGAAGCAGCTGGTCCTGAGGTCTACTCCTGCAGCCCTGAGCGTTTGCCCCTGTGCCTTATTGATCATTATAGCGAAGCAGATGCTTATGGGAAACTGCAGACGCTTGTATTGAAAAGGAACATTGTTGGGGATAAGGGGCATACATGGTAAAAACACAGTCTCACCTGCACCACATCCCGTTAGAATCTCTGCCTCAATTAGGTTCCTCTGCAGAGCAGTCACTTTAAGTCGTTGCATAATTTTGGCGGAGTCAAGTTCCTCAGAAGCAAGATCCCCAAAGACAGACAAAAATACAGAAAATCTTTTTTTTTTGTCTCCATAGTCCAAAAACAGTCCCTAGAAGTAAATAATAAAAAAAAAATTTTGCAATGTACAGACACAACACTTGTAGTTTTATTATATGTATTGATATGTCTGTCAGGAACCACGGTTCACGTACTGCTCGCACACGCCACTTACCGACACACGCTGGTGTATTCTGTGCCGCAGATCAGCTGCTGGTGCTTTCTGTGGTTACTGGCATGATTTCCACTGACTCCGGCAGAGGCACATGATCCAGAGTCACTTGATCCAGGTAATTACTTCCTAGTTCTGTGCATGCTGCTGCAGACAGCAACCAATCAGCATCCTTCTGGGGGGATATAAGCAGGCTTCCCAGAGTCGTCATTGTCTTGAACAACTTGTCAGTTCTCCTGCAAGTTCTCCAGCGTTAGCTTCCAAGGCTCCAGGCTTGCTCCAGAGATCCGGTTACCTGAGTCCTGCTGTAGCTGCCTTTCCTGGTTACTTACTCTGACAGGCAGTAGCGGATCTTGCCACGGGCAAGCAGGACTTTTGCCCGGGGCGCCGCCTTCCGGAGGGCGCCGGCGCCATCCGGAGGGCGCCGCACCATGGCAAGATCCACTACTGCTGTGCCCTCCGCTGCCCGCTGTGTCCCCCGGCTGTGTCACCCTGTGAAGGGAACGAGACGCGTAGCGTCTAGTTTCCCTTCATGGAGAGGACCTTTGCTGTGTGGTGCGCGATGATGTCATCGCGCACCGCACAGCAAAGGTCCTCTCCACGAAGGGTCTAGTTTCCCTTCGTGGAGAGGACCTTTGCTGTGTGGTGCACGATGACGTCATCGCGCACCGCTCAGCATTTCAGCGGCGCTACTACTGTACAGGGGGCGTAACTGACCAAGCCTCCTGTACGAAGCCACGCCCCTATGAACTACCCGGGGCGCAAAAAGGGCTCGAACCGGCCCTGCTGACAGGCTTAGGATATTCTCAGCTCCCAGGCTATACCATCAGTTTCTAGACCAACCCTGCTCTCGGCTCACAGGCCGCATCATCAGTTTCCTACCCAGCTCTGCTATCGGCCATTTGGCTGCACCATCGATACACAGACTGTCCTCATGCTATCAGCTACCCAAGTACTCCTGAGTTCACCATCTCGGATATACTTACCTACCACGTCACCATCGGACTCACTGTCGATGGTTAAGCACGTTCGGTATAATCCAGTACTAAGCATCCCTGTATATCAGAAAGTCTCACAGCCTACCTGAGCAGAGGGCTGCGACCTGCTCGTCAGGCGCAGCAAAGACCATATCCCCCTGGCGGGGGTCACAGGCGAAAACCCCTGGCGAGTTAGACTCCGCGCCTCTGCTTCAGGTCTCGACAATTCTCTGCTCACTGTGCAATCTTCCAGAGTGCTCCAGCATATGACTTGTCCATATCTCAAGCCACCTAACTTCTGCTTCCCAGCGCCCTCCACTGGCTCACCCAGGTCATTACCGGGAACATAATCAGACCAGCCCGTAACAGAGTCCGTACACTCCCTACGTTGGGTAACTCAGGGATGTAAGTCACTTGTCATCTTTGCTGTGTGGGCATGAAGGGGATGCCTAATTTTTCCCCAAAGGGAACCTGATTCTCTGGTGTTCTCCCAGGGATTTTTCACCTTCATATGCATTACTGGTACGGTGTACCCCTATGCTAGCTAGGAAATGCATCTTGTCAGGCTAACAGCAATCCACCCGCATATGCGCCACCGCCTCTGCAATGCATAATAGTATTGTGAGCCTGGCTTCCTCTCTGCTGGACGCACCACTGCTAATATACATTACAGCGGGCAGCACAGCGGCTGCCAACCCACCGCCCCTCCCCCCCCCCCCCCCCCTCCACGTCTCCTGCAGTGGAAAAATTGCAGTGTAGATCCTCTACCGGGGGCGCACTCGTTATAGCAGCTCAGTGACGTGTAGTGGTAACTCAGAGGTGACTCCCTGAAACAACTTCCACCCTTATAGGATACATGCAAGAACAAAAATGGTACCAATACATACAACCAAGCGCATCACAGTAGGGAATTTTGTAGTCGAGAGCCCACTGTACTTAAATTTGGTTATTCCCATGAATTTTGCACAAGTGTCCAGAGGAGAGAAATAGAAAGTGTATATAGTGAAGCACAATTAAATAAAGTGCATCTAGTTTAGCACACTAAAAAAGAATTTATTCACAATGCAATTACATCAGGTTAAAAAGGTGATACGTAGCTTCTAGATATAACACAAAGTGCAATGTGTATAGTAGCAGATGAAAAATCACAAAAGTGATAATAGCAGCAATTGACACAATGGCAGTGTGTTTAACCACAAATGGTCTGTTCACCCAGGGAGTCCAATATGGATAATTACCGGAAATAGGTGCAGAATGGGCATATAGGTTGAAATCTATCCACGGCAACCGCGGCACTTCTTTCACCTTTCATCCGGTATGTAGTCCACGCTCTCCCAGGGTTAGTCAAATGGATATAACCAACGCGTTTCTACCCTTTACATTGGGTCTTTATCAAGGCATCCGGTGGCATCCTATTTACCTGCTTCCCCTTTTAAATGTGAGATAACCAATCATGATACGGAGGGCGCAGGTGAGGCTAATCTGTTCCTAGACTACAGCTCCCAAGATCCTCTGCATGTCCACATCGTCATTTCCGCTTCCATAATCATCAAATAGAACCTCCGGTGGTGCGGCGGGCGCTATTAGCTCCTATACAAAGAAAACGACACGTCCCATGAGCCCTCTGGCACCCGCCATCACTTCAGATTCCCGTCTGATATAGGACACACTGTACATGAACTCCAATTCCCATGGTTCTCGGGGCGCTGCGTCGTCATATCCATTTGTCTTAACGGATCGTTGCCATGGCAACGCGTAGTTTTGCCGCAGTCGTCCGTTCTGGCTTGGCTCCTTATAATAGAACGGAGTCCATAGATGTCTCTTACATAGTCCAAAATAACATATTCGTCCCGGATAGCAAGAGAACAATGAAATATAACAGGTTAATATTGCACATCCCCACAGAGAGCAAAATATATAATTTAAGAGCAATATTAAAAATCATGTTAAAAAGATATAAAGTGCACATTAAACATAGAAGTGTGGCACCACAGTGACCAAAGGAGTCAGCAGAATATTAGCTTTAAAGGAACCATTTTACCTCAAAATCGAGGTTAAGCCCCCCTGGTTTTAAAGTATTACATTCATAGATCTGCCTCATCTCTGCTTTTGCTAGTTGAGTAGGCAGGTCCCTCTGTCTCCAATGCCCTTTTATCCATTGTATCCCCACAAACCTTTTGATCGCAGATGGACACTTATTATGAATTAAGCGAAAATGTTCGGATAGGGCGTGTGTTGCCAGCCCATTCCTGATGTTTCTTACATGTTCGCTTATCCGGACCTTCAGAGGTCTTGAGGTCCTCCCTATGTAAAAGAGGCCGCACGTGCATTCTACAACATACACCACGTTCTTGGTATTACAAGTGATGAATTACCTCATGGTGATCTTTTTTTCCGTAAATTGTCAATGCATTGATCTTACTGTTACCGTCACCTCTTATGGTTCGGCATCCCATGCACGTGCCGCAACGGAAGAACCCTTTTGATTTAATAGTAGGAAGTGATTTCACCGGGGGTATTGCGCCCCTTACGAGGGCACTGCTGATGTTAGGTGCCCTCCTATATATACATTTGGGTTTTTGGGGAAGTTTGTCTTCCACTATAGGGTCTCTTTTTAAAAACCCCCCAGTGTTTCACCAGGATTCTTTCAAGGTCCTTATACGGACTGTTGAATGTCGTAACAAACGCCCATTCAAACGGTGTGTCTTTTACCTTCGGGCCCTTTTCTTTTTTTAGGAGTAAGTTTGCCCTTGGGAGACTGTCCACTTTTGAGATGGTATTTGAAACCGTTTCTATTCTAAACCATAGCCTGAATCCAAGAAATCTTCCTGCATTTCTTTTACTTGCTCCTTATAGATATCTGTCTCGGTACAATTCCTCCGTAGACGACGTATTTGTCCACAAGGTATGGACCCCAGCCAGTCTGGATCGTGACAACTATTCTGTTTTAAATATGCTCTGGAGTCCGTGGGTTTTTTAACATTTTTCGTGTGGAGACAACCATTCTTGGGGTATATCGTAACATCTATGAAGTGCAGTTCTTCACTGCTCTTCTCAAAAGTAAAAGCCACATTTATCGAATTCCGGTTCAAATTTATACAGAAATCACTCAATGTCTGCGCATCCCCCCTCCACACGAAAAAAACATCATCTATATACCTAGCCCAGGACACCAGGTTCGCTCCAAATGGGTTGTTGTTCCAGATGTATTGGTCTTCCCACAACCCCAGTGTCTGCAGGGACTGGGAGAGACATCATGTTGTCTCTCCAGAGGTACTTCCGTCAGGCACATGATTCACAGGAGGAGGAATGAGGTGGAGGGACTCTACCTGGCCTAATGTGTATAAAGGGCTCTACTTGTCCTAATGTGTTGGAGGGGCTCAATCTGGCATAGTGTGTATAAGGAGTTCTACTGTGGTGGAACATGTAACAGCGACTCTACTGTGGTGTAAAGAGTATAATGGGCTCTACTGTGTGGCGTAATGTGTGTAAGGGCTACTACTGTGTGGAGTAACATTTATAAGGTGCACTACTTTTTGGCGTAACCTGTATAAGGGGCACTACTGTGTGGTGTAATGTGAATAACGGACACTACTTGGTACTATTCTGTGGCCACACCCCTTTCTCATGAATTCACATTCCTATATTTTTGGCATGCACTGGTACCAATTTTAAATATGGTTGGGGAGGGGGCGCCAATTCTCTTTCTGGCACAGGGCACCAACATGTCTAGTTATGGCTCTGCTGAATGGTGTCCATCATCTGGGGTCGTTGACCTCGTTTATAAGTAGTTTGTGGTTTGGACTGGGATAGTTTCCTAGTTATGATTTTTGTGGCAGCTTCTCACAGGTGAAGGCCCAGTTAACGGTGGTCCACACAGGGAGTAATGATCTGAGCAATACTGTAGTGAAGGGGCTGACTTTACAGATTAAGATGGACCTTGCAGAGGAGGAGTAGTAGCCTTGGGTGTAGACAGACTGGCCTATTATGATACTTAGGAGGTTATGGCAGGGGGCATTGATTGGTGTACAGTAGACAGTGACAAAGTGAGAAGGAAGGTGGATGTGGCAGCGAGGAAGGTTGTGAAACGTGAAGAGGGTCATGTTCTTCTTTGATTGGTCCATTTTAAGGATGCCTATTTGTATAGGCAGGTTGGCATGCACGTTAATAACATGGGGTTGGGTCTGTTTTTGAGGCAGCTTTTCTAATTTTTGTGATTGGTGTGTTTAGGTCGGTATCCGGACTCCAGGTCGACAACAAAAAGGTCGACACACCTTAGGTCGACGCCAATTGGTCGACACACCTTAGGTCGACATGGACAAAATGTCGACAGGAACAAGGTCGACATGGAAAAAGGTCGACATGAGTTTTTCACAATTTTTTTCTTTTTTGGAACTTTTTCATACTTAACGATCCATGTGGACTACGATTGGAACGGTAATCTGTGCTGAGCGAAGCGGAGCGGAGCGAAGGCACCATGCCCGAAGCATGGCGAGCGAAGCGAGCCATGCGAGGGGACGCGGTGCACTAATTGGGGTTCCAGGTCACTCTACGAAGAAAACGACACCAAAAAATAATAAAAAACTCATGTCGACCTTTTTCCATGTCGACCTTTTGTCCATGTCGACCTAAGGTGTGTCGACCAATTGGCATCGACCTAAGGTGTGTCGACCTGGAGTCCCAGACCCGTTTAGGTCACATGGGTGCCGGTCTGCATTTCCATTTGCACCTGACTGCCTATAGTAAATCATTGCTCTTCAGTGGCCATAGGTGGTGCCAGTGGTGATTGCTGGGAGGTTTGCAATTGAAGTGAGGCAAGTAATTATTCCACAATGATGATAATGATGGTCACTTGTTCTTGGGAACTATTTCTGATTCGCTGATTGTGAAAGCACTGTTTTCTTTCGTCGTTGCTCATACATATAGTGAACACATCTTAGGCTTGCCATTTTATCAGAGACAGTATTTGAAAATATATGTTTAGGAGGTACTGCAGAAAGGGACAACAAAGCAGCTTTCATTGTAGTGCAGGCTCCCAGCTCAACGTCTCCGTCACCCAAGGACTGTGTGCTTGATGTCAGCTGTCTGTTCATTTTCAAAGTGTTCGTCAATGTGCTGTAGAACACAGGAAAGCCGTCCTTCTGCTGTTAGACATCATGGATTGGAATTTGCTATAGCAGAGAAGTATAAAGCGTCACATCACGTACCCTCTGATTGGTATTGCGCAGGCGGGAAAGGCTGACCCTGCAGGAGTGAGCTACAAGTGAACACGTGAGTCTGGAATACAGGGCGTGAATTGCGTCAGTAGTCTGATCTCTCTCTTTCTCCTACAACTGTGTTATGGAGGCACAAGTGTGAAAATCAGCTTAACCCACTGGCTGCTAAACAGGAGATGAAATACTAATTTCCCTGCTGCACCCACACAATACTGCAGACTGAAGAGTTACTGCAGAGTAGTGCACCTGCTCCCACTTACGTGTAAACAGCTTCATCCACTGTTTCACAAGCACACCCGTGATGATGCACGCTCCTATTCTGAAATCTGGGAGGAAGTGGTGTGTAAGCTGTCAGGTGCCTGCTGTCTATGATGAACAGAGCTGATCATGGTATGGTGAAGACAATGCCTGGGCTCAGGAATGAGGTAGTGCCTCATGTACCAAGATCTTAGGGTATTGGGGGTTATTCCGACCCGATTGCTCGCTGCAGTTTGTCGCAGCGTTCGGGTCGGAACTGCGCATGCACCAGCGCCGCAGTGCGCCGGCACATGGCAGTCGTCGCTGCCAAGCGATCGCCTCTGAGACAGAGGCGGTCGCTGGGCGGGAGGGGGCTGAACGGCGGCGTTAAGCTACCGTTTAGTAGGCGCGGTCCGGCCAACGCAGGCATGGCCGGACCGTTGGGGGGGCGTGCCGCGGCAGCTGCGTGACGTCTCACGCAGCCGCTGCGGCCAGCGGCAGTGACACACAACTCCCGGCTAGCTGCAGGAGCCGCGCTGGCCGGGAGTTACTCCACAAATACAGGAGCTTTTGTATTTCCATGGGGGGGGAGGTGGCACTGACATGCGGGGCGGACTAGCCCTGTGCTGGGCGTCCCCCCCCCCGCATGTCTGAGTATCTGATCGTAGCTGTGCTCAATTTAGCACAGCTGCGATCAACTCGGAATGACCCCCATTATACAGTGCTGAACCATCACCATCCTTATAACTCATATGGTTTACAATAGACACATGTGGGCCAAATTTAATAGCGTGAGAGTTTCAGAAAGTGAGAGATCTGGTAAGGTTTTTCCGGGTTTTTTTTAAAGTGGCAATCATTTACACAGCAAGATTAACCTGGTTTTGCTGTGTAAATGATTGCCACTTTAAAAAAAAAACCTGAAAAACCTTACCAAGTCTCTCACTTTCTGAAACTCTCACGCTATTAAATTTAGCCCCATGTGTCTATTTTAACCCATATGAGTTATAAGGATTCACATCTACACTACATGGATATAAAGCAGTTATCATCTGTAACTAGAGCAGGGTTGACGGAGAGGAGATGCAGCAGGAGACTTCAGGGGGCGGGCTTTGACATCATTAAGCCCCACCCCCACATTGGGAAACGCTGTGATTTGCGGGTCCGCGGGAAGGGGCGGGGCTAAAATGATGCGATTTGTATCATTTTAACCCAATCCCCACCCCACAGACTCGCGAATACGGCAGTGTATCTCTTCATCCTGCCCGCATCACTAGGGTGCGAGCAGGATGCGGGAGACCTGCCTACTCTTCCGGGGGTGCGGGGGCCTACCCCAAAAAATGGGAGCCTCCTGCAGCTTCAGGGAGAGTAGGCAAGTATGAACTAGAGGTGGAGGTGCAGTACCACCTTCCAGGGGGCAGGGCCTAGATGGCAGCAGTGTCACACCCACATGGCGCCAGCATTTGGCTTGCAAGGTGCTAGGAAGGGCTGCCTGCTTACTTACTGTCAGTGGTGAATCTATAATGGGTGCACGGTGTGGGGTGCACATGAGGGACACGCTGCCTTTACTTACTTTCCCATCCTCCTGAACGGGATGCAGTCAGTTTACCTACAATCATAATCCCGCTGGTCAAAATCTCGACAACCATTGATCGACGGACAAAATAACGATACGGTGTCCATGTCGACCTATATCGACATGCACAACAACAAAAAAACTATGAAAAACTTGTTGCCTTTTTGACCTGTCGACATTTTTAAAGTCGGTATTTTGACCTTGTCTGTATTTTAAATGTTGGTATTTTGACCTGGTTGGGATTTTGTCCGTCGGTCAATTGTTGTCGGTATTTTAACCGTCAGGATTTTGATTGTAGGTATTTAATACTAAACCCCTCCTGACCATAGCGCAGGAACTACTGTATAGGGCCTGATTCATGTTTGTAAGTAAAGCATAAAAGCAAGCAACTGGGCAAAACCATGTTGCACTGCAGGCGGGGCAGATGTAACATGTGCAGAGAGATTTAGGTGGGCAGGGCCGTTTCTTGGGGCAGGCGAGCAGTGCAACCGCACTGGGCGCCCGCCGCGGCACTAACTGTGTCTCCCTGCTTCCCCCTCCTATTTCTCCCCGAGTAACCTGCTCGGGGGGCAGAGTTTCGTCATGACGCAACCCCGTCACTCCGCGAAATTTCCCCCCCCCCCCGAGCGGAGTACAGAGGGGGATCCAAGTTAGGAAGAGGGAAAGGCCGGCGCGAGGAGCGACTGGTGAGGCTGGCCAAAGAGCGGTAATCGCCTCTGTAAGTATTCTCTCTTTCTCTCTCCCTCAATGTGTAAATTGGGGACACCTGCCGTAATGTGTGAAATGGGGACTCTTGCCTGCCGTAATGTGGGGATTTAATGTATCAAGGGCATTGCGGTGTGTGGCATAATATGGTGCAGGGGGCATTACTGTGTAGGGCTTAATATGGTAAAAAAAATGTTTCCTGTGGTGGTCGTGATCTGTTGGAGCAGGGTCAAAAACTGGATTGTGAGGTAGTCTTTTCAGACGAGGCCATGCCCATTTAGATGAGGCCACACCCATTTAGATGAGGCCACGCCCCCTTGCCGGGTGCGTGCACAAGTTGTTGTTTTTTTTTTCATTTAGGTGTGTGTGTGTGTGTGGGGGGGGGGGGCACATTTTTTTATGTCATGGGGGGGGAGGGCACATTTTTAAATCTCGCACTGGGAGCCAATTTGGCTAGAAACAGCCCTGTAGGTGGGTTATATTTTTTCTGTGCAGAGTAAATACTGGCTGCTTTTGCATGTAGCCCACAAATATTAGGCTGCTTTATTTTTACACTGCAATTTAGGTTCAGTTTGAACACCCCCTCAACCTAAATCTCTCTGCACATTACATCTGCCCCACCTGCAGTGCAGCATGGTTTTGCCAGCTTGCTTAATTTTCTGCTTGACTTACAAACATGAGGCGCAGGAGACTGAAGCACAGAGTATTTGTAAATTTCTAAGCCTGTGCCGCTGCTATTTTTTTTAAGAGGGAGAAGACCCATAGACATCTGTACACAGGACCTCTCCTTCCATAAAACGGTATCCGGACTCCAGGTCGACAGCAAAAAGGTCGACACACCTTAGGTCGACGCCAATTGGTCGACACACCTTAGGTCGACATGGACAAAAGGTCGACATTGACAAATGGTCGACAGGAACAAGGTCGACATGGAAAAAGGTCGACATGATTTTTTCAGGATTTTTTCTTTTTTGGAACCTTTTCAAACTTAACGATCCACGTGGACTACGATTGGAACGGTAATCTGTGCCGAGCGAAGCGGTAGCGGAGCGAAGGCACCATGCCCGAAGCATGGCGAGCGAAGCGAGCCATGCGAGGGGACGCGGTGCACTAATTGGGGTTCCCGGTCACTCTACGAAGAAAACGACACCAAAAAACCATAAAAAACTCATGTCGACCTTTTTCCATGTCGACCTTGTTCCTGTCGACCTTTTGTCCATGTCGACATAAGGTGTGTCGACCAATTGGCGTCGACCTAAGGTGTGTCGACCTTTTTGCTGTCGACCCTGAGTCCCAGACCACCATAAAACACACCTGCAGAATGTAATTTGAATTTGGCTTATCTGGTCTTTTATTCCTTCCCACTTCCCCATATTACCTTATACCAGGAGCCAGTTACCAAGAAAACACTATAGCAGGGGGCACACGCGGTGTGGGGTTCCACCGCCATAGTTACAACCAGCTGTAGGCTGGTCAGCACAGGTGTAGTATCCATAGGGAAGTTGGGCCCACAAAAAATATGGGGGACTGTATTGCTATAGTTACACTGCTGGTCACATGGGCTGTGTGGCTATAGCTACATTGCTGGTCACATAGGCTGTGTGGCTATAGCTACATTGCTGGTCACATAGGCTGTGTGGCTATAGCTACATTGCTGGTCACATAGGCTGTGTGGCTATAGTTACACTGCTGGTCACATAGGCTGTGTGGCTATAATTACACCACTGGTCACATGGGCTGTATGGCTATAGTTACACCGCTGGTCACAAGTGCTGTATGGCTATAGCTATGCCGCTGGTCACATGAGATGTACGGCTATAGTTACACCGCTAGTCACATGGGCTGTATGGCTGTACTTCCACCGCTGGTCGCAGGGGCTGTGTGGCTATAGTTACATCACTGGTCACATGGGCCATATGGCTACAGTTACATCACTGGTCACATGGGCTGTATGGCTACAGTTACATCACTGGTCACATGGGCTGTATGGCTATATTTACACCGCTGGTCACAAGGGCTGTATGGCTATAGCTACGCCGCTGGTCACATGAGATGTATGGCTATAGTTACACCGCTGGTCACATGGGCTGTATGGCTATAGTTACACCACTGGTCACATGGGCTGTGTGGCTATAGTTACACCGCTGGTCGCAGGGGCTGTGTGGCTATAGTTACATCACTGGTCACATGGGCTGTATGGCTACAGTTACATCACTGGTCACATGGGCTATATGACTATAGTTACACAGCTTGTCACATGGGCTGTATGTCTATAGTTACCTCACTGGTCACATGGGCTGTATGGCTACAGTTACATTCCTGGTCACATTGGCTGTATGGCTATAGTTACACCACTGGTCACATGGGCTGTATGGCTATAGTTACACCACTGGTCACATGGGCTGTATGGCTATAGTTCACTGGGATGTAAGGTTATAGGTATGCAGTGGATTGATGGATATTTCACTAGTAATAGAGATGTGCATGTTTTGGTTCAGATTTCGGTTCAAAAAATAAATACATCGATAAGCATTGATAAAAATCGATAAAACAGCTAAAATGTAATTTTTGCAATCCAAAACCTGAACCTTGGATTTAAAATCGGAATTCCGAACCATGGGAAGATTCGAACCGGGACTGGGTTCAGAACGGATCTCGTCAGGGAATCCAGACTGGGTTTTGGTTTGTTTCGGATCCACAAAATTCAGGTGAATTCAGGGTTCAGGAGAATCAAACCATACATCTCTAGCTATAAATGATATCTATTATCACACAGTATACTAAATGGCCATTGAAGTAGCAGTTATCCATAGAGGGGGATTTGACGGAACTCAGTGCAAGTCCCTGCAGGTGAGATAGGGGGTTAGCAGGGCAGAGATTATATGGGATCGGGTGCAGTAAAAGTTATCTCATGTACAGATGGGTCCACATTTATCTTGACCTTTAATAGGATTAACTGAGACTGGCCAGTCGGATTTAATCCCCTGCTGTAATGACTTAATCCCCTGCTTTATTGTTCTCTGTATTGTATTGCAGCTGAGAACAATAGATGAAGGGTTTATGCTAATAAATCATGTTGTGCCTAGGCGCAGAAAACTAGTCAAGATAACCGTGGACCCATCTGTACTTTCATTCTGCAATATTGACAAAGTACTGTAAAGCAGTGACATGAAAGATCTACAAGCCAGGCTACTACAGTATATATCCCTATATGGAAGTCATCCAGATGACTTTATTGAAACAACAGCTTTCCTCATCCTCAGCACTATGCACATCCAGAGAAGAGACACACTAATGTCAGGCTACTGTTATATGCAGCATGGCTACAGCTCGGTCCCCAGCCCTGGAAGACAGCGCCGGGTGGGGGCGACAATCACGCTTCTGATACAGGGAAAGTCTGAGCATCTCTGACTGGTTCATTTGACATTTCTTTCCCCCTGCTTGTTTGAGAAGGTTCCTGGAGTTCAGAAGAGCTGGTGGTGGAGCGGGTGGTACGCAGTCACCATCTGCTGAAAGCAGCTGAATGCATTCTCTGTCTTTATTCCCAGAACTGTATGTGACAGTGAATCACCTGGATTTGTCACACAGGGTCCTTGCTCAGACACCACCCACTCCCTACTCTATGCACAGAATGTGAGGGGGAGCAGGAGCTGGGGTCCTTGTGTGCTTCATCATGTATTATAACAGGTATCAGTGTATGAGAGGAGCTGGTCTAACAACCCACTCACACATTAACCTCTAAGTGTAAGAAGTGATGCAGATCATAGCTCACCTGTGGGTCTCTCAGATGGTGAGGTACTGTGCAGCCTGTCATCCATACACTAGTGTCAGTAGCGGATCTTGCCACGGGCAAGCAGGACTTTTGCCCGGGGCGCCGCCTTCTGGAGGGCGCTGGCGCCATCCAGAGGGCGCCGCACCATGGCAAGATCCGCCACTGCTGTGCCCTCCGCTGCCCGCTGTGTCCCCCCGGCTCCTGCGGCTGTGGTCCCGTGAAGGGAACTAGACGCGTAGCGTCTAGTTTCCATTCGCGGAGAGGACCTTTTGCTGTGCGGTGCGCGATGACATCATCGCGCACCGCTCAGCATTTAAGCGGCGCTTCTGCTGTACAGGGGGCAAAACTGACCACGCCCCCTGTATGAAGCCACGCCCCCATTTCCTGCCCGGGGCGCCGAGGGCCCTCGAACCGGCCCTGACTAGTGTGCTGTTACAGTAAGTTCTGCAGTGCACCAGATTCACAGATATCCCTGATGGTTTGCGCATCGAAGGTTTCAGATCTGCGCATGCACAAGATCCATACTTACCTACCCTCCCTACCCGGGTAGTCCCCCGCAGCCCCGGAAGGGTAGGTGACTCTCCTGCATCCCGCTGATATCCTCCTGTTTCCTAGTGAAGTGGTCAGTATGGGGATAAAAATAGGATTTTAATTACCTAGTACCATGGGGTATAGACGGGTCCACTAGGAGCCACTGTCACTTTAAGAGTTTAATAGTGTGAGCAGGATCCTCCCTCTATGCCCCTCCTACCAGACTACCAGTCTAGAAACTTTGCCCGAGGAGACGGACAACTTCGAGAGAAGGAAATACACAGATAGTGGCGAGATTCACACCAGATCACACACACTAGGTGTTAGGCGCCGGGGTCCGCTCGTCGGTGCGGCCCGGCGCCTAGCAACCAGGGACGCCGTGCGTGTACAGCCGCCGGCTCCCTGGCAACGCTAGACGCCGGGCGCACGGAGCCGCACGGACCCTAGCAACGGGGACGCCACTGGCGGACCGCGTTCCACGTTGCTGGGTCCATTTAAATTAGTAAGGGCACCTGTTTCCTGGCCGTGCAGCAAGGCAGCTGCACGGCATTCATGCAATCAGCACTGGCAGCAGTTGATTGGAGGGCTTCGGTTTATATGCTCTTGCAGTGCCTCACACAGACGCCGGTAATAGCTTCCTGCATGCTGTATCTGTTTGCTGAGAGTGTTTCCAGTCCTGCTGTATCCGGTCGTTCCTGTCCTCAGTTGTCCTGCACTCGGAAGTCGTCATCTGTTCCTAGAGTCCTGACTGAGCACCGTTAAACATCCAGTGGTGTTCGTGAGTCGCGGCGTAGCCGTGTGTTGCGGCTTGGCCGCTTTATTACTTATTATTTATTATTTGTGTTTCGGAGCTTTTGCGGAGGATTCCGCTCCCACAGATCCACTCTGGTATCCAGCGGTGCTGGGTAGGAGTAATGGACTAGTGGATTTTGGTTGTCCTTTTATCTGGCGGTTTTTCCGCGCATACTTCAAGTTTGGTTAGTTAGCTTGTTGCCCTTGGCCTGTTGTAGTCAGAGGTCCTCTTGTCATCACCCTGCCTCGGATTTCCCTTTGTCTCTCACTAAGACCGGGGGGCACCGGAGTTGGGCAGACATAATCCGCCTTTCAAACGTGGCTGCCAGGGGCTCAAGAAACCATAGTCTCGCAAGGGATTTCCGATAGCACGGGTGAGACAATAGAGTTAGGGCGCCAGGGGCAACTAGTCTTTCCTGCTCCCGTAACCAGCATTCCCTTCCAGTACTCTGGCCATTGTCATAAGATCTCCTCCGGTCAGGAGTACTGGAATCATAACATTATTACCGGCCAAACCAAAACTTAAAATTAAACAGGATTTGATTTTTTCCTTATTCAGTTTTGTAAGAGTTATCGGCCTCATGAATCCCACAGGTTTAGGGCCAAATCCTGGTCAGCTCCTAGTCAGCCAGATTCAAGAACTTACTCAGATGGTTCAGGATCTTTCCCTGCGGGTGAAGTCGCAGGAAGATCTTTTACGAACTTCCCCGAGGGTAGTCCCTGAACCAAAAATGCACTTGCCTGACCGTTTTTCTGGTGATAGGAAGGAGTTTTTTAATTTTAAAGAATCCTGTAAACTTTATTTTCGTTTAAGACCGATCTCCTCAGGTACTGAATCTCAGCGGGTTGGAATCATTATTTCTTTGCTCCACGGGGATCCTCAGACCTGGGCATTTGGTTTAAAAGCAGAGGATCCGGCATTGTTGTCAGTCGACGCTTTTTTGGGGTCTTTAGGGCTTTTGTATGATGACCCTGATAGAGAGGCATCCGCTGAGAGTCAGTTACGCGCTCTCAGACAGGGTAGAAATCCTGCAGAGGTTTATTGTACAGAGTTTCGCCGTTGGTCGAACGACTGTGGCTGGAATGACCCAGCCCTGCGCAGTCAGTTTCGCCTCGGCTTATCTGAGTCTATAAAAGACAGTCTCCTTCAGTATCCCGCTCCTGAGACTCTCGATAAACTCATGGAGCTTTCTATTAAGATTGATCGACGTCTCAGAGAGCGGAGGGCTGAAAAAGGAGCACCAGTCAGGACTACTCCATGTGTATTTTCCATTCCTGAGGACGTAGAGGAGCCCATGCAGATGGGTCTCTCCCGTCTGTCTCCAGAAGAAAGAGCCAGAAGGCAAAACTCTGGTCTTTGTTTGTACTGTGGGGGTAAGGGACATTTTGCCCGTAATTGTCCGAACAAGTCGGGAAACGCCTCGACCAAGTGAATTGTGAGGGGGTTCACTTTGGTCTGCAGCTTATCTCCTCGAATAACTCCCTTTTAGTCCCAGCTAAAGTTTCCTTTGGCAGCCTCAGTTCTTCGGTGTCGGCTTTTGTCGACAGTGGAGCTGCAGGGAACTTTATGGACTTAACTTGGGCCAAGGCCTTAGGTATTCCTCAGTTAGCCTTGGGTAGGTGTATCACCATGCATGGTTTAGATGGGAGTCCCTTGTCCAATGGGGTTATTTCCCTCTGTACACCTCCTGTACTACTTACGGTAGGAGCTCTTCATTCCGAAAAGATCGAGTTCTTCCTTACCCATTGCCCAGCAGTTCCAGTGGTTCTGGGTCACCCTTGGCTGGCCTTTCATAATCCCACCATTGATTGGCAGTCGGGGGAGATTTCACAATGGGGTACCATCTGTAATAAGGAATGTATTACGTTTCCCGTTAGAATAGCTGCTGCCATTCCCGAACTCATTCCCGTGGAATACCAGGACTTTGTTGATGTGTTTTCCAAGGGCAATGCGGACATTCTGCCTCCCCATCGGCCTTATGATTGTGCTATTGAGCTAATTCCCGGTGCCACATTGCCAAAGGGAAGGTTATATGCTTTATCCGGGCCAGAAACTGCGGCCATGAATGAGTATGTTAAGGAGAGTCTAGGGAAAGGATTTATCAGGCCATCTAAATCCCCTTTAAGTGCAGGCTTCTTCTTTGTGGAGAAAAAAGATGGATCACTCAGACCTTGCATTGACTTTAGAGCCCTGAATAAGATCTCAGTTAAAAATACTTATCCTCTGCCGCTGATTTCTGTCCTCTTTGATCAGCTGCGTTCGGCTGTGATTTTTTCTAAAATTGACCTGAGGGGAGCATATAACCTCATCCGAATCAAGTCTGGAGATGAGTGGAAGACGGCTTTCAGTACTCAGTCGGGTCACTACGAGTATCTGGTGATGCCGTTCGGCTTGTCTAACGCTCCGGCAGTTTTCCAGGATCTCATTAACGATGTGCTCCGTGACTTTCTAGGAAGCTTCGTGGTCGTTTACTTAGACGACATCCTGATCTATTCTGACTCAATTGAACAACATGTTACCCAGGTGCGTCAGGATCTTCAAAAATTACGTGAAAATCATCTATATGCCAAGCTGGAGAAGTGTGAGTTTCATGTCACGGAGGTATCCTTTTTAGGGTACATTATTTCCCCTCGGGGATTCTGCATGGAACCTAAGAAGCTCCAAGCCATCCTTAGTTGGGCGCAACCCATCAACTTAAAAGCAATTCAGCGCTTTTTAGGGTTTGCAAATTATTATAGAAGATTTATTCATTCTTTTTCCGACCTGGTTGCTCCCATGGTGGCACTGACTAAGAAGGGAGCGGATCCTACCAACTGGTCACGTGAAGCTGAGTTATCCTTTCAGGCCTTGAAACAAGCTTTTGTCTCAGCTCCAGTCCTCAGACATCCCAACCCAGAATTGCCCTTCATTGTTGAGGTTGATGCCTCGGAGGTTGGAGTGGGGGCTATCCTATCTTAAAAGGATCCGGAGTCTCTGGAACTACATCCTTGTGCCTTCATGTCCAGGAAATTCTCATCCGCTGAATCCAACTACGATGTTGGTAACCGGGAGTTACTGGCTATTAAATGGGCTTTCGAGGAGTGGAGACATTGGCTTGAGGGAGCAACACATACCATTTCAGTATTGACTGACCACAAAAATCGAATCAGCTAAGCGGCTGAATGCCCGGCAGGCTCGTTGGGCTTTATTTTTTACTCGTTTCAAGTTTATTATCACCTTTAGGCCAGGTTCCAAGAATACAAAGGCGGATGCCCTGTCACGCAGTTTTCTTCCAGTTCATAATAACAGTCCTGTTACTCCCATACTTCCGTCTTCAGTCATTTGGGCAGGCCTCACACAAGATTTATTTACCCAGTTAAAGCAGCTTCAACATCAAGCTCCTGGAAATACTCCTGCTGGTCGTCTTTACGTCCCTGAGTTTTTGAGAGCTACTGTTTTGACTGAATTTCATGATAGCAAAGTTGCCGGGCATCCGGGGATCTCTAAGACTTTGGAATTAGTCTCCCGCTCAGTATGGTGGCCTGGTCTTTCTAAAGACATTAAGGAGTTTGTTTTTTCTTGTCAGGTCTGTGCACAGCATAAGGTTCCCCGTTCCTTGCCTATCGGGCAACTTATGCCCTTAAATGTTCCTCTCAGGCCATGGTCTCATATTTCCATGGATTTTGTGGTAGACCTCCCTGTCAGCCGGATTCCGAGTCATATGGGTGGTAGTGGACCGTTTTAGCAAGATGGCTCATTTCATTGCTCTTCCCCGACTGCCATCTGCCCAGGGATTGGTTGTTTTGTTTCTCCGCCATGTTTTCAGACTTCATGGGTTGCCCACTGATATTGTTTCTGATCGGGGTCCACAATTCATTGCACAATTCTGGAAGTCCTTTTGTGCCTCATTAAAGATGAAATTGTCTTTAACATCCGGTTACCATCCCCAATCCAACGGGCAGACCGAGCGAGTTAATCAATCATTAAAACAGTATTTGCGTTTGTACTCAGCCAAACTCAAGAATGATTGGTCCGAGTTTCTTCCTTTGGCGGAGTTTGCTTACAATAATTCTTGTCATTCCTCCACTAATGTGTCTCCATTCTTTTCAGTTTTTGGTTTTCACCCCAGAGCTAATTCTTTTTTTCAACATTCTTCTGTTTCCTCGCTAACCTTAACCTCTCATCTCAGAGTCATTTGGAAAAAAGTGCACCTTGCCCTCAGAAAAGCGGCATTTCGAGAGAAATTTTTTTCGGACAGGCTCCGACGTCCTTGCACTTTTAAGGTGGGAGACAGGGTATGGTTGTCGACTCGTAACATTAGACTTCGACAAACCTCAGCTAGATTGGGCCCCAAATTTATTGGACCATTTCATATTATTAAAAAAATCAACCCAGTTGCTTTCCGGTTACGTTTACCAAGAGCTCTCCGGATCGGAAATACGTTCCATTGCTCCCTGTTGAAACCATACGTTTCTTCCAGTAGATTTCCTCGGAAGATCTCTCAGGGGAAATCACCAGTAGATGTACAGGGACAACAGGAGTTCTTGGTGGAGAAGGTTCTCGATTCCAAATTGTCCCGGGGTCGGCTTTATTTTCTGGTGCACTGGAGAGGCTATGGTCCAGAGGAAAGGTCTTGGGTCCTGGATAAGGATCTCCATGCCCCGAGGCTCAAGAGGGCATTTTTTCGGGAATTTCCTCGGAAACCTGGCTTTAGGGGTTCCTTGACCCCTCCTCAAGGGGGGGGTACTGTTAGGTGCCGGGGTCCGCTCGTCGGTGCGGCCCGGCGCCTAGCAACCAGGGACGCCGTGCGCGTACAGCCGCCGGCTCCCTGGCAACGCTAGACGCCGGGCGCACGGAGCCGCACGGACCCTAGCAACGGGGACGCCACTGGCGGACCGCGTTCCCCGTTGCTGGGTCCATTTAAATTAGTAAGGGCACCTGTTTCCTGGCCGTGCAGCAAGGCAGCTGCACGGCATTCATGCAATCAGCACTGGCAGCAGTTGATTGGAGGGCTTCGGTTTATATGCTCTTGCAGTGCCTCACACAGACGCCGGTAATAGCTTCCTGCATGCTGTATCTGTTTGCTGAGAGTGTTTCCAGTCCTGCTGTATCCGGTTGTTCCTGTCCTCAGTTGTCCTGCACTCGGAAGTCGTCATCTGTTCCTAGAGTCCTGACTGAGCACCGTTAAACATCCAGTGGTGTTCGTGAGTCGCGGCGTAGCCGTGTGTTGCGGCTTGGCCGCTTTATTACTTATTATTTATTATTTGTGTTTCGGAGCTTTTGCGGAGGATTCCGCTCCCACAGATCCACTCTGGTATCCAGCGGTGCTGGGTAGGAGTAATGGACTAGTGGATTTTGGTTGTCCTTTTATCTGGCGGTTTTTCCGCGCATACTTCAAGTTTGGTTAGTTAGCTTGTTGCCCTTGGCCTGTTGTAGTCAGAGGTCCTCTTGTCATCATCCTGCCTCGGATTTTCCTTTGTCTCTCACTAAGACCGGGGGGCATTGGAGTTGGGCAGACATAATCCGCCTTTCAAACGTGGCTGCCAGGGGCTCAAGAAACCATAGTCTCGCAAGGGATTTCCGATAGCACGGGTGAGACAATAGAGTTAGGGCGCCAGGGGCAACTAGTCTTTCCTGCTCCCGTAACCAGCATTCCCTGCCAGTACTCTGGCCATTGTCATAAGATCTCCTCCGGTCAGGAGTACTGGAATCATAACACTAGGCAAACCAAGCTAACTAGCTTGAAAACTCAGCAACAGCTGAATAACATTACTGAACCAAGGGGGTCATTCCGAGTTGATCGCTAGCTGCCGTTGTTCGCAGCGCAACGATCAGGCCAAAAATCTGCATTTCTGCGCATGCGTATGCACCGCAATGCGCATGCGCCGCAATGCGCAGGTGCATCGTACGGGTAGAATGACCATCGTGGGTTTGCACAGAGTCTAACGAAGATTCCAGTCGCACGGCCGAACGCAGGAAGATTGACATGAAGAGGGCATTTCTGGGTGGCAACTGACCGTTTTCAGGGAGTGCTTAGAAAAACGCAGGTGTATCTGGAAAACGCAGGCGTGGCTGGGTGAACGCTGGGTGGGTGACGTCAAAAGCCGTCCCTCCATCGCTAGAATCAATGCACATGAAGAGTAACTACAGGGCTGGTCTTGTTTTGCACGAAAAGATTTTGCAGGCGCTCTGCTGCACAAGCGTTCGCACTTCTGCAAAGCGAAAATACACTCCCCAGTGGGCAGCGACAATGCGTCTGCACGGCTGCTAAAAACTGCTAGCGAGCGATCAGCTCGGAATTACCCCCCAAAGTAATAACACAGAACCTAACTAAGAACAAAGCAGTACTGACCAAGTAACCACTGCAGGATAACGAAGCGCTGGGCTGTCATCCAGCATCCTCTACGGACTACGAGAAAAGGATTTACCAGTAGGTAATTAAAATCCTATTTTCTATTACGTCCTAGAGGATGCTGGGGTTCACATTAGTACCATGGGGATGTACCAAAGCTCCCAGAATGGGAGGGAGATCGAGGAGGTTCCTGCAGAACTGATTGACCAAACTTCAGGTACTCAGAGACCAAAGTAATGAACTTGGAGAACTTAGCAAACGTGTTCGACCCTAACCAAATAGCCGCTCGGCAAAGTTGTAAAGCCGAGACCCCCCGGGCAGCCACCCAGGAAGAACCCACCTTACGAGTAGAGTGGGCCTTAACAGATTTTGGGCACGGCAATCCCACCGTAGAATATGCGTGCTGAATATGGAACCTGATCCAGCGAGAAATTGACTGCTTAGAAGATGGACACCCAAGTTTCTTGGGATCATACAGGACAAACAGAGAGTCCGATTTTCTATGACGAGCAGTCCTCATCACATAGCTCTTCAAGGCCCTCACAACATCCAAGGACTTTGATGTAATTGAGGAGTCAGTAGCAACTGCCACCACAATAGGTTGGTTGATATGAAAAGCCGACACAACCTTTGGAAGGAACTGCTGACGTGTCCTGAGCTCAGCTCTATCTTCATGGAAGATTAAGTAGGGGCTTTTACAAGACAAAGCCCCCAATTCCGACACACATCGAGTAGAAGCTAAGGCCAACAAAGTGACAGCCTTCCACGTGAGAAACTTGACCTCAGCCTCCTGTAAAGGCTCAAACCAATCCGATTGCAGGAAATGCAACACCACGTTAAGATCCCAGGGTGCTGTCAGCGCCACAAAGGGAGGCTGGATGTGCAGAACCCCTTTCAAGAAAGTCTGAACCTCAGGGAGGGCAGCCAATTGTTTCTGGAATTAAATGGATAAAGCCGAAATCTGGACCTTTATGGATCCCAAACGCAGGCCCATATCTACACCTGCTTGCAGGAAGAGGAGAAACCGTCCAAGTTGAAACTCCACCATAGGAAACTTCTTGGATTCACACCAAGACACATATTTTTTCAAAATGCGATGGTAATGTTTAGACGTTACTCCTTTCCTAGCCTGTATCAGGGTAGGAATAACCTTGCTCGGAATACCCTTCCAGGCTAAGATCTGGCGTTCAACCTCCATTCCGTCAAACGTAGCCACGGTAAGTCTTGATAAGCGAACTGCCCCTGTTGCAGAAGGTCCTCTCGAAGAGGAAGAGGCCTCGGATCTTCCAGCAGTAAGGCCATAAGATCCGCGTACCAAGCTCTCCTTGGCCAGTCTGGAGCAATGAGAATTGCCTGAACCCTTGTCCTCCTTATGAGTTTGAGAACTCTTGGAATGAGTGGAAGTGGGGGGAACACATACACTGACTTGAACACCCACGGTGTTACCAGGGGATCCACCGCCACTGCTTGTGGGTCTCTCGACCTGGAATAGTACCTCCAAAGTTTCTTGTTGAGACGTGAGGCCATCATGTCTATTTGAGGAACGCCCCAATGACTGGTTAACTCTGTGAACACCTCCGGCTGGAGGCCCCATTCTCCCGGATGGGGATCGTGCCTGCTGAGGAAGTCCGCTTCCCAATTGTCCACTCCTGGAAGGAAGATTGCCGACAGCACCACTGCATGCTTTTCTGCCCAGAGGAGGATTCTTGTTACCTCTGACATAGTTGCTCTGCTCTTTGTTCCCCCCTGTCGGTTTATGTAGGCCACCGTCGTTACATTGTCTGACTGCACCTGAATGGCCCGATCTCGCAGAAGATGTGCCGCTTGGAGAAGATCGTTGTACACGCCTCTTAGTTCCAGAATGTTTATTGGAAGACTGGATTCTAGACTTGACCACCTTCCTTGGAAGGTTTCCCCTTGAGTGACTGCACCCCAACCCCTGAGACTTGCATCCGTGGTTAGAAGGATCCAGTTCTGAACCCCGAACCTGTGGCCCTCCAGAAGGTGAGGCATTTGCAGCCACCAGAGGAGTGAAATCCTTGCTTTCGGTGACAGACGTATCCTCTGGTGCATGTGTAGATGAGATCCCGACCACTTGTCTAGGAGATCCAGTTGGAAGGATCTGTACTGTAGAGCCTCGTAGGAGGCAACCTTCTTTCCCAGAAGGCGAATGCACTGATGAACCGATACCCGGGCAGGCTTCAAGATATCCCGGACCATTGATTGTATCACCAACGCTTTCTCCACCGGTAGAAACACCCTCTGCACTTCCGTGTCGAGGATCATCCCCAGGAAAGTCGGCTCCAAATGTGACTTTGGAAGGTTCATGATCCAACCATGTTCCCTGAGCAGACAAGTCCTGAGAGCAATGGACTGCAACAACTTCTCCCTGTACGATGCCTTTATCAGCAGATCGTTCAGATGTGGAATTATGTTCACTCCCTGTCTGCGGAAGAGAACCATCATCTCTGCCATCACCTTGGTGAACACCCCCGGTGCCGTGGAGAGACCGAATGGCAGTGCCTGGACCTGATAGTGACTGTCTAACAGTGCAAATCTGAGATAAAAACCAGTAAATGGAGGAAAGATCAAAGGCGCTACTTTACAAAAACTTGTATATAAAGAAAAAAATATACATCACATGAATTCTTCGCAGTCCTTTGTTAGTTTCTTTATATTGTTCCAGTAATTGCCGGGTATTTACATGCAAAAACAAGAAATGAACACAGAATGTGTAGTACTGTTTGTTATATAACCAATTTCTGTGAATTCTCCGGGGAAAGGAGCCCTATATTGTGTGGGTTTCTTGATAGTAGATAGGGATAGTTCCTCACCACCACTTCATAAGCACAAGTAAACGTACCAAAACTCACTTAGAATTTTATATCACCATACATGTAAAGGTATCTTTTACACTTCTGATCATGACACGTGAGACAAGCTCTGTTCAATAAAACGTACCACACTCACTTTTCAGCAGATGGTATTCCACATATAGCGGTTTCTTTAGACAGATGAAGCACTCTTCTCTCCAAAAAAATGATTTATTTTCACATGATAAAATTGTAAACAATCAAATAAAATCTCCACATTCAATTCCAAAAATGGTTCAAATAGAAAAAATGTGTGTCAGATGGAATAAGACAATCACAAGTAAATTCCGGACTTATACTCGTGAACACAAGTACTATTTTACCTTGGAATGATGAGAGTGGAGAAGAATATAAAAACACTGTCTGGTAGCACCCAAATCTGAGATAAGCCTGATGCGGCGGCCATATCGGAATGTGGAGGTACGCATCCTTAATATCTAGGGATACCAGAAACTCTCCCTCCTCCAGACCTGAGATCACCGTTCTCAGAGACTCCATTTTGAACTTGTACTCCCTCAGATAAGGGTTTAACGATTTCAAGTTCAAAATCGGTCTGATCGAAACATCCGGTTTCGGTACCACGAAAAGGTTGGAATAGTAACCCATGTGTTGCATATGAGGTGGAACTGGAACAATGACCTCTGAATTTTCAAATTTTTGGATGGCTTCCTGTAGGATAGCCCTGTCTGTCAGTAAAGCGGGCAAGCCTGATTTGAAGAATTGGTGAGGCGGAAGTTCTTGAAACTCCAGTCTGTACCCCTGGGACACAATATCCTGTATCCAGGGATCCAGGCCGGACGACACCCAGACGTGGCTTAAAAGTCTGAGTCTCGCACCCACCAGCCCGTTCTCCAGGCTGTGCGGTCTACCGTTATGCTGAGGATTTTGAGGAACCAGAAGCAGGCTTCTGGTCCTGGGAACCTGCAGGTACAGGCTTTTTGGATTTTGCCCGACCACCTCTAAAGAAAGTGGCAGGAGGCTTGGACTTTTTTTGTCTTTGCGGTCCGAAAGGACTGCGATGTTGATGAAGAAAAGGGTCTCTTCATAGAAGGAGTAGCTGAGGGAAGAAAGGGTGACTTACCTGCAATTGCCGTGGAAATCCACGCATCCAACGCTTTCCCAAATAGAGCCTGACCTGTGAAGGGTAGGTTCTCCACACTTTTCCTGGATTCCGCGTCCGCAGTCCTTTGGCGTAGCCAGAGTCCCCTGCGAGCTGAGACAGCCATGGAAGATATCCTTGCATTCAGCGAACCCAGGTCCTTCATGGACTCCACCATGACACCCGCAGAATCCTGTATGTTACGTAAAATCAGTTCAATGTCACTTCTATCCATTGTATCTAAGTCCTCTAGTAACGTGTCTGACCACTTTACTATAGCTTTAGAAATCCATGCACAGGCATTAGTGGGCCTTAACGCCACTCCTGAAGCAGTGTATATGGATTTGAGCGTAGTGTCAATCTTACGATCAGCCGATTCTTTTAACGCGGTAGACCCAGGGACAGCTAAAACCACCTTTTTTGACAGTCTGGAAACAAATGCGTCAACTATGGGTGGGTTTTCCCCTTTTTTTTTTATCTGGATTTTTTTCTATGGGTTTTCCCAGGATTTTTCAAATAGAGCGCTTAATTCTTTAAACGCAGGGTAGGTTAGCGAGGCTTTCTTATTGTCTGTGAAGTAAGCCTCCTCAACCTGCTCAGGTGGTGTCAGTAATGTGTAACACATTTCTAATGGCCTCAATCATGAGCTGCACCCCCTTTGCACATCCCCATCACCGTCTGCCGTGTCAGAGTCGGTATCCGTGTCGGCTTGCATAATCTAGGCAAGTGCATGTTTCTTTGAGTATATGCTAGGGAATTTAGAAGGAATAGGAACAGAACCTGACCAAACTGCCATAGAATTCTTTAAAACCTGAGTTTCAGTCTCAGTATGAGCCACCCTAGTAGAAATTAGAGAGATCATTCCCTTAATTGAAGTCAGCCATTCTGGCTCAGACATAGAAGCCTGAGACAAGACATTACATTACTGGGAACATGGAATGGATTCCTCTGGAGAAGAAACTTCCTCTGCAGCATAAGACAGAGTCTCTGGACATGGCTATGTGAGAGAACATACACACACACACACACACACACACACACACACACACACACACGAAAATGTCAGACACAGTTTTCCCCCCAAGTACCTTCAGAGAAACACAGAGCTCGGAGCCAGCACACACACAGCGCTTCAACAGGTAGCTATAAACCAAATACCGGGCACTGACTGTGTACACTTAAAAGACTACACAGTCATTTACATCCTCACCCCCCCCCCCCCCTTCTACAACCCCCTGGTATCGCACAGGATAGCTGGAGTCATGTGGAGGGACAGCACTCCTTGTCAGCGTCGCTGTAGATGTATCTGTAAGGAGAAAATGGCGCTGGAAGCCGCTGGGTCCGCTGAGAAGAAGCTCCGACCCTTGAACATGGCGCGTCTTCCCGCACTTTCAAATCTTTATACTGGCCTGAGGTATGGGCTAGCAGCATTACCGAGGTCCCTGACAGCCTTGGGTGACCAGTGTAGGGTATTTACGCTGGCTCAGGGCGCCCCTCATAGCGTCGCACTGTGTACTCCTGAGCTCTCCGGGGCGCAGTTAGTACTGCGCACCTACACTGTTGCTGCCATTTACATCGGCTCCCCGCTTGTCGGGTCGCCAGTGACACACTCGCCTCCGGAATCTTCTGGCTCTATCAGGGGGTGGCGGCGGCAGCCTCCCTGGGGGTCATTCTAAGTTGATCGCTAGCTGCCGTTGTTCACAGCACAGCGATCAGGCTAAAAATCTGCATTTTCGCGCATGCATATGGGCCGCATTGCGCACACGCGAAGTACTTTCACACAAAACTATGCAGTTTCACACAAGGTCGAGCAACGCTTTTCAGTCGCACTGCTGATCGGTGAGTGATTGACAGGAATGGGGCGTTTCTGGGAGATAACTGACCGTTTTCTGGGAGTGTGCTAAAAAACACAGGCGTGTCAGGTAAAAATGCAGGCGTGCTGGGAAAACGGGGGAGTGGCTGGCCGAATGCAGGGCGTGTTTGTGACGTCAAAACAGGAACTGAATAGACTGAAGTGATCACAAGGTAGGAGTAGGTCTGCAGCTACTCAGAAACTGCATGAAAACATTTCAGCACTGTTCCGCTAACCTTTTGTTCGCACTTCTGCTAAGCTAAGATACACTCCCAGAGGGCGGCAGCTTAGCGTGTGCACTGCTTCTAAAAGCAGCTAGCGAGCAATCAACTCGGAGTGAGGGCCCCTGTGCCTAACTCTAAGAAAAATAATAAAACTAGAAAAACTCCTATGGAGCTCCCCTAGCTGTGACCGGCTCCTCCGGGCACATTTTCTAAACTGAGTCTGGTAGGAGGGGGATAGAGGGAGGAGCCAGCCCACACTATTAAACTCTTAAAGTTTAATGGACCCGTCTATACCCCATGGTACTAATGTGGATCCCAGCATCCTCTAGAACGTAAGAGAAATTAATGTATTCTCTGCGGCTCTGTGAAGGGGTGGGGCTAATGTGTCATTTAGCCCCGTCCCTACCAACAGACCCGTGAATCGCGGGCATTTCTCTGTCATGGGGGTGGGGCTTAATGTCTTAATAGTTCGACCCCACCCCCCGAAGAAGCCTGCTGCGTCCCTTCTCCGGGCTTCTCCCGGATAGATTAAAAAAGTAGGCAACTATGACAAGATCTGTACTGGGCATGTGCAAATATAGGTCTGTGACGACGGTTGCAGTGCCTCCTAAGCCGCTGCATGATTGATAGGCTGCAGTTCCAGAAAATTAAGTAGTATCGGCCACGTTTTCTGGGCATGCCAAGGTCAGTAGCTATGTCCTTGGACCCAGTTTTACTGGCCCCGGCTGCGTGAAAACACCAGCCAACGTCAGTAACCTGAGGGCTGCTCAGAGTTTACACACCTGTGCATGCGCAGAGTACTGAAAATCGGAACATTGCACCAATGGTCTCAGGTGCAACCACATCTTTTTGGTGCTCTATCCAAAGTGCCAGGCCAGGTCCCGCCATACCCTAGAAGCCCTCTGTTATTTCATTCTAAAGACATGGGCTTGTTCAGACATGTTTACCATGACGATGGTTCATCCTACACTGGAGAAGCTCCCTGCAGAGGCCAAACAGGAGCAGGCAATAGGGTCACCATATGCTAAAGCTTATCTAAAAGGGAATGGGTTTGTTGGGTCAACCCTATTTAGATCGACACTCATTAGGTCCACCACTATTGGTCGACATGCAGTAGGTCGACACCTGGAAATGGTTGATATGGTTGGCAGGTCGACATAGAAAAAGGTCGACATGAGTTTTTTAAAGTTTTTTTGGTGCCGTTTTCTTCATAAAGTGACTGGGAACCACAATTGGTGCACCATGTCCCCTCGCATGGCTCGCCTTGCTTTGGGCAAGGTGCCTCGCTCTGCTACCGCTGCGCTTGGCACAGGTTAATATTCCCAATCGTAATCCACGTGGATCATAAAGTATGAAAAAGTTCAAAAAATGAAGAAAAAAAATGTGAAAAACTCATGTTGCCATGTGTCAACCAATAGTGGTCAACCTATTGAGTGTTGACCTAAGTGAGGTTGACCTAAGGACAATGGGGGTCATTCCGAGTTGATTGCTAGAAATAAATGTTCGCTGCTCAGCGATTAAATGAAAATGCGGCACTTCTGTGCATGCGGCACAGTGCGCACGCGCGACGTACTTTCACATCGGGCTAAGTACTTTTACACAAGGTCTAGCAAAGCTTTTCAGTCGCAATGGCAGCCGCAGAATGATTGACAGGAAAGGGGCGTTTCTGGGTGTCAACTGACCGTTTTCAGGGAGTGTTTGAAAAAACGCAGGCGTGTCTGGGAAAACGCAGGCATGTCTGGGAGAACGCAGGCATGTCTGGGAGAACGCAGAATGTGTTCATGACGTCAAATCCGGAACTGAACTATCTGAAGCGATCGCAAGCTAGGAGTAGGTTTGGAGCTGCTCTAAAACTGCACAATTTTTTTTTTGTAGCCGCGCTGCGATCCTTTTCGGTCGCACTTCTGCTAAGCTAAGATACACTCCCAGTGGGCGGCGGCTTAGCGTTTGCATGGCTGCTAAAAACAGCTAGCGAGCGATCAACTCGGAATGACCCCCAGTATCCCATCTGAAAGATCTACGTGCATGACTATGAAATAATCACAAGCTGCACTACTATTGATACCACGTGCCTTTACTCCTCTCTTTCCACGCGCCTTACTCCTTTCTTTCCACAGCACTCACCACGCAAGGGCTGACCTGCATTGTACAGTCACTGCGTAATGGCAATGTTCCGTTACAGATGCAGTGTGCTGAATGAATGATTCACGCGCCTCCCATCTCAGCTTTTTTTTTATTACAGCCTGCATGTTAACCATGTGTGTGTTACTCTCGCTGCTCTTAAGACCTGGTATTTGTTTCCAGCTGGCATTGCATGAGGTATAGTAATGGGGCACAGTATGTGAGGTGTGCCCAGTACTAAACAGTACTACTTTACACTCTGACGCTCTTCATGTCAGCAATGAATCATATTGCTATTTCTGCACTTGAGTCGGTGTTTATCAGATCAGTGAGAATATAATCTACACATATAGCCCTGTAACGTGGCTCGTCTAATATAATGTGATGGGCGGATTTACTGCAAAGTCAATTTTATGTGATATGGTTTATAAAATAATTCAGTGGGATGTTATCAGAAGCACCAATACAGGCAGCATATATTTATATATTACATTGCCATTCAGAAGGGTGGTATTCAGTATACCAGTTGTTGGAATCCCGGCGCACAGTATACCGGCACCGGAATCCTGACAACCGGCATACCGACACCTTTTCTCCCTCTTGGGGGGTCCACGACCCCCCTGGAGGGAGAATAGATAGCGCAGCGAGCCCGCAAGTGGCTCATTTGCACTCGCCCTGCTGTCGGCAAGCCGGCAGTCGGGATTCTGATGCCGGTATGCTGCCCGCCGGGGTCCCGGACGCCGGCAACTTATACCACACCCATTCGAAAGGCTGTGTTTAGCCATATTTGCATACATAAAATATGTCAGATCAGTTTTTCATTGATGTCATTATTGGTTTACAAGGACACGTTTTGATGAATGGTCCTTGATTTGTCTGCAATATAACTGTACCAGACAAGTCTGCTTTTTATTAATAAATGTATTAATACCACCGTCTAATATAACACATCTCTTGTTGTGGTTCCACATTGTAATTCTCAGTATGTATAATACTTACTGTACCTTCTGTTACCTCTTTAGGATATCCAGATGGGGAGAACGAAGTGGAAGGCATGGAGGGCATGGTGAGAGAATCTCCCCTTGCTGTGGAATGCAATTTGCAGCATCAGTAGGGATGGCTTGGGTTCGGGAGACCAGAAGTTAAGATGCGGGTGGTCTAAATACCAACCCCGGTATCTAGACTGCTTTTAATCCCGACAGGGGCTCCGCACTAAAGGACTTCTAATTCTAGCCCTCCCGCAGCCTAGCCCTAACTCTCCCCCGCAGCCTAACACTAACCCTCCCCTCCCGCAGCCTAACTTTAACCCTTCCCTCCCGCAACCTAGCCCTAACGCTCCCCCGCAGCCTAACAATAATTCTTCCTCCCCGCAGCCTAACCCTCCCCTCCCGTAGCCTAGCCCTAACTCTCCCCTGCAGCCTAACACTATCCCACCCCTCCCGCAGCCTAGCCCTAACTCTCCCCCGCAGCCTAACACTATCCCTCCCCTCCCGCAGCCTAACCCTAACTCTCCCCCGCAGCCCAACACTAACCCTACCCTCCCGCAACCTAGCCCTAACTCTCCCCTGCAGCCTAACACTAACCCTTCCTCCCCGCAGCCTAACCCTCCCCTCCCGAAGCCTAGCCCTAACTCTCCCCTGCAGCCTAACACTATCCCACCCCTCCCGCAGCCTAGCCCTAACTCTCCCCCGCAGCCTAACACTATCCCTCCCCTCCCGCAGCCCAGCCCTAACTCTCCCCCGCAGCCTAACACTAACCCTACCCTCCCGCAACCTAGCCCTAACTCTCCCCTGCAGCCTAACACTAACCCTTCCTTCCCGCAGCCTAACCCTCCCCTCCCGTAGCCTAGCCCTAACGCTCCCCCGCAGCCTAACACTATCCCACCCCTCCCGCAGCCTAGCCCTAACTCTCCCCCGCGGCCTAACACTATCCCACCCCTCCCGCAGCCTAGCCCTAACTTTTCCCCGCAGCCTAACACTAATTCTTCCTCCCCGCAGCCTAACCCTCCCCTCCCGCAGCCTAGCCCTAACTCTTCCCCGCAGCCTAGCCCTAACTCTCACCCGCAGCCTAACACTAACCCTTCCTCCCCGCAGCCTAACCCTCCCCTCCCGCAGCCTAGCCCTAACTCTCCCCCGCAGCCTAACACTAGCCCTCCCTCCCGCAGCCTATCCCTAACTCTCCCCCGCAGCCTAACACTAACCCTTCCTCCCCGCAGCCTAACCCTCCCCTGCCGCAGCCTAGCCCTAACTCTTCCCCGCAGCCTAACACTAACCCTCCCCTCCCGCAGCCTAGCCCTAACTCTCCCCCGCAGCCTAACACTATCCCTCCCCTCCCGCAGCCTAGCCCTAACTCTCCCCCGCAGCCTAACACTATCCCTCCCCTCCCACAGCCTAGCCCTAACTCTCCCCCGCAGCCTAACATAAACCCTACCCTCCCGCAACCTAGCCCTAACTCTCCCCCGCAGCCTAACACTAACCCTTCCTCCCCGCAGCCTAACCCTCCCCTCCCGCAGCCTAGCCCTAACTCTCCCCCGCAGCCTAACACTATCCCTCCCCTCCCGCAGCCTAGCCCTAACTCTCCCCCGCCGCCTAACCCTCCCCGCCATACTTATGTTCAGTATTCCAACGCCAGCATTTCAACATCCTGACCGTTGCAATCCCGAAAGGCAGCATGCTGACTACATCACGGAGGGATGGCATGGAACCATAGATGAGAAATCATCAATAGTTTCACAAGGTGATGGGCATTCCTACTGCGGGCAGCTGGGCATTTGGGCAGACTGTCAGCTCTCAGCATATTGGCTGTGAATGATCACATGTAGATAATATCCCAGCGTCTACAGCCTATATTAACAGTTTTTCTGCAGCGGGGTACACTGTGTTCCACTACATCGGGGTGTAGAGATGGATCTTGATCCAGAGGCACCAACAGGTTAAAGCTTTAGACTGTCCCAGAATGCATTGCGTGGCCTCCTCTATATCCCCGCCTCCAGTCACTGTGAGCTCAGTTTTAGATTTGGTGCCTGCATGAAGCAGGTCACTTAACAGAGGGGCTGCGCTAGGCAGCCCTGAAAAAGCTTTTTAGAAGACTTTAACGGCTGCAGCACTTCATATGTCGGTGTGACATGCTGTGCTGCGGCTCCATCACCTCCCCAGCGGCGTCGCATACTCCCGCTGGCTCTGTTCCCGGGTACTTGCGGTGGAGATGTTCCAGTTCTAGGCACATGGTCGCAGACGCTCTCCTGGTTCGTGTGGCTGCTACAGAAGGGAGGAGGTAAGAGGGTCCCCTAGGCGGGACCCGCCATTAAATCGTGTTCCGATTGCAGTCTAGGGAGGCGGACTGCGATGCTGGCGTGGACACTGTCACCAAGCAGGGACCCCACTTTATCCACCAGGGCATAGGAGTACAGGTCGGATATACTAATGTCCATTTTAATAAGACTCCATAGTACCAGGTGGTGAGGACCAGCATAGGGGAGCTGGCGCAAGGTCTCCTATGTAAACCCGCCTGTACATCAGCGCCGTGGTTTTACAAACACTTAAGTATTCCACATGTCAATATTAAGACAGCGTTGTTAAGAACAAGTGTACCTGTAACTGAATATATTGTACGAGTATTCTGATATATACATCCGGTCTCAGACCGCGCATTGTTTTTTATATATATATATATATATATATATATATATATATTGTGGCAGGAAAGGTACTTTGACACCTGTAAGCTACACACAGGGTCCTGGGGGTAGGTGGGAAGTGTGGATGGACAAGGTTCCCATACATTTGGCCCAGACCAGGTCTTATAAGCTTTTTAGCCCAAGAAGCTGCTTCATCAGCCTGCACCTGGGTGCGGGGTTTAAAGCAGAGTCTCTCCCATGAGTCAGGGCTCCTGAAGGCAGTTAGTGTCCAGGTGATAGGCCTGTTAGGGACAGTGGGATCCGGAGGGCTGGGCCACTAGTGTCAGGATGCCGGGACCTGAACGGTTCCTTATTAAGTAAGAAGGAGTGAGGCAGGGCCTAACCTCCTTGGTAGTTTATACTATAGACTGTGATCTTTATGTATATCTTTGTTTTTGAGCTACCTGAATAAAAGGTATTTCTTGTTTTTGCACAAGCTTGGAGTCGGTCGTTGGTGGAATTTTTGTAGCAGAGTACATTCTAGCAAGACTCCTGTTACAATATATATATATATATATATATCTATATCTCTCTCTCTCTCTCTCTATATATATATATATATATATATATATATGTATATATATGTATATACAGGTTGAGTATCCCATATCCAAATATTCCGGAATACGGAATATTCAGAAATACAGACTTTTTTGAGGGAGAGTGAGATAGTGAAACCTTTGTTTTTTGATGGCTCAATGTATACAAACTTTGTTTAATACACAAGGTAATTAAAAATATTGTATTAAATGACCTTCAGGCTGTGTGTATAAGGTGTATATGAAACATAAATGAATTGTGTGAATGTAGACACACTTTGTTTAATGCACAAAGTTATAAAAAATATTGGCTAAAATTACCTTCAGGCTGTGTGTATAAGGTGTATATGTAACATAAAAGCATTCTGTGCTTAGATTTAGGTCCCATCACCATGATATCTCATTATGGTATGCAATTATTCCAAAATACGGAAAAATCCCATATCCAAAATACCTCTGGTCCCAAGCATTTTGGATAAGGGAGACTCAACCTGTATATATATATATATATATATAAAATATCAAAATTACCAGGAGCACTCACCAGTCTTCTCAAGCCTTTTTATTAATTTATTAGTTTGTCATGGCTTCAGAGTATCAGCATAGGGATATGCTGGTGAGTGCTCCTGGTAATTTTGATATTATATACAGTATATATCTATATATATATATATCTATATATATATATATCTATCTATCTATCTATATATATATATATATTGTAAAATATATAATATCAAAATTACCAGGAGCACTTACCAGTCTTCGAAGCCTTTTTATTAATTTGTCATTGCTTCAGAGTATCAGCATAGGGACATAGATGTCCCTATGCTGCGCTCAATTGTACTGGCCATGGAACCTGGAGACTATATGGTATCCCTGGATATAAAAGATGCTTATCTGCATATACCTATTGCCATATCGCATCAGCAATATCTGCGGTTTGCTATTGGCAGCCTTCTTTATCAGTTCCAGGCTCTGCCATTTGGACTGGCCATGGCCCCTCGGATCTTCACCAAGGTTAAGGCCGTGATGACGGATCATCTGCATCGTCAGGGAATCAGGATCCTGAAGTATCTGGATGACTTGCTGATCCTGGCGAACTCCCAAGATGTCCTCCTCAGTCATCTGCAACTGACGGTACGCTTCCTACAAGCCCACGAGTTGCTCGTCAACTAGAAGAAGTCCTCGCTGGTCCCTGCTTGGAGCATGGTGCACCTGGGGGCATTGCTGGACACACACAGCCAAAGACTGTTTCTGTCTCCAGAGAAAGTCCTGAAACTTAAGGACAGGATCAGATACTTCCTCTCTTGCCCAAGAGTGTCGATACACTCGACGATGCAAGTACTAGACCTCATGGTGTCGGCTTTTGACATGGCAGAGTACACTCATTTCATTCCTACCCTCTACAGAGGTTTATCCTTTCCAAGTGGGAAGGCCTGCCTCATCGGATCATGTCTCAAATGATCTCCTTGACTGGGATGGTTCATCTGTCACTGAGCTGGTGGCTACAGGACCAGCAGTTGTGCAGGGGCCGTCCTTTCTGGATCCCCAACTGGGTCCTACTGACTACGGATGCCAGTCTGAGGGGTTGGGGCGCGGTGCTGGAGCAACACTCTCTACAGTGTTGGTGGACCAAAAAGGAATCTCTCCTCCCGATAAACATTCTGGAATTGCGGGCAGTGTTCAATGCTTTGACTCTTGCCCTGCCTCTGATACAGAACAGGCCTGTTCAAGTACAATCAGACAACGCCATCACGGTGGCATACATAAACCATCAAGGTGGCACTCGAAGCCGCAAGGCAATGATGGAAGTGTCAAAAAACCTTTGTTGAGAGGAACGACATCTGCCAGCAATATCGGCAGTGTTCATTCCGGGAGTCCTCAACTGGGAAGCGGATTTCCTCAGTCGTCAGGACATACACGCTGGAGTGGAGTCTTCATCAGGAAGTCTTTCAACTCCTAGTGGACAAGTTGGGTCTACCAGATGTAGACCTGATGGCGTCACAACACAATCACAAAGTTCCGGTCTTCGGATCAAGGACAAGGGATCCTCAAGTAGCGTTCGTGGACGCCCTGGCAATTCCATGGAAATTTCAGCTACCCTACATGTACCCTCCAGTGTCACTTCTGCCCAGGGTACTACGGAAGTTCAAGCAAGAAGGAGGAATACTACTTCTAGTCGCTCCAGCGTGGCCCAGACGGCATTGATTCTCAGACCTGCAGGGTCTATCGATAGAGCGTCCTCTTCTACTTCCTGAACGCCCAGACCTCCTCGTTCAGGGCCCTTGTGTCTACCCAGACCTGGCCAGACTGGCTTTGATGGCATGGATCTTGAAGCTTCACTCCTGAGGGCCAAAGGATTCTCCGAGGCGGTTATCTAAACTATGCTAAAGGCCTGCAAACCGGCTTCTGCACAGATTTATTATAGGGTCTGGAATTCTTACTTCACCTGGTGTGCTGCTAAGAATTATGATGCTTCCAAGTTTAGTACTTCCAGACTTCTGGCTTTTTTGCAACAAGGCCTGGATTAAGGACTTCGTCTGGTCTCCCTCAAGGTTCACATATCTGCCTTGTCGGTGTGGTTTCAGAGAAAAATAGCGTTTATACCTGACGTTCATACATTCACTCAGGGCATACTGCGGATTCAGCCTCCCTATGTATCTCCTCTGGCTCCATGGGATTTTCCTGTTGTCCTGAATGCCCTGCAAGAGTCTCCATTTGAACCTCTTGAGTCAGTGGACCTTAAATGGCTCACAGCCTAAGTACTGTTTCTGCTGGCTATTGCCTCTGCTAGAAGTGTGTCAGACTTAGGCGCTTTGTCCTGTCATCCACCCTTTTTGATATTTCACCATGACTGAGCAGTTCTTAGAATTAGCCCTGGATATTTACCTAAGGTGGTGTCATCTTTTCACCATAATCAAGAGATTGTGGTTCCAGCCTTCATTTCTTCCGAATTGTCCTCCAAAGAACAGTTTTTAAATGTGGTACGGGCTCTCCGTATATATGTGGAGAGGTCTGCCCCTATCAGGAGGTCAGATAACCTCTTCGTACTGTTTGGTTTCCATAAACGTGGCTGGCCTGCGAATAAGCAAATCTTGGCCAGAGGGATTAGAATGGTGATTGCACAAGCTTATGCGCAGGCTGGACTCCCAGCTCCTGCTATTACAGCGCATTCTACTCGGTCTGTTGGACCCTCCTGGGCGGCCCGTCATGGCGCGTTCGCAGAACAATTGTGCAAGGCGGCTACGTGGTCCTCAGTGTACACGTTTATTAGGTTCTATGCCTTTGAAACTTCCGCCTCCCAGGATGCTTCCTTTGGATGCTGGGTTCTCATACCCGCTAAGGTGTGTCCTCTCCCTTAAGGAACTGCTTTAGGACATCCCCGATGTATTCCCTGTGGAACACAGTGTACCCTGCTGCAGAAAATTAGATTTATGGTAGACTTAACATGGTTAAATCTCTTTCTGCGAGGTACACTGGGTTCCACAGGGCGCCCAGCCTGACGCACTTAGCTTCTTTGGGTTTGTATGTCATTAGCCGCTAGTCCCTTCTCCTGTCGTGAAAACGTGGTTCTATGTGTCTAACATATGCCTTCTCTTTTACCTGCTTCTGCAATGGACTTGTTAACAAAACTGAGCTCACAGTGACTGGAGGCGAGGTTTAAGAGGAGGCTCGCAATGCATTCTGGGACAGTTAAAGCTTTAGCCTGTTGGTGCCTACGGATCAAGATCCATCTCTACACCCCGATGTATTCCCTGCGGAACCCAGTGTACCTCGCAGAAAGAGATTTAACCATGGTAATTCTATCACAAATCTCCTTATTTAAATAACGCATACGGCATTTTAGTATGAAGTAATATGATTGATTTATGCTAAGGATTAACCCCATGTTATGCATCCCAACCACTTCATGTACCAGTCAACGAGCAGGCAGTGGTACACCTCAGCAATTTTAACATAGATTAATTTGTTTTAGTCCATTTACACTATCAGAATTTAATTTATGCAGATAAGCCAAGCTGACATCCCAATACATACTGTAGGGACGCATTGGCTATAATTTAATGACAGCATCAGTGTATTTTCGGGGGGAAAAACACCAATTATGCATAATTACCGGACTAAGCCACTACATCATCGCCCAGGATCTGGACACCGGGTCCAGGAAGTCTGACCCTGGATGACGCAGATCCAGGACCCGTCACGTCATCAAAATAGGGGCCACACCCTCGTTTTGAAGAATGGTGCCAGGTGCCACCCTTAAATGTTGCAGTATGTCAATCATGCTGCGGCTGATGGGAGCTGCGAGCGACATCACAAGACCCATGCGCAGACCTCCAAACATCATATCTGTACACAATCGGGTTTGCGCACGAATATAAATTAGGTCTATTGACCAGAACTTTGATAGTTCTTGTGTAAATAGTTTTTTGCCTTGAGTATATATCAAACCTTAAAATGATTTCACTGGGAGAGCATTACTTTCTTTAATAAAGCCCTTTACACAGCAATGTACATCACATGCCTCCATGCAGGCACTCAACACCACAAAGGTTACCAAGGCCGAATCTGTGGAGCACACAGTGGTTGCGCATGTACAGTACACCAGCTTTTTATTAGTTTATTTAAGATCCTGTCTATGTCCCTATAAGAACATTATTATCCATTATTTTAGGTAAGGTTATTCAAGTTATCCAAAAGACAATAGGGCTGATTCTGAGTCCTATGGATCTCTGTTCATGGAAGCAAGTGGCGAGAACCCATTGCATATGCCCATCCTATTCTAAGTTGATCCAACTTAGCCATATTTTCTGTGGGGTTGGGTACGGGATCCCAGCGGTCCGAATACAGACGCCAGGATCCCTCGCTGCGCTAGCCATGCTACGGGCTTGGTGGCTCGCCTCAGGTTCTTTTCCCACTCCATGGGTGTCATGTGGCGGTGCTGCCAGCATTCTGGCTGTCGGGATCCCGGCGTTGATATTCTGACCGCCGGGATTCCGGCCGCCATGGATCCTGACTACATCCCTTTCTATGAAATAGTATGTTTTAGGGAGGCAACTGGGTGATGCACAGAACTGCCCTGACATTGTAGGAATGTCATGAGTGTCTGGGCGTGAACAGCACTGTTACAGAGCTCATACGGGCACTGTAGTGGCTCGCCCCCTGAGCACCCAATATCACAAGCATGACGTTATTACATTATGTTGAGGGGGTAAGGCCAGCAGCGCTTGGAAAGTGTAGCGCTGCAGAGGGTGCCTGTCTGGAACATCTAAAGGACGCTTTGGTGGCGCTGCAGCAAAGATATCATCTGCAGGGTGCTAGCAAAAACCAGGGCCATGAGGTGGTGCTGCACACAGAGCTCTGTGCTCTGTGCAGTGGCCATGACTCTAGTTACAGGCGTGAATAATAAGCTCCATGTGATTCTGAGTTGTGCGTATTGGCAAAGGAAGCCTGTTTCTGACCGATCTCTTGCACCTAGCAACTGGACTGGAGGGTCGTTACTAATTATTATGGTTGCTGGCATAATATCAATGGGTGGCACTGGTTTCCCTTTTTACATGCACACAAATCCCCACATTTGCTGAATGGATAGTTGCATTTGCATCTGCAGTAAATCAGGCTTCCATGGTTGCCCTCAACTACAGCCACTGTGTGTGCGGCTTGGAATCAAATCCAATGAGAGGAAATACATGACGATACCATATTCACAAATATAGATGAAATCCTTTCATGTTTACTCAAGTCACTGAAACATTGGTCACCGACTTGAAACTATTACCGTAACCTTATGCAACAACAGTGCAGGTTTTTAAATATACACTGTGGTAGTACACATAAGGGTTTTACTACATTAAGCTGAGAATTTCAAGAATTCAGGTCACTTCATGTTCCCTATACATTTTATCAAATCCAGTCAGCACAGTGATACCAAAATGCTTGCCATGTAGGCAACCCTGTGCAGTGCATGGTAAGTCTTGACTGAGTAGTGAGACTCACTGTCATGATCTAATAAATAGAACCCTACAGCACCAAAATGAAAAAGCATGGGACCTACAAATTGCTACACTATGCGAAGCCAAGAGTTGCCATTTCCGGGATTGTGTGCCTATACGGACAGGGCTGCCCATGTTTTGCATTGCAAAGTGGATGTTATTATAACTTTAGTTTTATTTCAGCCACATTATGTACCACAAATTGTTTTTCTTCACTGAACTCCATGATATTTTCTCCAAAGCAATTACATCCTTCATTCTTCCTGCAACTCACCCCTCTGTACACATTGTCACCTCAATTATCCACTCCCCTCTTATTAACATTAGCTTTTTCCTTATCTTTATGCATTTACAACAAGATCCACTACTTCTCACCACAAAAAAACGTTCACAAACCTCCTACAATTATATTTATCTCTCTCTCGTCAAAATCAGGACCCAACCACTTGCCCCACTCACATTCATATAATTCGAAGTAGGTGATAAATACAGCAACTCCCATAAACATCACATCTCCCATCACCCTCCAAATCACTAAAATGTGTCTTATGGAATGCATGCTCTGTTTATAACAAATGAACATCCATCCATCCATCCATCCATCCATGACCTCTTCATATCTAACAACTTCAACCTGCTGGCTTTAACAGAAACATGGCTCACAGAATCAGACACGGCCTCTCCTGCAGCATTGTCACACGGTGGTGTCCACTTAACACACACCTCCAGGCCTTGCAACAGTAAAGGAGTTGAGGTTGGAATATTACTATCCCAATCCTTCACATACACATTTCTACCACAGGCTCCATCACTCACACTCACATCATTTGAAGTTCTTTCTATCAGAATTTACACTTCTTCACGATTGAAAGTCTGAAATCTTATGCTTCCAAACTACTCTCTAAAACTTACTCTCAGTCTCTCCCAATAGACTGACTTCTCTACTCATCAGGAGGGCCACTGCCTTGATCTTGTATATACCAGACTATGCGCAGTTTCTGACTTCACTAACACTATTTCCCACTCTTAGATCACAACCTTATCAACTGCAGGCTCTCCTTCATTAATTCAAACTCACTGTCATTGAAGTCCTCCAATCCTCCTTAAACAGGCAGAAATATTAACAATTAATTTCAAGAACTTTCCACCATCTCTGCAGCTTTCACCTATTTCTGAATTCACTTCTCCTGGAACAGCTATCACACCTGAACCAGACTCTAGAAATAGCCCTTGATGAAGTGGATCAAGCTACCAATCACACTCCACAAAGGCCTAGACGTCAACCGTGGCACTCTAAATTAACAAGACACCTACAAAAACTCTTACATTAAAGTCAGTGGCGTAAATCTCGTATTTCAAGCAACTTTCTCACATATATAAAACTATTTACCAATCCTATTGCAATGCCCTGGACACTGCCAAATATATTTTGAATCTCTCATCTCTGCTCAAGTCTCTAATCCAAGCGACTTTTTAATACATTTAAATCACTTCAAAATCTTCCCTCACTCAACCCACCAGCCACTATCAAGGCACAAGACCTTGCTTCATACTTTAAGGACAAGATTGATAAAATCTGGGATGATGTGGTAATCTCTTCCTCTGCCAGTGACCTCTTCAGTTCCCTACCTGAACTCTCTGGCACATTCTCTTCATTTGATCCCACAAATGAAGATGAAGTATTAACATTTTTCTCATCCTCTTACTCTACTACCTCTCCTCTTGATCCTATAGCCTCACAAATAAGTAAAGCTTTGTCTCCTGTGCTCATCCCAACGTTAACTAAATTCTGTAATCTCCCTCTCTCTCTACTGGTATCTTTCCTTCCCCATTCAAGCATGCAGTGATTACTCCTATTCTGAAAAAATGTTAATTCTGACCATAACTCTCAAACTACTGCCCCATCCCTCAGCTCCCATGCCCCTCCATGCTACTTTAGAGACTTGCCTGCACTTACCTCACACACTTAACTCACACAACTTACTGGACCCACTTCAGTCAGACTTTCGTTCCAAAGAGACAGCACTGACTAAAGTAGTAGATGGTCACTGTTATGTCTAAAGGCCATTACTCACTTCTTATTCTTCTAGATCTCTCTGCTGCTTTTGACACTGTTGACCACTCTCTTCTCATATAAACACTACAATCCCTAGAACTTCAGGACACAGCCCTTTCTTGGTTCTCATCCTACCTATCTAATCACTCTTTCAGTGTTCGTTTCTCTGAATCCAGCTCCTCTTCACTACCTCTATCAGTTGAAGTACCGGAAGGCTCAGTTTTAGGTCCCCTGCTTTTCTCAATCTATACTTCATCTCTCGGCAAACTAATCCGTTCTTTTGGATAACAGTATCATCTGTACGTGGATGACACTCCAATCTACCTATCCTCCCCAGATTTGTAACCATCTCTACTTGTCCGTGCCATTGAATGCATTCCTGCCGTTTCATCTTGGATGTCATCTTGCCACCTTAAACTTAATATTTCCAAAACAGAATTAATTATATGTCCACTGTCTAATAGTAGTTACTAACCTGATATCGACATTGCTATTGAGAACTTGACAATCAATCCTACCACACAAGCTTGCTTCCTATGTGTCATTCTGGACTCTGAACTGTCCTTTGTTCCCCAAATTCAATCTGTCTCAAAATCATGTTACATACATCTAAGAAACATATCCAAAATACGACCATATCTTACACAAGACACAGCAAAAACTCTAATCCATGCTCTCATCATCTCCCGCATTGATTATTGTAATGGTCTCCTGACTGGTCTTCCCAAACATAGGCTCTCACCAGTACAATCCATTCAGAATGCAGCTGCGAGGCTAATCTTCCTCGCTAGATGTTCATCGTCTGCAGATCCTCTCTGTCAGTCCCTCCATTGGTAACCGGTTTTCTACCATATTAAATACTTTTACTTACATACAAAGCTATAAACTAAACTGCACCAACATACATCTCTTCACTCATCTCAAAATATCTCCCTACCCGACCTTTCCACTTTGCACAAGATCTGCGTCTCTCACCCACATGTATTACTTGTTCCCACTCAAACCTACAGGACTTTATCTGGGCTTCACCCACTCTGTGGCCCTCCCACGCACAATAAGACTCACCCCTAGTCTCCAATCCTTTAAACGTTCCTCTTAAGACAAGCCTATCAAATTCCAAACCCAACCCGCATAACCTTCAATGCTTCCTTATCTAATTATATACTCTCAGTACAGAACACATAACCTCACATTTTGTGTCTTTCTTTGCTCTCACACCCTCCTGACCCTTGACCAACATTGCTGGGTGATCATGTCATACAACCCATGAAGAACCTAGCAATCTTGTTGACCATTATGCAATAGGTAGCATCTGTCCTTGTGTATCAATGCCTATTTCCCTATAGGTTGTAAGCTTGCGAGCAGGGCCTTCCTACCTCTATGACTGTCTGTTATTACCCAGTTTTGATTTATCACCGTTGTTTCCAATTGTGATGCACAATGAAATTTGCTGCGCTGTATAAGAAACTGTTAATAAGTCATCCTCGTGATGACTGACACAGCTAGGCCGCAGAACTTCTCATCTTTCAGGGACTGATTCCCACGCTGAAATTCTGCAAACCCTACTGATTTGGGATGGTGCTCCCACCCCAAAAGCAGCTCGCAGTCAGTCAAAAACTCTTCTGCTGTCACAGACCACTCTTGTAGTCATGGATTATGGCTCTCCAGGGGCCTCTGTTGAGCTCCATAACAAATTTGTGAAGAAAATGAACATGCTTCTTCAGTGTGCAGTGCTACTTACATACGGTTCTGTGCCTTGACATTTCACAAGAACTTTAGTCAGAGATATTAATTAGAAGGTTTGTGTTCCAGTTACTGCTAAATCCTAAGTCCAATAGTTTCAGTTAGCCAGTATTAATCTACTAATTAGGGACTGGTCTATGTGTTGTGACAGATACACTCCCTTAAGGTGTTCTGGTGGCTGCCATCTCCTGTGAAACCCAGTTCATACTTTAGTTGGAAAATATCTATGAACTGAAATTGAATACAGCGCCCTCTGGTGTGGTATTTCTAACAGATTCAAATTCACAAATCATGGTGCAAAATCTATATATTTAACTGGCTACGCAATTTTTTGGCAGAGCAACCAAAATGACAACACTAATTTTGATGGTTACGGTGTCATTGTCAAGAATCGGCGTTCAGCTGCGTCTCACTTACCAGCGCGCTGGTGTGCAGGCCTCCGGAGGTCATGGCCCCAATTGCGGCTGCATGGATGCGCTGACCGCGAGCGTCATCTCCCGTGTCGCTGATTACCCCTGAGTCTGGTCCTGTGTGTGTATTCTGCTGTGTGCCGGAATCCGGCCTGTATGGACGCTGCCATGACATCTGCACTCAGAAGATCCCGGCATCCAATCCAGCGCTGTGCTTCCAGCCAGAGTTCAGTGACCAATCACTGCAGAGCTAGTGGTATAAGTTACAGTCGGTGGCTCACTCATATTGCCTCGGACAACGAGTCACATACCGTGTGCCTAGTTCTCCTGGTTCCTGTTTCCAGCGTTTCCCCGTGGTTATCTTCATTGTTCCAGTTATCATTTCTACAGCTCTCCTGTTACTCCGGACTCCAGCTACATCCAGCCACAAACCCATCAGCAGTAAGAGACTCTCCTCAGGTGTTCATTTCATTACCTTACCTGTGCACTCGTTATCAGCATACCATCTGTGCATCTCAGCAGTTATACCAACTATTTGCTTAGAGACTGTCTCCTCCTTAAGCCTAGTGTGGCTATATGGACTTGTGCTATATAGAGACTGTGTGTTTCTCAAATATACCAGAGTTCTGCTTTTCCAACAGTTATCAGTTTATCTCATCTTGTGTTATACAGAGACTGTGTGCATTCAAGTACTATTGGAGTTCTGTTTATATCACCTGCATTCAGTATCAAGTTGTTTTACATTTTACTGCAAGAGACTTTCAGTTGTTTGGATTCAGTTACCTATCATTGTTTTCTACATTACCGGTTTTCAGTTTATTCAGTGTTATACCATCTGCTCTGTGCTAATAAACATCAGCGCATATGCGCAGGACTTTTATATTGCCTCCACGCTTTGTACATCGCACCAACACTGACCCACTAGCGCCCCCGCCGGGGACAGACAAAACCAGAGACCTGACAGTTTTTCCGAGGCCCATGGACCAGGACGGTGGTCTGAGTGTGGGGTCAGGGACACTCCAAGGTTTAGTGTCACGACTGGATGGTCAAGAGGCTGCGCAGCAGCAGATTATACAATTCCTGCAAAAAATGTTGTCTCGTTTAGATACTCTGCAACAAAAATTTCCAACTTCAGCTCCTCCAGCGTCCTCTTCAGTTTCTGCTCCTGTTCCTAGTTCCTCAGTTTCTAGCTCTCCAGTTGCTTCTGTTCCAATGTCTCACATTCATCTTCCTACACCAAGCAAATTTGATGGTAATCCTAAGATGTGTTGTGGATTTCTGAATCAATGCGAGGTCCACTTTGAATTGCAACCCCAGAACTTTCCAACACCCAGAGCAAAGTTTGCATATATTGTTTCTCTTTTAGCTGGCTCTGCTCTGAACTGGGTCTCTCCACTGTGGGAACGAGCAGACACATTGCTGAGTAATTATACAGAGTTTGTTGCCGCATTCTTACGCATCTTTGACGAACCTGGACGTACGACCTCTGCTTCTTCAGACCTCCTTCAGATCTGCCAGGGAACACGTACTGTGGGTCAGTACGTTATTCAGTTCCAGACATTGGCATCAGAGGTGAAGTGGAACAACCAGGCATTGGTTGCCGCCTTCTGGCATGGTCTGTCTGACCGCATAAAGGATGAGTTGACTACCCGAGACTTACCAGAGCAACTGGAAGCCCTAATTTCCCTATGTGTCAAGTTGGATCTACGTTTACGTGAGCGAGCCTGTGAACGCTCTCGAGGTGATCTTCGCAAGCACCGAGTTATGCCTCCTGTAGTCTCTACCTATTACTGCTGATGAACCCATGCAGGTAAACAAGTTCCGTTTAACACCTGAGGAGCGGTCCAGAAGATTAAAGGAAAGACTGTGTCTCTATTGTGCTGCTGCTGGTCATCTGATTGGTTCCTGCCCTGCTCGGTCGGGAAACGCCAGGTCCTAACTTGTAAAGGAGCAGTCAAGTTAGGGACCTTGAATAAAGCTCCTTCATTTCAAGACCTTATATTGCCTGTCACTTTGGAAATGCCAGATGGACTCCAGTCTCTGTCCGCTTTAGTGAATTGTGGTGCTGCTGGGAATTTTATCACACAAGCTGCAGTGGATAGACTTCATCTCCCAGTGTCAAAGCTGTCTCGTCCAGTTTATCTCACTGCCGTGGATGGAAGCCGTATTGCTGAAGGTTCCATCATTCAGCAAACCAAGCCGGTAGTTCTGGGAGTAGGCTTCCTGCATTCCAAGCTCATTGAGTTCCTGGTCATACCAAAAGCTACCTATGAGATTGTACTGGGTATGCCTTGGCTCCAATTGCACAATCCGCAATTTGACTGGTCTACATTACAGTTAACGGCATGGAGTTCCTCCTGTCTTCAGTCATGTCTAGCTCAAGTATTTCCAATAAAATCTACAAGTGTAAAACCTCAGTCTGGCCTACCGGAGGCCTATCAGGAATTCACTGACGTCTTCAGTGAGAAAGCTACGGATGTCTTGCCTCCCCATCGAGAGTGGGATTGTCCCATCGATTTGGTTCCAAGAAGCAAGCCACCTAGAGGACGTACATACCCTCTTTCAGTTCCAGGGACCCAAGCAATGAGTGAATATATAAAGGAAAATTTACAGAAGGGGTTTATCCGTCCATCCTCTTCCCCGGCCGATGCAGGATTCTTCTTCGTTAAGAAGAAAGATGGAGGACTATGCCCCTGTATCGATTATCGGGGTTTAAATGACATCACGATTAAAAATAGCTACCCGTTACCTCTTATCACAGAGTTGTTCGACAGAGTTAGAGGTGCTTCCATCTTCACGAAACTGGATCTTCGCGGGGCTTATAATCTTATCAGGATTCGAAGTGGTGATGAGTGGAACACCGCCTTCAATACTCGTGATGGCCACTATGAATATCTAGTGATGCCCTTCGGTTTAAGTAATGCCCCGGCCGTGTTTCAAAACTTTGTCAACGAAGTGTTCAGAGATCTCCTGTATAAGTGTGTGGTAGTTTACCTCGATGATATCTTGATATTCTCCCGTGATTTAGTTTCTCATTGCCAACAGGTAAAAGAGGTTCTTCGACGTCTTCGACAGAATCATCTGTATGGCAAACTGTCTAAATGCACATTTGAAGCTTCTTCAATATCTTTCCTGGGATACATCATTTCCGGAACAGACCTTCAAATGGACCCAGCTAAATTAGAAGCTATAGAGAACTGGTCTCTTCCAACAACACTCAAGTCAGTTCAACGTTTTATTGGCTTCGCTAATTACTACAGAAAGTTTATTAAGGGCTTTTCCACATTAATAGCTCCAATCACCTGCCTTACTCGGAAAGGGGGAAATCCTTCCCAATGGTCTGACGAAGCACTGTCTGCTTTTCATAAAATAAAACAGGCTTTTATTTCAGCTCCTGTGTTACAACCAGATGTCAATAAGGCATTCATTTTGGAAGTAGACGCCTCAACGGTTGGCGTGAGCGCAGTCCTGTCCCAGGTGGGCGTTGATGGTAAGACTCACCCCTGTGGGTTTTTCTCTCGTAGATTCTTGCCCGCTGAAATGAACTATACCATCGGTGACCAGGAGCTGTTGGCAATCAAATTGGCCCTTGAAGAATGGAAGTATCTGCTGGAGGGTGCGAGATTCCCTATTACCATCTACACGGATCACAAGAACCTCCTCTGCTTGAAGGCAGCGCAGTGCCTGCATCCTCGTCAAGCAAGGTGGGCCCTATTCTTTTCTCGTTTTGACTTTAAGTTAATGTTTAGACCTGGCTCACAAAATGTTAAGGCAGATGCATTGTCTCGCTCTATGAGCTCAATTGAAGAATCATCAGAACAAGCTGCTCGACCAGTACTAAATCCTGTGGTATTTGCAGCTACAGGGGTGTCTCAAGTTCCACCTCCAGGCAAGATGTTTGTCTCTCCTGAGCTTCGTCCAAACCTTCTGTCCTGGGCTCATACGTCCAAATTTACTGGTCACCCTGGAGTCCTAAAGACTTTCAAGTTCCTATCTCAAACTTATTGGTGGCCTCATATGAAAGTAGATATCCAAGGATTTATAGCTTCATGTCCCAAATGTGCTCAGCATAAAGTTCCTCGTCAGGCTCCCGCGGGCCAATTGCTACCAAATTCCATTCCCAGGCGCCCCTGGTCTCATTTATCGATGGATTTTATTTCAGATCTTCCTCCCTCCAAAGGGTATGATACCATCTGGGTAGTGGTCGATAGGTTTTCAAAAATGGCGCATTTCATTCCACTCATGGGGTTACCCTCTGCTCCAAAGTTGGCACAGTTATTTCTTCGTAAAATTTTTAGGTTACTTGGACTTCCAACAGAAATCATATCTGACCGAGGTGTACAGTTTGTGGAAAAGTTTTGGAGAGCTCTGTGTTCTGAGCTGCAAGTTAAACTTAAATTCTCTACGGCCTATCACCCTCAAACAAATGGGCAGACAGAGAGGGTAAATCAAGAATTTGAGACCTATTTGAGACTGTATATTTCCTCATCACAGGATGACTGGGTAGATTTATTGCCTTGGGCGGAGTTTGCTCATAATTTCCGTTATCATACTTCTACAGATACTAGCAGCAAAAAAAGGAAAAAGAGGTAATGGTGGCGCTGGCAGGCCTGTGTGTATGTGCACCCTGGGATTAGCTGCCACCTGGTGAGGAGGTAGCCGGCCTCCTCAACAAACAAAGCAATTAGGAAAATTACCAGGTCGGCGCTTAATACCAATTGGTGAACACAATGATAAAAATTAAACCAATTTATTAACAACAAATCACAAAAAACACATAAAAATAAATAAAATTATACATAAACAGGACCATAATATAATAATATAAAACTGAGGTTCCGGGAACCTCTGAATTAAGCAGTAAATTGAACCTTAATTGGGTATACTCAGAGGGCCGTCACAGTACCTATGTTAAAGGATAATTCTTTTTTAGCTGTTTAGCTACATGAAGTTTTCTTGCCAAGATGTAAAAAGGCACAACAGTACTTAGCACAATTGTGCATATAGGTGTCCTCACTTTATAATTTATTTTCCAATTGGGAAAAGTTCATCACTTGCCAATTTTAGTGTGGACTGTGCAGAGGTAAGCAGTAAAGGGATAGCTGTTACTCACAAACTGGACGGTATTTTCTCTTGTTGTACCGCAATGGTACCGGCGTGCATAGCCGCTCTCTATCACCCTTAGCACGGGTGAGACATCCGTCAGCGGTGAGACTCGTCCGTGGCGTGAGTAGTTGGTAGCGTCAGCTAAACGACCGCTCTCTCCTCCGGCAAAGTGTGAGTATACCGGTACAGCGTGTTCCACTCTCAGTATTGGTGGAATGATGTTCACCAAATTCAGGTGTTCCCAGTGTGATCCGAGGGACTAAATGAATCAGTCACGCTAAAAAGTGTAGCAATTACCGGCAATGGTTTTTGATAAGCTGCTGGGAGGACACACTTCAGTTCTTATTGGCAGTAGGTACTGGGGCTCCTTCTCTCTGTATCCTACAGAGAGAAGGAGCCCCAGTACCTACTGCCAATAAGAACTGAAGTGTGTCCTCCCAGCAGCTTATCAAAAACCATTGCCGGTAATTGCTACACTTTTTAGCGTGACTGATTCATTTAGTCCCTCGGATCACACTGGGAACACCTGAATTTGGTGAACATCATTCCACCAATACTGAGAGTGGAACACGCTGTACCGGTATACTCACACTTTGCCGGAGGAGAGAGCGGTCGTTTAGCTGACGCTACCAACTACTCACGCCACGGACGAGTCTCACCGCTGACGGATGTCTCACCCGTGCTAAGGGTGATAGAGAGCGGCTATGCACGCCGGTACCATTGCGGTACAACAAGAGAAAATACCGTCCAGTTTGTGAGTAACAGCTATCCCTTTACTGCTTACCTCTGCACAGTCCACACTAAAATTGGCAAGTGATGAACTTTTCCCAATTGGAAAATAAATTATAAAGTGAGGACACCTATATGCACAATTGTGCTAAGTACTGTTGTGCCTTTTTACATCTTGGCAAGAAAACTTCATGTAGCTAAACAGCTAAAAAAGAATTATCCTTTAACATAGGTACTGTGACGGCCCTCTGAGTATACCCAATTAAGGTTCAATTTACTGCTTAATTCAGAGGTTCCCGGAACCTCAGTTTTATATTATTATATTATGGTCCTGTTTATGTATAATTTTATTTATTTTTATGTGTTTTTTGTGATTTGTTGTTAATAAATTGGTTTAATTTTTATCATTGTGTTCACCAATTGGTATTAAGCGCCGACCTGGTAATTTTCCTAATTGCTTCTACAGATACTACTCCTTTTTTCGCAGTTTATGGTCAGCATCCTAGAGTACCGGATTTCCAAGATTTACCCGTCATAGATGTGCCTGTGGCTGCTTCTGCTCTTCAGCGGTTCTCTCAAATTTGGAAGGAGATTCATTCATCTCTTAAAAAAAGTTTCTCAACGGTATAAAATGTTTGCTGATCGAAAGAGACGAGCAGTCTCTAGTTTGAAGCCGGGCGACAAAGTCTGGTTATCTACCCGAAATCTCCGTCTCAGAGTTCCTTCAATGAAATTTGCTCCACGGTTTATTGGGCCATTTCCAGTAGAAAGTGTTATTAATCCGGTGGTTTATAAGTTAAAACTGCCTTCTTATTTGAAAGTTCCCAACTCATTCCATATTTATCTCCTCAGACCACTAATTCTCAATCGTTTCCAGAGAACGCTTCCAGCAGCTCCAAAGGTACAAACTCATCGGCGCGTGGAATACGAGGTGGAAAAGATCTTGGACTCTCGACATCGCTATCGTCATTTGCAATACCTGATTGACTGGTCTGGATATGGCCCTGAAGAGAGGAGTTGGGTCAACGCTATGGATGTGCACGCTCCACGGTTGGTACAAGCCTTCCAGACTCTTCCCTGCCAAGCCCTGTGGGTGTTCGCTGCCCACCCATAAAGGAGGGGGTACTGTCAGGAATCGGTGTTCAGCTGCGTCTCACTTACCAGCGCGCTGGTGTGCAGGCCTTCGGAGGTCATGGCCCCAGTTGCGGCTGCATGGATGCACAAATCGAAAATTTTGTTTTAACGGCGCAAAAATATCAAAGAGTCTTACATAGAGAATGAGAATATGGAGTTTTCTGTGTTCCTAAAAATCCCGTAATTCTTATGTCCTTAGGTTCTGTGAATCAATTTCCTTAACTCAAGCAGAGAGAAAAAGAGATCATGGTGCTGTCAAAGTCAGAAAAATATCACTATGCACACTGCCATATTTGCACCTCATACATGTCCGCGCTGCGCATGCGGGCGCTCTCCCGTGCGTGCGCATACCCGCTGTTACGTGCACCCGCAGGCGCACTGTATGCGCATTTACGGTAGAGTTTCTGTGTGCCCAGCGTGCGACTCAATCGTTACATAATTCAACCATATAATGTATTTTATAAGTTAATATTCCCCTGAGTCCAACAGGTATCAGTGGGTCTCAAATGGCTCTTTGACCTTAGAGATCCCCCAAACAATAGTTTGCATGTTGTGAGGGCTTCACATCTTCATATGCATAGCTAAAGCACAGGAATAGTAATTGAAGATTAATTGTATTCCGAATCAGTATCTTTCCCGCAGACAGAGTACAATAGCCTTTAATTACACTGAGCTTTGAGACTCAATGAGGAGGGCCAACACCTGTGTTTACGAAATGGGGCTGGATTTGTATACAGAAGAATGATTGCTGAGATGTCATTGTCTCAACTGAGAGTGGACAGTGGGACAGTATTCGCCAAACAATAGCTTCCCACAAGACAGGAATGTGTCGGTCATCACCCATTGTTTTGCATAACCAAGGCCACTGATGCAGCTGGCTCACATGCTGTGAGGGACACACACACACATCTTGTTGTTGACACACCCCCACAGCTGGAATGAGGGTATGATATACCCACTGGAGATCACAGGGCTCACTCACTCACTCACACAGCTACCTGACACACAGCAAGCATGGCTGGATCATCACCAGGCTCCTTACGAAAGGCTAAGTATCATAATTTCAATATCTCATGGCTGATTGGCATAGTTTAGTTAGTTTGGAGATACAAATGGCTTAAGGTTAACGAGGTTTGGGCAGTTGTGTGATTGTTGGGTGTTTCTGTTGATACTCTGTGAAGTCTGTGATGAATTGGAACAGTAGACAACCTGTAGCATAGCATTTGTGGTATTTGTTTGCCTGTGGTGATTTAAAATAGATTGTACTGGTTAGTTATAATATATCTTGTTAATCATAAATACCACCATGCAGTTACGTTTGAACATGTGCTGGTAGCAATGGCAGGCTGAGATGTGTGGTTACATTGTGATCTGGTTTTGTGATGAATATGCTCTGGTTATTGAGATACTGAAGTTGTTTGGAATGTGAAAGTGAATAAGATGGTTCTAGGAAGTTGGATTGAAATTGTGAAAGGTGATTTAGATGGTTTGGAATTGTAAAATCAGAACATATGCATTGTTTTGAGGCTTGGACATTTTGGAATAAAATGGAGTCTTGTGTTTTCTGCTATGTGATTGTGGTGTAGTAGAGAGAGTGCCATGTGTTTGGACCTGCAAATCTAAAATGGCTGCTGCCGGGTATTTTCCCCTCCCCCTTTCAGCCATGTGGTGTAGTCTTTGGAATCAAGTGGAGTTTTCCCAAAATGGAGTCTAGCTTCTGCCCCATGCGGCATTGTAGGGACAATTGTGTTGCTGGGTGTTGTGTATATAGGGACAGGCAGCATGGGTAAGCTCAAGTACTTTCTAAACAAAGATTCTCAGCATTGACTGACTGCGCAGCGATTGTTCCTCACATGTGTAAGCTTTCTCTGCAATCATATTTGTCTTCTTGTTATTGTGAGCCATCTCTTTCTCTCTCTCTCTCTCTCTTCTCCTCTTCCCCTCTTATTTTCCCTTAAACGTAATTGTATTGTATTGTATTTCCCGTGTAGTTATCTGGTTAGGTAGTCTATGTTATATTGTAGTGTATGACTTGTATTGTGTTAAATTCTTTTGCAAGTATATCATTCATAATATATATTTAGGCGTTGGACCCTGAGCACGGTATCTGTGTATTTCTTATAGTATTAAGTAATCTCAGAGCGTCAGTGACGCTCGAACAGCTTTAAAGGTAATAAGGTTATACTGTGTTGCATCTACACTCTCCCACTACACAGAGGTTTACAGTATAAGTACATTCCTTAAGGTATAGTTAAGGGAGTACCCTTGCGGTACTTTTTACGCCAATTGCTTACTGTGTTCTTTAACCTTTAACGTGTTTTTAATAGGACAAATATTATAGACATTGTCAATTGGGGAACTCGTCCTCCGGGATTCACATATCTGCACTAGGTAACTTCAGCAGAAATTATCAGGTCAGCAAAGGGCGGAGAAGGTAGAAAGTAGCATCCCTTGTTAAACCGTTTGGAGGTCGGGGATACTGCAGTGCTGACCAGTTAAGCGTCTGCTTCGCTTAGTAAAGGGTGCTGAAGGAATCCGGGAACCGGAGGTAAGAACAACACACGCAGATTGGATGGTTTATCTGTTTAAGTAGGTTTAAAAGTACATTTAAAAGTTGCTGCATAGCCTTGATATAGTTAAAAAAAAAAAAACAACCTCAGGCCTAGAATAACTTTAGGAGTTTGAATGATGACTTTCTTTGTGACTAGAGGCCGCATGGTCTGTCCCCCATTTTGTGTGACCCTCATGGAGGTGGAAGGGGGAGGAGCAGCGGCCATTTTGGGAAGGTCAAATTTTTTTCCCCCTAAAATGGCTGATTTTCAAGAAATAATCAGCCATCCACTGTCAAAAAGAAATCATCATTTAATGAGTTTTTTTCCAATGCATTTGTTTAGTCCATATCATAGTCAATCATAAGTAGTTCAGATACAGTTTAATAACAGTTAATAATAAATTAAATATTTGATTTAAGAACGATACACAGATAAAACAAAGTTGTTGTTTTTTGTTTGTTTTTTTCTTTTGGTTTCCTTACCACCCTACTCTGCTTGGTGCAGGATGGCCATTGAAATGCAGATGAACCTGTGTGACTGGTTAGGTTCCCTAGCAGTGTTGAAATAAATCGCCTTTTACGGAGTTACTGTAGTTAAAAAGCAATTCATATGCAAATTAGAAGCACTGAATAAGGTCTAAATGTCTATATGTCTGTGCTTACATCAATGTATGTTATTAGATTAAATTTAGAATTGCATTTTCATCTGTGTACTTTCACATATCTCACCTTCCTGTTTGCCATTTGCATTGATAAACGTGCTAAAAGAGATTTGCCGCTATTTTATAGTTTAAGAGTAAAGGTAACATAGTTAAAGTATAGACAAACACACAGTTTTTGCCTGGGAGATAAGGCGAAGTCAGTGTGGTGTGCGGTAGATGATCAAGGATCATCTACATTGATAAACATATAAATTGTGTTACGGTGGATCTTTATTTTGCGTACACGTGTCTCTAACAAAAACTGAGATTTGTGCACGCAAACCAAAGGCCGACGCACGCAGCGTAAATTACGCAACGCAGCGTCTGGGTACGCCCACGTAACTCAAAACACAAGTTTTTCTCCTCTCCTCTCAACGCGATAAGTAGCGCCACGCGGTAAATAACGCCAGGCGATAAATCGCACAAATCTAGTTTAACATTCCAAATTTAAATTAACAGATCCTTCTCCTAATTGGTAACACATCTGGTCTAAAGAAAAAATTTCTGCGCAGAAATAGAAATAGAAACAAAAGTGTATATGCGGTGAGTGAGTGTTTGTTTTTACAATTTTTAAGGTTGAACCACAAGAAAAGTCGAGTACTCGTGAGGTACATGCGTGTAAGTGACGTACATGGTGGCTAGGGAGGCATCCCTGGTTAAATATACAATTTGAGCATTAGAGTGTAGCAGACCAGGAGGTCATACTGTAACAGACCAGGAGGTCATAACAGACCAGCAGGTTCAGGTACAGCAGACAAGGAAGTCCGCTATACAGTCCACAGGCACAACACCAAGAAAGGGTTGGTGCAACACCCATATAGGCCATATAAGCTCTGGCTGAAGGAATTCGCAGCCGAAATTTTCGATTCCGTTGGTCGCTCAGTACATAAGATTAGTTGCTTGTGCACTAAACGATTGTACCGCACGTAATTGTGTACATTAGTTAGTAATCTGACCTAGTACCATTAGAGTAAAGGGGTCACAAACGCTATTTGTACATTCTAACGTGATTTGTGTAAAAATTTTTTTATTTTAAGGGAAGTTCGCTGCTCACTCAGGAACTATCCAGCAACCAATAGTTACTGGAAAGAGTAAGTGTTCTTCGGATCACCCTCACAGGTTCCAGTAAATAGAGGTTCAGGTCGCAGGGGCCCTAGGTCGAGTACGCCAGCACCATATCGGTGTGATCAGGTCGTATTGGTCGGCGTGGGCGAGTGAGTGGGGTACTCGGTAAACCGCCACCGTCAGCCTATTTTGAACATTTTGGTTTGCGTAAGGGTTGGCTGAATAAAGCAACACTTTCGAACTATGGGGGCCACTTGTTCAGGTAGGGGACGATCAACCTCGGTTCGGGTTGATTCAGTGAACCGACCAATTGGGTCGGCAAGGTATGTAATGTGTGAGAAATACGGAAGTCACACAGAAAGTTTATGTGATGAATGGGAGAGAATGACTAGACATGACGGGGAGAAATTCCCAAGAGTAGGTAGCTTCAGCCTAGAAGTGTTAACGAATTTAAGGAGAAGGATAGGTCTCATTAAATCAGCAAAGAGACGAATCAAGCATTATGATCATTTGCAGTTATGGCAACAGGAAGGTGAATTACAAAGAGATTTAATTGACTTACCTAACTTTCATCTTGAGAGGAGAGACATGGCAATGGAGAGGATTATGGTTGCAGAGAAATGGCACAATGTTGTACGATAAAAATGCACTTAGTAACTGTATTAAGAATGAAAGTGTTAAATGTAATAATGTTTATGAAAATGAAAGTGTAAAAATTACAAATGTTAACCTGTGCAAGTCGCACCCCATGTTAAACTTCCCTCAGGATTACCAACAAGAAAGTGAGCCCAGAACGATGTCGGCACCTCTTCCAGAAGCCATCCTACAAGACATCCAGGTGGACGCGACCAAATTGGTAAAGGCAATAATCAAACCCCCTAACGGAGGGTCAGGTGAGGTCGTGTCCACAGGTACGTACAATGTTTTATATCACGAACAAACAAATGTACCCCATATTGTAAGACCAAAACAAGGTGATGTAATTGAGTTTAGTCCTTTCAGGGTGATCACAGTACCCAATGGGAAGACTGACGATCAGGGAACCATTCCCGTCAAGGACAGTGCAATGCGCCATCCCTGGTCCCGGACAGAATTGAGATCAATCATGTCTGATTACCCAGATCCTAGGAAAGATCTAAGTGTATGATCAAAGATTCACAAAAGGTATATGAACCCCCTAGACAACGACATAATCATGGTATCCAAGGAGTCAGAGAAGTACAGGGAAAGCGGTTGATGGTGATGAGCATCCAAGCGTTTGAGGAGGCATCAAATCAACCAAAACCCCAGGCCATTGGCACATGGAGGAACTTAAGGATTTGTGATCTGTGCAAAAGAGAAGGGCATTATGCCAGTAACTGCAACAGCCCACATAAAATCAGACCCCCTAGACATGAAAATGAGCAAAAGTTAGGACACACCAAATTATAATCAGGGATCATATAGGAAGAATTTTGGGCCACACCCATAATATATAGTCAGGAAAGGTGATCATTAGAACTGATGGTAAGCCTGAGGTAACGGTTAATAAATTGGGAGGTCATTCCCTGAAGACACAGGAATGACCAGGTGAAACATTGTAAATGTATCTGTGAAATGTTTTTTTCTCTCTCTCTCTATCTCCCCATCTCTGACGATTATTAGTAAGGACTCAAACATTGCATATCCGCTTGGTCTTTGCAGAAGTCTACCAAACCCCAGCATGACCTATCCGCATCAATGTATCCTGGCCAGATACAGAAAGTGGAGTATGGTGCTGGGGGGAGGGACGGCGCAAAGAAACCATTGGACATGTAGAGATGACAGCCTGACGATCTGACAATGTTTTAAAATGTTTGAAAAATGTTTTTTTTTTTCTCTTTTCCTATTGATGGCTATTGTTGATTTAGGTAATATACACATGCATATAAATTGTTCTCTCTCTTTTGTTTTTTTTGCTGTTGTTGTTTTCTCTCTCTTCTCACTCATGTTTTCATGTTTTAAAGATGGTATGTCACCCATCAGTTAGACAAATGGTAATGCAAGATTTTTGCTCCTTACAGAAAGATCGCTGGTTTGGAGGGAATATTGCATCACCAGAATGTTCGTTTGGAAGACTGAGAGACAGCACCTTTGAGAAGACAGCAGAACAAGAAGAACAACAAGACTAGAGAACTTATTATCGTAACAAGTCTCTCTTCCCCCTCAAACTGATTTTCTGTACCCCATTACAAATTTCTTCTTTTCTCCTCCTGTAAGACGGACTTGCCCCAAGAGACTGTGATATGGATTTTCCTGTTGACTATGATGTTGACCAGAGCAGTCTGTTTCGGTGAGAGTATCAGTGAGGTCGTGAAAGGATCCAGAAAGGTCCTGATGATAAAGATGGAGGTGTAAATTTCCAATAGCAACCCAATCACCAAGCAAAGGCGAGTACCGGAAACGATCTAGCAGCCATGTTATTTGTAAACATTTTTCTTTTAAGGATTATTAGCTGAAGAAAACTGTATCTGTAGGCTCTGTAACAACGTAGTTGAGGATGGGTGCATTAAGAAATGCCAATCCAGTTTTAATATCCATACGGACCGGCATCCATGGAGTGACTATCACTCCTTAGTTGGTAATGTGTTAAATAAAACAGATTGTTGGGTATGCTCTCAAGCACCTCAAGGTCATAGCAAATCAGGGCTAGTACCATTTCCTTTAACGGTAGGGGAGGTACTTGAGCTAAAGGGTGGGAGGCCGGTGGACAGGAGGTTTAATATCTCCAGCCCTCCTAGTTTGAAGCTCCACCAATACCATGTGGATAGGTCCCTATTAGGTTTTAACATCTCCAATCCCCGAAAGCCGGGAAATTGGGAAGTGTCATGGAGTAACCAAACCATGACCTTTTCGCATAGAGCAGATAGAAAGCCTACAGATACAGAGCTTATACGCCACATAGCCAGTAGAGGAAAATCTTTCCGATATAGGTATACCTTAGGAAATAGGATTACGAGAGTTGGAGAGGTATCACTAGGATACTGTGCACATATCGTACAAACTGATACGTGTACTAAGCAGATGGGAGAATTAGGATTAGGAGATTTCACATGGAAGATGTGTAACATGGTTATGTCCTACTCCGTCCCATATGTTCTCCCCGATGATGCATATTTCATATGCGGGAGGAAGGCGTATAAGTGGCTTGCCCCAAACTCTGAAGGATTGTGTTATATTGGAAAAGTACTACCTGAGGTAATGAGTCTAAGGAGTGAGGAAACTGTAATCCCAATGGACTTGATTTATGACCCAACGGTAGAAACAATGATGTAATGAAAATGCGATTATACGGTCCGTTTCTTTCACCTGTTTTTCCGTTTTCCTCCAAGGTAAAAAGACCCACTTGGACGAGGAATTTGATGAGCCGATATACAGACAACAGATGGATTAAAGAAGAAGTTCTGACAACCTTATACACAGATTTTTGATGAACTATGCCATGGATCCCCAGTTTCCCTAGAAATTTTAAAATTACGCTAGCCCAACACTTTTGTAAATCTATGGACATTGACAGCTTTTGCTCGCACCTAATGGGCAAAAGCACAAAGAAGACTGCATTCAACAGACACCGAACAAGACCTCAATCGACAAATGTACATTAACCTGACATAGAATACCACTGCATTTACCATAAGTGTTCTTTATCTTCATTTCTACAACCCTCAGGTAATGACACACATAGTCGATAGGGAATACAGGCACAGATATCAGCAATCACATATCTCCCCCATTCATGTGTCATCAACTAAAATGTGCTCCCCCATTTTGTTGCAACCACAGCCGAAAAGAGCTCGGTAGAGTTTGACAGCCCATCCACAGACCCTTAATACGGGATAAGAAGGAATTCAAATGTATACTTCGCAATACCTCGAAGCTTGATTTAAAACACGTACGGCACGATGATACATGACCCCCCCAAACATGGATTCATACACACATGCTTTTGCTATCTCACTAGGTCATACCCTTTTCACACCTTCTCTTTCTCCTCCCCAACCCAACCATGGAAATGTATTTACACTTGACATATATTTTTCTCCTTTTGAAATGTTTTAGGAAGTGGCAGTTATTGTTGACTGCCAAAGAGTGGACTGTCAAAGTCAGAAAAATATCACTATGCACACTGCCATATTTGCACCTCATACATGTCCGCGCTGCGCATGCGGGCGCTCTCCCGTGCGTGCGCATACCCGCTGTTACGTGCACCCGCAGGCGCACTGTATGCGCATTTACGGTAGAGTTTCTGTGTGCCCAGCGTGCGACTCAATCGTTACATAATTCAACCATATAATGTATTTTATAAGTTAATATTCCCCTGAGTCCAACAGGTATCAGTGGGTCTCAAATGGCTCTTTGACCTTAGAGATCCCCCAAACAATAGTTTGCATGTTGTGAGGGCTTCACATCTTCATATGCATAGCTAAAGCACAGGAATAGTAATTGAAGATTAATTGTATTCCGAATCAGTATCTTTCCCGCAGACAGAGTACAATAGCCTTTAATTACACTGAGCTTTGAGACTCAATGAGGAGGGCCAACACCTGTGTTTACGAAATGGGGCTGGATTTGTATACAGAAGAATGATTGCTGAGATGTCATTGTCTCAACTGAGAGTGGACAGTGGGACAGTATTCGCCAAACAATAGCTTCCCACAAGACAGGAATGTGTCGGTCATCACCCATTGTTTTGCATAACCAAGGCCACTGATGCAGCTGGCTCACATGCTGTGAGGGACACACACACACATCTTGTTGTTGACACACCCCCACAGCTGGAATGAGGGTATGATATACCCACTGGAGATCACAGGGCTCACTCACTCACTCACACAGCTACCTGACACACAGCAAGCATGGCTGGATCATCACCAGGCTCCTTACGAAAGGCTAAGTATCATAATTTCAATATCTCATGGCTGATTGGCATAGTTTAGTTAGTTTGGAGATACAAATGGCTTAAGGTTAACGAGGTTTGGGCAGTTGTGTGATTGTTGGGTGTTTCTGTTGATACTCTGTGAAGTCTGTGATGAATTGGAACAGTAGACAACCTGTAGCATAGCATTTGTGGTATTTGTTTGCCTGTGGTGATTTAAAATAGATTGTACTGGTTAGTTATAATATATCTTGTTAATCATAAATACCACCATGCAGTTACGTTTGAACATGTGCTGGTAGCAATGGCAGGCTGAGATGTGTGGTTACATTGTGATCTGGTTTTGTGATGAATATGCTCTGGTTATTGAGATACTGAAGTTGTTTGGAATGTGAAAGTGAATAAGATGGTTCTAGGAAGTTGGATTGAAATTGTGAAAGGTGATTTAGATGGTTTGGAATTGTAAAATCAGAACATATGCATTGTTTTGAGGCTTGGACATTTTGGAATAAAATGGAGTCTTGTGTTTTCTGCTATGTGATTGTGGTGTAGTAGAGAGAGTGCCATGTGTTTGGACCTGCAAATCTAAAATGGCTGCTGCCGGGTATTTTCCCCTCCCCCTTTCAGCCATGTGGTGTAGTCTTTGGAATCAAGTGGAGTTTTCCCAAAATGGAGTCTAGCTTCTGCCCCATGCGGCATTGTAGGGACAATTGTGTTGCTGGGTGTTGTGTATATAGGGACAGGCAGCATGGGTAAGCTCAAGTACTTTCTAAACAAAGATTCTCAGCATTGACTGACTGCGCAGCGATTGTTCCTCACATGTGTAAGCTTTCTCTGCAATCATATTTGTCTTCTTGTTATTGTGAGCCATCTCTTTCTCTCTCTCTCTTCTCCTCTTCCCCTCTTATTTTCCCTTAAACGTAATTGTATTGTATTGTATTTCCCGTGTAGTTATCTGGTTAGGTAGTCTATGTTATATTGTAGTGTATGACTTGTATTGTGTTAAATTCTTTTGCAAGTATATCATTCATAATATATATTTAGGCGTTGGACCCTGAGCACGGTATCTGTGTATTTCTTATAGTATTAAGTAATCTCAGAGCGTCAGTGACGCTCGAACAGCTTTAAAGGTAATAAGGTTATACTGTGTTGCATCTACACTCTCCCACTACACAGAGGTTTACAGTATAAGTACATTCCTTAAGGTATAGTTAAGGGAGTACCCTTGCGGTACTTTTTACGCCAATTGCGTACTGTGTTCTTTAACCTTTAACGTGTTTTTAATAGGACAAATATTATAGACATTGTCAGTGCATATCCACTTGTAGGGGATTAAAGGAATTTATTATACACAGGAAACTCACAATTTAACAGATTAAAACAAACATATAACCACTGTGAAGTGGTAAAAGCAGGGTGTTGTCGTCACTGGTGGTCAAAGTTACCCTCCTCAGGTGGACTCAGGGCTGCACTGTAGGTTCCGGATACCATATGAGCGCAGTAGGTAGCTAAGATGTCCCAGATCAGGTCACACTCCATTCCAGAATCACCAGCTCAACGCGTTTCGGACTGCTATGGTCCTTCGTCAGGAGCATAATGGTGAATGGGAGGCACAAGATATTTATACATAACATAATCAGCTAAAACAGGATCCACATGGAGCGGCTCATTCCCGCCCGCGGTCGTCAGCAGGACGAAGGACCACCAGAGGGTAACTTTGACCACCAGTGACGACAACACCCTGCTTTTACCACTTCACAGTGGTTATATGTTTGTTTTAATCTGTTAAATTGTGAGTTTCCTGTGTATAATAAATTCCTTTAATCCCCTACAAGTGGATCTGCACCATGATCTCTTTTTCTCTCTGCTTGAGTTAAGGAAATTGATTCACAGAACCTAAGGACATAAGAATTACGGGATTTTTAGGAACACAGAAAACTCCATATTCTCATTCTCTATGTAAGACTCTTTGATATTTTTGCGCCGTTAAGACAAAATTTTCGATTTGTACAATTATTCTGGAATTGTTTGTGAAGGTTCCTCTTGTCTTACTGGCTGCATTAGATCATTGGCAGCGCATTGAATCACTTACCTCTTTTTGTATATGGCTGCATGGATGCGCTGACCGCGAGCGTCATCTCCCGTGTCAATGAGTACCCCCGAGTCTGGTCCTGTGTGTGTATTCTGCTGTGTGCCGGCATCCGGCCTGTATGGACGCTGCCATGACATCTGCACTCAGCTGATCCCGGCATCCAATCCAGCACTGTGCTTCCAGCCAGAGTTCAGTGACCAATCACTGCAGAGCAAGGGGTATAAGTTCCAGTCGGTGGCTCACTCACATTGCCTCGGACAACGAGTCACATACCGTGTGCCTAGGTCTCCTGGTTCCTGTTTCCAGCGTTTCCCCGTGGTTATCTTCATTGTTCCAGTTATCATTTCTACAGCTCTCCTGTTACTCCGGACTCCAGCTACATCCAGCCACAAACCCATCAGCAGTAAGAGACTCTCCTCAGGTGTTCATTTCATTACCTTACCTGTGCACTCGTTATCAGCATACCATCTGTGCATCTCAGCCGTTATACCAACTATTTGCTTAGAGACTGTCTCCTGCTTAAGCCTAGTGTGGCTATATGGACTTGTGCTATATAGAGACTGTGGCCAGTATTTACTAAAAATCCGAGTTTGGCCGATTCCCAACTGCACACCTCCATACATACCTATGTTCCCACGAGGCTCGGTCCTCTTCTCCATGTAGAATCCTAGGGGTACCTGTGTTAAAAATTATACTCACATAATCCAGGGTAGGATCCGACCTTTGAATAATCCACGTACTTGGCAAAACAAAAAAAAACGGAAACCCGACCACGCACTGAAAGGGGTCCCATGTTTACACATGGGACCCCTTTCCCCGACTGCTAGGACACCCCCTGACTCCTGTCAAAGAGGGTCCCTTCAGCCAATCAGGGAGCGCCACGTCGTGGCACTCTCCTGATTGGCTGTGTGCTCCTGTAGTGTCTGTCAGGCAGCACACGGCACAGATACAATGTAGCGCCTATGCGCTCCATTGTAGCCAATGGTGGGAACTTTGTGGTCAGCGGTGAGGTTACTCTCGGTCAACCTCTGACCGCAAAGTTCCCACCATTGGCTACAATGGAGCGCATAGGCGCTACATTGTATCTGTGCCGTGTGCTGCCTGACAGACACTACAGGAGCACACAGCCAATCAGGAGAGTGCCACGACGTGGCGCTCCCTGATTGGCTGAAGGGACCCTCTTTGACAGGAGTCAGGGGGGGTCCTGGCAGTCGGGGAAAGGGGTCCCATGTGTAAACATGGGACCCCATTCAGTGCGTGGTCGGGTTTCCGTTTTTTTGTTTTGCCAAGTACGTGGATTATTCAAAGATCGGATTCTACCCTGGATTATGTGAGTATAATTTTTAACACAGGTACCCCTAGGATTCTACATGGAGAAGAGGACCGAGCCTCATGGAACATAGGTAAGTATGTATGTATGGAGGTGTGCATGTATGTAATAAACTTATACTGTCACGGTGTGTGTGTCCTGTTTTTTTTGGGGTATTTTTTTAGTAGTAGTACTACAGGTACCAGCGGGCCCGGTTTTCCACCGCATGCTGGTACTTGTGGTTCTCCAAGTACCAGCTTGCGGGGGAGGCTTGCTGGGACTTGTAGTACTGCTACTAAAAACAATATTCACAAATTTTCACAAGGCTATCAGCCCCCCATCCGCCGCCCTTGGATGGGGAGACAGCCTCGGGCTTCACCCCTGGCCCTTGGGTGGCTGGAGGGGGGGGACCCCTTGATTGAAGGGGTCCCCACTCCTCCAGGGTACCCCGGCCAGGGGTGACTAGTTGGGTATGTAATGCCAGGGCCGCAGGGACCAGTATAAAAGTGTCCCCCGGCTGTGGCATTATGTACCTGGCTAGTGGAGCCCGGTGCTGGTTACAAAAATACGGGGGACCCCTACGCTCTTTGTCCCCCGTATTTTTGGAACCAGGACCAGGCGCAGAGCCCGGTGCTGGTTGATTAAATATGGGGGAACCCCTGTCATTTTTTCCCCCATATTTTTTCTACCAGGACCGGCTCAAAGAGCCCGAGGCTGGTTGTGCTTAGGAGGGGGGACCCCACGCAATTTTTGTTCAGATTTTTTAAGACTTTAAACAACTTTTTAAGGTACACAATGAAGCCCTGCACGGATCTCACAGATCCGGCCGAGATTCCTTGTGTTTTGTCAGGCAGTGTTTTACTCATCACTCCTGTAAAACACTGCCTGATATTACGAATCACATCGACATCGGAAAAAACGATTGTGCAAAACTCGGCAGCTTAGTGAATAACCGTATCAGGATTCAAAAAGTTGCAGTAAAATGCACCCGATACCATTTGAGTTTAAACACCCTTAAAAATGTCAAAAACACGAATATTAGTAAATAAACCCCTGTGTGTTTCTCAAATATACCGGAGTTCTGCTTTTCCAACAGTTATCAGTTTATCTCATCTTGTGTTATACAGAGACTGTGTGCATTCAAGTACTATTGGAGTTGTTTATATCACCTGCATTCAGTATCAAGTTGTTTTACATTTTACTGCAAGAGACTTTCAGTTGTTTGGATTCAGTTTCCTATCATTGTTTTCTACATTACCGGTTTTCAGTTTATTCAGTGTTATACCATCTGCTCTGTGCTAATAAACATCAGCGCATATGCGCAGGACTTTTATATTGCCTCCACGCTTTGTACATCGCACCAACACTGACCCACTAGCGCCCCCGCTGGGGACAGACAAAACCAGAGATCTGACAGTCATTAGATAGTGTGTGTGATGTAGATGTAAAATAAGGTCCCAGAATTTTGATAAGTGGTCAGGATGTTGAGGAATAATGTGATAGAAAAAGCATTGCACGCTTTATTTTGCTTGATTTCGAGCAATGGTTGACTAGTAACCTTGTAACAAATGGTGAAACAATGCAAGCTCGTCTTGTATCTACTTTCAATTCAAGCTCGTCTTGTATCTACTTTCTACCTATATTTTGGGTGAATGTAGACTCCAAATGAAAAGTATTGGGGTATATAACCATGGAAGTACAGACATGGAATACTTTAATACTTACAAAATAAGTGTTTGCACAAATGAGTGTTTGCAAAATGTGGCAGCATAACTGTATTTATGTCTTTCTCTGTTTTGGGTGAATATCAACTCTTAAAACAATCAAGATGGCTACCATCATGAAATAATGACACAAAAAAGGAGATTTATGATAAGAACTTACCATTGTTAAATCTCTTTCTGCGAGGTACACTGGATTCCACAGGGAACAACATCGGGGTGTAGAGTTGGATCGTGATCCGAGGCACCAACAGGCTAAAGCTTTAACTGTTCCCAGGATGCACTGCACCCTCTATATCCCCGCCTCCAGGCACTGGAGCTCAGTTTTATTAACCAGTCCAAGTAGCAGGTAAGAGAGATGGTAGATGTTAGTCACATAGACCCACATTCTTACGACAGGAGAAGGGACTAGTGGCTAATGCCATACAGGGCGCCCTGTGGAATCCAGTGTACCTCGCAGAAAGAGATTTAACAATGGTATGTCTACCATAAATCTCCTTTTCTGCTGCGTGGTACACTGGCATTCCACAGGGAATAACATCGGGGATGTCCTAAAGCAGATCCTCATGGGAGGGGACACACTGTAGCAGGCACAAGAACCCGGTGTCCAAAGGAAGCATCCTGGGAGGCGGTAGTAACAAATGCATAGAACCTGATGAACGTGTTCACTGAGGACCACGTAGCCACCTTGCACAATTGTTCTGCGGACGCACCACGGCGGTCCACCCAAGAAGGTCCAACAGACCGAGCAGAATGGGCTTTGATAGCAGCAGGAGCTCCCAGCCTGTGCATAGGCTTGTGCAATCACCATTCTAATCCACCTGGCCAAGGTCTGCTTATTCGCAGGCCAGCCACGTTTCTGAAAACCAAAAAGTACAGAAAGGGAATCTGACCTCCTGATAGAGGCAGTCCCTTCGACATAAATACGGAGAGCCCATACCCCATCCAAAGATCTTTCTTTGGAGGACAAACCAGAAGAGATGAAGGCCGGAACCACAATCTCCTGGTTAAGGTGAAAAGATGATACCACTTTAGGCAAATAACCTGGGCGAGTTCGAAGAACTGCCTGGTCACGGTGAAAAATCAGAAAGGGTGGACGACAGAAAAAAGCGCCTAAGTCCTACACCCTCCTAGCAGAGGCAATAACCAATAGAAATACGACCTTAAGCGTAAGGCATTTAAGGTCCACAGACTCAAGAGGTTCAAATGGAGACTCTTGTAGGGCATTCAGAACAACAGACAGATCCCACGGAGCCAGAGAATGGACATAGGGAGGTTGAATCCGTATAACACCCTGAGTTAAGTGTGGAAGTCAGGAAGAGACACAATTTTTCTCCGAAACAACACCGACAAGGCAGATATATGGATCTTTAGGGAGGCCAGACGAAGGCCCAAGTCTAGGCCTTGTTGTAGAAAAGCCAGAAGCCTGGAAGTTCTGAAAGTATATGCATCATAAGTCTTAGCAGCACACCAGGTGAAGTAAGAATTCCAGACCCTGTAATAAATCCGAGCCGAAGCTGGTTTACAGGATTTCAACATAGTTTGAATGACCGCCTCAGAGAATCCTTTTGCTCTCAGGAGTGAAGCTTCAAGAGCCACGCCATCAAAGCCAGTCTAGCCAGGTCCTGTAAGACACAAGGGCCCTGAACGAGGAGGTCTGGGCATTCAGGAAGTAGAAGAGGATGCTCTATCGATAGACCCTGCAGGTCTGAGAACCAAGGCCGTCTGGGCCATGCTGGAGTGACTAGAAGCAGTATTCCTCCTTCTTTCTTGAACTTCCGTATTACCCTGGGCAGGAGTGACACCAGAGGGAACACGTATGGCAGCCAAAAGTTCCATGGTATCGCCAGTGCATCCACGAACGCTGCTTGAGGATTTCTTGTCCTTGCTCTGAAGACCGGAACCTTGTGATTGTGTCAAGACGCCATCAGGTCTACATCTGGTAGGCCCCACCTGTCCACTATGAGTTGAAAGACTTCTGGATGAAGACTCCACTCTCTGGCATGCATGTCCTGACAACTGAGGAAGTCCGCTTCCCAGTTGAGGACTCCTGGAATGAACACTGCCAATATGGCTGGTAGATGGCGTTCCGCCCATTGGAGGATTTTTGACACTTCCATCATTGCTATGCAGCTTCCAGTGCCGCCATGATGATTTATGTATGCCACCATGGTGGCGTTGTCTGATTGCACTTGAACAGGCCTGTTCTGTACCAGAGGCAGGGCAAGTGTTAACGCACTGAACACTGCCCGCAATTCCAGAATGTTTATCGGGAGGAGAGATTCCTCCCTGGTCCACTGACCCTGGAGTGTTGCTCCAACAGAGCGCCCCAACCTTGCAGACTGGCATCCGTTGTCAGGAGGACCCAGTTGGAGATCCAGAAGGGACGCCCCCTGCCCACTTGTTGGTCCTGTAGCCACCAGCTCAGTGACAAATGGACCTCCGGAGCCAAGGAGATAATTTGAGACCTGATCCGATGAGGTAGGCCATCCCACTTGGAAAGGATTAACCTCTGCAGGGGGCGGGAATGAAATTGAGCGTACTCTACCATGTCGAAAGCCGACACCATGAGGCCTAGTACTTACATCGCCGGGTGTACCGACACTCTCGGGCGAGAGAGGAAGTATCTGATCTTGTCCTGAAGTTTCAGGAACTTCTCCGGAGACAGAAACAGTGTTTGGCTGTGTGTGTCCAGCAGCGCCCCCAGGTGCACCATGCTCCGAGCAAGAACCAGCGAGAACTTCTTCCAATTTATGAGCAACCCGTGGGCTTGTAGGAATTGGACCGACATCTCCAGTTGACTGAGGAGGACCTCTTGGGAGTTTGCCAGAATCAGCAAGTCATCCAGATATGGCAGGATCCTGATTCACTGACGACGGAGGAAAGACATCATCACGGCCATGACCTTGGTGAAAATCCCGAGGTGCCGTGGCCAGTCCAAACGGTAGAGCTTGGAATTGAAAATGAAGGTCGCCAATAGCAAACTGCAGATTTTGCTGATGCTAAATGGCAATAGGTATGTGTAGGTAAGAATCCTGTATGTCCAGGGATATCATATAGTCCTCTGGTTCCATGGCCAGCACAATAGAGCGCAGGTTTTCCATACGGAATCTGGACACTCTCACAAACTTGTTCAATGATTTGAGGTTGAGGATAGGCCGGAAAGACCCATTTGGTTTCGGAACAAGAAACAACGTGAATAGTAACCCTTGCCTCTCTGGGACAGAGGTATCGGCACCATCACTCCTTTTTTTTCCAGGAGGTATTGTACAACCAGGTGTAGAGCTTGCGCTTTAAATGGATCCGAGGGGCTAACCGTTGAACAGAATTGGCGAGGGGGACGTCGCTTGAGATTGCGTACCCGTGAGAGACAACTTCCTGCACCCAGGTGACTGAAGTGGTCTTTAACCAGGCCTGGGTAAACTGCACAAGTTGGCCTCCTACCCTGGGGTCCCCCAGGGGGAGGCCCGCCCCATCATGCAGCAGGCTTGTCTTGTTTGGAAACAGGCTGGAGGGCGGCCCAGAATTGTTTAGATTTGGGATTAGTGGTTTTGGAAGTATGAGCCTGTCTCGGGTATGCCTCACCTTTTTCTTTACCTGGAGGTTGAAAGGAATGAAAAGTTGTACTCTTAGCCTTCGGAGCAGAAGGATTAGTACTAGGGAGAAACGCAGTCTTGGCCATCGCCAAGTCAGTCACAATCTTGTTTAGATCCTCCCTAAATAGTATGTCTCCCTTGAAAGAAAACACCTCCAAGGTATTTTTAGAGTCTAGGTCCACTTTCCAGGACCTTAACCACAGAATCCAGCGAGCCAGGATAGACGTAGTAGATGCCTTGGCCGCCATGACCCCTGCATCAGAGGCCGCCTCCTGAATATCGTGAGATGCTGTGGTAATATATGACAGATATTGTCTGGCAGTGTCAGAAAAATCCTGAGGCAGCTCATCCTCAATTGCCTGAAACCATGCTTCAATTCCTTTTGTCGCCCAAGAGGCAGCCATAGTGGGTCTATGTACAGCACAGGTAAGAGTGTAAATAGACTTCAGGCATCCCTCCACACGCTTATCTGTCAGTTCTATCAGTGAGGTGACAGTGGTGACAGGCGGAGTAGATGACACCACAAGACGGGCAACATAAGAGTCCACCAGCGGTGGAGTTTCCCACTTATTACTCAACTCCACAGGGATACGATAACGAGCTAGCATCTTTTTAGACAGGGAAAACTTATTTCCTGGAGATGACCAGGATTCCTGATGTATGTCAATTAAAAGGTCAGAATGTGGTAAAACTACTTTAGCAATCTTCTGACGTTTGAATCCGGTTTCTTAGACGTAGCGGGGGGGGGGGGGGGGGGGGGCTCAATGTCATCATCAATTTGGAGAATCAGCTTAATAGCCTCCACTAGGTCAGGAACATCAACTTGATTTGTAGATTCCTTATCAGAAACAACTGTATCAGTGTCTGACGGATCAGTATAATCCCCATCCTCATCGGAAGAATCGTCTGAAATATTAGTGGATTGTGAGGAAGAAATGGCCCACTTAGATGACCCTTGGCCCCAGCAGGGCGAGGGGCAGGTTTTTGTCTAATCAAGGACTGATTTAATTGTTGTAACTGGGTAGACAGAGTATCCGCCTAAGGTGGGTTAACTACAGGGACAATATGTGGCTGTAACGGCACAGGAGGTCCCAGAGGGGGCGTAAGCCGTGTTACAAGCGTAGTCAGCATATTTGAAAATGCAGCCCAAGGTGGGTGTTGAGTTACCACAGGTGCTGCAGACTGACTGAAGGTGCAGGGCACCCAGTACCTGAACCCTTGGCTGAAACCTTTTCATCAGTCAAATCCGTGGCGCCAGCACTGCAGGATGCAGGAGCGCCTGCAGATTTCCTGCCCCGTGCAGCAGACATTATTGGGAATGTAGCCTTAGAGCGTGACAGTACAATATAGCCAGACAAACACAATACCTGCAAAAAAAAAAACCTGTGTTATGTGACAGCAAATGCAGAGCACAAACAGAGGATTTAAGTGGTGTGAGGTGACTGAAACACACACTGACAAATACCAAACAGTATATCCTGCGGCACACTATATGGTATATGAGACCCTGACGCACTGAGCCCCCCAGGGTACAGAATATAGTGATAGCAATACGTGTGATACACAGAATAGAAACCACACAGCAGCTATAGGCACACACAGTCAGAGGCACAATGCAGAAATTATTACATACAAACAAAAAGACAGCACTGGACTAGTAATACTACATAGAGATATGTATGTATACAGATATAACAATGCACAGTAAACACTGGATGTATATCACAGAATACTTGTACTAAATATTCATATAACAGTACACTTGTTCCTAACTAACACTGCCTAAAATGACATGTAGAATACTTAAGTGTCTGTAAAATCACAACACTGACAAGACAGGCGGTTTTACAGAGGAGACAGTGCGCAGCAGTCCCGGAGATCAGCCCAGCTAGTAGTGAAGACGGCGCCAAAATCTCAGCAGGGAGTGAGGGGGAGAGAAATGCAGCTCCAGGGCGGGAACACCAGCAGTAGATGGCGCCCGGAGCTGGGGGAGAGGCTACAGGTCAGTGCCTTATCTCCTCTGCTGGACTTCACCACTGGGTACTGTGGAGCCTATTACAAATGGATTTTAGTAAATTTGACCTGTGCTCCCTGCCCTGGTGGATATAGTGGGGTCCCTGTATGGTCACAGTGTCCACGCCAGCGGCGCAGTCCGTCTCCTGGGACAGTGAACGAATCGCGATTTACCGGCGGGACCCACCTGGGGGACCCACTTATCTCCTTCCTGTCATGCAGCCACGCGATCCAGGAGAGCAGCAGCGGTGGTGTGCCTAGAAACTGGTGCGTCCCCGCTGCAAGTACCTGGGAACCAGGCCGCTGAGGAAGGTGATGGAGCCGCAGCACAGCATGTCAGAATAACATAGAAAGTGCTGTGGCCTTTGAAGTCTTCTAAAAAAGCTCTTTTCAGGGCTGCCTAGCGCAGTCCCACCTGTTAGCTGCCTGCACTGCAGGCACCAACATAAAACTGAGCTCCAGTGCCTGGAGGCAGAGCTATAGAGGAGGCGGTGCAGTGCATCCTGGGAACAGTCAAAGCTTTAGCCTGTTGGTGCCTCGGATCAAGATCCAACTCTACACCCCAATGTTATTCCCTGTGGAATACCAGTGTACACCGCTGCAGATACAGGATTTTAATTACCTACCGGTAAATCCTTTTCTCGTAGTCCATAAGGGATATTGGGAGACTTAGTACGATGGTGTATCGACGGGGTCCAAAGGAGCCGGCGCACATTAAATTTCTTCACTGGGTGTGCTGGCTCCCCCCCTCTATGACCCATCCCACAGGTAGTTATAGGTAAAACAGTGCCCAAAGGAGAAAGGACATACTTGAGAGAAGGAACATAACAACAATAAGTGGTGAGCTTTACACACCAGCACACCACGAACATAAAACAACCAGCAACGGCTGTAAACAATAAACAGCAACAGCTGAACAGGTAACCTGCAGAAAAGTCAACGCACTGAGGCAGGTGCCTAATGTCCCTTATGGACTATGAGAAAGGGATTTACCGGTAGGTAATTAAAATCCTATTTTCTCTAGCATCCATAAGGGATATTGGGGAGACTTAGTACGACGTGGACAAAGATTTCAGAACGGGCGGGAATGTGCAGAGACTTCTGCAGCACCCACTGCCCAAACTGGGTATCCTCTTTGACCAGGGTATCAAACTTGTAGAATTTTACAAAAGTGTTCTTGCCCGACCAGGTAGCAGCTCGGCATAGCTGCAAGGCCGAGACTCCACGGGCAGCCACCCAGGCAGACCCCACCGATCTTGTAGAGTGGGCCTTCAGAGACTTAGGAACAGCTAAGGCTGCCAACACATAGGCCTGTTGGATAGTAAGTCTAAGCCAAAGAGGAATGCACTGCTTCGAAGCAGGACAACCCTTTTTCTGTGCATCGTAGAGCACAAACAAGGAATCCGTCTTTCTGATCCAAGCTGTTTGCTTGACATAGATCTTCAAGGCTCGCACAGCATCCAATGCCTCCGGAGGAGCAATAGTGCCAGAACTTGACAGAACCACAATAGGTTAATTCAAGTGGAACGCAGAGACAACCTTCGGCAGGAACTGCTGCCTAGTCCTGAGCTCCGCTCTGTCCTCCGCTCTGTCCTCGTAAAAGACCAAGTAGTACTTTTACACGATAAGGCCCCCAATTCTGAGACACGTCTAGCAGAAGCCAGGGCCAGTAACATCACTGTCTTCCACATGAGGTACTTGTCTTCTACCATCATCAGAGGTTCAAACCAGAAGCACTGTAGAAATTCCGATACTACATTCAAATCCCAGGGTGCCGTGGGCGGCACAAAAGGAGGTTGAATGTGAAGTACTCCTTGCAAGAAGGTCTGCACTTCTTGCAATACTGCCAATTTCTTCAGGAAGAAAATTGAGAGGGACAAAATCTTGACCTTAATGGAACCCATGCGTAAGCCCTTATCCACACCAGCTTGCAGGAAATGGAGGAAACGTCCCAAGTGGAACTCCACAGGTGGATACGAGCGTTACTCGCACCAAGAGACATATCTCCTCCAGATATGATGATAGTGTTTTGACGTCACAGGTTTCCTGGCCTGAACCATGGTAGCAATGACTCTTTTGGAAAGGTCCTTGTGAGCTAGGATGTTCCGCTCAACCTCCATGCTGTCAAACGAAGTCGCCGTAGTCCGGGTAGATGAACGGTCCTTGTTGAAGATCTCTTCTTAGTGGTAGAGGCCAAGGGTCTTCGACGGACATGTCCAGAAGATCCGCATACCACGCCATCCAAGGCCAGTCCGGGGCAATCAGAATTGCCTGGACTCTTTGATTTCTGATTCGCTTGAGTAACCTTGGGAGCAACGGAATCGGAGGAAACCGGTAGACCAGTCGGTAAGGCCAAGGTGTCGTCAGTGCATCCACTGCCCTCGCCTGAGGGTCCCTGGTTCGTGAGCAATACCAGTGAAGCTTCTTGTTGAGATGAGAAGCCATCATGTCTATTTGTGGACAGCCCCTCTGGTCGATGATCTGCTGAAACACCTGATGGTGGAGCCTCCACTCCCCCAGGTGGAGATCGTGATGACTCAGGAAGTCCGCTTCCCAGTTGTCCACTCCCGGAATGAAGATTGCTGACATTGCTCTTGCATTTCTTTCCGCCTAGAGGAGTATCTTTGACACCTCTCGCATGCAGGCTCTGCTTTTTGTCCCTCCTTGCTGATTGATGTACGCCACTGTTGTGGTGTTGTCCAACTGCAGTTGGATCACGTGATCCTTGAGTAGAGGAGGCCTAAAGCAGAGCATTGTAGATCGCCCAAAGTTTCAGAATGTTGATCGGAAGGAGGGCTTCGTGGGCTGACCACCTGCCCTGGAACTGATCCCCTTGGGTGACAGCTCCCCATCCTCTCAGACTCTCATCCGTCTTGTGGAGGATCCAATCCTGAATCCTGAAACTCTCTGGCCTTCCTGGAGATTGGAGGACTGCAACCACCACAGGAGGGAAATCCTGGCCTGAGATGGCAGCCGTATCATCCGGTGCATCTGTAGATGTGATCCAGACCACTCGCTCAGGAGATCCAATTGAAAAGTTCTGGCATGGAACCTCCTATATTGGATCGCCTTGTATGAGGCAACCATCTTCCCCAACAATCTTATGCAAAGATGGATAGAACTCGAGCAGGTCGGAGCACCATGCGGACCATCTCCTGAAGTGTTCTCGCCTTGTCCTCCGGGAGGAACACCTTCTAGGCCACAGTATCCAGTAACATCTCCAAGAACATGAGCCGCTGAGTTGGCTCCAGGTGGGACTTCTGTAAATTGAGAATCCACCCATGGTGTGACAGAAGTTGGATAGTGCGGTCGATATGGAGCAATAAAAGCTCACTGGATCTTGCTTTTATCAGGAGATCGTCCAGGTAAGGGACAACATTGACCCCCTGGACCCGGAGCTGGAACATCATCTCCACCATTACCTTTGTGAATACCCTCGGAGCTCTGGACAGGCCGAAGGGTAATGCCTGGAACTGGTAGTGATCGTCCAGTAGGGCAAACCTCAGATAAGCCTGATGAGGTGGCCAATTGGAATATGAAGGTAGGAGTCCTTGATATCCAGGGAAACCATGAATTCCAGTTCTTCCAGGCCCGCAATCACTGCTCTTAAGGATTCCATCTTGAACTTGAAAACCCTGAGATAAGGGTTCAAGGACTTTAGATTCAAAATGGGCCTTACCGAACTGTCCGGCTTCGGTACCACAAACAGGTTGGAGTATTAACCCTTTCCCCATTGTTGTATTGGTACTGGAACAATGACATGGGACTGGACCACCTTTTGGATGGCATGTTGCAACGTAACTTTCGTATCCTGCAAAGCTGGTAAGCTTGATTTGAAAAATCGTTGGTGAGGAGCACCGTCGAACTCCAGCTTGTAGCCCTGAGAAATGAGGTCCCTTACCCAGGTATCCTGGCAGGAGCTTTCCCAGATGTGGCTGAAGTGACGCTGTCGAGCTCCCACCTTGAGATCCCCTCGGGTTGGGTGGGCACCGACATGCTGAGGACTTAGTGGAAGCAGAAATGGTGCTCTGTTCCTGAGAACAGGTGTTCACAGGCCTTTCTGTCTTACCTCTGGTGCCTCTAGCCGCATTGAAGGCACCTCTGGACCTAGATCGAAATCTGTTAGACCAAAAGGACTGAACAGACGGCCCCGGGTAGGAACGCCTAGCCGGCGGGGGGCCCCAGAGGGGGGAAATGTGGATTTCCCCGCAGTAACTTTAGAAATTAAATTATCCAACTCAACCCCAAAGAGTCATTCCCCACAAAAGGGGAGATTCCACACTGCGCTTGAACTCTGCGTCCGCTATCCATTGACGCAACCACAAGGCCCTGTGTGCCGACACTGCCATGGCAGAGGTCCTAGCATTAATATTGCCCATCTCCTTGAGCGAGTCACACAGGACGTATGCAGTGTCCTGAATGTGCTTCAGTAGAGTCACTGTAGTGACCAGAGGCATATCCCCGGAGAGGCCCTCCTGAATTTGAGAAGCCCACGTGTGAATGGCAACCCGCTATGACCGGCCTTTGCGATACACCTGCTGCTGTGTAGATAGACTTTAGTGTAGTCTCTATTTTTATGTCCCCAGGGTCCTTTATTGTAAAGGAGCAACCAGCTCCTATGATCGGCAAAGTCCGGTCATAGCAACCCGCTATGACCGGCCTTTGCGATACACCTGCTGCTGTGTAGATAGACTTTAGTGTAGTCTCTATTTTTCTGTCGCCAAGCTCCTTTATGGTAAGGACCTGGGGCAGGCAGCACCACCTTTTTTGACAGTAGAGAGACTGATACGTCAACCCCCGGGGGTTTCTTCCCAGAATTTCCTACCTTCAGGAGCAAATGGGAAAGTGTGCAAAAATCTTTTTGACACTTGGTATTTTTTGTCTGGATTTTTCCAGGCTAACTTAAACAGGTCATCTAACTCTGCAGAATCAGGGAAAGTGACATTAGGCTGTTCTGTGTAAAGAAAAACCACTGCTGTGATGCCGCATCATCTAGAGGGAGTTTTAACAGGTCCTGTATAGCCAAAATGAGGTGTTCAATACCCTGAGCAGAAGTGAAATTCCCACTAACGGGATCCAAGTCCTCCCCATCTTCCTGTACATCTTCATCTGAAACAGAGAATAGAGCAGGTAAACCACGCTTTTGTGGTCCTGAGTGAGAGGGGGGGGGGGGGGGGGGGGGGCTGTGTAATATCTGCCCTGGCATCTAAGTCTGCAATAGCCTGTTGTAGTAGTTGAGTTTTTTAGCAGTGAGTTGTAATGACATATCAGACATCATATTTTTAAGCATCCCTAGCCAGGAAGGCTCTCGTCCCTCTCCCCCAGCCCCCTCACTGAGTTGTGAATATTGGCTGCATTGTTCACGAAACAGAATCAGATGATAAGGGAGAGAATCTGGTGTGGCATACACTGCATAGTTTGTGTTTACCCATGTGCACAGTAAAGCACAATCACATACACAGACAAGTAATACCTAGCAAGCCTGCCCCTTACTGTATGTGAGAGGGAGATAGAGAGGACCAGCACACCCCAGCTACACAGCTCCAGTGAGGCTGTAAGCTGTTATATCACAGTGAAACACCTATGATTACTGTCCTTTATAGGACACAGATTGTGTACAATAGCTGCTCTCCCCCTTTGCTACACCCTGTATCAGTTTTCCGGCATTTTCTGAGTGTCAGGAGGAGCTGTGTGTGCTGAGTGCTGCTGCAGTAAGCAGAGGAAGGCGCCAAAATACCGCTGGTCCCGCTCTGAGGTAGCTCCACCCCCCCAATGGTGCCAGAGCTACAGCCTTCTTTATACTGGCAAAGACTCCCAATTAGATTAAAAACATCACACAAGTGCTAGTTTAAGCCACCGCTAGCCAGTGTACACAGGGGGCTATAGCGGGTCCCCCCCCCCCCCCCCAGGAGGGACCCGTATGCCTCCCTTGCTTGTCAGACGCACTTTGAACTGAGGGGCCCCCGGTTTGTACTCACCACTGTCGTCACCTTCAGGCTATTGTTAGGGGTGTGTGGCGTGCTGCGATTGTGACAGCTAAGGTGCAGTGCCCCGCTGTACAAACAACCTCTAAGGACGGTGGTCCTGCAGCGGGGAAGTGGCTCTGACACCTCGCAAGGCTGGTGACCGTCCCCCCCCCCCCCCCCCAACTCCCATAGTGCAGGTATGCTGTTGCCCAAACAAAGATTGAAAAGAAATTGAAGGAAACTCTCTGGAGCTTGCAGAGATGTGCATCTCCTCCTGAGGGCACTTTTTTCTAATCTGCCTGTGGGAGGGGGCATAGAGGGGAGGAGCCAGCATACCCAGTGAAGAAATTTAAAGTGCACTGGCTCCTTTGAATCCCGTCTATACCCCATCGTACTAAGGGGGTCATTCCGAGTTGATCGCTAGCTGCCGTTGTTCGCAGCGCAGCGATCAGGCAAAAAATTGGCTGTTCTGCGCATGCGTATGGGCCGCAGTACGCACGCACGAAGTACTTTCACACAAAACTATGCAGTTTTACACAAGGTCGAGCGACTCTTTTCAGTCGCTCGGCTGATTGGTGAGTGATTGACAGGAAAGAGGCGTTTCTGGGAGGTAACTGACCGTTTTCCGTGAGTGTGCTAAAAAACGCAGGCGTGTCAGAAGATAACGCAGGCGTGCCTGGGGAAACGGAGGAGTGGCTGGCCAACCGCAGGGTGTGTATGTGACGTCAAAACTGGAACTAAATAGTCTGCAGTGATCGCAAGGTAGGAGTAGGTTTGCAGCTACTCAGAAACTGCCTGAAAATTTTTTCGAGCAGTTCTGCTAACCTTTCGTTCGCATTTCTGCTAAGCTAAGATACACTCCCAGAGGGCGGCGGCTTAGCGTTTGCACTGCTGCTAAAAGCAGCTAGCGAGCGAACAACTCGGAATGAGGGCCAAAGTCTCCTTTAACGACACAGCCGGCGCGTGGTGTCGCACAGTGGTAAAAGACACGCAATTACTTCCTAGCCCTGGTCCAATCCCATGGACTGCACTAATTGCCGATCTGTATTTGGCTATATACTAGGCAATATTGAATTATATTGTATGATGTTATTGTTACAATGTACAGTTATGTTTATCTGTTATATTTGGAAGATGTAGGTTATTTAGTTATCTTGTGTGCAATGTAACTGTTAACAGGATAAGTGGAGGCCAGAGTTGTTTAATATAGTTAAGTCAGTCCATTGTAATTTAAGTCCCCTAGCTGCACAATCAGATGGGAGTAAGATGAGCAGGTTAAACATTAAACAGGTTATGTATGGGCCTGCAGATAATCTGATCATGTACAGCCCATTGTGTGCAGGAACCCAGACACCTCGTCTCCACTCCTCTGTGACACCCTCACTGTCACTGACGGGCTTGTGTGAGGCATAGACACGGGAGGGAAGGGGGGGGGGGGGGAGGGGGGAACAAGGGGAGTGACCTCGACTGAGGGTCAGGGAGAGTGTGAGCTGTGGTAAGGGTAGAATGTTGCAGGTGACTGACTAAGAAGTAATGTTCTGTCGGGAGTTTCAAGGGGGAATCGTCGTGTAAAATTGGATTACAGAAGTGTGCTGAACTGTGTTATAACCTATTCTGTCAATAAACCATGGTTGGTTTTTCATCTACCACCAAGCTTGAGTGATTTGGAACCCGATATCTTCACATCTCCCTTATGGATGCTAGAGAAAAAAACGCAGGCGTGCCCAGGCATTTTAAAGAGGGCCTCTGACGTCACTGATGACCATTTCCAGCCTCTTGTGTTGCAAGAATTGTGGACGACCTTGCCTGGCACAGATTGAAAAAATCTTTCACGTTGCGGTAATTGCGTATGGTTTTGTGATCAGCCCGTATATTGCGATGTATTTGCAATTTCTGCAATGGACGTTTTTTCTCAATATCTGGGCGGCAACTATTTGATCCAATTACAGCCTGTTTTTACCGTGCACTAAATGACCCATTTTAGGGCGCTAACACATGGGATCCGAGATACGTTCTCAGTCCCATGCATTATCGTGCAAAAACTAGAGATGAGCGGGTTCAGTTCTCCGAGATCCGAACCCCCCCGAACTTCACCTATTTTACAAGGGTCCGAGGCAGCCTCGGATCTTCCCGCCTTGCTCGGTTAACCCGAACGCGCCCGAACGTCATCATCCCGCTGTCGGGATTCCTGCGAGATTCGTATTCTATGTAAAGAGCCGCGCGTCGCCGCCATTTTCACTCGTGCATTGGAGATTGAACGGAGAGGACGTGGCTGCGATCTCTCCCTGAAAAGCTCCGTAATCTGTGCTCAGTGTGCTGCAAATATCTGTGCTCAGTGTGTTGCAAATATCTGTGCTCAGTGTGCTGAAAATATCTACGTTCTCTGCCTGAAAACGCTCCATATCTGTGCTCAGTGTGCTGCAAATATCTGTGCTCAGTGTGCTGCATTGTGGGGACTGGGGACCACCAGTATATAATTATAGTAGTACAGTACAGTAGGCCATTGCTGTATCTTGCAGCTCTGTGTCAAGTATACTATCTCTGTGCTGCATTATTGTGAGCAGTATATAGTAGGACAGTGCAGCATTTTGGTGACCAGCAGTATACATATAGTACAGTACAGTAGGCCATTGCTGTATCTTGCAGCTCTGTATCAAGTATACTATCTCTGTGCTGCATTATTGTGAGCAGTATATAGTAGGACAGTGTAGCATTTTGATGACCAGCAGTATACATATAGTACAGTACAGTTGGCCATTGCTGTATCTTGCAGCTCTGTGTCAAGTATACTATCTCTGTGCTGCATTATTGTGAGCAGTATATAGTAGGACAGTGCAGCATTTTGGTGACCAGCAGTATACATATAGTACAGTACAGCAGGCCATTGCTGTATCTTGCAGCTCTGTGTCAAGTATACTATTGCTGTGCTGCATTATTGTGAGCAGTATATAGGACAGTGCAGCATTTTGGTGACCAGCAGTAAACATATAGTACAGTACAGTAGGCCATTGCTGTATCTTGCAGCTCTGTGTCACTTTTAGTATCCTGATCAGTGCTCAATATCTGCTGCATTGTTGTGACCAGTATGTATACTGTACTGTGCGACGTGTGTTATACACCTGGTGATTTTATACATCCTGTAATCTGTACTGAGCGATGTGTGAGATACACCTGGGGATTATACACCCTGTATACTGTACTGTGCAACGTTTGTGATAAACCTGGTGATTATACACCGTGAATACTGTACTGAGCGATGTGTGAGATACACCTTGGGATTATACACCCCATATACTGTACTGTGCGATGTGTGTTATACACCTGGTGATTATACATCCTGTAATCTGTACTGAGCAATGTGTGAGATACACCTGCGGATTATACACCCTATATACTGTACTGTGTGATGTGTAAGATACACCTCGGGATTGTACACCCTATCTACTGTACTGTGTGATGTGTGAGATACACCTGGGGATTGTACACCCTATATACTGTACTGTGTGATGTGTGAGATACACCTGGGGATTATACACCCTATATACTGTACTGAGCGATGTGTGAGATACACCTGGGGATTATACACCCTATATACTGTACTGAGCGATGTGTGAGATACACCTGGGGATTATACACCCTATATTATTATTATTATCCTTTATTTATATGGCGCCACAAGGGTTCCGCAGCGCCCAATTACAGAGTACATAAATAATCAAACAGGAAAACAGCAATTTACAGTTGATGACAGTATAGGACAAGTACAGGGTAAATAAACATAGTTACATCAGCAGATGATACTGGAATAAGTATCAGGTGGCAGAAGACTGCTGGATGTGGTACAGTTGAAGATTATTAAAGTAAGACAAAGGATAAGCACATGAGGGAAGAGGGACCTGCTCGTGAGTTTACAATCTAAAGGGGAGAGGTAGACAGACATGGGTGACACAGATGGGGTACATAGAGAACGTGGAACAGAGGGTTAGGATGAGATTTGAATATACAAGTGGGGTGCGCTGTCAATAGCAGCTGGTGTAGGGGGTGGCAATCCCCAATATGTGTAGTTACAGAAAAAGAGAAAATAACACCTGCGCTCTGTTGTTCTAATGGGTATATCCCTCTATTCTCACCAAATATCAAAACAACATTAAAAGTGAAAAATGAAACTGAAAATAAAAAATAAAATAAAAAATATAAAAAGGACGGTAGGTTTTAGGTTGAATTAATGATAAATTTAATAAAAGTAATAATAATAATAATACTGTTTAAAAACATACAAGATTAAGAACATCTGGGATCAACTAAGAAAACTCAGTTCGTGGGTCAAAGACATTCACTAGTCCCCTTAGGAGAATTAAATAGTACCCCAGGCTAGGATTCTCTCCAGATTGTGGTCCACAAGTAAGATATTAGGTGAGTAGCAGCTTTTTGAACGTCCCTCTTTTAAGCACACTGTGCAAGCTTTTTCATGCAGACAGGGATTTTTTCAATCTCACCATAGCAGGTTGGGTCCAAGGTGGAGAGACCAATTGATGCCGTCCGGGTCAATAGTGAAGAAATAAGTCTCCAATTCAAAAGGGGATAAGTAGTGAAAATTGTCCAGCAATTTTCACTACTTATCCCCTTTTGAATTGGAGACTTATTTCTTCACTATTGACCCGGACGGCATCAATTGGTCTCTCCACCTTGGACCCAACCTGCTATGGTGAGATTGAAAAAATCCCTGTCTGCATGAAAAAGCTTGCACAGTGTGCTTAAAAGAGGGACGTTCAAAAAGCTGCTACTCACCTAATATCTTACTTGTGGACCACAATCTGGAGAGAATCCTAGCCTGGGGTACTATTTAATTCTCCTAAGGGGACTAGTGAATGTCTTTGACCCACGAACTGAGTTTTCTTAGTTGATCCCAGATGTTCTTAATCTTGTATGTTTTTAAACAGTATTATTATTATTATTATTACTTTTATTAAATTTATCATTAATTCAACCTAAAACCTACCGTCCTTTTTATATTTTTTATTTTATTTTTTATTTTCAGTTTCATTTTTCACTTTTAATGTTGTTTTGATATTTGGTGAGAATAGAGGGATATACCCATTAGAACAACAGAGCGCAGGTGTTATTTTCTTTTTTTCTAGGATGAGATTTGGCTGGGTTTGGTGAAGAAGTGGACCCCCAGAAGGCACAAGTCAATACTTAACATTGCAACATTTTACTGGGCTACGCAGGAGAAAATTAAAAATAGGGGAAAATAAAAAATAAAAAAAAGAATCGATAACTTCTACCGCTTTGAAAAAGGTCAATGGAAGCTGAAATAATGGACAACTACCTCATGGACGCCAGATACAGTATACCAAACAGTACTTAGCAGAGTTAGGAATGAGTGCTTATGAAATACAGTAACATTTTGTCATAATATTTCAGAAACTGCATGGCTGGTCTCTTGCACTCTTTTGCTCTAATACACCACCTGCTTTAGGATTTATATTCAAAAACATTATGTCTCCATAATCCCAAAAACGTCAGTCTTCTTGGAAAGTGGTTTGTTCCTTTGTAAGGGAAAGAGAACAAACGTTCTCAAACAACGGTTTCTCAATTTCTTTTTTTCTGTGGATTTGCAGGAATATCTGAGCATTTCTGTAATCAGAAAGCAGCGACTTTCTACAAATGTTTACAAATAATTCCAGTGATTTTGTCATTTTCTTCCAGTGATTTGAACCAATAATACCATTGATTAGAACGAATAATTCCAGTGATTTTGTCATTTTCTTCCAGTGATTTGGACCAATAATACGGTTGATTAGAACGAATAATTCCAGTGATTTTGTCATTTTCTTCCAGTGATTTGGACCAATACCATTGATTAGAACGAATAATTCCTGTGATATTGAGGTGTTTGTGTCGCTTAGTTTAGCCGTCCAGCGACCTTGGTGCACCTCTTTTTCTATTTTCTTTGCATCATGTGCTGTTTGGGGCCAATTTTTTTAAGTGCCATCCTGCCTGACATTGCAGTGCCACTCCTAGATGGGCCAGGTGTTTGTGCCGCCCTCTTGGGTCGCTTTGCTTAGTCATCCAGCGACCTCGGTGCAAATTTTAGGACTAAAAATAGTATTGTGAGGTGTGAGGTGTGAGGTGTTCAGAATAGACTGGAAATGAGTGGAAATTGTGGTTATTGAGGTTAATAATACTATAGGATCAAAATTACCCCCAAATTCTATGATTTAAGCTGTTTTAGAGGGGTTTTTGAAGAAAAAAAACCCACCCGAATCCAAACACACCCGAATCCGACAAAAAATTTTCAGGGAGGTTTTGCCAAAACGCGTCCAAATCCAAAACACGGCCGCGGAACCGAATCCAAAACCAAAACACAAAACCCGAAAAATTTCCGGTGAAAACGGGTCTGTTGTGGCTGCTAATCGGGGATTCTGATTCACGTGTCTCAGCCTAATCCCCGGTAAATGCCGGCGGTTAGGGGCTAATTAGAAATCCCCCTTAGCATGATTTTTATGTACTGCTACCAAGTTCTGAAAAACAGAATAAAAAGTTAATAATTACTTAGTGATAATATTATATATGTAGATGGGTTCAGTATGATTTGCTGGCGGACGGGATGCCAGCAGCCACAATACCAATGCCGCCATCCCGATATGTGAAGTCCCGACAGAGGAGAAGTATGTCTCCTAACCCCCCTCCCGGATGGCAGCTAATCCTACCCCCCCCCCTCCCGTCTGCAATCCAGTAGGGGGGGGGGTTTTAGATACAATCCGGGAGGGGGGTTAGGGGACAGGGGGAACACCAGATACTGAGACACTCCATGTCCCATGCAGGTGTAAGCAATGATTAGCCTTCTCTGATTCTTAGGCCCATACTGGGACTAATGGATGGAGCCCACTCTCGACCTCCATCCATAACCCCTTGAACTCTTTGCCAGCTTTTGCCAAAGTCCAGAAGCTCTTTAGTAAGCTGTTCTACTACCACACCGTTCCTGGGGTTTTAAACACATAGGACAGAAACCTAGGACAAATATGCCTGCCCTAAGACAAGATTCCATACTTTTATCACTATCTATCTACAATATGGAAAGACTAAGCAAAGATGGCTCTATGGATGCTTTGTGATGCAATATAAAAGCAAAGATAATAATAATAAGAATTTACTCACCGGTAATTCTATTTCTCGTAGTACGTAGTGGATGCTGGGTACTCTGTAAGGACCATGGGGAATAGACGGGCTCCGCAGGAGACTGGGTACTCTAAAAGAAAGATTAGGTACTATCTGGTGTGCACTGGCTCCTCCCTCTATACCCCTCCTCCAGACCTCAGTTAGGGAAACTGTGCCCGGAAGAGCTGACACTACAAGGAAAGGATTTGGAATCCAGGGTAAGACTCATACCAGCCACACCAATCACACCGTACAACTCGTGATAACTATACCCAGTTAACAGTATGAATAACAACTGAGCCTCACTGAACAGATGGCTCATAACAATAACCCTTTAGTTAAGCAATAACTATATACAAGTATTGCAGAAAATCCGCACTTGGGACAGGCTCCCAGCATCCACTACGGACTACGAGAAATAGAATTACCGGTGAGTAAATTCTTATTTTCTCTGACGTCCTAGTGGATGCTGGGTACTCCGTAAGGACCATGGGGATTATACTAAAGCTCCCAAACAGGCGGGAGAGTGCGGATGACTCTGCAGCACCGCATGAGCAAACTCAAGGTCCTCCTCAGCCAGGGTATCAAACTTGTAGAATTTTGCAAACGTGTTTGACCCCGACCAGGTAGCAGCTCGGCAAAGTTGTAATGCCGAGACCCCTTGGGCAGCCGCCCAAAAAGAGCCCCCTTCCTCGTGGAATGGGCTTTCACTGATTTAGGATGCGGCAGTCCAGCCGCAGAATGTGCAAGTTGAATCGTGCTACAGATCCAGCGAGCAATAGTCTGCTTAGAAGCAGGAGCACCCAGCTTGTTGGGTGCATGCAGGATAAACAGCGAGTCAGTATTTCTGACTCTAGCCGTCCTGGAAACATAGATTTTCAGGGCCCGGACTACATCCAGCAACTTGGAGGCCTCCAAGTCCCGAGTAGCCGCAGGCACCACAATAGGTTGGTTCAAATGAAACGCTGATACCACCTTAAGGAGAAATTGGGGACCAATCCTCAATTCTGCCCTGTCCATATGGAAGATCAGATAAGGGCTTTTACATGACAAAACCGCCAATTCTGACACACGCCTAGCCGAAGCCAAGGCCAAAAATATATGACCACTTTCCACGTGAGATACTTCAACTCCACAGTCTGAAGTGGCTCAAAACAATGTGATTTTAGGAAATCCAACACTACGTTGAGATCCCAAGGTGCCACTGGAGGCACAAAAAGGGGCTGAACATACAGCACTCCCTTAACAACGTCTGAACTTCAGGCAGCGTCTTTCCTAGCCTTTAACAGCGTAGGAATCACTTCATCTGGAACGCCCTTTTCCGTTAGGATCCGGCGTTCAACCGCCAAGCCTTCAAACGCAGCCGCGGTAAGTCTTGGAACAGACAGGCCCCTGCAGTAACAGGTCCTGTCTGAGAGACAGAGGCCATGGGTCCTCCGAGATCATTTCTTGTAGTTCTGGGTACCAAGTTCTTCTTGGCTAATCCGGAACTACGAGTATAGTTCTTACTCCTCTCTTACTTACTATCCTCCGTACCTTTGGTATGAGAGGAAGAGGAGGGAACACATTGTCACAACTGAGGGCCTGAGCTGACGGGAGGCAGCCTCAGTTGTAGGGGCTGAGATGTAACGGAACCTGGAAGGTTGTATCAGACCCCTAGACATGTAAGTAACATGTAGAATAACTGCCCGAAGGCGTGACCACGACAACCAGGATAAAAGTCAATGATGTTTATTATGACAAACTCCGTAACACAGCAGCAGTAAAAGGAAACATAAAAGTCAACAGAGGATAAATACAATTCCTGGGTACTACAGGGTGGCAAGGGCCACAGGCACTGGTAGTGTGAGACAGTTCTTATAATCTTCTAGTTGGAAAGTCCTTACCAGGCCTGACTGTAGCAATGGAGAGAACCCAGGATCGTACCAGCTGATGTTCCAGGAAAGGCTGGGCTGCTGAAGGTAAAACGGCTGCTGTGGATACTGGCTGGAACCAGACTGTTGTTGGTACGGAGTGGATACTGGCTGGAACCAGTTAAATAATAAACGAACTTGAGAGCGATGAAATAATAATGAAGTTTGGAGTTTGAGAGCGGTGAAATAATAATACCGGTGGAGAGTGGTAAACTGCAGAAAAGGACACCGGCCCTTTAAGAGAAGCTATACACTGCTGGAAGCTGGGCTGGAAGCAGGTGATTGTTTGAGAGCGGTGAAATAATAATACCGGTGGAGAGTGGTAAACTGCAGAAAGGACACCGGCCCTTTAAGAGAAGCTATACACTGCTGGAAGCTGGGCTGGAAGCAGGTGATTGTTTGAGAGCGGTGAAATAATAATACCGGTGGAGAGTGGTAAACTGCAGAAAGGACACCGGCCCTTTAAGAGAAGCTGTACACTGCTGGAAGCTGGGCTGGAAGCAGGTGATTGTAGTAGCTGGAAACAGGTGAGTCCAGAATGGATCGGAGAGTCAGGCTACACCGCAGATTGAATGCTGGTGCGGGTCTCTATAGCAGAAGTCTGGAGACAGGAGCTGGAACCTGGAAGACAACCACAGGAGAGAGACAAACTGGAACTAGGTTAGACAACCAAAGCACTGACGCCTTCCTTGCTCAGGCACAGCTTACTTATACCTGCAGCAAGGAAGGGGTTGGCTAGGCAATTATGCAAATCAACAATACAGACAGCAGATTGGTGGAAATGCTCAGATGACAAAATCCAAGATGGCTGCGCCCATGCAGACACTTGGAGGGAAGTTTGGTTTGTAATCCATGTGAGAATTGAAACAGTAATGGCGACGCCGGCCACAGGAGACAGGAGACGCCAGACTGACAAGCGCACATTTAACCACGCGGGCACAGCGGCGGCCGCGGCTGATGAAATCACCACTCTGACATTCTGCATGTGGAAACTCAGGAACAGCGGGATCCGGTCCTGGAACGCTGAGCCAGCCTTAGGAGGCATCTGAAGGGTAAGTAATGGCGTCCAGATACCCGGATCGTGACAGCACCCCCCCCTTTAGGAGTGGCCCCAGGACACTTCTTAGGCTTTAAAGGAAACTTTGCGTGGAAATTTCGGACCAAGGCAGGAGCATGGACGTCTGAGGCATTGGTCCAAGAGCGTTCTTCAGGACCATAGCCCTTCCAGTCAATGAGGTATTGTAACTGACCGTAACGGAAACGTGAGTCCAAAATCTTGGCCACCTCGTACTCGACTCCCCGTTGAGTCTGAACTTTGGGAGCTGGAGGAAGTGCGGAATGAAACCGATTCAGGATCAGCGGTTTCAACAAAGAAACATGAAATGTCCTGGGTATTTTCAAGAAGGATGGTAACTGTAACCTGTAGGCAACAGGATTGATGACTTGTTCAATCTTGAAGGGTCCGATGTAGCGAGGTGCAAATTTCATGCTGGGAACTCTCAACCTCAAATTCTTCGTGGACAGCCACACACGATCACCCACCTTGAGAGCAGGAACCGCTCTACGCTTCCTATCGGCAAACTTCTTATACCTGAATGAGGCTTTAAGCAGGGCTGCGCGGACGTTCCTCCAGTTATTTGAAAACTGACGCAAGGTGACATCCACTGCTGGAACAGAAGTTGCGGGAAGCGGTTGGAATTCTGGGACTTTAGGGTGGAATCCATAATTAATGAAGAATGGTGTAGAAGAAGATGAGGAATGGTATTGATTGTTGTGGCTGAACTCGGCCCAAGGAAGGAGTTGAACCCAGTCATCTTGAGAGGAAGACACATATATACGGAGGAAGGCCTCCAAGTCCTGATTCACCCTCTCGGTTTGACCATTGGTCTGAGGATGGTAAGCCGTGGAAAACTTTAACTTGACTTGGAGGGCTTGACACAAACTTCGCCAAAATTTGGCTACAAATTGTACTCCACGATCCGAGATGATCTCTTCAGGAAGACCGTGAAGTCGGAAGATCTCTTGTATAAACACTTGAGCCAACTTGGAAGCTGACGGAAGACCGGTGAGAGGGATGAAATGTGCCATCTTGGTGAACCGGTCAACTACCACCCAGATGGTATTAAACTTGTTGCAGATAGGTAGATCGGAAACAAAGTCCATCGACAAATGGGTCCAAGGTCGACGGGGAACAGATAATGGAACCAGTTGCCCCGCAGGCGACTGGCGGGAGACTTTGTGTTGGGCACACTTTGGGCAGGAGGCAATAAATTCCATAACGTCCTTCTTCAGAGTTGGCCACCAGTAGGACCTAGAAATAAATTCAAGGGTTTTCTGAATGCCTGAATGTCCAGCAAAACGGGAAGCATGGGCCCAATGCATGAGCTTCTTCCTTAGAACTGGCTTAACAAAACTTTTCCCTGGTGGAGGCGTAGAGTCCATCCCTACCGTGGAGAATGCCAACGGATTAATAATAGGATGCTTGTCTGCAGACTCGGACTCATTTTCTTGCTCCCATGAGCGGGAAAGGGCATCGGCCTTACGATTCTGAGAACCCGGACAGAACTGGAGTTTAAAGTCAAACCTAGAGAAGAAAAGTGCCCATCTGGCCTGACGAGGATTCAGACATTGTGCGCCTTTGAGATATAAAAGATTTTTGTGGTCGGTAAGTATGGTGATTGAGTGGGATGCTCCCTCCAACAGGTATCTCCACTCCTCCAGAGCGAGCTTGATGGCTAGCAACTCCTGATCGCCAATGGCATAGTTGCGCTCAGCTGGGGAGAACTTCCGGGAGAAGAAACTGCAAGGATGTAGATGTCCATCTTTGGCCCTCTGGGATAACACTGCTCCTACTCCAACGGAGGAGGCATCTACCTCTAAGATAAAAGGAGAGTCGGTGTCGGGCTGTTTCAGAACTGGTGCAGAGATGAACCGTTGCTTCAGAAGGTGAAAGGCCTGTGTAGCTTCCTCGGACCACTTGGACGGATTAGCACCTTTCTTGGTTAATGCAGTGATAGGCGCCACAATGGTGGAAAAGTCTCGTATAAATTTTCTATAATAATTGGCGAATCCTAAGAACCTCTGGACCCCTTTGAGGCTTAAGGGTATAGGCCAATTCTGGATTGCTTGGAGTTTCTCAGGATCCATCTCTAGTCCGGAACCGGACACAATGTAACCTAGAAACGGAATGGTTTTAACTTCAAACACACACTTCTCCAATTTACAATAGAGGTGATTGACACGGAGACGGGAAAGAACCTCTTTTACCCAGAAACGATGATCTTCGAGATTATTAGCAAAGATGAGGATGTCGTCTAGATAAACCACGACATGGCGGTACAAGATGTCCCTGAAAATCTCATTCACGAAGTGCTGGAAGACTGCTGGAGCGTTGCTCAATCCGAAGGGCATGACGAGGTACTCATAATGTCCGTCACGGGTGTTAAAGGCGGTCTTCCACTCGTCACCCTCACGGATTCGGATGAGATTGTAGGCACCCCTCAAGTCCAGCTTTGTGAAAATAGTTGCACCACTAACTCTATCAAAGAGCTCGGTAATCAGGGGTAAAGGGTATCGGTTCTTGACGGTAATGTCGTTCAGACCTCTGTAGTCGATGCACGGACGCAGACCACCGTCTTTCTTCTTAACGAAGAAGAAGCCTGCGCCGGCTGGAGAAGAAGATGGTCGGATGAAACCCTTCGCCAGGTTCTCTTTGATGTACTCTTCCATGGAGTGTGTCTCAGGCAGAGACAACGGATAAGTTCGGCCTCGCGGTGGAACCTTCCCTGGAATGAGGTCGATTGGGCAGTCCCATTCTCTATGAGGAGGAAGGATATCAGCAGAGGCTTTTTACTGAACACGTCCGTGAAGTCTTGATATGGAGGAGGCGGAACATCAGATGACCTGGGGAAGGAAGAACAAACAGGAAGAACTTTGGCTAAACAAGTCTCAGCACAGGAGGGACCCCATGCCAGTATTTGCGTAGTCGTCCAGTCAATTGATGGGTTGTGGAGACGGAGCCATGGAAGGCCTAAAACCACTGGATGTGTGGCTCTTGGAATCACTAAAAAAGAAATATACTCAGAATGAAGAACTCCCACTCTCAGACGAACTGGAAGAGTCCTTAAGGAAATGACTGCGTCAAAAATCTTGCTGCCATCCACGGCAGTCAAAGAGATGGACGAGGACAGTCTCTCGGTGGGTAGGGACCACCGTTTAACATAAGCTTCGGTTATGAAATTCCCAGCTGCTCCGGAATCAAGGAGGGCAATGACGTTCCTGTAACGTTGAGCAATTTGGAGCGACACTGGGAGGTTACAGTCATGAGGAGATGGAGAGGAGATCATTACTCCTAGCCGGCCCTCTCCTTGGCGAGCTAGGATCTGGAGTTTCCCGGACGTTTGGGACAGGCATTGATAGTGTGCGACGGAGCTGCACAGTAGAGACAGAGAGACTCAGAGAGACGTCTTCGGCGCTCAGCGGGAGATAGACGGGAACGACTAATTTGCATAGGCTCATCCTTGGATGGAGATGGTTGACGAGGAGGAGGAGGAGCAGAAGATTTAGGAGTAGATGATCTTCCTCGCTCGGTTGCTCTCTCTCTGAAACGTAGATCAACCTTCGTGCAAAGAGAAATTAGCTCATCCAACTTAGAGGGCAAGTCTCTGGTAGCTAACTCATCCTTGATGCGTTCTGATAAGCCATGCCAGAATGCAGCATACAGGGCCTCGTCGTTCCATGCCAGTTCGGATGCCAGGATTTTAAACTGTATAAGATACTGTCCCACAGTACGTGTTCCCTGGCGTAAACGGAGAATCTCAGATGAAGCAGATGTTATCCGGCCTGGCTCGTCGAAGATGCGCCTGAATGTAGCTACAAAGTCAGTATAGGAGGATAGCAGGGGATCAGACTTCTCCCATAAAGGTGATGCCCAGTCAAGGGCTGAGCCACTGAGAAGGGAGATGATATAGGCAATTTTGGTACGGTCACTGAAGAAATTGCCAGGTAGAAGCTCAAAGTGGATTTCACATTGATTGAGAAATCCCCTGCAGAACCTTGGAGATCCATCAAATTTTGCTGGCGTTGGAAGATGAAGATGTGGACTGGAAATGGGTAAGGTGGGTGGGGGGTGGGGTTACAGCTGGTGTCACTGTAATGGACGCACCGGACGTGCCAGGTCCACGGAGGGTCGTTTGAATCCCATCCAGCCGTGTAGAGAGATCCTGGAGACAGCGGATGATGTGGCCCTGTGCAGCCTCCTGATGTTCAAGTCGGGCTGCCAGTTCTTGCATCGGCCTGGCCGCTTGATCCTGGTCTCCGGCTGGATTCATTAGGTCAGTGCTTACTGTCACAACTGAGGGCCTGAGCTGACGGGAGGCAGCCTCAGTTGTAGGGGCTGAGATGTAACGGAACCTGGAAGGTTGTATCAGACCCCTAGACATGTAAGTAACATGTAGAATAACTGCCCGAAGGCGTGACCACGACAACCAGGATAAAAGTCAATGATGTTTATTATGACAAACTCCGTAACACAGCAGCAGTAAAAGGAAACATAAAAGTCAACAGAGGATAAATACAATTCCTGGGTACTACAGGGTGGCAAGGGCCACAGGCACTGGTAGTGTGAGACAGTTCTTATAATCTTCTAGTTGGAAAGTCCTTACCAGGCCTGACTGTAGCAATGGAGAGAACCCAGGATCGTACCAGCTGATGTTCCAGGAAAGGCTGGGCTGCTGAAGGTAAAACGGCTGCTGTGGATACTGGCTGGAACCAGACTGTTGTTGGTACGGAGTGGATACTGGCTGGAACCAGTTAAATAATAAACGAACTTGAGAGCGATGAAATAATAATGAAGTTTGGAGTTTGAGAGCGGTGAAATAATAATACCGGTGGAGAGTGGTAAACTGCAGAAAAGGACACCGGCCCTTTAAGAGAAGCTATACACTGCTGGAAGCTGGGCTGGAAGCAGGTGATTGTTTGAGAGCGGTGAAATAATAATACCGGTGGAGAGTGGTAAACTGCAGAAAGGACACCGGCCCTTTAAGAGAAGCTATACACTGCTGGAAGCTGGGCTGGAAGCAGGTGATTGTTTGAGAGCGGTGAAATAATAATACCGGTGGAGAGTGGTAAACTGCAGAAAGGACACCGGCCCTTTAAGAGAAGCTGTACACTGCTGGAAGCTGGGCTGGAAGCAGGTGATTGTAGTAGCTGGAAACAGGTGAGTCCAGAATGGATCGGAGAGTCAGGCTACACCGCAGATGGAATGCTGGTGCGGGTCTCTATAGCAGAAGTCTGGAGACAGGAGCTGGAACCTGGAAGACAACCACAGGAGAGAGACAAACTGGAACTAGGTTAGACAACCAAAGCACTGACGCCTTCCTTGCTCAGGCACAGCTTACTTATACCTGCAGCAAGGAAGGGGTTGGCTAGGCAATTATGCAAATCAACAATACAGACAGCAGATTGGTGGAAATGCTCAGATGACAAAATCCAAGATGGCTGCGCCCATGCAGACACTTGGAGGGAAGTTTGGTTTGTAATCCATGTGAGAATTGAAACAGTAATGGCGACGCCGGCCACAGGAGACGCCAGACTGACAAGCGCACATTTAACCACGCGAGCACAGCGGAGGCCGCGGCTGATGAAATCACCACTCTGACATTCTGCATGTGGAAACTCAGGAACAGCGGGATCCGGTCCTGGAACGCTGAGCCAGCCTTAGGAGGCATCTGAAGGGTAAGTAATGGCGTCCAGATACCCGGATCGTGACACACATAAACCGACTGGTACACCCACGGTGTCACTAGTGCGTCCACAGCTATCGCCGGAGGGTCTCTTGACCTGGCGCAATACTTTTTTAGCATTTTGTTGAGGCGGGACGCCATCATGTCCACCTGTGGCCGTTCCCAACGGTTCACAATCTGCGTGAAGACTTCTGGATGAAGTCCGCACTCTCCCGGGTGGAGGTCGTGCCTGCTGAGGAAGTCTGCTTCCTAGTTTTCCACACCCGGAATGAACACTGCTGACAGTGTTAGCACGTGATACTCCGCCCATCGGAGAATCCTTGTGGCTACTGCCAACGCCATCCTGCTTCTTGTGCCGCCTTGTCGGTTTACATGGGCGACAGCCGTGATGTTGTCTGACTGAATCAGCACCGGCTGGTTTTGAAGCAGGGGTTCTGCTTGACTTAGGGCATTGTAAATGGCCCTTAGGTCCAGAATATTTATGTGTAGGGAAGTCTCCTGACTCGACCATTGTCCTTGGAAGTTTCTTCCCTGAGTGACTGCTCCCCCACCTCGGAGGCTGGCATCCGTGGTCACCAGGACCCAGTCCTGAGTGCCGAATCTGCGGCCCTCGAGAAGATGAGCACTCTGCAGCCACCACAGCAGAGACACCCTGGCCCTCGGGGACAGGGTGATCAGCCGATGCATCTGAAGATGCGATCCACACTTGTCTAACAGGTCCCACTGAAAGTTCCTTGCATGGAACCTGCCGAATGGAATTGCTTCGTAAGAAGCCACCATCTTTCCCAGGACTCGCGTGCAGTGATGCACCGACACCTTTTTTGGTTTCAGGAGATCCCTGACCAGAGATGACAATTCCTGGGCCTTCTCCACTGGGAGAAACACTTTCTTCTGTTCTGTGTCCAGAATCATGCCCAAGTACAGCAGGCGCGTCGCTGGAAACAGCTGCGACTTTGGGATATTTAGAATCCAGCCGTGTTGTTGCAGCACTTCCCGAGATAGTGCTACACTGGCTAACAACTGCTCCTTGGACCTCGCTTTTATAAGGAGATCGTCCAAGTACGGGATAATTATAACTCCCTTCTTCCGAAGGAGTATCATCATTTCGGCCATTACCTTGGTAAATACCCTCGGTGCCGTGGACAGACCAAACGGCAACGTCTGGAATTGGTAATGACAATCCTGTACCACAAACCTGAGGTACTCCTGGTGAGGTGGGTAAATGGGGACATGCAGGTAGGCATCCTTGATGTCCAGCGACACCATAAAATCCCCCTCTTCCAGGCTTGCGATAACCGCCCTGAGCGATTCCATTTTGAACTTGAACCTTCTTATATAAGTGTTCAAGGATTTTAAATTTAGAATGGGTCTCACCGAACCGTCTGGTTTCGGTACCACAAACATTGTGGAATAATAACCCCTTCCCTGTTGAAGGAGGGGAACCTTGATTATCACCTGCTGGAGGTACAGCTTGTGAATAGCCGCCAGTACTACCTCCCTTTCCTTGGGAGCAGATGGCAAGGTCGATTTGAGGTAACGGCGAGGGGGAGTCGCCTCAAACTCCAGCTTGTATCCCTGAGATACCACTTGTAGGACCCAGGGATCCACCTGTGAGCGAACCCACCGGTCGCTGAAGTTCCGGAGACGCGCCCCCACCGCACCTGGCTCCACCTCTGGAGCCCCAGCGTCATGCGGTGGATTTAGTGGAAGCAGGGGAGGATTTTTGTTCCTGGGAACTGGCTGTCTGATGCAGCTTCTTTCCTCTTACCCTGCCTCTGGGCAGAAAGGATGCGCCTCTGACACGCTTGCCTTTCTGAGGCCGAAAGGACTGTACTTGATAATACGGTGCTTTCTTAGGCTGTGAGGGAACGTGAGGTAAAAAAGTCGACTTCCCAGCTGTCGCTGTGGATACAAGGTCCGAGAGACCGTCCCCAAACAATTCCTCACCCTTATAAGGCAAAACCTCCATGTGCCTTTTAGAGTCGGCATCACCTGTCCACTGCCGAGTCCATAATACTCTCCTGGCAGAAACGGACATCGCATTTATTCTGGATGCCAGTCGGCAAATGTCCCTCTGTGCATCCCTCATATATAGGACTACATCCTTAATATGCTCTATAGTTAGCAAAATAGTATCCCTGTCAAGGGTATCAATGTTGTCTGACAGGGTATCAGACCATGCTGCTGCAGCACTACACATCCATGCTGAAGCAATTGCAGGTCTCAGTATAGTACCTGATTGTGTATATACAGACTTCAGGATAGCCTCCTGCTTTCTATCTGCAGGCTCCTTTAAGGCGGCCGTATCCTGAGAGGGCAGTGCCACCTTTTTAGATAAACGTGTGAGCGCCTTGTCCACCCTAGGGGATGTTTCCCAACGTAACCTATCCGTTGGCGGGAAAGGCTACGCCGTCAGTAACCTCTTAGAAATTACTAGTTTCTTATCAGGGGAACACCACGCTTCTTCACACAGTTCATTCAACTCATCAGATGGGGGAAAAGTCACTGGTTGCTTTTTCTCCCCAAACATAATACCCTTTTTTGTGGTAACCGGGTTTATGTCAGCAATGTGTAAAACATCTTTCATAGCCGTAATCATACATCGGATGGCCCTTGTGGACTGTACATTTATCTCATCCTCGTCGACACTGGAGTCAGACTCCGTGTCGACATCTGTGTCTGCCATCTGAGTCAGCGGGTGTTTTTGAGCCCCTGATGGCCTCTGAGACGCCTGGGCAGGTGCGGGCTGAGATGCCGACTGTCCCATGGCTGTCACGTCGTCAAACCTTTTATGTAAGGAGTTGACACTGTCGGTTAAAACCTTCCACATATCCATCCACTCCGGTGTCGGCCCCGCAGGGGGCGACATCACACTTATCGGCTCCTGCTCCGCCTCCACGTCACCCTCATCAAACATGTCGACACAGCCGTACCAACACACCGCACACACACAGGGAATGCTCTGACTGAGGACAGGACCCCACAAAGTCCTTTGGGGAGACAGAGAGAGAGTGTGCCAGCACACACCTCAGCGCTATATAATCAGGGTTTACACTAACAAAAGCGATTTTCCCTATAGCTGCTTTTATATATAGTTTGCGCCTAAATTTAGTGCCCCCCCCTCTCTTTTTTACCCTTGATGCCCGGAAACTGCAGGGGAGAGCCTGGGGAGCTGTCTTCCAGCGGAGCTGTGAAGAGAAAATGGCGCCGGTGTCCTGAGGAAGATAGCCCCGCCCCCTTCTCGGCGGACTTCTCCCGCTTTTTTATCTGTATAATGGCGGGAGATTATGCACATATACAGCTTAAAAGCTGTATTATGTGTCAATTAGCCATGTAAGGTACTCTAATTGGTGCCCAGGGCGCCCCCCCCCCCCAGCGCCCTGCACCCATCAGTGACCGGAGTGTGTGGTGTGCTTAGGGAGCAATGGCGCACAGCTGCAGTGCTGTGCGCTACCTTAATGAAGACCGAAGTCTTCAGCCGCGATTTTCAGGATTCTCTTCTGTCTTCTGACTCTGCAAAGGGGGACGGCGGCGCGGCTCCGGGACCGGACGATCGAGGTCGGGCCCTGTGTTCGATCCCTCTGGAGCTAATGGTGTCCAGTAGCCTTAGAAGCCCAAGCTAGCTGCAAGCAGGTAGGTTCGCTTCTCTCCCCTCAGTCCCTCATAGCAGTGAGTCTGTTGCCAGCAGATCTCACTGAAAATAAAAAACCTAACAAATACTTTCTTTTCTAGAAGCTCAGGAGAGCCCCTAGTGTGCAACCAGCTCGGGCCGGGCACAGATTCTAACTGAGGTCTTGAGGAGGGGCACAGAGGGAGGAGCCAGTGCACACCAGATAGTACCTAATCTTTCTTTTAGAGTGCCCAGTCTCCTGCGGAGCCCGTCTATTCCCCATGGTCCTTACGGAGTAACCAGCATCCACTAGGACGTCAGAGAAATTAATTTCAGACCTGTAAATTGCTTGGAGTATGGATTTTTTTTCTACCAACGCCTTCAAATGCACTGGAAACCTACAGATCGCGTTCTGTGCAGCCATGTTGATCTCTAAGTTTTATTACGTATTGAGGACACCAATTATAATTTGTAACTGCAGATACCTAATACAATCCTGTCTAAGAAGTCATCACTACACACAAGAACATTATGAAGCTGATTAACACAGAAAATGTGGATCCTATATTTAGATCTCTGAATCCACAGGTTGTCTACACGGGGAACTATAATCACTGAACCTGTTTAATGTACAGTAATAACGTGGTATAGCATTTGTATAATGTTTATACTGTATATGCATGTGTATAATGCCCACATGTATATACTGCTGCACCTGTGTATAATGCCCACATGTGTATACTGCTGCTCCTGTGTATAATGCCCAAATGTATATACTGCTGCACCTATGTATAAAGCCCACATGAACCCTTTAGCTCATATATTGTGTGTAAATCTGGCTCTGGTACTAACCAGTGCCTCCTGAGCCATTTACCTCACCGCATGTCTGTGCAGCAAATGGGATCCGGACTATAGGTCGACAGTCATTGAGTCGACCCCATATGTTTGACATGCCATAGGTCAACATGGATGAAATGTCGACACTGAAAAAGATTCAAATGGTCAACATGGCAATGGTCGACATACATATGGTTGACACGTTTTTGGGGGGTTTCATGTTTTTTTACTTTTTCCATCCTTTTGTCAATGTCGACAATATGACTGTCGACCTAGACATTGTAGATCTTGTATACCATACCCCCTGCAAAGTGCCAATACAGTTGATCATCTATTTTAAGATTGGCTTACTGACTACTGTACATACCCAACGTCCAAGGTATGTCCTGAAGCAGCTTACATGGCTTACACCCACCTGCGCTGATGTCTACGCACAGGCAGTGATTTCTCTACTGTGAATGCACAGATCATTTTCTCCCATGTTTCTGCGACTCCCATGCCGGCGAGGTAATATGTATGGGTGCAGGTGGGGGAGGGTGTGTGTGTGTGTGTGTGCGCGCGCAGGGGTGTGTGTGTGTCTCTTGGACCCGGGGCATTATTTGCACCTATGCAAAATGTTTAGCTCTATTTTCTGTACTGTATTATATCTTGTTTACTTTGTATCTTGTTTTTTTTTGTTTAAGTAGACGTAAAGCACCTTGGGGTGATTCAATTGTTTTAGACGAGGCAATATTCAATTGTTTGGCGGGGGATTCAATTGCCGGCAAATTGAATTTGTGAGGCACCCGCCACATTATACAGCAGCGGGATCTGGCACAAAAGTGCTCGCTACCCTATAGGGTACTGTAGCTTTTGTGCGAAACGGCTGGGCTAACGGTACGAGTCTAAATTCCATTGCCAGGCGCAGGTTTGCCCCCCAAAAAAACAATTCCCCCCCTTTGAGTCCTATTGGCGAAAAAGTTTTACTGTATATAAATTGCATTAATATAACTATTATATTATTACTAAACTATTATCACCTGTATTATTACTGTTACAATTATTACTATTATTTGCATTACTAATATTACTATAATTACTACTATTATTTATTGTATTACTATAATTACTTCTATTATAAGATCTGAGTAAATGTGCAGGTAAGAGCAGGCATTGTAATGAGCTCAGTGTGTATGAAGCCATCCATGCTGCGTGCACACGGCACAAACAGGCTCTGTCCTCGGTGAGAGGTGCTGAATCCATCCCGTCTTCCACCAGAATGGGGCCGGCAATCCTCCGGATCCCTGGCCTGTCCCCGGCCTCCTGCGCTCGGCAGCACAGAGAGCGAGGGAGCCGGCAATGCGCATGATACTGCGGCTTCTGTGCAGTGTGCACTAGTCTGCGCGTCAACGCACCTTGAAACGGGATCGCCCCTGCGACTGGCACCTCCCCCAGCCAATCGCCACCTCCCTTCCCGTGACGCGACCAATCGGGTGGCCCCGTGGGCGGTGCGAGCCCGTAAAGAGCCGGGCTAGGCTGCGCGGCGGTATTGCTGCTGCTGGCTGTGTTCTCGCTGCTGCTGGGAGCCCGGACGGAGCGGGGCGGCTGCTGGGGCGAGGATGGAGAGAGGGGATGAGGCATGAGAAGGGATGTCTGCAGCGCCCCGGGGCTCGCCAGGGACGGCTCCTCTGAGATATGATGAGGCTCCGGACTGGTGCTCTGCACTACTATGATTCGCTATGTGCTGGCTTGGATAGCAAGTGTCATCAGCGCCGGAGGACTCTATGTTCAAGGTGAGTTGAAGTGCAGCCTACTGTGGGAAGGGTCTCATGTGGTGCTGAGCCGGGGGAGCCGCCAACCTGCTCCATCCCAGAGCCAGGACAGCTGGTAGTGAGGTAGTGCCAGGTCAGCTGGTAGGGTGGCTGCTAGTGCCAGGGCAGCAGGGGGCATATTGCTTTCATGCAGTCCTAGGATCACTACAAGGGGGCGGGTTACAACTCGCATCCCTCAGGAGCCCCAGCTGTCAGTCACAGGGGAGGGGGGGCGCATGGGCCTCATCTAATAAGAGGTGGCATCTGCCAGTCACAGGGGGAGCCCTAGGGGCCTCATCTAATAAGAATTGGTGGCATCTGCCAGTCACAGGGGGGGCTCAGAAACCTCATCTAATAAGTGGTGGCATCTGCCAGTCATTGGCATTATTGGTGCCCACTGGTGGAACAGAACTTGCCTCAGTGAAGTGATTCCTACTGACAGACCAGTCTGTGAGTCTCCAGATCGCTGTCCCCTGTTTAGCGCTTCGGGTCGGGATTGGGAGAGCTTGGGAACACTGCCTCTGAGAGAGCAAATGAGGTCATGATGCATGCATTGCATTCTATCTTCTACTCTATAGGGGATCTGTGTAATGTGGTCATGTACAGATTGTGTAGTGATGTTCTAGAACCGTCTCCATATAGGTGTCCAGGCCACCACGCTTCTATAGCTGGCACTGTCCTTAAGGGAGAGGTCAATTTGGAACCATTGGGTTGGATAAAACCTTACGGTCATGATGACAATGAGGTGACTTTCATTGACTATCGCTGGGCAAACTGTGGAAGAGAGGGTCAGTTATAATATCAGTGAATGATTAATCGTCTGAGTTTAGGGTTAAGACCAGGGGAGAAATGGTCCCTACCAGTTACTGCAGCAAAGTGACAATAAGGTCATTGTCTGTGCAACTAAAGCAGTTATGACTTGTGAGAGAAGGTCAATGACCAGAAGAGGTCATAGATGGGGTGGGGATGGTCAATGTTCATAACCAGAAACACTAGTTATTTTATCCTATTGTAATGAATCATCATGAGTCAATTTCACATCTTAAACTGAAACCGGCAAGCTCCTTCAGTGTGAAAGAGATGTCATTGAAGTTGGTTTCAATCAACGGTCTAGGGGAGGACAGTAAGGGAGAGCTTCCTATGAATGATGTAATGAGTAATTATCAGTGCATTCATTTTCATTCACCTAAATATGAATTCATTGAATGGTCTCCGTGTTGATTTATGAAATGTCACCATAGGCTGCGGCGCTAGATTGCAGGCTATTTTACCCCTTGCATACTGAGCGAGGTCAGTCCTGGAGGTCCTGTCCCAGAAGAACAGATAGCTTTCACCTGTCCATGTAATGATGATGTATCACACAGTGAAAACTGTAGATAAGCACAGTAGTGTAAGTTTGAGGCGCAGTCATGTGTCATTGCCCGCTCCATCAAGCTATACATTAATTGGAGAAGCATCAGAAACCTGTTAGAGGTCCATGGCAGGAGACATATGTCATTTATTAGCCAGAGAAAGTTGTCACCGTGTAGCCTGCGGAGATGGAGGACGTGCCACCTTCCTGGTGACTTCACTTATTGGATCCTAATATTCTTGAGCACGGCTTTAACCCTACCTCTACCAGAGCTTTGATACATGTATCACTGGGATGGCTCTTAGATTGTCTGCGGTGCTGCAGGATGGGGTTAATTAGAAGCAGGACGAGACTTGCACACTGATTTACAGGCTGCGGTCCTCTGGCCGTTGATCGATGACAGCTTGAAGTTTCCATCAGTAATTGCAGAAATGAGTCCTGATCTCTGCTGAGTGTGGGGATTCCGATGCGTGATCTTTCTAGTACAGTATGCATGCCGAGATGCAGGCCCCGCAGGATGCACATCATCCTCAGGGCTAATACACCTATTTTTAGCCTAGAAGCATTACCATGAACCTTACTGAAACAAAAATGGCTGGATCTTTGGAATGTACTGTGATATGTTACCGGGCATTTGTGTAAGAGATTACCTATAGAACGAGAAGTTCGATTAGTCTTTTGTGAAAATGTAGGTTGGATTGTCAGACCTGTGTCCAAATTTCGCCCCTGGTTGGATTGGAAAGCACATTTCAATGATAGGATGATGCTTCTCCTGGTTAAACATTTGCTACAGGTTTTTACACCCCAGAGCTGCCATGTTCAGCTGACAGCTCTGATGTGTGAAGACGGGGGTGAGGAAGGGAGGTGTAGAAAGCAGTCTTGAAGGCTAGAATAGAGTTTGATTTCCTCTTATAACAATAAGTATTAAGGATATCCCAGTCCCGGTGCTCAGGCAAAGTGGTTTATAAAATATGAATTGAGGATGTGGGTAGTGAGCACGGAGAATCTACTCATTTCTGAATCTGCTCTACCTGTCCACCTGAGATCCAAACCTCATTACTGTAATTCATTCAAGCTTCAGCCATTTATATGGGCCCCATTTATCAATAAAAATAGTTTGGGCAGTATATTTAGTTTAGTGTTGCGGTATCTCGGTGAGGTACAGTGGTGTCTCCCTCCTCCGCGGCGTCATCTGCTGTATTACTGGCAGGATAACGCTGCCAGCGATAGGTAAATGTTAGGTGCACACGCTGCAGCAGTCTGCACATGTGCATAGCTCTACAGCTCAGCAGGGATTCGTAGGAGCTAGAGACTTCTCTGGGCAATTGGGCAAAACCATGTGCACTGCAGGGGGGACAGATATAACATGTGCAGAGAGAGTTAGATTTGGGTGGGGTGTGTTCAAACTGAACTCTAAATTGCAGTGTAAAAATAAAGCAGCCAGTATTTACCCTGCACAGAAACAAAATAAATAGTGGGCCTAATTCAGACCTGATCGTCAGACCTGATCGTAGATGTTTCCCTGACATGCGGGGGGATGCCCAGCACAGGGCTAGTCCGCCCCGCATGTCAGGCTCTACCCCCCACCCCACACACACACACAAGTACAAAAGCAACGCACGGCGGCGGCGATGCTTTTGTACTTGAAGAGTATCTCCCTACCAGCGCAGCAGCTGAGCCCTGGCAGGGAGATACTCGTCGCTGTCCGGGTCGCAGTGGCTGCGTGTGATGTCACGCAGCCACCGCGGCCCACCCCCCGCACGGTCCGGACACGTCTACATTGCCCGGACCGCGCACCTAAAACGGCGGCCAAACACAGCCGGCCCGCCCGCTCCCACCCAGTGAAATCCTCTGCCTATCAATCAGGCAGAGGCGATCGCAGGGCTGAGACAGCCATCGGCTGTCTGGCATGCGCCGGCGCACTGCAGCGCCGGGGAGTGCGCATTTCAGACATGATCGACTGCTGTGCGAAAACGCACACCACCAATCGGGTCTGAATTTGGACCAGTGTCAACTAATTAAGTGTAAAACAACCACACATGGGGACTGCATAACACAGTATTACGAAAATAGTGTTCTTATTCATGCGTTCTTTGTAAGTAGAGATGAGCGGGTTCGGATTTAACACCAGAATTAACGTCAGTTCGGTTTTATCCGGATTTTTCTTATTGGCTATCCAAAACACGTGACATCTGTAAGCCAATAAGATTCTGTTTTGAAATCCGAGTAAAACCGAACCCGCTCATCTCTACTTGTAAGTGATCTTGGCTACGCTGTAGGCCCTACCAAACATCCTCTGGTCACATACCAGACAGTCATGCAGCTAAAGTGAACAGTAAAAGTTGTGTTATTAATTGTAATATGTCGTATATTACGCAAGCACTTTGCAGACAATATTTAGTCATTCACATCACCCCCTGATCCAGAAGAGCTTGCAGTCTATCTTCTCCACACACACACACACACTAGGGGATATCTATCAGGCCAGTTATCCTATCAATATGTCTTTAGGCCTGTGGGAGAAAAACACGGGGGCCCCCGGGTGAAACCCACACAAACAGTGGGGGGAATTTACAAACTGCACACAGATAGCCCTGGTTGTAATCAAACCCATGACATCTGTGCTGCAAGATAGCAATGCTTACCCCTCTGCAACTCGGCGTCTATTATTCTCTCGTCACCTTTTTAAATCAATCCTCGTCACCTTTTTAGAACAATCCTGGGAGCCACTTTCTGCCTTCAAACTTTCTCTCTGATGGGGAGACGAATCAAACGAGCTAAAATGGAGACATTCCCATAGCAGCCAATGAGCCTCTACTCATCATTCCATAAAGTGTTCTAGCTAAATAACAGAGGGTGGGATGCATCAAGGGCATTACATCCTGCCACTGTTCGCATGCAAAGTGAATTTTTTTTATGCATGTAGATTTAAGCAATTGGGGACTTCTGGGTATTTAACCCGGGAGTCCTGCATGTGGGTCGTACGACACACTTAACGCAGGGATCCCTCTCAATACACATCGAGATGAAAAGCCCATCGGCTTCCATTAGGTAGATGGCGTTTCCTACCGGGTCCAAGCATATATTCCGGAGCTTGGTACATTTGCGAAATGTGGCCAAACCTCTGAAAGCGGCATTTTCAGAGGTCTGACCTCCAGAATATCCTTTGATGCTGATTGGGCATCTTCTCCATTTTAACTCTATCCAAGTGGTTTATTTACTAAGCGGTGGATTCTAAAATGCAGTGCTTCCAATCATGTTTATGCTTGAAATTTAAAAGGGCAATGATTTTGGTGAATAACCTGGCTAGTAAAAAAACATTGACCTTTTACATTTCAGGCATAAAACCCATCGGAAGTAAATAGATTGAGTTGCTTACTGTAAATGAAGACTAGAGGAACAATCTGTTGAGGCTTCTTATCTCGTAACATAGCTTATCTCATAACATAGCATCCAAACAAGTTTTTGAACAGCCAAAAGAGACACCAGAGCAAGGCTAAAGTGTATGACTTCAGAAAATGGGCCTATGAATTAATAAATAGTAAGTGGCAAGATTGCGTAAGTGGGGTGGAAGCGGTAAGTGAGTGAGACCTTCATATAGGTACTGTAGATAAAAGCTTAGCCTGGGCAAGGCCAGTTCTCCACCCACATATTGGATTCTCTAATGATCGATTGGTGAATTAATTCTAGTCCCTAGCTTTACTAATTGGTTTACTAGTGTGAAGAATCTTTCACCATATCTGTCAGCCCTGATGGAACGATACATGCATACACTTTGAATTCATGTTCTTATTGCCACTGCTATTGTACTAATATTTTGCCCTGTGTCTAGGCATCTTGTTACATTTTAATAAAGTTTTTGATGCTGACAAACATCAGGATACCGAATACCCGATCCGAGCCATTCAGCCGATTAAAACCTCTGATCGGCGACCCATCGGGGCAATTCTGCATGTTAAAAAATCCCCGATTTGCCAATCCTGTTTATTTTTTCGTTGTGATTGGCAAACGGACCAATGTTTGAGGATGGGTTCCGTGTCGCTTGGTGGTAACGTCACTCCCCTGTCCACTTCCTCCGTGCATGTACTCACTCCAACACGTTTTGGGCTTACAGGCCCTTTGTCTAGGAAAGCCCGAAATGTGCAGCCGCGAGGAGGGAACCAGGACCAGACGATTGTTGGTGAGCCGCGAACAGCGGCTCTTGAAAACATAGGAGAGCAGGGAAAGCTAGGCTGCTATTGAACTACCTACTGAAAACCACCAAACCCGGACCACACAACGGAACCCATCCTCAAACTATAAATATACCAATTACCTCCAATTTCAAGTATTTCTCAAAGGAGCTGTATACATTAATTTTAACCATTTTCCTTTATAGGCATGAGCGTTCATTAACTGATATGCGCTTCCTTTTTAAATATTTTAATTGCTTATGTTTTATTGAAGCTGCTAATATACATACAAGCGCGGTATAAATTATATATTTCTAAAACGGACCAATGTGTTGGATATACTTAATTCCCCAGCCTTGGGGGATCAGGGGATTGGCCCAATCCTTTGCTGATAGATGTATAAGTAAGGACAGGAAGCTGGAAACTGACAGCTGACAGTGACAAGTGTTAAGGATTGCTCCATAATAAAAATATGCTCATTCATGCTTGTGCAAGCAGTTTTTCCAGTCCGCCAAGCAAATTGTTCACTAAATACGGAGGGTGATGCATCAAGCCTTGGAGAGAGCTAAAGTGGAGATTTTGTCCAAAGCCGCCCAACCGCTTCTCACTTTCATTTCAAATAAATGATTGCAGCTCATTGGTTGGTTTGAGCAACTCTCCTACTTTATCTTTCTCCAAAGCTTGATGCATCTCCACCACAAGGCTTCATGCATATCCAAAGCGCTGTCCCGGCAGGTAAGTATTCCGACATGATGGCGAGCACAGATGCCGGTCTGCAGGTGAAAGACGGTGGGATGTATCGCAACTCTTCATGTGAAAATGTATACAGTACATCCCGCCCACAGTGCTTAATGCATGAGTTACAGATGTGTCCTCATACATCTTGCCGCAGTACTCCATGCACCGCGAGATGTCTGGCGTGAGTGGGCCGGCATTTCCCGGACACCGTTGCTAATGTCGGGCGTCTTTTTATGCCAAAAGCGCGTCTTATTCGCATCGCTATGTGTCGTCTTATTAAATTGATATGTGGCATGCCTATATTCTGTGCGCGTCTGTGGCTGTATCTGCATACAAAATGCTACGTTACAGTGATCTCTAGGAAAAAACAGCCACTGACATTGTAGCATTCCGTATGCAGACACAATCATGGTTGCACACAGAATATAGGCATTCTGCATATCATTGCACACAGAATATAGGCATTCTGCATATCCTTGTAATCAGCATAAGCATCGTTTTGCGAGCAAGACTCTTTTTAATGGAAATAGTCCCACGTAAAGACGCTTGGCCCTACCGAGTCACTGCATGGCGTGACTGGAAGGGCTATTTAACGTGGCAGGAGGCTAGATGTATGTAGACACATCTGTAACATCGCAGGGATTGGTTACATGTGTTTATTTTAATAAGGGTTTTGTATCTTAAAGCGGCACTAAAGTTACAAATAGTTTTTGTTTGTTTAGCCTCCTGCCCAGTGCAGCAACAAATATACCCCTTCTTGCATTCCTCCTCCCTCCGCTGAGAGGACACGCTTTCTCCACACCAATACTGTTGTCAGCTGTACAGCAATGTGGGCGAGCGTTCCCGCAGCACGCGTCGGATCTCTGCCCTGCAGTATTGTTCTCTCGCCTTGTGTTGACCCCTGTAGAGTACACACCGGAATTAGTCATTTCTCACACTGGTGGCTGAGTCACATGGAAATTCAGAATTCAGTTTTCTTGGCCTAAGTGGCTGCTAACGACGGTGACAAATGTGAACGTGTCGGATATTTTGCTGTCTGTATAGTAGTGAGTTGACCGACACCGCAATCCTGACAGATCTGGTCATGGCTGCATAAGTGTACTGTCATCTGTTGGAACTTTGTTTTGGAGATATTATAGGTTTGAGGGAGAAATAATGAATATTAATTGCTGCATGTGACTGGGAGGAGGGTAGAAATGCATGCAAAAATGGCCATTCAGTGAGGGGGTGGCGGGAGTGTCGCAGGATTGTCAACGCAACCTGTTGCGTTCCCTGATGCAGGCATAGGTGGCCATAGGCAGACAGAAGCTGCACCTCCGGTAAGGCTGGTGCAAGATTTGAGTATCTGGATGATAGAACAACAGTGTATTGGTCAATAGTCAATAGGTCAACACCATATGGTCGACGGGTTAAAAGGTCGGCAGGTTCAAAAAATCGACTTGACAATGGTCAACAAATTTTTTATTTTTTTTACGTGTTTTCTCAACAGTTGCTTTTATTTGCTATCCACGTGGATAGATTTGTCCCCAAAAAACATGTGTCAACCATTGTGAAGTCCTTTATCTCGCCATTGACATGTCGACATTTCATCTGCCGACCTAATGCATGTCGATGAGTTGGTGTCGGCATATTGACTGTCGACCATAACATTGTCAATCTATTAACCCACACCCCAAGTTTTGATGGTGCCACCGATGGTGGCATATAAGGACGCACCAATTGGTACTACAGCGTGCTCGGACGCTAAAAGTGGGCATCCCAGACCTTGCACCTTCCACACGGATGTACACAAGGGAAAGACTTTGTTGCAGCCTTTGCATATAGACGCGGGAGGACGGCCCCCAATAGACGCTGATGCGTGCGACACTTAATCTGGCCCGTAGACTCTTCTCGCACGTGCAGAATGAATGTAATTAAAATGAATACTCATTCTCTTTCATGAAATTGCTGCCTCGGGCCTCTCTCCGCAGCGTCTAAGGCCCTCATTCCGAAGTTGTTCGCTCGCTAGCTGCTTTTAGCAGCAGTGCACACGCTAGGCCGCCGCCCTCTGGGAGTGTATCTTAGCTTAGCAGAAGTGCGAACGAAAGATTAGCAGATTTGCTCGAAAATCTTTTCCTGCAGTTTCTGAGTAGCTCCAGACCTATTCCTAGATTGCGATCACTGCAGACTGTTTAGTTCCTGCTTTGACGTCACAAACACGCCCTGCGTTCGGCCAGCCACTCCCCCGTTTCTCCAGCCACTCCTGCGTTTTAGCCTGACACGCCTGCGTTTTTTAGCGCACTTCCGGAAAACAGTCAGTTTCCTCCCAGAAACACCCACTTCCTGTCAATCACTCACCGATCAGCAGAGCGACTGAAAAGCGTCGCTCGGACCTGTGTAAAATTGCATAGTTTTGTGTGAAAATACTTAGCGCGTGCGCCCTGCGGCCCATACGCATGCGCAGATTCGCCCATTATTAGCCTGATCGCTATTCTGCTAAAAACGGCAGCGAGCGAACAACTCGGAATGACCACCTATATGCAGCCATTACATACATTGTGATTCCCCAGCTCCCTCTCCTCCTAGTCCTGACTGCGAATCGTATATGATGAGGGCTGGGGGTTGTTTTATCAGGTATTTCTGACTGCATATTAGGTAATATGTAACACTGATACACCCATGATCAGTGGTGCGTTCTAAGCATTGGGTAACATGAGGGGCCGCTGGCTTCTGTGGAAACGTTTGGAGGTTTCATCCGCTGCCCATCTGTTTGGGTAACATTATTTTCCCTTGGATTCCTGTTTTATCCACCAGCTCTCCCTAATTGTACCATCACAATGTATCCGCTGCCTTTTAAACACCATTAAAATGTTCCCTGGCAGTGCTGCTCCCTGCAGCCTTCTCCTCATTTCACCTTCCATGCGTATTCTGATAATTGTTTTATTTAAAGGAGCCACAGAGAGACAGATGGGTGTATAGCTCCAAACAAGTGTTCAGTGCAGTTCTGGATGCTCTGGTTTGGGAGCAAAAGCAAGTAACTCTGCAGCTTGGTAAAAACATGCTGTACTGCTGGTGGGGCAGATGTAACAGGCCGAGATTTGGATTTGGGAGGAGCGTGTCCAAACTACAGTCTAAATTGCAGTGTAATAATACATCTGTCCAGTATTTGTGGGCTACATGCAGAAGCTGACCGTTGGCAGCCCTGTACAGTTTTTCTGGGCAGCCAGGCTATGTGGCTGCACGTTTGGGGGGCCAGGAAAATTCCGCTCTCTGTGCCTGTCAAAGCCCGGCCCCCCTCAATGCTTGGAGAGAGAAATGTCTTCTGACTGAGAGAATACTGCTTTAAACATCTTGTATGTTGTACCCTCTGAGCAATGCTTGCAAATTGGAAGGGTCTTTTTAAAGACTTTTTGAACAATAAACATCTTGCCTTCAAGGTGACTGCTTTTTCATCTTGCAATACGTTCTTTGGCTGTACTGGGGTGAGTACAGCGTCTCCAAGCTCTACCCTCTGCCAGCTACCTTGCAGGGCCTGGTCTAGTTCAGTGACCAGTGTGGGCCAACCAATGCCAGTCAGGTGGTGTGTTAGCAGCATGTCCATGCATACACAGCAGCAAGCGGTTCCAGGTGCCGTGGTAGGAGCCTGAGTGGAAATCAGTGGTTCTAGGTGTCTGTTGAAGGAGCCTGGTGGTGGCAGCAAAATACCCACCCACTGTGCAGTGGGTGGAGTCAGTACAGGCAGTTGCTGATGTTAAGAGGGAATCCCCTGTTGGCCTGGTCCAGAGAGACCGAAAACCAATCTGCGATCGCTTGGCGAGGACACATGCGCAGAGTGATGCGGAGGATGCTGGGGATCCGATTGGATCCCTCTGAGAGCACGAATGTGGAAAGAAGCCCATAGGCTTCTATAGGGATCCACCAGCTTTTTCTGGGGTTAATCTTCACATCAGAAACCCAGTGTCCGGTGCTTGGTACATACGGGAAATGCTGTAAAACCCCGTTGGCACATCCCGCTGGCCACGGTGAGTGTACTGTACATCAGCTTGCAGGGAGCGGAGTCTTTACAGAGCTAATGTCCATTAGTGTTGGTGGAAATGTATCAGTCATTCTCTGTGAGGTCTGACAGTTGCAGGATTTAATGAGGCATCTGGACAGGAGATGATGAACTGAGAAGATCAGGGCTGGTAGGGGTGTAGTTTGGGACCTCATGTTTTTTTTTTATATATATATATATATATATATATATATATATATATATATATATATATATATTCTCCATGGGAGACTTTATACATCTAGTTTACAGTATCTATCACATGTACATGGACTGCTGCACTGTCATTACGTACGTATACTGGTGTAAACGTTTCATATGAATGAAGGTATTATAAATGGGGTGGTCTTCAGGTTGCCGGTGGCCGGGCTCCCGGCGACCACCATACCGGCGCCGGAATACCGACCGCCGGCATACCGACATCTTTTCTCCCTCTTGGGGGTCCACAACCCCCCTGGAGGGAGAATAGATAGCGCGCGCCACCGTGCCCACAGCGTTGCAAGCGCAGCTAGCCCGCAAGGGGATCATTTGCGCCCACCCAGCTGTCGGTATGTGGCTGTCGGGATTCCGGCGCCGGTATGCTGGTCGCCGGGAGCCCGACCGCCGGCATACCATACTACACCCTTATAAATGTGCCTTATGTCTGATTGATTGAAATAGTAAGAGATAAATGATTAATGAGAGATAATAAGTTTGTTAGCTCCATGACTGAATGGCATTAGGCAGATCTGACTTTCCTGTGTAGTTGGTGCTCGGCCATTGATGGTATAATTTCTGTGTAAAGTGTCTCACGGATTGTCTCTAAACTTGTCTGCATGTAACATGTACATGTGGGTATTAATATGTGCATTTATATACATGTGTATGTACTCAGTAACTGTTACTAGCAGGAAATTGTGTGTGTGTGTGTGTGTGTGTGTGTGTGTGTGTGTGTGTGTGTGTGTGAGGCCTATCATCAGTAGACTGTGGCGCGGTGTTAGTGTGCGTTTGTGGAAAGCTGACACAACTTGTGCAGAGTGATAGATTGCTGAGAAAAACATTGGAGTCTACAGAGACAGGCTTAGGACAGAGACGGAGCACTGGAAAATTGCGCAAACACAAAACAGTCTAGTGAATCCTGGTTTCAGCTGATTGGAGGGCCAGGATATGGTAAAAGCCACAGAAGTCTATGGTTGTGTCCTGCTAGGTGTCAGTGATGTTGCTGAGTGGGGAGTGCAGTGGTGTGAGGGGAGTATGGCCCGACGTCTGATAATCACGGGATGGGTGAACATTGTTAGCAGTTGGTAAATCGCTGCCATGAAAGGATGCATCCATCTCTAGTCTTTATGGGCCTTTCAGTGGGATAATGAAGCGTGCCACAAAGCTACTGTGGCTGTATCCTGGAATGGATAGTCCTCTCGGGTCACCACATCTTATCCACTCCCTTATGCGTTGAGTTCATATGCAACACAGTCAGGCTGCTCTGGGGGCAAATTGTGGAGCAACTGGCTCTTAGGACCTGATTCGGAAATGGACGCAGTGAGCACATGAGATGCATCTTCGTACACAGCTGCTATAAGAAAACATTCTTCTGCCGCAGGCGGCGTTTTGTGTACATACTGTAGACACCTCGCGCCGGCTTCTCAAAAGATGCAGTATCGGATCATCTGCCTGAACATCTGAGTTACCCTGAGGATACTTAGGGCGGCCGGTGTTTACATGCTGCTGGGGCCAGTGAAGCTGCGTCCTCTACACGTACAGAATACGGGACCAACATGCCCCTGTTTTCTCAAATGTTGGCCATCCCTGCCCCCTGTCCCCAGCTGTTGCTTAGTAGACACAGATCTGCGCATGAGCAGTACAGATCCTGCGCATCCGCAAATTGACAACCGTCGGACATGTATGTAAACAGTGAGGTTTGTATACATCTCGTAATTAGGCCCATAGACAAATAAGTGTCCCCTTGTCTACAGAGCCATTATTCTTAGGACAAATCACACTTGGCCAGGTCCCCACATTTACCTGTGGTAAAAATAGTCACTGGTCAGCAGAAAACTGTAGTGTTGGGCCCCTGTATAGGAATAAATGACTGCTGCTACATTTTTGTTGGCACTTGCACCATTTTCAGACTATAACCTCCCCCAGACCAGTCAAAAAAACCTGCACTTTTCGCCCATTTTTAGGTCTAATTTACATTCAACCTATTCAATGTCCGTGCCGTCTCTTCGACTGGTCAAAAAATCTGCACGAGCGAAAACCACGGGGATCAGCGAATTCACCGCCGATCCACTGACAATGCTAAATTCCTTTGTCGTATAAACAACCCTTTATGAAGCTAAGAACACTGTACGCTGTTTACTTAAGAAGTACCGTAATGGTACGCTATCTGCGTAGCGATCGCTCAGCCGTAGGCGAGACGCTCAAGCGTCACGTTCGCTCACGGCCCAGTGATCACAGGACACATTATTGGTTATGTCTAGGGGAATGATTCGCTGTAGCGTAGCATACGCTCGAGACCACGAGGAGGTCACCAGCGATGCAGACGCTTACAACACTATACCTTTATGTTAAAACCTTATACCAATGAAATACACTGAATACCTTAATGTGAGTACAGGGTGTAAGTGCAACCTTGTGTAACCTGACTATCTACAAAGCTGCTTGAGCGTCACCGACGCTCAAGTGAACACTTAACACTATAGAAAATGCACAGATACTGGTTTAGGTTCCAAAGCCTATTAACTGTATTATTTCTAATATACTTGTAAAAGGGGATAACAGTACAAATGATACACTACAATATAACAGAGACTTCCTAACCACAGATCTAAACAATAAATACAAAAAGACAATACTACACTGACCTAAATGCAATACAATACAATACTATCTAATGCAATACAATACTAGCCTAGTCTAGGGGAGATATGAGAGAACAGAACAGGGAGAGAGAGAGAGAGAGAGAGAGAGATGAGAGAAATTGGCTCACAGAAAGACAATGATTACGGAGAGAAACTTACGCACAAAGGGTATGATCGCCTGCGCCTCGATATCCAGCTCCCGGCTATCAGCAGATAACCGTTGATGAGAGAGTGAGCTGGATGTGGTCGGCCTGCCTATTTATGCTACTCACACAATGCAATCTATTGGTCCCTACAGTCTCACTGTCCATTGGACGCAGGAACTCGGCTTCGCATTATAACAAAGGTCACAAGTTGATTCATATCAGTGGCCCTGGTTATGCAAAACAATGGGTGATAACTAACACATTCCTGTCTTCTGGAGGGGGTATTGTTTGGCGAATACAAAACAGAATCCTGTCTGGGTTCTGTTCTATATTCATGATGTCCACTTTCAGTTGAGACAATGACATCTCAGCCCTCATTCTCCTGTATACAAATCCAGCCCCATTTGCAAACACAGGTGTTGACCCTCCTCATTGAGTCTCAAAAGCTCAGTGTAATTAAAGACTATTGTACTCCGTCTGCGGGAAAGATACTGATTTGGAGTACAATTGATCTTCAATTACTATTCCTGTGTTTACCTTATGCATGTGTAGAGATGAGGCCCTCTTAACATGCAAACTATTGTTTGGGGGATCTCTGAGGTCAAAGAGACATTTGAGACCTACTGATGCCTGTCTCCAACTGTTCAGATGCATGACTAAGTAAGGACAAATAATAATGAATAAATGGACATAACTTCTTATGTCCATAACTATTCGCACGAGCAATTAATCTGCTCCAAACCAACACCGGAATATTGCTATTTAAATACTCTTCCGATAGGTACCAAACACCACTGTCTGACTCCTGTTAGACCCTTCGCACAATACAAAGAGGGATTCCTCCGTTCAGGGACATTCTATATTAACCAAACTTTCAGAATTTATCAAAGGGACCATAATCTATAAACTACATTAATTGTGAAAATATGTAACGAATGAGTCGCACGCTACGACTACGTAAACTCTACCGTAAATACGCATACCGCGCCTGTGAGTGCACGCTATTGCGGGTATGCGCCTCCACGGGAGAGCGCACGCACGCGCAGCGCGGACCAGTGTGCGGTGCAAATATGGCAACGTGCATAGAGACATTTTTCTGACTTCGACAGTCCACCCTTTGGCAGTCAATAATAACTGCCACAAAACATTTAAGGAGAAAAATGTAAGTCAGGGGTTAATTGATTTCCATGGTGGGGTAAGGAAGAAGAGAGGAGTAGGTGTGAAAAGGGTATGACCTAGTGAGAAAGTAGAAGCATGTGTGTATGAGTCCATGTTTGGGGGGTCATGTATCATCGTGCCGTACGTGTGGTAAATCAAGCTTCGAGGTATTGCGAAGTATACATTTGAATTCCTTCTTATCCCGTACTAAGGGTCTGTGGATGGGCTGTCAAACTCTACCGAGCTCATTTCGGCTGTGGTTGTAACAAAATGGGGATGCACATTTTAATTGATGATACATGAATGGGGGAGGTATGTGGTTGCTGATATCTGTGCCTGTATTCCCTATCGTCTATGTGTGTTATTACCTGAGGGTTGTAGAGATGAAGATAAAGAACACTTACGAAAAATGCAATGATATTCTATGTCAGGGAAATGTACATCTGTTGTTGAAGTTGTGTTCGGTATCTGTTGAGAGTCGTCTTCTTTGCGCTGTTTTGCTCCTTAGGCATGAGCAACAAGCTTTGTCAGTGCCATCAGATTTACAAAAATGTTGGGCTAGCGTGAGTTTAAAAATACTAGGGAAACTGGGGATCCATGGCAAAGTTCATCAAGTGTCCATATTTAAAGTTGTCAAATCTTCTTCTTCGGTGCTTGTCTGTTGTCTGTATACATCTCGTCTCGTCAGCTTCCTCGTCCAAGGGGGTCTTTGTATCTTGGAGAAAAGCAGAAAAACAGGTGAAAGAAACGGACCGTATAATCGCATTTTCATCACATTCTGGTTTCTATCATTGGGTCATAAATCAAATCCAGGTTAATTACAGTTTCCTCACTCCTCAAGCTCATCACTTTTGTACTTTGTTTGCACCTCATTAAAGCCTGCCCGCATCTAAATATCAATCCAATCGATATAATGACACCCAAGATACATAGTAGAAACTTTCCAACATCCATTATGACTCCTTGAGCCCAGTCTCCCAAACCGGAGAACCAATTTCGCGGGTTCAACCATGACACCCAACCAGTCAGCTCATTACCTACAGCAGCAAGGGTGAGATTGTGTTTTCGACGAAATTCCCACTTCAATTGGAGAATATCGTCCATCTTTTGGTCTATGACCTCTACCGGATCCTCGGTGCTATTTGTGATATACGTGCAACACTTTATGCCGTACTGTGTTGCCAATGTAACACAATATCCGCCTGTTACTGTTGTAAGATAATTAAGAACCATCCTATGCTGAACTAGTTCTGTTTTATAAGCTTGAAGTTCTCTTCCAGTGTATCTAAACGTGTCATCATACATTTCAGTGATATTATCTAACAAATTGGCGAGTGCGGAAATGTATCTATAATTCATCACTCCCCGAGCGGTACGAGTGAAATCTAACGCTACCAGAACCTGAATCCCGGTGGATTCATGGATAAGATCAGAGGCCGGATGCTCTAACCTTTCTGACAGTTGTCTTTTAACCCGGTGCTCGTAGTGAGTGTGAGTATAAGGAGCTTGGGCACCACGGTGTATGTCCTTCATTTTGTCATGTGTAACAGTCATCACTTCAGGCAATACTTTTCCAATATAACACAATCCTTCAGAGTTTGGGGCTAGCCACTTGTACGCCTTTCTCCCGCATATGAAATATGCGTCATCGGGGAGAACATAAGGGACGGAGAAGGACATGACCATGTTACAAACCTTCCAGGTGAAATCTCCTGACCCTAATTCTTCCAACTGCTTAATGCACGTATCGGTTTGTACGATATGTGCACAGTATCCTGGTGATACCTCTCCAACTCTAGCAATCCTATTTCCTAAGGTATATCGATACCGAAAAGATTTTCCTCTACTGGCTATGTGGCGTACCAGCTCTGTATCTGTAGGCATTCTATCTGCTCTGTGTGAAAAGGTCATGGTAAGGTTGCTCCATGACACTTCCCAATTTCCCGGTTTTCTGGGATTGGAGATGTTAAAACATATGAGGGACCTATCCACATGGTATTGGTGGAGCTTCAAACTAGGAGGGCTGGAGATATTAAACCTCCGGTCCACCGGTCTCCCACCACTTAGCTCAAGTACCTCCCCTACCGTTAAAGGAAATGGTACTAGCCCTGATTTACTATGACCCTGAGGTACTTGAGAGCATACCCAACAATCTGTTTTATTTAACACGTTACCCACTACGGAGTGATGGTCACTCAATGGATGCTGGTCCATATGGATATTAAGACTGGATTGGCATTTCTTTATGCATCCATCTTCAACCATTGTCACAGAGCCTACAGATACAGTTTTTCTTTTTTTGAACTAACAATCCTTCAAAGAAAATGTTTACAGATAACATGGTTGTTAGATCGTGCCCGGTACTCGCCTTTGCTTGGTGATTGGGTTGCTATTGGAATTTTACACCTCCGTCTCAGTCATCAGGACCTTTCTGGATCCTTTCTCGACCTCACTGGTACTCTCACCGAAACAGACTGCTCTGGTCAACATCATGGTTAACGGGAAAAATCCATATCACAGTCTCTTGGGGCAAGTCCATCTTACAGGAGGAGAAAAGAAGAAATTTGTAAATGGGGTATAAGAAAATCAGTTTGAGGGGGAGAGAACTCGTTACGATAATAAGTTCTCTCGTCTTGTTGTTCTTCTTGTTCTGCTGTCCTCTCAAAGGTGTTGTCTCTCAGTCTTCAAAAACGATCATTCTGGTGATGCAATATTCCTTCCTAACCGACGATCTTTCTGTAAGGAGCAAAAATCTGGCATTACCATTGGTCCAACTGAGGGGTGACATACCATCTTTAAATCATGGAAACATGAGTGAGAAGAGAGAGAAAATAAAAACAAAAGAGATAGAGAACAATTCATGTGCATATATACATTACATAACTCGACAATAACCATCAATAAGAGAAGAGAAACAAAGCATTTTTAAACATTGTCAACATTAAGAAAACATTGTCAGACTATTTGGCTGTCGTATCTACGTGTCTAATGGTTTCCTTGAGCAGTCCCTCCCCACCAGCACTTGCATTATTCCACTGTCTGTATCTGGCCAGAATACATTGTGGTGGATAGGTCATGCTGGGGTTTGGTAGACTTCTGCAAGGACCAAGCGAATATGCAATGTTTGAATTCTTACCAATAATCGTCAGAGATGGGGATAGAGAGAGGGAGAGAAAAACATTTTTCACAAATACATTTACAACTTTTCACCTGGTCATTCCTGTGTCTTTAGTGAATGACCTCCCACTTCATTAACCGTTACTTCAGGCTTGCCTCCATTCCTAATAATCACCTTTCCTAACTATATATTATGGGTGTGGCCCAAAATTCTTCCTATATGATCCCTGCTTGTAATTTGGTGTGTCATAACTTTTGCTCATTTTCATGTCTAGGGGGTCTGATTTTATGTGGGCTGTTGCAGTTACTGGCATAATGCCCTTCTCTTTTGCACAGATCACAAATCCTTAAGTTCCTCCATGTGCCAATGGCCTGGGGTTTTGGTTGATTTGATGCCTCCTCAAACGCTCGGATGTTCATCATCATCAATCGTTTCCCCTGTACTTCCCTGATTCTTTGGTTTTTATGATTATGGTGTTGTTTTTCTCTTGACCTACAATCTCTTGCAATGTGTCCCTTTTTATGACAACTGTAACAGACTTTCATATCTGGATTTCTCGCAGGGGTGTGTGGCTTTTGTTGGGGTGGTCTTGTGGTTTGGGCCTGAATATTTGCTGCCATTAACTTATCTTTTAGTGACTCTCTGTACCTGGTGCTATTCTGATCATGATTAATGACGGCCTCTCTTAGTGCGGCCACCGAGATCTCTCTCCAGTTTGGGTTGGTGGTCTGTACCCTTGTTTTTAATTCATCCTTTAAACCATTCATTAATACCTTAACCGCTATTCCTTTATGTTGTGCATTTGTCTTGATGTCTGCGATCCCAGTGTTCCTAGCCATTATTTGCAGTGCTCGATTGAAATAATTAGAAACATTTTCCTTTTCGTTTTGCCTTATGGAGAAAATTTCACTCCACTTGACAGTGGTTGGGAAATATATTCCTAACTGTCGGTTAATCTGCCTAATACATTCCTGATTGTGTTCCTCCATACAGGGTACCTCCATGTTTAATTTACAATCAGCAATGAATTTTTCAGGGTCAACCCTGGAGGGCAAACATGCCCTCAGCACTGTCCGCCACTCTTTGTTGGTGGGTTCTGTGGCGTTTCCTAGTTCTTTAATAAACCTTTGGCATTTGGCTAGATTTTTCCCAGGATCAGGAAATTCGGACATAATTGATCTCAATTCGGTCCGGGACAAGAGACAGCGCATTGCACTGTCCTTGACGGGAATGATTCCCTGATCGTCAGTCTTCCCATTGGGGACTGAGATCACCCTGGCCAGATCGAGCTCGGTTACATCATCTTGTGTTGGTCTTACAATATGGGGTACCTCTGTTTGTGCGTGATATGAAACATTGTACGTACCTGTGGACACGACCTCACCTGACCCTCCGTTAGGGGGTTCGATTATTGCCTTTACCAATTTGGTCGTGTCCACCTGGATGGCTTTTGTGATGGTTGCTGGAAGAGGTGCTGACATCGTTCTGGGCTCACTGTCTTGTTTGTATTCCTGAGGGAGGTTTGACATGGGGGGCAACTTGCACAGGTTAATAGTTGTACATTCAACAGTATTACAATAATCATAGTTACATTTATTACACTTATTCTTATAATCTATATTACAGTTGCTAAGAGCGTTTTTATTGTTCCACCTTTGTGCTTTTCTCTCCGCAATCAACTCCTCTCCTGCTGCCATATCTCTCCTCTCAAGATAAGAGTCAGAAAAGTCAATAGACTCTTTTTGTAATTCACTTTCCTGTTGCCATAACTGTAAATATTCATAATGTTTATTTTGTCTCTTCGTTGGTTCAATGAGACTTATCCTCCTCCTTAAATTTTGTAACACTACTGGACTGAAGCTACCTATTCTTGGGAATTTGTCCCTGTCTTGTACAGTCATTCTCTCCCATTCATCACATAAAACTTCACATATCGTGCCGACCCGATGGATCGGTTCTCTGAATCAACCCGAACCGAGGTTGATCGCCCCCTACCTGAACAAATGGCCCCCATAATCTGCAGGCGTTGCCTATTCCTCCTTGAATATCAAGGCTTTCAGCGAACCCTTACAAACAAACCAAGATGTCCTTGGGCAGGCCGGCGGTGGTGGTTTATCAAGTACCCCACTTACTTCTCGCCCACGTTGGCCTGTGCTGCAATCACTGTAGCCAGAGCTGCTGGACCCAACCTAGGGCCCCTGTGAACCTTTATTTACTGGAACATATGAGGGTTACCCGCAGGACACTTACTCTTTCCAGTAAAGTTGGGGTTGTTAGATAGTTCCTGAGTGACCAGCGAACTTCCCTTCCAAAAATAAAAAATTACACAAATCACGTCAGAATGTACAGATAGCGTTTGTGACCACTTTACTCTAATGGTATTAGGTCAGATTACTAACTACTGCACACAATTACGTGCGGTCCAATCGTTCAGTACACGAGCACTACTTGTCATGTACTGAAAGATCAATGGAATCTATGTTTCCGGCTGCGATTCCTTCAGCCAGAGCTTGTATGGCCTATATGGGTTCTGCACCAACACCCCAGGCGTTGTGCCACTGGACTTTTATAGCGGACCTCTTTGTCTATTTTACCTGTTACCTTATGACCTCCTGGTCTGTTACCTTATGACCTCCTGGTCTTGTTACCTTATGACCTCCTGGTCTTGTTACCTTATGACCTCCTGGTCTTGTTACCTTATGACCTCCTGGTCTTGTTACCTTATGGTCCGCTATACTCTAATGCTCAAATATTATTTAACCAGAGATGCCTCCCTAGCCACCGTATATGTCACTTACACGTATGTCCCTTGACGAGTACCCGGCTTTCCTTTTGGTTCCACCTTAAAGTTATATAAACTTTTGTATACAAAACACACTCACTCAACACATGTACACTTTTGTTTCTATATCTATTTCTGCGCAGAAATTTGTCTTTAGCCCAACAGTGTTACCAATTAGGAGCAGGATCTGTTAAACTAAATTTCAGATTTTCTAAAAATAGATTTGCGTTATTTACCGCTTCGCGTTATCTACCGCTGTGCGTTACTTATCGCCTTTGCGTTACTTCACTTTATCACAACTTGAGCTACGTGGGCGTAACCGGACGCTACGTTGCGTAATGAACGCTGCGTGCGTCTGCCTTTTGGATTGCGTACGCTAGTCTTTGTTAGCGACACGTGTACGCAATGCAAAGGATCCACCGTAACACAATATATTTATTTATCAATGTAGGTGATCCCTGATCATCTACCGCAATCCACACTGACTGCCTTGTATCTCAGACAAACCGTGTGTTTGTTCTATACTTTAACTATCACCTCTACTATGAAATAACAGCAAATCTCTTTTTAGCACTTTCTATCAACTATAAAATTGGCAAACAGGAATGTGAGATGTGAAACTTACACAGATGAAAATGCAATTCTAAATTTAATCTAATAACATACATTGATGTAAGCACACGCATATGAAATTACATATAAGTACCAATCACTATTACTTATGATTGACTATGATATAGATTAAATAAATGCATAAAAAAAAAACCTCATTAAATGATGATTTCTTTTTGACAGTGGATGGCTGATTGTTTCCTGAGTCAACTGAAAACCAGCCGCTCAGAAAAAAAAAAAAATTTTTTTGACCTTCCCAAAATGGCCGCTGCTCCTCCCCCTTCCACCTCCATGAGGGTCACACAAAATGGTGGACAGACCATGCGGCCTCTTGTCACAAAGAAAGTCATCATTCAAAACTCCTAAAGTTATTATAGGCCTGAGTGTGTAGTTGGCACCAAATTGAAATAAAAACCAGATTTTCAAAGACAATAGCGTACTGTTCTTACCTCCGGTTACCGGGTTCCTTCAGCACTCTTTATCTAAGCGAAGCAGACGCTTATCCCGTCAGCACTGTGAGACAACCTCCCACCCTTTGCTGGAGGGATAATGTCTGCTGATCTACCTAGTGCAGATATGAGAAGTATAGGACGAGCCCGCAATTGACAATGCTAAATTCCTTTGTCGTATAAACAACCCTTTATGAAGCTAAGAACACTGTACGCTGTTTACTTAAGAAGTACCGTAATGGTACGCTATCTGCGTAGCGATCGCTCAGCCGTAGGCGAGACGCTCAAGCGTCACGTTCGCTCACGGCCCAGTGATCACAGGACACGTTATTGGTTATGTCTAGGGGAATGATTCGCTGTAGCGTAGCATACGCTCGAGACCACGAGGAGGTCACCAGCGATGCAGACGCTTACAACACTATACCTTTATGTTAAAACCTTATACCAATGAAATACACTGAATACCTTAATGTGAGTACAGGGTGTAAGTGCAACCTTGTGTAACCTGACTATCTACAAAGCTGCTTGAGCGTCACCGACGCTCAAGTGAACACTTAACACTATAGAAAATGCACAGATACTGGTTTAGGTTCCAAAGCCTATTAACTGTATTATTTCTAATATACTTGTAAAAGGGGATAACAGTACAAATGATACACTACAATATAACAGAGACTTCCTAACCACAGATCTAAACAATAAATACAAAAAGACAATACTACACTGACCTAAATGCAATACAATACAATACTATCTAATACAATACAATACTAGCCTAGTCTAGGGGAGATATGAGAGAACAGAACAGGGAGAGAGAGAGAGAGAGAGAGAGAGATGAGAGAAATTGGCTCACAGAAAGACAATGATTACGGAGAGAAACTTACGCACAAAGGGTATGATCGCCTGCGCCTCGATATCCAGCTCCCGGCTATCAGCAGATAACCGTTGATGAGAGAGTGAGCTGGATGTGGTCGGCCTGCCTATTTATGCTACTCACACAATGCAATCTATTGGTCCCTACAGTCTCACTGTCCATTGGACGCAGGAACTCGGCTTCGCATTATAACAAAGGTCACAAGTTGATTCATATCAGTGGCCCTGGTTATGCAAAACAATGGGTGATAACTAACACATTCCTGTCTTCTGGAGGGGGTATTGTTTGGCGAATACAAAACAGAATCCTGTCTGGGTTCTGTTCTATATTCATGATGTCCACTTTCAGTTGAGACAATGACATCTCAGCCCTCATTCTCCTGTATACAAATCCAGCCCCATTTGTAAACACAGGTGTTGACCCTCCTCATTGAGTCTCAAAAGCTCAGTGTAATTAAAGACTATTGTACTCCGTCTGCGGGAAAGATACTGATTTGGAGTACAATTGATCTTCAATTACTATTCCTGTGTTTACCTTATGCATGTGTAGAGATGAGGCCCTCTTAACATGCAAACTATTGTTTGGGGGATCTCTGAGGTCAAAGAGACATTTGAGACCTACTGATGCCTGTCTCCAACTGTTCAGATGCATGACTAAGTAAGGACAAATAATAATGAATAAATGGACATAACTTCTTATGTCCATAACTATTCGCACGAGCAATTAATCTGCTCCAAACCAACACCGGAATATTGCTATTTAAATACTCTTCCGATAGGTACCAAACACCACTGTCTGACTCCTGTTAGACCCTTCGCACAATACAAAGAGGGATTCCTCCGTTCAGGGACATTCTATATTAACCAAACTTTCAGAATCTATCAAAGGGACCATAATCTATAAACTACATTAATTGTGAAAATATGTAACGAATGAGTCGCACGCTACGACTACGTAAACTCTACCGTAAATACGCATACCGCGCCTGTGAGTGCACGCTATTGCGGGTATGCGCCTCCACGGGAGAGCGCACGCACGCGCAGCGCGGACCAGTGTGCGGTGCAAATATGGCAACGTGCATAGAGACATTTTTCTGACTTCGACACCACGTGTTTTGTCGAATTTGCAGACGTTTTCGACAGTTTTTGGGTCTGTTTTTGCCCATGCCAATTTGTGAAAAAGGCATGGGTGAAAATGGGTTCACAAACGGCGAAAACGCCCACTATTGAATACACTCACGTTGAATTAGTGCCGATTTTCTGACTGTCGGAAAATTCAGCACTAATTGAATATAACCCATAGGGCGTGAAATACATGTTTAGGGCCAGTATGTCTCCTTCCTAAATGCCACCTTTGGGCCTCATTCAGAGTTGTGTGGAAACCTTGGCCTTTTGCGTATGAGCAACAAAGCTCTTGTGCACTTGCGTTTTTACAGAATAAAGAGAAAATGCAGGTGCACACTTCAAACACTAAACACTTCTAATAAGAATAATTATAGTAAGCTCTGCAATATAACAGATCAAATTTAAAGTGCTTAGCATAATTTTGGCCAACAATATGGGCCCACCAACCGCGACAAGATGACCTCATCTTGTGGGTCCCTAACACTAAGGTTCAAGCCCAGAGCACAGGACCACCCAGGTCAGCACAAACTAATCGCCCCGAGGCACCACACTAGTGAGAGGTTAAGTGTTGAAAGGTGTTATATTAGTAAGAAGCAGCAGCTATGTGTGGAGAGTGTTACATACTGTAGATGAGAGGTAATAATTACATAAAAAATTGTTACATTAGTAAAAAAACAATTTAAGTACTAAGAAGTGGTAGATTAAGTATTACAATACGATGCCCTAAAGCGCTTACGTTTTTACTGTACATAATGTATATATTTTGATTTGCTACTTGCTGTGTTTCTGCATTCTAGCCGTTTCCATGGCTTGTAAACATACAGAAAGAGAAGAGGCTATATACAGTATGTGAGCACTCCCATTAATCATATATTTTACCATTATCCATCTTCATTTAGGTGCTAAGGACACGGTTATATTAGATTCTGTATTTGACTGTTTTGCAGAATTATTATCCAAATTATTCTGGCTAAACGGCAAGGTCAAGTGTCATTCCCAGGCATATTGCTTGTTCACCTTTCACTTTGCTGCATTTAATTAGCAATCCTGTTAGGTTGGCCCATGACTCGCCCTCACCTCCGTGGTGCTTCGTCTGTGCCATTTAACCCAAACAGTCCTTCTCCTTCTGTATGCTTGCCAAAGCTAACCTTATATACTGTTCATAAATAGAGATACACAGCAAAGGACCGTTCCCTGCACACGCTGACCCGTGTATTTAACAGTCTATGGAAAGGTTTATTGTACAGTACTTACAACTATGGTTCCATTTAAACTTGTTTTCTAAACATATCATTGAGGGAGCGGAACCAGTATTCATAGGACTGTAGCCTGTCTAATATAGGACCTGTGACGTCGAGGCACCCCAGAGGAGGCATCTGTTTTGTGAGCTGTAACTATCGGGAGATGGTGGCCTGTACGTTAATATACTGTACCACGGTATATTGGTGGTCATTCCGAGTTGATCGCAGCCAGCAACTTTTTGCTGCTGCAATCACTAGTCCACGTAGGAGTGTATTTTAGCTTAGCAGGGCTGCGATCGCTTGTGCAGCCCTCTAAGCTAAAAAAAAATTTAAGCAGAACAAGACTAGCCCTGGACATACTTACCCTGTACGACGATCCCTGCGATGCTGGGGACGGCTTTGACGTCAGACATCCGCCCTCCGTTCTCCTGGACACGCCTGCGTTTTCTTCTCCACTCCCCGAAAACGGCTCCAAACGGTCTGGATCCGCCCAGGAACGCCTTCTTTCTGTCAATCTTCTTGCGGTCCTCTCTGCGATCGCTTTCTTCGTTGGACGCGACGTAACCCGGCGACCCCTGTCGCCGGGCAACGATGCGCGCGCACAGTGCGGCCATTGCGCATGCGCATTCCAGACCCGTTCGCACCGCAGCGACAAACCGCTGCGTGCGAACGGGTCGGAATAACCCCCATTGTCCTTCTGATTGGGTTTGTGTTGCACTAAAGAGTGAAAGTCTGACAACATGAACTTGTTCTTAGTTTATACTTTCCTACTCACCTGGATTGTTGTGGAGAGTTCTCCAGGACCTCTGGGAATGTAAGCCATGCACTTGGATGCCTACCGCTTCACCAATGGGCGGGATACGGGAACATGACATAAGTCACATTGGCCCTGATTCAGACCTGATCGCTGCTGTGCGTTTTCACACGGCGGGCGATTATCGAACTACTGCGCATGTGTAAGCACCGCAATGCGCATGCGCGACGGGCAGCAGCCACAGGATGGTTTCGAAAATTCCGATTGCACGGCTGTTTGCAAGATGATTGACAGGAAGGTCCTCTGTGGGTGGTAAGTGAACCTTTTCTGGGAGTGTCTGGAAAAACGCAGACGTTCCCAAACGTCTTCGGGGCGGATGTGTGACGTCGGCTCCGGACCCGATCAGCCTGTTTCTATCGCACTGGAGGAGTTAGTATTGCGCTGCGCACAGACTGCACATACTGCACAGAATGGGAGAAACATTAGATGGTGAGTGTGATGCGAACGGTTTTGCAGCTGTCCGCTGACTGAGGGGGATTTTCGCACAACGTATAACTGCAATCGCACACTTGCACGGGGAGAACTTTCACTCCCTCTGGGCGGCGTCTATCTGATCTCAGCACAGTGTAACTTGGAGCACAGCCACCAGGCCCGCTGCAATTGTCACTCAGACCTATAACTCTGGATCTCTTGAAAAGGAGGATCTAGAATGAAGGCAAGCGTACGATTCAGTCAGCTAGAAGAGATACAATGATGAATAATAGCAGGTAGATCTGGAAAGCTATAGATGGCCTATAAACTGTAGTTTGCTACTGTTGGTATATGCAAAGTGGGATCATTCGGTATTCTGCTTTTCCCGAGTTTCCGTGTCCGCTGTCTCCGCCAGCTTTCCGTCCCACCGAATGATTGTTCCCCCTTCTCTACTCCTCTAGTAAATAAAATCTGTTTTTAGCAACTATGGAGGATTTTTATAGCTATCTTGTTTAAATTGTCGTCTCTCAGTGGTAGTAAACAGCCTGGACTGGGTGAGATGGGTGTTTGGCAGATATCATACAGGCATCCACCCACATGCACACCCACTCGCACACATGTATTGATACAAAACATCTTGAAACTTCTTTCTAACAGTCTATCACTTTCCATCGCGGGGCCAAGAATCGAGTGAGAAATTATTCTTATCATTAAGTCGGTGTTTTGACAATGTTATAGTTTTAAAGGGGCATATATGCTAATGAGCACATGTAAAGCTTAATTGCATTTACAAAGCCTCATTTTTGTGCTGCCAGTCTGTTATATGGGAAGAACCTCCACTATATCTTTTTGTAATATTATTGATAAATGCAGCTACCTATTGTCGTCAGCAGCAGGGCAGGTGCAAGGGCGTGGCAGTCACAGTAGGGTGCAATGTGTTAACCTTTATCACACTGATAGGTCCGTTATCTCTCATCTTCTGGGGCAGATGTAGTAACCTGGAGAAGGCATAAGGAAGTGATAAAGCAGTGTTAAGTGCAAGGTGATAATGCACCAGCCAATCAGATCCTAACTGTTAATTTACATATTGGATCTGATTGGCCGGTGCCTTTATCACCTTGCACATATCACTGGTTTATCACTTCCTTATGCCTTCTCCAGGTTAATACATCTGCCCCACTGAGTGTCTGTTATGTACAATTTGTAGGCCCCCCCCCCCCCCCCTCCCCCTCCCGCAGAGGCTGCAGCACGGGAGAACCTTATGCGGACTCCCTGGCCATATGTCTTCTTCATAGGAAGGTTCATGTCCTCACAGAAGAGCAGGCCGGGAGCAAGGGTTCCGGTATGAATGGTTCGACCATGTTAAGGTCGACAGTGATTAGGTCGACCACTATTGGTAGACATTGACATGGTCAACATGGACACATAGTCGACACATGACAGGTTGACACATGAAAAGGTCGACATGGATTTTTGAACTCTTTTTGGTGTCATTTTTTCTGTAACATGACCAGGAACCCTAATTAGTGTACCGCGTCCACTTGCATGGCTTGCTTCGCTCGCCATGTTGCGGGCAAGGTGCCTCGCTCCGCAACCGTTACGCTCGGCACAGGTTACCGTTCCCAGTCGTAGTCCACGTGGATGGTAAAGTATGAAAAATTTAAAAATCTATTGTTGAAAAGGTCGACATGACTTTTTTTTGTGTCGACCTGTCACGTGTTGACCATTTTAATGTGTCGACCATGTCAATGTTGACCAATAGTGGTCGACCTAATGACTTTCAACCTTAAAATGGTCGACCATCCAAACAGATACCAGGAGCAAGACACTGGGTTCTAGTCTTTATTTCTCTATCGTCCTAAGTGGATGCTGGGGTTCCTGAAAGGACCATGGGGAATAGCGGCTCCGCAGGAGACAGGGCACAAAAGTAAAGCTTTTACAGGTCAGGTGGTGTGTACTGGCTCCTCCCCCTATGACCCTCCTCCAGACTCCAGTTAGATTTTTGTGCCCGGCCGAGAAGGGTGCAATTCTAGGTGGCTCTCATAAAGAGCTGCTTAGAGAGTTTAGCTTAGGTTTTTTATTTTACAGTGATTCCTGCTGGCAACAGGATCACTGCAACGAGGGACAGAGGGGAGAAGAAGTGAACTCACCTGCGTGCAGGATGGATTGGCTTCTTGGCTACTGGACATGAAGCTCCAGAGGGACGATCACAGGTACAGCCTGGATGGTCACCGGAGCCACGCCGCCGGCCCCCTCACAGATGCTGAAGCAAGAAAAGGTCCAGAATCGGCGGCTGAAGACTCCTGCAGTCTTCTTAAGGTAGCGCACAGCACTGCAGCTGTGCGCCATTTTCCTCTCAGCACACTTCACACGGCAGTCACTGAGGGTGCAGGGCGCTGGGGGGGGGGCGCCCTGGGAGGCAAATGAAAACCTTTAAAAAGGCTAAAAATACCTCACATATAGCCCCAGAGGCTATATGGAGATATTTACCCCTGCCTAAATGTACTAAATAGCGGGAGACGAGCCCGCCGGAAAAGGGGCGGGGCCTATCTCCTCAGCACACGGCGCCATTTTCTGTCACAGCTCCGCTGGTCAGGAAGGCTCCCAGGTCTCTCCCCTGCACTGCACTACAGAAACAGGGTATAACCGAGAGGGGGGGCAAAATAAATGGCTATATATATTAATATAAAAGCAGCTATAAGGGAGCACTTAATCATAAGGCTATCCCTGTCATATATAGCGCTTTTTGGTGTGTGCTGGCAGACTCTCCCTCTGTCTCCCCAAAGGGCTAGTGGGTCCTGTCTTCGTATAGAGCATTCCCTGTGTGTCTGCTGTGTGTCGGTACGTGTGTGTCGACATGTATGAGGACGTTATTGGTGTGGAGGCGGAGCAATTGCCAAATATGAGGATGTCACCTCCTAGGGGGTCGACACCAGAATGGATGCCTTATTTGTGGAATTACGGGATAGCGTCAACTCGCTTAAGCAGTCGTTTGCCGACATGAGGCGGCCGGACACTCAATTAGTGCCTGCCCAGGCGCCTCAAACACCGTCAGGGGCTGTAAAACGCCCCTTGCCTCAGTCGGTCGACACAGACCCAGACACAGGCACTGATTCCGGTGGTGAAGGTGACGAATCAACCGTATTTTCCAGTAGGGCCACACGTTATATGATTTTGGCAATAAAGGAGATGTTACATTTAGCTGATACTACAGGTACCACTAAACAGGGTATTATGTGGGGTGTGAAAAAACTACCAGTAGTTTTTACCGAATCAGAAGAATTAAATGACGTGTGTGATGAAGCGTGGGGTGCCCCGATAAAAAACTGCTAATTTCAAAGAAGTTATTGGCTTTATACCCTTTCCCGCCAGAGGTTAGGGAGCGCTGGGAAACACCTCCTAGGGTGGACAAAGCGCTAACACGCTTATCAAAACAAGTGGCGTTACCCTCTCCTGAGACGGCCGCACTTAAAGATCCATCAGATAGGAGGATGGAAAATATCCAAAAAGGTATATACACACATGCAGGTGTTATACTACGACCAACTATTGCGACTGCCTGGATGTGCAGTGCTGGGGTAGTTTGGTCAGAGTCCCTGATCGAAAATATTGATACCCTGGACAGGGACAATATTTTACTGTCGTTAGAACAAATAAAGGATGCATTTCTTTATATGCGTGATGCACAGAGAGATATCTGCACACTGGCATCACGGGTAAGTGCTATGTCCATTTCGGCCAGAAGAGCTTTATGGACACGACAGTGGACAGGCGATGCGTAGAGGAGTTATTTGGGGTCGGTCTATCGGATTTGGTGGCCACGGCTACGGCCGGGAAATCCACCTTTCTACCTCAAGTCACTCTCCAACAGAAAAAGGCACCGACCTTTCAACCGCAGCCCTTTCGTTCCTTTAAAAATAAGAGAGCAAAGGGCTATTCATATCTGCCACGAGGCAGAGGACGAGGGAAGAGACAGCAACAGGCAGCTCCTTCCCAGGAACAGAAGCCCTCCCCGGCTTCTACAAAAGCCTCAGCATGACGCTGGGGCTTCGCAAGCGGACTCGGGGGCGGTAGGCGGTCGTCTCAAGAATTACAGCGCGCAGTGGGCTCACTCGCAGGTAAATCCCTGGATCCTGCAGATAATATCTCAGGGGTACAGGTTGAAATTAGAGACAGAGCCACCTCGCCGTTTCCTGAAGTCTGCTTTACCAACGTCCCCCTCAGAAAGGGAGACGGTTTTGGAAGCCATTCACAAGCTGTATTCTCAGCAGGTGATAGTCAAGGTACCTCTTCTACAACAAGGGAAGGGGTATTATTCCACTCTTTTTTTGGGGTACCGAAGCCGGATGGCTCGGTAAGGCCTATTCTAAATCTGAAGTCCTTGAACCTGTACATAAAGAAGTTCAAGTTCAAGATGGAGTCACTCAGAGCAGTGATAGCGAACCTGGAAGAAGGGGACTTTATGGTATCCTTGGACATCAAGGATGCGTATCTCCACGTTCCAATTACCCCTCACACCAGGGGTACCTCAGGTTCGTTGTACAAAACTGTCACTATCAGTTTCAGACGCTGCCGTTTGGTTTGCCCACGGCACCTCGGGTCTTTACAAAGGTAATGGCCGAGATAATATTTCTTCTTCGAAGAAAAGGCGTATTAATTATCCCATACTTGGACGATCTCCTAATAAGGGCAAGGTCCAGAGAACAGCTAGAGATGGGTTTAGCACTATCTCAAGAGGTGCTAAAGCAGCACGGATGGATTCTGAATATTCCAAAATCCCAATTAATGCCGACAACTCGTCTGCTGTTCCTGGGGATGATTCTGGACACAGTTCAGAAAAAGGTTTTTCTTCCCGAAGAAAAAGCCAAGGAGTTATCTGACCTGGTCAGGAACCTCCTAAAACCAGGAAAGGTGTCTGTACATCAATGCACAAGAGTCCTGGGAAAAAATGGTAGCTTCTTACGAAGCAATCCCTTTCGGCAGATTCCATGCAAAGGGATCTGCTGGACAAATGGTCAGGGTCGCATCTTCAGATGCACCTGCGGATAACCCTGTCGCCGAGGACAAGGGTATCCCTTCTGTGGTGGTTGCAGGAGGCTCATCTATTGGAGGGCCGCAGATTCGGCATGCAGGATTGGATCCTGGTGACCACGGATGCCAGCCTGAGAGGCTGGGGAGCAGTCACACAGGGAAAAAATTTCCAGGGAGTGTGGTCGAGCCTGAAAAAGTCTCTTCACATAAGCATTCTGGAACTAAGAGCAATCTACAATGCTCTAAGCCAGGCGGAACCTCTGCTTCAAGGAAGACCGGTGTTGATCCAGTCGGACAACATCACGGCAGTCGCCCATGTAAACAGACAGGGCGGCACAAGAAGCAGGAGGGCAATGGCAGAAGCTGCCAGGATCCTTCGCTGGGCGGAGAATCACGTGATAGCACTGTCAGCAGTATTCATCCCGGGCGTGGACAACTGGGAAGCAGACTTCCTCAGCAGACACGACCTTCACCCGGGAGAGTGGGGACTTCATCCAGAAGTTTTCCACATGCTATTAAACCGTTGGGTAAAACCAATGGTGGACATGATGGCGTCTCGCCTCAACAAAACACTGGACAGGTATTGCGCCAGGTCAAGAGATCCGCAGGCAATTGCTGTGGACGCGCTGGTAACACCTTGGGTGTACCAGTCGGTATATGTGTTTCCTCCTCTGCCTCTCATACCAAAGGTATTGAGGATTATACGGCAAAGAGGAGTAAGACTAGTGGCTCCGGATTGGCCAAGAAGGACTTGGTACCCGGAACTTCAAGAGATGGTCACGGACGATCCGTGGCCTCTACTTCTGAGAAGGGACCTGCTTCAGCAGGGTCCTTGTCTTTTTCAAGACTTACCGCGGCTGCGTTTGACGGCATGGCGTTTGAATGCCAGATCCTAAAAGGAAAAGGCATTCCAGAAGAAGTCATTCCTACCTTGATAAAGGCAAGGTAGGAAGTCACCGCGAAGCATTATCGCCGTATTGGGCGAAAATATGTTGCGTGGTGCGAGCAGCAGAGTGCTCCGATGGAGGAATTTCAACTGGGTCGTTTTTCTACATTTCCTGCAATCAGGATTGTCTATGGGTCTCAAATTGGGATCTATTAAGGTTCAAATTTCGGCCCTATCAATATTCTTCCAAAAAGAATTGGCCTCGGTCCCTGAGGTCCAGATTTTTATCAAAGGAGTACTGCATATACAGCCTCCTGTGGTGCCTAAGGTGGCACCGTGGGATCTAAATGTAGTTTTAGATTTCCTCAAATCCAATTGGTTTGAACCACTAAAGAATGTGGATTTGAAATATCTCACATGGAAAGTGACTATGTTACTGGCCCTGGCTTCGGCCGGGAGAGTATCTGAACTGGCGGCTTTGTTTTATAAAAGCACTTATTTAATTTTCCATTCGACATAGGGCAGAGCTGCGGACGCGTCCGCATTTTCTCCCTAAGGTGGTATCAGCGTTTCACCTGAACCAGCCTATTGTAGTGCCTGCGGCTACAGACGACTTGAAGGACTCCAAGTTGTTGGACGTTGTCAGAGCCTTAAAAATATACATTTAAAGGACGGCTGGAGTCAGAAAATCTGACTCGCTGTTTATACTGTATGCACCCAACAAGTTGGGTGCACCTGCTTCTAAGCAGTCGATTGCTCGTTGGATTTGTAACAAAATTCAACTTGTACATTCTGTGGCAGGCCTGCCACAGCCTAAATCTGTTAAGGCCCATTCCGCAAGGAAGGTGGGCTCATCTTGGGCGGCTGCCCGAGGGGTCTCGGCATTACAACTCTGCCGAGCAGCTACGTGGTCAGGGGAGAACACGTTTGTAAATTTTTGCAAATTTGATACCCTGGCAAAGGAGGACCTGGAGTTCTCTCATTCGGTGCTGCAGAGTCATCCGCACTCTCCCGCCCGTTTGGGAGCTTTGGTATAATCCCCATGGTCCTTTCAGGAACCCCAGCATCCACTTAGGACGATAGAGAAAATAAGAATTTACTTACCGATAATTCTATTTCTCGGAGTCCGTAGTGGATGCTGGGCGCCCATCCCAAGTGCGGATTATCTGCAATACTTGTACATAGTTATTGTTAACTAATTCGGGTTATTGTTTAGGAAGCCATCTTTCAGAGGCTCCTCTGTTATCATACTGTTAACTGGGTTTAGATCACAAGTTGTACGGTGTGATTGGTGTGGCTGGTATGAGTCTTACCCGGGATTCAAAATCCTCCCTTATTGTGTACGCTCGTCCGGGCACAGTACCTAACTGGAGTCTGGAGGAGGGTCATAGGGGGAGGAGCCAGTACACACCACCTGACCTGTAAAAGCTTTACTTTTGTGCCCTGTCTCCTGCGGAGCCGCTATTCCCCATGGTCCTTTCAGGAACCCCAGCATCCACTACGGACTCCGAGAAATAGAATTATCGGTAAGTAAATTCTTATTTTTATTTCCCCGTCGCTCACTGGCCAGGGATACCGGGAGGGACCAATTACAGCTTTGGATCGGGCCAGCCATCCCTAGCAGAGTGCCGCCCCACCCACCGAGGATCAGGGCCAATTCTGGTAGATGGCCATTTAAACGAAGATTGTGGGAGGGTTGTTTTAGTACATTGCTAGTGGCAGTTCCCCTAATATACGTGGATTTGGCTAACCCGCAAGTTATGTAGGGGTTTAGAAACCACTGCACATTGCCAAATATCTCAGGCAGATTGGATTTGCCCCCTCCTAATTGCTGCATAAGAAACCGGGTGTCTTGGAAGGCAAAATTGCTGTCGCTGTGCATTGGTTTCCAAACTGCCAACGCAATCAATGTTTGATAGACATGTGTAGACCTTCATGTCTTCTGGTTGGCAGTAATGGGGTAAATCCTTTTGTTTTACAGATACTCTACAGAGGAGGAATACAACTGATGTCTATGGGTTAATTTATGAAACTGCTAAATCTCACAGCTTGTAAAATAACAAAACAGATGTAATCACAGCTTTATCTGGGCCATGTAATACATTATGCAAATACGTGTCATCAGCATACACCTCAAAAGGGTTTGAAGGGTGCTGCAGTTTGTGTAGATGGGCATAAAGTTATTATATATTTTGTTAAATGGGGGCCCCATAATTTGGCATTTTATAGGTGCAGCTAATAATTAGGGCATGTTGTAAAGAGGCATTGTAATATGTGCTGCAGGGTGTTGTTACTTAATTACTCCCCATAACGCTCCACTTCAGCTCAGCTATTCCGCTTGATGGGAAATGCCCACCCATCCTTATAATCCAACATATATAAAGCGTTTTCATTACTTTCAAATGTTTTGAAACTGGACCACTTTGCATGTTCTTTATTCAGCGTATAGTGCTCACTGGATAAACCTCCAGCGCTTCAAATAATGAAGACGTAATCCGTGTGGGGTAATAATGGGTTGGGTGGCTGTCTGACAGGGAAGCGTATGTTATTGACACATATCTGGGCGTTTAGTTTTTGACCTTATTGCGTGCCATGAAATTGCACACAAAAATTTGGCCACAAAAAAAAAACGCTCTTTACATCTCCACATACACGCAGCTGGCAGCCGAGCAATATTCCCGCGTCAGGAGTACATGAAGCTGAAATGTGAATACCCAATGATAACGAGAAGATGCCGCTTGACAGTGACAATGATAAATTATATTCACAATTATTTATACTCGAGAGAGAGAACGCCTTTACAGTGTTACTAATAAGGCAAAATATTATTTATTTATTAACCGTTTCTTATATATCGCAGCAAATTCCTTTGCGCTTTACAACTGGACACAATGATCAGACAAAACTGGTTAATAACCAACAGTCATAGAGGTCATTAGAGGTAGGAAGGCCCTGCTCGCAAATATGGGCTATGCAATAAAATGTAGTGAAATACAGAACCATCCCACATTACGTCACTCATTTGGTGTTTTAGGTGCCCCCTAGCTGTTGGCACTTCAGGAATAACCATGTTTGCCTACTGGCAGCGCCCGCTCCTGGCTGTATAAGTCATGGATTGAGGCGTGCAGTTACTCCTCTATATTCCCTTTATATGTTATCCGTTCAGCACCCTCAGGACCCGGGACAGCTCCTCTGCAGAATCCCTGCTCAGATACTGTACAATGGGGCCTGGAAAAGCTGCTAACACAACACTGCATTATTTTCCACCAGGTTCAGACCGTGCAATAGGTCAGGTCCCCTAAGATTAGAAGCACACACAGTGACTAATGATGTCTCTCTGGATAGATTCGCCTTTGGGTACCATAGACTCCCTGGGGTAAATTTACTAAGATTCGTATTTTCCCGTTTCAGGTCAAAGTTCAATCACGAATGACATCGAAAGTGTAAAACTGCAACTTTTTGAATTTGTTACGATGGATTTACTAAGCTGTCGTATTCGGGTTTTTCTTTTGTTCCGATGTCGATGTCATTCGTGTTTTTATTTTTATTTTTACGGCAGTGATTAGCAAAACACTGCCGACTTTTTTACAATGAATCTCGGCCGGATCTGTGTGATCCGTGCTGGGGTTCATTTTTTTTTTAAATTAAACACTGTAAAATCCCCCCAAAAAATTGCGTGGGGTCCCCCCTCCTAAGCATAACCAGCCTCGGGCTCTTTGAGCCGATCCTGGTTGCAGAAATATGGGGGAAAAAATGACAGGGGTTCCCCCATATTTAAGCAACCAGCATCGGGCTCTGCGCCTGGTCCTGGTTCCAAAAATACGGGGGACAAAAAGAGTAGGGGTCCCCCGTATTTTTAAAACCAGCACCGGGCTCCACTAGCTGGACAGATAATGCCACAGCCGGGGGTCACTTTTATATAGTGCCCTGCGGCCGTGGCATCAAATATCCAACTAGTCACCCCTGGCCGGGGTACCCTGGGGGAGTGGGGACCCCTTCAATCAAGGGGTCCCCCCCCCCCAGCCACCCAAGGGCCAGGGGTGAAGCCCGAGGCTGTCCCCCCCCATCCAATGGGCTGCGGATGGGGAGGCTGATAGCCTTTTGTGATAATGAAAAGATATTGTTTTTAGTAGCAGTACTACAAGGCCCAGCAAGCCTCCCCCGCATGCTGGTACTTGGAGAACCACAAGTACCAGCATGCGATGGAAAAACGGGCCCGCTGGTACCTGTAGTACTACTACTAAAAAAATACCCAAAAAAAGACAAGACACACACACCGTGAAAGTAAAGATTTATTACATACATGCACACAAACATGCCCGAATGCCAGAAACCCACTCTGACTGATGTCTAAGTGGGTTTCTTCAGCCAATCAGGGGTTGCCACGTTGTAGCACTCTCCTGATCGGCTGTGTGCTCCTGTACTGAGTGACAGGCGGCACACGGCAGTGTTACAATGTAGCGCCTATGCGCTCCATTGTAACCAATGGTGGGAACTTTCTGCTCAGCGGTGACGTCACTTTAGGTCAACCGCAGGGCAGAAAGTTCCCACCATTGGTTACAATGGAGCGCATAGGCGCTACATTGTAACACTGCCGTGTGCTGCCTGTCATACAGTACAGGAGCACACAGCCGATCAGGAGAGTGCTACAACGTGGCGCTCCATGATTGGCTGAAGAAACCCACTTAGACATCAGTCAGAGTGGGTTTCTGGCATTCGGGGAAAGGAGTCCCATGTGAAAACATGGGGCCCCTTTCAGTTCGTGGCTCGGCTTTCCGTTTTCTTATTTTATGCAAGTACGTGGATTACAAATGGATGCCCCGAGGACCCTGGGACCCGCGATCTGGTGAGTAGAATTTATTCAACAGGTACCCCTTGGATTCTACTGGAGAAGAGGACCGACCTGCGTGTGAACATAAGGTAAGTATGTATGTATGTTTGTGTGCATGTATGTAATAAATCTTTACTTTCACGGTGTGTGTGTCTTGTCTTTTTTTGGGTATTTTTTTAGTAGTAGTACTACAGGTACCAGCGGGCCCGTTTTTCCATCGCATGCTGGTACTTGTGGTTCTCCAAGTACCAGCATGCGGGGGAGGCTTGCTGGGCCTTGTAGTACTGCTACTAAAAACAATATCTTTTCATTATCACAAAAGGCTATCAGCCTCCCCATCCGCAGCCCATTGGATGGGGGGGGACAGCCTCGGGCTTCACCCCTGGCCCTTGGGTGGCTGGGGGGGGGGACCCCTTGATTGAAGGAGTCCCCACTCCCCCAGGGTACCCCGGCCAGGGGTGACTAGTTGGATTTTTGATGCCACGGCCGCAGGGCACTATATCAAAGTGACCCCCGGCTGTGGCATTATCTGTCCAGCTAGTGGAGCCCGGTGCTGGTTTTAAAAATACGGGGGACCCCTACTCTTTTTGTCCCCCGTATTTTTGGAACCAGGACCAGGCGCAGAGCCCGATGCTGGTTGCTTAAATATGGGGGAACCCCTGTCAATTTTTTCCCCATATTTCTGCAACCAGGATTGGCTCAAAGAGCCCGAGGCTGGTTATGCTTAGGAGGGGGGACCCCACGCAATTTTTTTAAATAAAATAACAACTTTCCCACCCCTTCCCACTGATATACATGCACGGATCTCATGGATCCCTTCATGCCTATCCAATCATGGAAAAAAAAAGCAGGTCTGTTTTTTTTTAGCACTTTTTTACGAGTTGTAATTTTTCACGGCAGTGTTTGTTTTTTTTTTGCTTTGCACTTCTTAGTAAATGACCGAGATTCATACTTAAACAGCCGCGTTTTGACCGATGGTGTATTCATTCGTAATTTTTTTCTTGGACTTGCAAAAAATTACGAATGCCCTCATCACTGCCGTGATTATTGCTTAGTAAATTACCGAGATGACACTTTGATGAAAAAACGGCATCTCGGTCAAAATCGGGAGCTTAGTAAATTTACCCCCCTATCTCTAAATTGCATCTCTCAATGTTTAGCTGTGACAGAGAGAGATTTCTTCACATTCCTCTCCTATCAGATCGGTGTGCTGTCTCGATAACACTGTGTGGCTTGCAGTCTCTCAGGACCTGAGACCTACCTGTGACTCCATCTCCCAGGGTCATGCATTATTTATCTGCCTGGTCCTGCTACACGGTTTCATGTCTCTAGAGCGGCCAGCGCTGCTACGTCGTGCCAGTTGTTTAAGGGTGTGGAGATGTAATATTCTGACATCTTCTCTTAGACTTAATGCGAATGGTGGGGAGTGATCCTCAGAGAGAGGGGGGGATGGGGGTGGGGGATTAGGTGTGAAAGATTCTGCCGAATAAACAAAGCATGTTTTATTGCAGATACCTATGTATTTATGGTACAGTATAATGTGCCTGTGCTGTACAAGCCATTAATACAGAAATACACACACACACACACACACACACACACACACACACACACACACACACACACACACACACACACACACACACACACACACACACACACACACACACACACACACACACACACACACACACACACACACACACCTGTGATAGTATGACATAATCCACTCAGAGAAAAATACATTTAAATTGATGCATAGACAGCTGCCCTCCTGGTGATAGAGGTTGCTAGGGTCTTAATTTGTCAGTAGTTGTCACTCGGGGGTCACCCACATCCCCCCACCCATTTCTGGCTATCTTCTGTGTGTCAGGAATATCCACTGATGTCTCTCCCTAGAGCTAGTGATGTCATCGGCAGCCAATCCGATTGCTTGCGGGCAGCGCAAGCTACAGACTCAAAGAGGAGAAACGAGCTTCCTAGTTCCCATTAACCTCTTCACCACTGCAGGGAATCCACTCACGTTTTCACCTCAGCAGCCCGTTCCCGCCGTTAATTATCCCACTTTTGTTTTCTGTGCATCATGGCTGTCTTGCATGGCTGAAGAGACATTAATTCAGATAATGCAGACCTAATCTCTGGAAGATTCCTCATGTTGCCCCATTGCAGCTGTAAAAAGCAGCAGAGCGTTGCTTTAAAAAAATCTGTTTCCTGCCAGAGAAAGGCACAGGGGAGACTAGATGGAACTAGAGCATCTCTGTATTCCTGCAGTTCCCTCCTCAGCACACATTGCATATATCAATTAAGTGCATCTTTGCTATGCAGATTAGCATATGTGCGTTAGTATTAACAGTACAGGCTGGTGAATACGCCTGTGCCCTTCTGCCAGGCTGTGTTTGGCACACCGGTGACCTATTGGCTAAAGGTAGCTGTGGAGTGCAGGTCAGACTAAGGTGTAGACTCTAGTGACCCTGCACTGCATGCAGAGCAGGGGCAGAGAACAAGGCTCTGCAACCCTCTTCCAGGAATATCCATATGTTTATTGCTGGGCAGGATCTGCAGCAACTCAGTTATTTTTAGCCAGACCCAGTGTCGACGCTGCACCCTAGTGCCCAGGGCCTTTGCAGCAGTAGAAATTGCTTGGTGGTCATCATAAATACACAGCTAGGATTGGTCATAGTGGAGACAGCTCCATTACAGTTATACTGCAGGTTAGTAATGGAAAGAAACAGACTTGGGTGTGAGTACGTCAGTAAATAAATGTCTTGTACTTCGTATGGTGCCCTCTGTTGGTTTTACCTTGGCACATACAACAGCGTTAGGAGATGTAGGGAGTTAGGAATACTTCTGGCTCCTGCATCTGGGTCATTTGGGTTTAGCCTTTGAACATAATGGGCAGCTGAACGTGAGGAGGGGGTGATATACAATCCGTAAGCATTCAGTGGGGTAAATTTACTAAGATGGGAGTTCTATTTAAGATGGGATGTTGCCCATAACAACCAATCAGATTCAACTTCTCATTTATCTAGCACCTTCTAGGAGATAATACCTGGAATCAGATTGGTTGCTATGGGCAACATCCCATCTTAAATAGAACTCCCACCTTAGTAAATTTACCTCAGTGAGTGTATACATTCTGACATCTTGTGTATTGTGTGTAGCCTTCATCTATGTCAGCAGAATTACAGTCTAAGGGGGGTAATTCAGACCCGATCGCTAGGCAGCGTTTTTTGCAGCCCTGCGATCAGATAGTCGCCGCCTACAGGGGGAGTGTATTTTACCTGTGCAGGTGTGCGAACGCATGTGTAGCAGAGCTGCACAAACTGATTTTGTGCAGTCTCTGCACAACCCAGGACTTACTCAGTCGCTGCGATCACATCAGGCTGATTGGGGCCGGAGCTGACGTCAGACACCTTCCCTTCAAACACTTGGTCCCGCCTACATTTTCCCGGACACTCCCTGAAAACGGTCAGTTGACACCCACAAATGCCCTCTTCCAGTCAATCTCCTTGCGAACGCCCGTGCAAATGGATCCTTCGCACAATCCCGCCGCTGACGGTGATCCCCGTTGCTGCAGTCCGTCGTGCCTGCGCATTGCTGTTTATACGCAGTTCAGATTTGATCGCACGCTGTGCAAAAACGCACAGCAGTGATCAGGTCTGAATTACCCCCTAAATTTGGATCTTTTAGGTCCAGATGCTCTTAATTTCTCATATTGAAATAAATGCTTTAAGGTCTAACAGTAACAGGTTATTCTGTAAGGTAAATGATCTTCCCCTAACACCTAAGACGAGTATAACGCCTCCAGCAGCTGATTATGGTATCATTAAAAACTTAGGTAAGGAGGAAGCAAATGAAATATATGCTGTGGGATGCAATGGAGGCCGATATCTCCCCAGGGTTGTGGGATGCCGGCCTATAGAGGTTTTTTAAAGGGGCAATCACTTACAAAGCATGGTTTTGCCTCGTTAGTGTTTGCCCCTTTACAAAAAGGTCAGAGATCGTCCGGCAACCCGCAGGCTCTGGCAATCTCAGGCTCCATTATGGGCGGGATCGCCCATAAAGTGCCATTCTATAGCTATTAGTTAGGCTTCTCTGTAACACAAGGTCAAAAAGGTCAGTTATGTTGGCAGTCATTACAAGTCTGCTTTAGTCGTCATTATAGCAACAAAAACAAAATGGCTGCATTTTGGCGATTGTAGTACAAAAGCTTGCTACCTGTACACACTTAACAGACAAAGTGGCCGACCGAGGGGCCGATTAGGTAACATATACACATTTGCTAATCGGCCACTCGATATGTCGGGCCTGACATCACAACTGGGTTGGCAATTAAATTTGTTCGCCCAGTTGTGATTTCAGGGTCTACAGTCCCAGCATGTGTGGGACGCCGGTGGGTCGCCCGTACACACATGCATAAGCACCAGTATATCTTTCAGATATGTTATCAGCTGTCCTGCAGGGCCGGCCTGATACAGTATGTCGACGGACGACGTCATTAACGGACATACTGGGTGTACACACCTGGTGATCCTCTGCAGTTATATCGTATTGCTCAAACAAACAATGCATCGTTCAAGAGTGTACCCTGCATTCGCTAACACAGCTTGTCCAGCCTCACCCACAGGAACCAGCATCTTTTTGCTAAGCTTCACCCTGGCATTAAGTCTGTGCTGTACTTTGCCTGAGACTAAGGGTTCCCTGCTTCCTTATAGAAAGCTGTTCAGCCCGGGTGCTCTGTTTGTCTTGACTGACTACAGTTGCGCACTACAGCCTGTCAGTGAGAGCTGAATCTCCTCCAAATGCATTTGGAAGATTCCTCCGCTTTGAATTAATCATTCCCCCCCCCCCCCCCCTCCCCCATCCTGCCACCCTCTTCCACACCGCCACCTGTATGCAAGGCACTGGACTGCATTGTGCGGTCCTGCTCAAGGGGGAGCACCGATCTGCCGCCTCTGAGTGGTATGCATTCCTGCAGATAGGAGATGGGTGCTGCTGTTAAGCAGGGACCAATCAGCCATCTGGCAGCTCTCAATGCGGAGCCGGAGCGGTGACGGTGGTCCATTTATCCCAAATGTCCCCTATTAGCAGTTTTGCATCTGGTACTCAAGATTTCCAAGGAATTCTGGGGTAGCAAAGCACGCTGAGCTGATATCACTCCCTTTTCAGCACCAGGGGGAGAAGGGAGATTGAGTCACTTCTGCACAATCCGCACTGCCATTAATTAAACCACACACATGCAGTAGAACCGATTACTCAATGTGTTCTGTAATGCCAGTCTGCTACTTAAAGTATCCGTTCTGTGTAGAGTTTGTTGGATAATGTAATGCTGCATGAAAGACATTAGGTAAGGTGACTCATTTAGACTTCGTTGTCTCTTAAGACCCTTAGTAATTATCAAAGCTGAGAGCATCAGGGGATAGTGTCTAGGCTTATTCATATATATATGGGGAGTCATTCCGAGTTGATCGCTCGCTAGCTATTTTTTGCAGCGCTGCGATCAGATAGTCGCCGCCTATGTGGGAGTGTATTTTCTCTTTGCAAGTGTGCGACCGCTTGTGCAGCCGAGCGGTACAAAAAAGTTGTGTGCAGTTTCTGAGTAGCTCTGGACTTACTCAGCCGCTGCGATCACTTCAGCCTATCCAGTCCCGGAAGTTACGTCAGGCACCCGCCTTGCAAACGCTTGGACTCGCCTGCGTTTTTCCAACCCCTCCCTGAAAACGGTCAGTTGACACCCATAAACGCCCTCTTCCTGTGATCGGCTGTGCGAATGGATTCTTGTTAAATCCATCGCCCAGCACCAATCCGCTTTGTACCCGTACGACGCACCTGCGCATTGCGGTGCATACGCATGCGCAGTTTTGCAGAGTTTTGACCTGGTCGCAGCGCTGCAAAAAATAGCTAGCGTGCGATCAGGTCGGAATGACCCTCTTGGTTATTTACCTATCACAACATGATTGCTTTGCTCACAACAGGCCTGATGCAATGGTGCACGTGATGTCTGCAGAGATGAGCGATTACTTTCTACTGCGCGGCGCAAAAAGTCTAGGCAATGGGCAAATTAGCAAGTGGTTGGCGTATGCATTTGTGTATGGCATTGCTATGACTTGAGCCGATGCCTGGGCGTTTCAGGGTGGAGACTGGGAGACGACCTAAAGTGATCGTGAAAAGGGGATGTGTCGCGGGCATGCATTTGCGTTCTTTCTCGCAGCCCCAGTGGCCATATTGGAAGGAAGTTATACAAGGGAGGCTGTGTGCCAGGCAGGGGCTGCTGGAGGATTCCGTGTTGGGATGATGGTGGAGTGATCGGAGCCACCAGCACGTTTGAGCAAGTGGGCGTCTCGGGGCTGGCCAGTCCATACACAAGAGCAACACTTCAGCTGACGTTTGCATATTTTTGCTGAGAAATTGTAGCCACGCATGGACTGCGTGCAGCCTCAGATCTACATGAACATCGGTCATGTGATAAACCCTCGGGTTACTTACAGTAGGATGGCCGGGAAATTCATGCTGCTGAAACCAGTAAAGCTGCGTCCGACATGCCACCAATCACGCAGCGTAATTTAGAGCACTGCAAGTGACATCCAAAAACATAAGAAATGTGCATAAACATCAGGCTTAACATCAAGGTTAGTTTTTTTTTTTTTTTCCCGTTTTTTTTGCAACTGCGCATGTGCAAAAATTCCAGAAAACCCTATGGAGCATGCATTCCCCTGACCATCGCAGTTGCCTATGGAGTCGCTTGTATTATAGCTTGTGGCAGATAACCATGGCATTCCTGGGTGCGTTATGGCAGCATCATGGGTGCGTCCGTGAACAGAACCAAATGATGGTTCCCAGACTCAGAGGCCTTATTTGGTATGGGATCACTGAGCAGTACGAACTGTGCCTTGTAGCAAATGTTGCTGGCAGGCCGATGGTAGACTGTGCAGAGCTGCCATCACAGTTGCACTGTCCACGGTCACAAAAACTGGGCGTCTCAGGGTTTCTACTCTCTGTCGCACGCTGTCTCGCACCTGACGTACTGATGGCGGACGCTATATCAAATGCAGCTGCATCCAGGCTCTTAGGGGTCTATTTACTAGGCCTTGAATGGGGATAAAGTGGACGGAGATACATGACCAGCCAATCAGCTCCTAACTGCCATGTTACAGGCTGGGTTTAAAAATGACAGTTAGGAGCTGATTGGCTGGTCCTTTATCTCCTTCCAAGACTTACTAAATAGACCCCTAAGGGCGGCATGTACTAACCTCCGCCGCAGCGTTAAGTTACGTTTTCTCCGCGATCTCGTCTAACCGCTCCGCTGGCCGCCGCTTCCCCTTAGCTCCCCCATGTGCTTTCTCTCTCCTCTCCCTCCCCATCACCGCAGCGGCCATTGAAGTTCTCATCGCTGCGCCCCCCCCCCGGCCGTTAGCGCATGCGCACACCTCACTGGTTTTCCGGGCATGCGCACACAGGCTTGTTGGACCTGTTGAGATGTGCGCATGCGCCAACGGCCTGGGGGAGCGCAGCAATATGAGAACTTCAGTGGCCGCTATGGTGATGGGGAGGGAGAGGGGAGAGAAAGCACATGGGGGAGCTAAGGGGAAGCGGCGGCCAGTGGAGCGGTTAGATGAGATCGCGGAGAAAATGTAACTTAACGCTGCGGCGGAGGTTAGTACATCCCGCCCTAAGTCACTGATGCCTGTATAAGGTAAAGACTAACATCCACGGGCGGCTTCAGAGGAGGGGCTGCAGCTCAGTTCAAAATTCAAATAGGGGAGCCGCACCAACTGCCAGTGAGTCCGTTTGAAATGGCAGTTGGTGCGGTTCCCCTATATGATTTTTGAACTGAGCTGCAGCCCCACCTCCGGAGCCGCCACTGCTAAAACAATGTGTATTGTCACTGAATCGCTGTGTATATCTGTACTGGCAATAAGTGTTTATATGATTCCTCACACCTACAAAACGTGCACGTGCCTTCTTTGTTCCCCACTTCAGTATTTATTTATTTATTACTTTATCTTAAATATGCTTTATATAAACCTTTTCATTGTATTTAATGTTTAATCAGTTATTTATATAGAGCACATACTGTATATCACACAAGGCTATTACAGAGAACATTTCAGTCATATACTGTATATCAGTCCCTGTCCCAGTGGAGCTTACACTCTATATTCCCTACCACATGTACCGTACACACACATTACAGAGAGTGTATCAGTCATATCAGCCCCTGCCCCAGTGGAGTTTACATGGGGGGTTATTGGGGGTTATTCAGAGATGAACACAGATGGCTGCACACGTAGCCGGATCTGCGCTCCTCTCTGCACATGCTGGGGGCCAGCCAGCACAGGGGAAGGCCGCCCAGCATGTGTGAGGCTGCCTCCTGAGGCGTTCGCACTTTTGTCCCGCTACACCCCCCCAACACCACGTTGCGGCCCCAAAAACGCCCACCACTGTCAATCACACTGCGGTCGCATATATCGGGGATGCGACCGCAATGTGCAGGTCCGCACACTGGCAAACTGTGCTGTGTGCCCCAACAGCGGCTGGCTCTGAATGACTTCTTATATTCCCTACCACACGGACACACATATATAGGGGTATATTCAATAAGAGTCGGATCCATTCCGACATGCATTTGTCGAAGTGAATCCGACAACCCCTATTCAGTAAAGTGTCCAAATCCGACTGTCGGATTTGACCGGTGTCTGTTCGGCTGTCAGCAGCTCTCCGTGTGTGAGAACACAGGGAGCTGCTGGAGCCGCACATCACGGTAGTGTAGCCCAGTGCCGCACTGCAGGGAGAGAGGTGCTTGGCCGGGGGATGGCCGTCATAAGGTACCTGCCAGCCCCGCTCCTCGTAGCCCGCCGCACCGCTCCTCGTAGCCCGCTGCACAGCTCCCCCATCTTCTCACCTCAATCCGACTTTTTTTAAAGTCTGATTGAGAATGTCGGAAATGGGGCTAAATCCGACTTTAAAAAAGTCCAATTGAGGTGAAGGAGACGGGGGAGTGGTGCGGTGGGCTACTATGACAGAAGCACGCGGATCGGCGTGTTTTTCGACAAGTCGGGCATTCCCAACTTGTCAGAAAAAAACTGCCCCTATTGAATAGGTCAGAACCCCTTCCAACCTAAATCAGTCGGAAACTGACGTCTTTCCGACAAGATGGCAGTTTCCGACTCTCATTGAATATACCCCATACTAGGGATCACTTATGTTGTCAGCCAGTTAACCTACCAGTATACTGTAGTTGTGGGAGGAAACCGGAGCAGCCAGAGGCAGCAATGCTAACCACTAAACCACTGCGGCTGATCTGTCCACAGGTCTTCTCATGTGTTTAATATGTTCTTCTTTCCTTTGTAGCCTCAGCCGTCTGTCTGCATATGAGATTCTGATCCTTGTCTTGCAGGTGTGGGGGCCTCACGGGAGGAGCCGCAGTTCGTGACGGCACGTGCAGGAGAGAGTGTCATTCTGGGGTGCAATGTGATACATCCGCTTACTACGCAGCCTCCTCCCTACGTTGTTGAATGGTTTAAGTTTGGCGTACCCATTCCCATCTTCATCAAGTTTGGGTTCTATCCTCCTCACGTGGACCCAGAATATGCAGGTACGGATTGGTTAGGGACCTCAGGCTGTAATGTCATTTCTTTACCTATTGGACGATCATTTAGCCTCTCCCACTCGGTCCTTCCACAAGCAGAACTTCTGCTCTCTTTGTTTTCCTCTTGCAATTGACCCCCATTTATTTTCCTTGTGGAACACATAAGAACAATGAAAGGCATGGGGGAGGGGAGGGGGGTGGAAAAAGGGAGAGGGAGCAGCATATATATATACAGGTCGAGTATCCCATATCCGGAATGCTCGGGACCAGGAGCATTCCGGATATGGGATTTTTCCGGATAATGGATTACCTGGTCCGGAGAGGGGTCCAGAAGTCGTCACAGGTGGTCCGGCTGTCAATGCGGGGCTCTGGGAGGGGCAACGGGGGTCCGCGGTGAGGTCAGCGGGGGTCCGGCGGTCATTGCAGGGGTCAGCGGGGATTGGCATGCACTATGTGGCAAGGGACTAGCTGCAAAGCCACTCCCCCACCGCCAGACATTGGTCACAGTAGTAGTGACGTCATGACGTTGCAGGACGTCATGATGTCACTACAGCTCCGGGATATTCCGGCTTTCGGAATATTTCAGATAACGGAGACCCGACCTATGTATGTATGTACTGTATATGTGTGCGTATATGTATATATATATATATATATACTTGCAATTGTCGGATCGGCACTCTCCTAGCGATGGATATGTTGCTCAGGTGCCATCTGGAGGAATTAATGCAGGTAGCAAACTGTGTAACAAACAGCGGCACTCAGAGACTGACACAGCGTGAATAAAGTGCTGGTGCTTTTAATTCATGGCTGGTAACTCCAACGTTTCGGGGCGCGCAAGCCCCTTTTTCAAGGTGAGCCAAATACAAAAGTACAAATACACTTTTGTATTTGGCTCACCTTGAAAAAGGGGCTTGCGCGCCCCGAAACGTTGGAGTTACCAGCCATGAATTAAAAGCACCAGCACTTTATTCACGCTGTGTCAGTCTCTGAGTGCCGCTGTTTGTTACACAGTTTGCTACCTATATATATATATATATATATATATATATCTTAATTCAAATGTGGCTCCCAACACTCTAAAGCATGTGACCACAACAGATACAGAAACCGCTGCACTCCAGCCAGACACACAGCAGCACTACAAACTGAAAACTGAAGGAGCCAGATATTAGAGGTGAGACACCCACTTGAAAACAGAGGACATAAAAGGGGCTGCTGCAATGGCACGAGTTGGTGGGGGGGCTGTAGTGATACACGAGGGTGGGCTAGTTTGACACAAGGTGGAGCTGGCTGGAATGACACAGGAGGGTGCTGGAAGTAGTGACATGTGGAAGAACTGGCTGGAGTGACATAGGAGGGTGGTAGCAGGAGTGACACATGGGAGAGCTGGCTGGAGTGATATAGGAGGGTGTTAGCAGGAGTGACACATGGGAGAGCTGGCTGGAGTGACATAGGAGGGTGGTAGCAGGAGTGACACATGGAAGAGCTGCTGGAGTGACATAGGAGGGTGGTAGCAGGAGTGACACATGGGAGAGCTGGCTGAGGTGACACAGCAGGGTCCTGGCAGTAGTGACACATGGGAGAGTTGCTGAGGTGACACGGGGGTGCTGGCAGGAGTGACTCACGGAGAGCTGGCTGGAGTGACATAGGAGGGTGTTAGCAGGAGTGAAACATGGGGTAGCTGGCTGGAGTGACACATAGGGGAGCTGAAGTTTATTATGTGAATCTGGCTTTTTCAGTTATTTTATGTGAAAGTTGCTTTTTCAGTGGATCTGGTGTTAAAAATTTATTTTATGTCGTTTTGGCTTTTTCAATGTATTTTATACCAGGGACGTGGTCTAGCAGGCACAAGGCCACATTCCATTTTTGCATGTGTGCCGTCGGCTGTTTCACGTACCTAACAAGGTTTTTTGGCTCTTTGTCACTGACTGGTTGGCCACCCCTGCTGTAGGCTGTCAGCCAAGTCTACATGTAACATTCCACCAATCCGCACACGCAGGAACTGCAGCCGGAGAGTGGAGAATTCTGTGTCTCTATGGAAGGTGTGAAATTCATAAATCAATAAATACCAGTAGTTTGAGCAATATTATATCTTGTGGTCTAAGTAACAGGATGTTCCGTCAAAGAAAACACACATCCCCATTTCCATTTGAAACAACGCAGGCAGTGTGAGATCAACCCTGTTATACTGCTCTCCAAATAGAAGTCATATTTTATAGGATATTACTGTGGGGTAGAGGGGGACCCTGGCTGTAATATAGAAGGGAAAGGAGGGACCCTGGCTGTAATATAGAAGGGAAAGGAGGGACCCTGGCTGTAATATAGAAGCGAAAGGAGGGACCCTGGCTGTAATATAGAAGGAAAGGAGGGACCCTGGCTGTAATATAGAAGGGAAAGGAGGGACCCTGGCTGTAATATAGAATGGAAAGGAGGGACCCTGGCTGTAATATAGAAGGGAAAGGAGGGATCCTGGCTGTAATATAGAAGGGAAAGGGGGGACCCTGGCTGTAATATAGAATGGAAAGGAGGGACCCTGGCTGTAATATAGAAGGGAAAGGAGGGACCCTGGCTGTAATATAGAAGGGAAAGGAGGGACCCTGGCTGTAATATAGAAGGGAAAGGAGGGACCCTGGCTGTAATATAGAAGGGAAAGGAGGGACGCTAGCTGTAATATAGAAGGGAAAGGAGGGACCCTGGCTGTAATATAGAAGGGAAAGGAGGGACCCTGGCTGTAATATAGAAGGGAAAGGAGGGACCCTGGCTGTAATATAGAAGGGAAAGAAGGGACCCTGGCTGTAATATAGAAGGGAAAGGGAGGACCCTGGCTGTAATATAGAAGGGAAAGGAGGGACCCTGGCTGTAATATAGAAGGGAAAGGAGGGATCCTAGCTGTAATATAGAAGGGAAAGGAGGGACCCTGGCTGTAATATAGAAGGGAAAGGAGGGACCCTGGCTGTAATATAGAAAGGAAAGGAGGGACCCTGGATGTAATATAGAAGGGAAAGGAGGGACCCTGGCTGTAATATAGAAAGGAAAGGAGGGACCCTGGATGTAATATAGAAGGGAAAGGAGGGACACTGGCTGTAATATAGAAGGGAAAGGAGGGACCCTGGCTGTAATATAGAAGGGAAAGGAGGGACCCTGGCTGTAATATAGAAGGGAAAGGAGGGACCCTGGCTGTAATATAGAAGGGAAAGGAGGGACCCTGGCTATAATATAGAAGGGAAAGGAGGGACCCTGGCTGTAATATAGAAGGGAAAGGAGGGACCCTGGCTGTAATATAGAAGGGAAAGGAGGGACCCTGGCTGTAATGTAGAAGGGAAAGGAGGGACCCTGGCTGTAATATAGAAGGGAAAGGAGGGACCCTGGCTGTAATATAGAAGGGAAAGGAGGGACCCTGGCTGTAATATAGAAGGGAAAGGAGGGACCCTGGCTGTAAAATAGAAAGGAAAGGAGGGACCCTGGCTGTAATATAGAAGGGAAAGGAGGGACCCTGGCTGTAATATAGAAGGGAAAGGAGGGACCCTGGCTGTAATATAGAAGGGAAAGGAGGGACCCTGGCTGTAATATAAAAGGGAAAGGAGGGACCCTGGCCTTTATACTGTGGAGAGGATTGCTGTTTGTTATACTTTGGGGAGAGGGGGACCATGGTCATTAAATTGTGGGGAACAGCCCTGACAATACAGTTTGGAGGAGGTGCGGGAGGGGGGAATGCCTGTTATATAGAGGGGTGAGGAAGGATCCTTGCCATTATACTGTGGGTAGAGGGGGGACATGGCCGTTACACTGTGGGGTGGGGGAGGCCCTTGCTGTTATACCGTGGGGAGATAGACTGGCTGTTCTGTGTGTAAGGGGGAACCCTAGCTGTTACACTGGGACCCTGGCTGTTATACTGTGGGCAGAGTGGGACTGCCCATTTATACTGTGGGGAGAGGGGACCTTGGTTATTATACTGTAGGGAGACAGGGACTGCCCATTATACTGTGGGGAGAGGGGGACCTTGGTTATTATACTGTAGGGAGACAGGGACTGCCCATTATACTGTGGGGAGAAGGGGGTATTGGACAGTTATACTGTGGGGAGACAGGGACTGCTAGTTATACTGTGGGGAGAGGGGAGCCTTGGCTATTATACTGTGGGGAGACAGGGACTGCCCGTTATACTGTGGGGAGACAGGGACTGCCCGTTATACTGTGGGGAGACAGGGACTGCCCGTTATACTGTGGGGAAACAGGGACTGCCCGTTATACTGTGGGGAGACAGGGACTGCCTGTTGTACTGTGGGAAGAGGGAAGCCTTAGCGAGACAGGGACTGCCCGTTGTACTGTGGGGAGAGGGGAGCCCTGGCTATTATACTGTAGGGAGACGGGGACTGCCCGTTATACTGTGGGGAGAAGGGAGTCTTAGCGAGATAGGGACTGCCGTTATACTGTGGGGAGAAGGGAGTCTTAGCGAGATAGGGACTGCCGTTATACTGTGGGGAGAGGGAAGCCTTAGCGAGACAGGGACTGCCCGTTGTACTGTGTGGAGAGGTGAGCCTTAGCGAGACAGGGACTGCCTGTTATACTGTGGGGAGACTGGGACTGCCCGTTGTATTGTGGGGAGAGGTGAGCCTTAGCGAGACAGGGACTGCCCGTTGTACTGTGGCGAGAGGGGAGCCCTGGCTATTATACTGTAGGGAGACAGGGACTGCCCATTATACTGTGGGGAGAAGGGGGAATTGGACAGTTATACTGTGGGGAGACAGGGACTGCTAATTATACTGTGGGGAGAGGGGAGCCTTGGCTATTATACTGTGGGGAGACAGGGACTGCCTGTTGTACTGTGGGAAGAGGGGAGCCTTAGCGAGACTGGGACTGCCTGTTGTACTGTGGGGAGAGGGAAGCCATAGCGAGACAGGGGCTGCCCGTTATGCTGTGGGGAGAGGGGAGCCTTAGCGAGACAGGGACTGCCCGTTATACTGTGGGGAGACAGGGACTGCCCGTTATACTGTGGGAAGAGGGGAGCCTTAGCGAGACAGGGACTGCCCGTTATACTGTGGGGAGACAGGAACTGCTAGTTATACTGTGGCGAGAGGGGAGCCATGGCTATTATACTGTGGGGAGAGGGGAGCTTTGGCTATTATACTGTGGGGAGACAGGGACTGCCCGTTGTACTGTGGGAAGAGGGGAGCCTTAGCGAGACAGGGACTGGCCGTTATACTGTGGGGAGACAGGGACTGCCCGTTGTATTGTGGGGAGAGGTGAGCCTTAGCGAGCCAGGGACTGCCCGTTATACTGTGGGGAGACGGGGACTGCCCGTTGTACTGTGGGGAGAGGGGAGCCCTGGCTATTATACTGTGGCGAGAGGGGAGCCTTGGCTATTATACTGTGGGGAGAGGGGAGCCTTGGCTATTATACTGTGGGGAGAGGGGAGCCTTGGCTATTATACTGTGGGGAGAGGGGAGCTTTGGCTATTATACTGTGGGGAGACAGGGACTGCCAGTTGTACTGTGGGGAGAGGGGGGACTTGGACCATTATACTGTGGGGAGTGGGGAGCCTTGGCTATTATACTGTGGGGAGACAGGGACTGCCCGTTGTACTGTGGGAAGAGGGGTGCACTGGCCACTAGACTCTATTGTGAGTAGGTAAGCTGCCTCCTGCACTGTGTGGGTCAGGGGGTACACAGGGATAGATGTAGCTCTTCCCGATGCCTGTGTGGCTATAAGCTGTTGTGTAATGACAAGTATAAAAGTAGATCGGTGTATAATGCATCTGTCCATAGTGAGTGCCGCATACTAATGTGGTGGTGTATTTATCATGTTCCCAGGCCGCGCCACCCTCCATGACAAGGCATCGCTGCGCATTGACCAGGCTCGCTCACAAGATCAGGGTTGGTACGAGTGCAAAGTGCTGATGCTGGAGCAGCAATATGACACATTTCACAACGGCAGCTGGGTTCACCTGACAGTGAACGGTAAGTGCTTCACCTGACAGTGAATGGTAAGTGCCCGCACTCTGCGCACCATGACAGAGTATAGCCTTATAAGGAGCCTGGAACCCTCAGAATTATGACTACACACCTGCGGAGCTGAATGTATTGTTTGCGTAGCATGTCTGCGCAAATCTTGAGTCACAACACATTCTATTCGCTCCTGCAGTGAGCAGACAGGCGGTGCGGGGGTCAGAAGGGGCGTAACACATGCAGCACGTACATGCCAGCACATACGTTTATATACGCCTGTTAGGAGATGCATCTTCTTCACCTAGTATACAGCTGTTACTAGCACACAATGATGATGACTTGTAGCAACCCAGGCACATAGGCTACCCACACAGGAGGGAGTGTCATTCTGGAGTGCAATGTGATACATCCACTTACTGCCCGGGCTCCTACCTACATGGCTCCTATCGTGGCCCATTATACTGTAGGGAGAGGGGAACACTAGCCATAATGTTGTGCAGGGACCCTGGCCGGGAGATACTGTGGGGAGAGGGGGACCCTGGCCGTTATACTGTGCAGGGACCCTGACCGCTGTACTGTGTGAGGCAGGGGGAACACAGGGGGAGGTGTAGCTCCTCCCGTTGGCACTATGGGGGTCATTCCGAGTTGATCGCTCGCTAGCAGTTTTTAGCAGCCGTGCAAATGCTAAGCCGCCGCCCTCTGGGAGTGTATCTTAGCTTAGCAGAAGTGCGAACGAAAGGATCGCAAAGCGGCTACAAAAAAATATTGTCCAGTTTTAGAGTAGCTCAATACCTACTCAGCGCTTGCGATCACTTCAGACTGTTCAGTTCCTTGTTTGACATCACAAACACGCCCTGCGTTCGCCCAGCCACGCCTGCGTTTTTCCTGACACGCCTGCGTTTTTCCGAACACTCCCTGAAAACGGTCAGTTGACACCCAGAAACGCCCACTTCCTGTCAATCACTCTGCGGCCACCAGTGCGACTGAAAAGCTTCGCTAGACCTTGTGTAAAAATACATTGGCCGTTGTGACAGTACGTCGCGCGTGCGCATTGCGCTGCATACGCATGCGCAGAAGTGCCATTTTTTTTGCATCATCGCAGCGAACATTTTCAGCTAGCGATCAACTCGGAATGACCCCCAATATGTCTGGGAGTCTGTGCCGATGCACTAAACTGGAGAGAGATATAGGGGGACATTTACTAAGCAGTGATGAGAGCGGAGAAGTGAGCCAGTGGAAAAGTTGCCCCATCAATCAATCAATCGGCAGCTCTGTATAATTTTATAGTATGCAAATTATAGCTGTTACTTCAGTGCTGATTGGTTGCCATGGGCAACTTCTCCACTGGCTCACTACTCCGCTCTTATCACTGCTTAATAAATGTCCCCTTTAGTGTAGTAGGAGCCACTGATGTAACTGTCAGCACCAACACTTCCATGTTGCCAGAGGCCTAACCCTAACTATCCCTCACCATCACCCCCAATACCCGCACGTGTCTCCCAGCGCTGCAGGACGGAGGGACTGGCCTTCTGCTCATTGTCCGTTGACAGATAACCGTATAGAGAAAAGTATTTCAGTTGATGTTTTAACTTTGAATATTAAATTAGCCCTGTGAAATCTCCATGGCAAAAGCTAAGGTCTCAAGACAAGTGCATTAAAAATGAATGCTGCCCTTTTATTTGTTCACGTGAGTGCGACCTTTTAGCTTGCGAGTTACCACGGCGACACATCCAGGGGCTGCAGCCATTAAAGACATTTAGAAATATAAAGGAAAACTCGTCCACGACTGTCGCCGGCACATACTGTATTTAGAATGGAGCTGTGAAAATACAACTCTCCAAAGCCCAGTTCTTATTAGTAATGTGAGTAACCCAGAGCAGCGCCCTGTTATCTGAGTGATGGGTTTATGCGGGTTCAGTATGAAAAGCTGGCAGTCTGGGTTGCAGGCGTTCATTATATCGATGCCGACATCCCGATCGCGGTAATGCCAAGGATGTGCAGGGTACCCTGACTACCTAACCCTCCCACTCCAGTCACACTCCACCCTAACCTCCCCTATTGGTGCCTAACCCTAACCTACCCCCGGTGGTTCCTAAACCTAACCACCCCTTTCCCACAGCCTAAACCTAACCCCCCCCACCACACCAACACACACACACTTTCCTACAGCCTAAACCTACCCCCCCCCCCCCACACCAACACACACTCTTTCCTACAGCCTAAACCGAACCTCCCCCCCACACCAACACACACACTTTCCTACAGCCTAAACCTAACCCCCCCCCCCCACACCAACACACACACACTTTCCTACAGCCTAAACCTAACCCCCCCACACACCAACACACACACTTTCCTACAGCCTAAACCTAACCCCCCGCCCCCACACAAACACACACAGTTTCCTACAGCCTAAACCTAACCTCCCCCCCACACCAACACACACACTTTCCTACAGCCTAAACCTAACCCCCCCTACACCAACACACACACTTTCCTACAGCCTAAACCTAACCCCCCCCCCCCCCCCCCACACCAACACACACACTTTCCTACAGGCTAAACCTAACCTCCCCCCACACCAACACACACACTTTCCTACAGCCTAAACATAACCCCCCCCCACACACACACACCAACACACACACTTTCCTACAGCCTAAACCTAACCCCCCCACACACACACACCAACACACACACTTTCCTACAGCCTAAACCTAACCCCCCCACACACACACACCAACACACACACTTTCCTACAACCTAAACCTAACCCCCCCCCCCCCCACACCAACTCACACACTTTCCTACAGCCTAACCCCCCCCCACACCAACACACACACTTTTCTACAGCCTAAACCTAACCTCCCCCCAACACCAACACACACACTTTCCTACAGCCTAAACCTAACCTCCCCCCCCCCCCCCCCCCACACCAACACACACACTTTCCTACAGCCTAAACCTAACCTCCCCCCCACACCAACATACACACTTTCCTACAGTTTAAACCTAACCTCCCCCCGGTGGTTCCTAAACCTAACCACCCCTTTCCCACAGCCTAAACCTAACCTCCCCCCCACACCAACATACACACTTTCCTACAGCCTAAACCTAACCTCCCCCCGGTGGTTCCTAAACCTAACCACCCCTTTCCCACAGCCTAAACCTAACCTCCCCCCCACACCAACATACACACTTTCCTACAGCCTAAACCTAACCTCCCCCCGGTGGTTCCTAAACCTAACCACCCCTTTCCCACAGCCTAAACCTAACACCCCCCCCCCCCCCCACACACACACACACACACACACACACACACACTTTCCCACAGCCTAAACCTAACCATCCCCCTTAGTGCCTAACCCCAACCCCAACATTCCCCCGGTGGGGCATACCCCCTCCCACCCCCCCCTCTTTGCAGTCTAACCCTAACCAGCCCATACCTTGACCCCCCAGAGTGTGCCTACACCTAACCCCCGCCCCCCACCCCGCATGCTAAACCTAAGCGGCAGTGCATACCTACCTTCGGGATATCGTCGTCAGGATGCCGACATTGGTATTCTTGCGGCTGTTTGGATTCTGGCGTCTGTGTATTACGGCTGCCGGGATACTGAACGCATACCGTTTCTGCTATGGGTGAGATTTATCAAAACTTGGAGAGAGATAAAGGGGGTAATTCAGACCTGATTGCAGCAGCAAATTTGTTAGCTAATGGGCAAAACCATGTGCACTGCAGGTGTGGCAGATGTAACATGTGCAGAAAGAGTTCATTTTGGGTGGGTTATATTGTTTCTGTGCAGAGTAACTACTGGCTGCTCTATTTAGATTTCAGTTTGAACACACCACACCCAAATCTAACTCTCTCTGCACATCTTACATCTGCCCCACCTGCAGTGCACATGGGGCCTAATTCAGACCTGATTGTAGAAGTGCTAAATTTAGCACAGCTACGATAAGGCACACTGACATGAGCTACTCGTCGCAGCGGCTGCGTGTGACGTCACGCAGCCGCCACGGCCCGCCCCCGGCACGGTCCGGTCACGCCTGCGTTGCCCGGACCGCGTTCCCTAAACGGCGGACAAACGCCGCCGTCCCGCCCCCTCCCGCCCACCGACTTCCTCTGCCTGTCAATCAGGCAGAGGCAATTGCAGCCGTCGGCTGTCTGCCATGCGCTGGCGCACTGCAGGGTCGGCGCATCCGCAGTTCAGACCTGATCGCTGCTGTGCGAACACGATCCGGTCTGAATCAGCCCCATGGTTTTGCCCGTTAGCTAACAAATTTGCTGCTGAGATCAGATCTGAATTAGGCCCAAAGCATCAACCAATCGGCTTCTAGCTGTCATTATTCAAACACAGACTGTAAAATGACAGGAGTTGATTGGCTGGCACTTCTTCTCTCTTCAAGCGTTGATAAATATCCCACATATAGTAGCTGGGAGACTTCTACAGTCTTGTTGGAATGTTACATTTCTAGGCAGTGAGAATTGCAATAAACCATTTAAATAACACATTATTCCGGAAACTGCAGCTCGGAGTGGCTTCCAGTAGGAAATGATGGGAGATAAATGGCACTGCAGGAGCCATGTTACATCCTCTAATAACAGCCGACGGCTTATTGGTGAAGAACGGGTAACACTAGGGTCACGTGCAGCCCTCCGACCTTACACCTATGACACCCAGCTTCTGCTTTATTGTTGGATATGTTTGTTATAGCTTGTAGCGCTGCCTGTATGTCGTTATAGATCCCTCCTTACTGTGATTAAATGTATTGATTTAATTCATTAGTGTGATTAAGGGTAACGTGTAGCTGCCATATCACAGCTGTTCGCTGGAGTACAGACTGGGGGCCTAATTCAGACCTGATCGCAGCAGCAAAATCTTTCTCTAATGGACAAAACCATGTGCACTGCAGGTGGGGCAGATGTAACGTGCAGAGAGAGTTAGATTTGGGTGGGTTATTTTGTTTCTGTGCAGGGTAAATACTGGCTGCTTTATTGTTACACTGCAGTTTAGATTTCCGTTTGAACACACCCCACCCAAATCTAACTCCCTCTGCACATGTTACATCTGCCCCACCTGCAGTGCACATGGGCCCTCATTCCGAGTTGTTCGCTCGCAAGCGGATTTTAGCAGATTTGCTCATGCTAAGCCGCCGCCTACTGGGAGTGAATCTTAGCATCTTAAAATTGCGAACGATGTATTCGCAATATTGCGATTACACACCTCGTAGCAGTTTCTGAGTAGCTTCAGACTTACTCGGCATCTGCGATCAGTTCAGTGCTTGTCGTTCCTGGTTTGACGTCACAAACACACCCAGCGTTCGCCCAGACACTCCTCCGTTTCTCCAGCCACTCCTGCGTTTTTTCCGGAAACGGTAGCGTTTTTTCCCACACGCCCATAAAACGGCCTGTTTCCGCCCAGTAACACCCATTTCCTGTCAATCACATTACGATCGCCAGAACGATGAAAATGCCGTGAGTAAAATTACTAAGTGCATAGCAAATTTGCTTGGCGCAGTCGCAGTGCGGACATTGCGCATGCGCATTAAGCGGAAAATCGCTGCGATGCGAAGATTTTTACCGAGCGAACAACTCGGAATGAGGGCCATGGTTTTGCCCATTAGAGAAAAAGTTTGCTGCTGCGATCAGGTCTCAATTAGGCCCTGTCTCCTTTCTGTGTCATATCTAGTATTGCAGCCCCCAGGGGCTTGCATGTGTCTACCGGTCCTTTCTTTCCTAAGATGCCGTCACAATTTGCATGTACAAGAATGTGGTGGTAACTATAGCCCAGTTGGGTGGTCTTCTGTATGCCGAATGTCGGGATCCCGGCGCACAATACCGGCGCCGGAATCCCGACACCCGGCATACCGACAACTATTCTCCCTCGTCCACGACCCCCTGGAGGGAGAATAAAATAGTGTGGCGCGCGTAGCGCGCCACCGTGCCCGCAGCGTGGCGAGCGCAGCGAGCCCGCAAGGGGCTCCTTTGCGCTCGCCACGCTGTCGGTATGCCAGCGGTCGGGCTCCCGGGCGTCGGGAGCCCGAGCGCCGGCATACCATACGACACCCGCTTAGTTATATAGAGTCCTGTGTAACTTTTTCCTCACCAGAAATAGATTTCTTCCTGACCTCTCTTTCCTTATTTCTTGCATTATTAATAAACATTCCGAGTTTATCGCTCGCTAGCCGTTTTTAGCAGCCGTGCAAACGCATAGTCGCCGCCCACGGGGGGAGTGTATTTTCGCTTTGCAGGAGTGCGAACGCCTGTGCAGCTGAGCGCCTGCAAACACATTTTGTGCAAAACAAGACCAGCCCTGTAGTTATTTATTCTGTGCGATGATTGCTGCGACGAGTGACACGGTAATCACGTCAGATACCCGCCCAGCAAACGCCCAGCCACGCCTGCGTTTCTCCAAACACTCCCAGAAAACGGTCACTCCCACTTCCTGTCAGTCTCCTTGCGTTCGGCTGTGCGATTGAAATCGTCGCTAGAACCAGAGCAAAACCACAAAGGACTTCGTACCTGTACGACGTGCGTGCGCATTGCGGTGAATACGCATACGCAGATTAGCCATTTTTTTCACTGATCGCTACGCAGCGAACAACGGCAGCTAGCGATCAACTCGGAATGACCCCCAATGTGGCGATGTTTCACCTCACCTTTCGCATTATTACTTTTGTCCATTTTCTCTGACGTCCTAAGTGGATGCTGGGGACTCCGTAAGGACCATGGGGAATAGCGGCTCCGCAGGAGACAGGGCACAAAAGTAAAAGCTTTAGGATCAGGTGGTGTGCACTGGCTCCTCCCCCTATGACCCTCCTCCAAGCCTCAGTTAGATCTTTGTGCCCGGCCGAGAAGGGTGCAATCTAGGTGGCTCTCCTAAAGAGCTGCTTAGAGTAAAAGTTTTGTTAGGTTTTTTATTTTCAGTGAGTCCTGCTGGCAACAGGCTCACTGCATCGAGGGACTTAGGGGAGAAGAAGTGAACTCACCTGCGTGCAGGATGGATTGGCTTCTTAGGCTACTGGACACTAGCTCCAGAGGGACGATCACAGGTACAGCCTGGATGGGTCACCGGAGCCGCGCCGCCGACCCCCTTGCAGATGCTGAAGAGAGAAGAGGTCCAGAAATCGGCGGCTGAAGACTTCCCAGTCTTCTTAAGGTAGCGCACAGCACTGCAGCTGTGCGCCATTGCTCTCAGCACACTTCACACCAACGGTCACTGAGGGTGCAGGGCGCTTGGGGGGGGCGCCCTGGGCAGCAATGAAAGTACCTATGCTGGCTAAAAATACATCACATATAGCCCCTGGGGCTATATGGATGTATTTAACCCCTGCCAGGTTGTCAGAAAAACGGGAGAAGAAGCCCGCCGAAAAGGGGGCGGGGCCTATTCTCCTCAGCACACAGCGCCATTTTCCCTCACAGAACTGCTGGTGGGAAGGCTCCCAGGCTCTCCCCTGCACTGCACTACAGAAACAGGGTTAAAACAGAGAGGGGGGGCATTTTTGTGGCGATATTATTACATATTAAGATGCTATAAGGGAAAACACTTATATAAGGTTGTCCCTGTAAAATTATAGCGTTTTGGTGTGTGCTGGCAAACTCTCCCTCTGTCTCCCCAAAGGGCTAGTGGGGTCCTGTCCTCTATCAGAGCATTCCCTGTGTGTGTGCTGTGTGTCGGTACGTGTTTGTCGACATGTATGAGGACGATGTTGGTGAGGAGGCGGAGCAATTGCCTGTAATGGTGATGTCACTCTCTAGGGAGTCGACACCGGAATGGATGGCTTATTTAGGGTATAACTTGATAATGTCAACAAGCTGCAAGGTCGGTTGACGACATGAGACGGCCGGCAAACCAATTAGTACCTGTCCAGGCGTCTCAAACACCGTCAGGGGCTTTAAAACGCCCATTACCGCAGTCGGTCGACACAGACACAGACACGGACACTGACTCCAGTGTCGACGGTGAAGAAACAAACGTATTTTCCATTAGGGCCACACATGTTAAGGGCAATGAAGGAGGTGTTACATATTTCTGATACTACAAGTACCACAAAAAAGGGTATTATGTGGGGTGTGAAAAAACTGCCTGTAGTTTTTCCTGAATCAGATAAATTAAATGAAGTGTGTGATGATGCGTGGGTTTCCCCCGATAGAAAATTAAAGGCGCTCACACGCTTATCAAAACAAGTGGCGTTACCGTCTCCAGATACGGCCGCCCTCAAGGAGCCAGCTAATAGGAGGCTGGAAAATATCCTAAAAAGTATATACACACATACTGGTGTTATACTGCGACCAGCGATCGCCTCAGCCTGGATGTGCAGCGCTGGGGTGGCTTGGTCGGATTCCCTGACTGAAAATATTGATACCCTTGACAGGGACAGTATTTTATTGACTATAGAGCATTTGAAGGATGCATTTCTATATATACGAGATGCACAGAGGGATATTTGCACTCTGGCATCAAGAGTAAGTGCGATGTCCATGTCTGCCAGAAGATGTTTATGGACACGACAGTGGTCAGGTGATGCAGATTCCAAACGGCACATGGAAGTATTGCCGTATAAAGGGGAGGAGTTATTTGGGGTCGGTCCATCGGACCTGGTGGCCACGGCAACAGCTGGAAAATCCACCTTTTTACCCCAAGTCACATCTCAGCAGAAAAAGACACCGTCTTTTCAGCCTCAGTCCTTTCGTCCCCATAAGGGCAAGCGGGCAAAAGGCCAGTCATATCTGCCCAGGGGTAGAGGAACGGAAGAAGACTGCAGCAGGCAGTCCCTTCCCAGGAACAGAAGCCCTCCACCGCTTCTGCCAAGTCCTCAGCATGACGCTGGGGCCGTACAAGCGGACTCAGGTGCGGTGGGGGGGGTCGTCTCAAGAGTTTCAGCGCGCAGTGGGCTCACTCGCAAGTTGACCCCTGGATCCTACAAGTAGTATCCCAGAGGTACAGATTGGAAATTCGAGACGTCTCCCCCTCGCAGGTTCCTGAAATCTGCTTTACCAACGTCTCCCTCCGACAGGGAGGCATTATTGGAAACAATTCACAAGCTGTATTCCCAGCAGGTGATAATCAAAGTACCCCTCCTACAACAAGGAAAGGGGTATTATTCCACACTATTTGTGGTACTGAAGCCAGACGGCTCGGTGAGATCTATTCTAAATCTGAAATCTTTGAACACTTACATACAAAGGTTCAAATCAAGATGGAGTCACTCAGAGCAGTGATAGCGAACCAGGAAGAAGGGGACTATATGGTGTCCCTGGACATCAAGGATGCTTACCTCCATGTCCAAAATTGCCCTTCTCACCAAGGCTACCTCAGGTTCGTGGTACAGAACTGTCACTATCAGTTTCAGACGCTGCCGTTTGGATTGTCCACGGCACCCCGGGTCTTTACCAAGGTAATGGCCGAAATGATGATTCTTCTTCAAAGAAAAGGCGTCTTAATTTTCTCTGACGTCCTAGTGGATGCTGGGAACTCCGTAAGGACCATGGGGAATAGCGGCTCCGCCGGAGTCTGGGCACATCTAAAGAAAGCTTTAGGATCACCTGGTGTGCACTGGCTCCTCCCCCTATGACCCTCCTCCAAGCCTCAGTTAGATTTCTGTGCCCGACGAGAAGGGTGCACACTAGGGGCTCTCCTGAGCTCTTTGTGAAAGTTTTAGTTTAGGTTTATTATTTTCAGTGAGACCTGCTGGCAACAGGCTCACTGCATCGTGGGACTAAGGGGAGAAGAAACGGACTCACCTGCGTGCAGAGTGGATCGGGTTTCTTAGGCTACTGGACATTAGCTCCAGAGGGACGATCACAGGTTCAGCCTGGATGGGTCCCGGAGCCGCGCCGCCGGCCCCCTTACAGAGCCAGAAGAGCGAAGAGGTCCGGTGAAATCGGCGGCAGAAGACGATCCTGTCTTCAGATAAGGTAGCGCACAGCACCGCAGCTGTGCGCCATTGCTCTCAGCACACTTCACACTCCGGTCACTGAGGGTGCAGGGCGCTGGGGGGGCAGCGCCCTGAGACGCAATAAATCGATAAAAACCTTATATGGCTAAAATAAATGCATCACATATAACTCCTGGGCTATATGGATGCATTTAACCCCTGCCAAAACATACAGAAAAACGGATGATAAGGACGCCGAGAAAGGGGCGGAGCCTATCTCCTCAGCACACTGGCGCCATTTTCCCTCACAGCTCAGTTGGAGGGAAGCTCCCTGGCTCTCCCCTGCAGTCACTACACTACAGAAAGGGGTTAAAAAAGAGAGGGGGGCACAAATTAGGCGCAGTATAAACAATACAGCTGCTATAAAGGGAAAAACACTTATATAAGGTTATCCCTGTGTATATATATAGCGCTCTGGTGTGTGCTGGCAAACTCTCCCTCTGTCTCCCCAAAGGGCTAGTGGGTCCTGTCCTCTATCAGAGCATTCCCTGTGTGTGTGCTGTGTGTCGGTACGTTTGTGTCGACATGTATGAGGAGAAAAATGATGTGGAGACGGAGTAGAGTGTCTGTAATAGTGTTGTCACCCCCTAGGGGGTCGACACCTGAGTGGATGTACTGTTGAAATTGCGTGACAGTGTCAGCTTTGTATAAAAGACAGTGGTTGACATGAGACAGCCGGCTACTCAGCTTGTGCATGTCCAGACGTCTCATACAGGGGCTCTAAAGCGCCCGTTACCTCAGATACAGACGCCGACACGGATACTGACTCCTGTGTCGACGGTGAAGAGACAACCGTGATTTCCAATAGGGCCACACATTGCATGATTGATGCAATGGAAAATGTTTACACTTTTCTGATAATATGAATACCACCAAAAAAGGGGTATTATGTTTGGTGAGGAAAAACTTCCTGTAGTTTTCCTGAATCTGAAAAATAAAATGAGGTGTGTGATGATGCGTGGGTTTCCCCCCGATGACAATTGATAATTCTAAAAAGTTATTGGCAGTATACCTTTTCCCGCCAGAGGTTAGGGTGCGTTGGGAAACACCCCCTACAGGGGATAAGGCGCTCACACGCTTGTAAGAACAAGGGCTCTACCCTCTCTTGAGATGGCCGCCCTTAAGGATCCTGCTGATAAAAAGCAGGAGGGTATCCTAAAATGTATTTACACACATACTGGTGTTATACTGCGACCAGCAATCGCCTCAGCCTGGATGTGCAGTGCTGGGTTGGCGTGGTCGGATTCCCTGACTGGAAATATTGATATCCTAGATAAGGACAGTATATTATTGCCTATAGAGCAATTAAAAGATGCATTTCTATATATGCATGATGCACAGCGGAATATTTGCCGACTGGCATCAAGTATAAGTGCGTTGTATTCTACCAGTAAAGTGGTCAGGGATTCCAAACGGCATTTGGAAGTATTGCCTTAAAAAAGGGGATGTACCCTAGGTCGCCTCTCAAAATAAGACGCCGTATTATCAGGCGCAGTCCTGGTTGGCAAGCGGACAAAAGGGTTCCTCTTTTCTGCTCGTGACAGAGGGAGAGGAAAATGGCTGCAGAGATCAGCCAGTTCCCAGGAACAGAAACCCTTTTCCGCCTCTGCCAAGCCCTCAGTATGACGCTAGGGCTTTACAAGTTCAGGCACGGTGGGGGCCCGTTCTCAGTGAATTTCAGTGCGCAGTGGGCTCACTCGCAAGTAGACCCCTGGATCCTTCAGGTAATATTTCAGGGGTACAAATTGGAATTCGAGACGTATTCCCCTCGCCGTTTCCAAAAGTCTGTTTTACCGACGTCTCCCGCTGACAGGGAGGCAGTTTTGGAAGCCATTCACAAGCTGTATTCCCAGCAGGTGATAATTAAGGTACCCCTCCTGCAACAGGGAACGGGGTATTATTCCACACTATTGTGGTACCGAAGCCAGACGGCTCGGTGAGACCGATTTTAAAATCTAAAATCTTTGAACACTTACATACAGAGGTTCAAATTCAAAATTGAGTCACTCAGAGCAGTGATTGCAAACCTGGAAGACTACATGATGTCTCGGGACATCAAGGATGCTTACCTTCATGTCAAAATTTACCCTTCTCACCAAGGGTATCTCAGGTTATGGTACAGAACTGTCACTATCAGTTCAGACGCTGCCGTAGGGATTGTCCACGGCACCCCGGGTCTTTACTGAGGTAATGACCGAAATGATGATATTCCTTCGAAGGAAGGGAATTTTAGTTATCCTTTACTTGGACGATTCCCTGATAAGGGTAAGATCCAGGGAACAGTTGGAGACCGGTGTAGCACTATCTCAGGTAGTGTTGCGGCAGCACGATTGGATTCTCAATATTCTAAAATCGCAGCTGGTTCCGACGACTTGTCTTCTGTTCCTAGGGATGATCCTGGACACAGTCCAGAAAGAAGGTGTTTCTCCCGGAGGAGAAAGCCAGGGAGTTATCCGAGCTAGTCAGGAACCTCCTAAAACCGAACCAAGTCTCAGTGCATCAATGCACAAGGGTTCTGGGTAAAAATGGTGGCTTCCTACGAAGCAATCCCATTCGGCAGATTCCACGCAAGACTTTCCAGTGGAACCTACTGGACAAATGGTCCGGGTCGCATCTTCAGATGCATCAGCGGATAACCCTGTCACCAGGGACAAGGGTATCCCTCCTGTGGTGGTTGCAGAGTGCTCATCTTCTAGAGGGCGCAGATTCGGCATTCGGGACTGGGTCCTGGTGACCACGGATGCCAGCCTACGAGGCTGGGGAGCAGTCACACAGGGAAGGAATATCCAGGGCTTATGGTCAAGCCTGGATACATCACTTCACATAAATATCCTGAAGCTAAGGGCCATTTACAATGCTCTAAGCTTAGCAAGACCTCTGCTTCAAGGTCAGCCGGTGTTGATCCAGTTGGACAACGTTACGGCAGTCACCCACGTAAACAGACAGGGTGCCACAAGAAGTAGGAGGGCAATGGCAGAAGCTGCAAGGATTCTTCGCTGGGCGAAAAATCATGTGATAGCACTGTCAGCAGTTTTCATTCCGGGAGTGGACAACTGGGAAGCAGATTTCCTCAGCACGACCTCCACCCGGGAGAGTAGGGACTTCACCCAGAAGTCTTCCACATGATTATAAACCGTTGGGAAAAACTCGACAGGTATTGCGCCAGGTCAAGGGACCCTCAGGCAATAGCTGTAGATGCTCTGGTAACACCGTGGGTGTACCAAATCAGTGTATGGGTTCCCTCCTCTGCCTCTCATACCCAAGGTACTGAGATTGATAAGATGGAGAGGAGTAAGCGCTATATTAGTGGCTCCGGATTGGCCAAGAAGGACTTGGTTACCGGAACTTCAAGAGATGCTCACGGAGGATCCGTGGCCTCTACTTCTAAGAAGGGACCTGCTCCAGCAAGGACCTTGTCTGTTCCAAGACTTACCGCGGCTGCGTTGACGGCATGGCGGTTGAACGCCGGATCCTGAAGGAAAAAGGCATTCCGGATGAAGTCATCCCTATCCTGATAAAAGCCAGGAAGGATGTAACCGCAAAACATTATCACCGCATTTGGCAAAAATATGTTGCGTGGTGCGAGGCCAGTAAGGCTCGACGGAGGAAATTCAACTGGGTCGATTCCTACATTTCCTGCAAACAGGAGTATCTATGGGCCTAAAATTGGGGTCCATTAAGGTTCAAATTTCGGCTCTGTCAATTTTCTTCCAAAAAAGAACTAGCTTCAGTCCCTGAAGTTCAGACATTTGTTAAAGGGGTACTGCATATACAGCTTCCTTTTGTGCCTTCAGTGGCATTTTGGGATCTCCAGGTGGTTTTTGGGTTCCAAAAGTCACATTGGTTTGACCCACTTAAATCTGTGGAGTTAAAATATCTCACAGAAAAAGTGGTCATGCTGTTGGCTCTGGCCTGGGCCAGGCGCGTGTCAGAATTGGTGGCTTTATCCTGTAAAAGCCCTTATCTGATTTTCCATTCGGACAGGGCGGAATTGAGGACTCGTCCTCAGTTTCTCCCTAAGGTGGTTTCAGCGTTCACCTGAACAAAACCTGTTGTGGTGCCTGCGGCTACTAGGGACTTGGAGGACTCCAAGTTGCTAGACGTTGTCAGGACCCGGAAACTATATGTTTCCAGGACGGCTGGAGTCAGGAAATCTGACTCGCTGTTTATCCTGTATGCACCTAACTAGCTGGGTGCTCCTGCTTCTAAGCAGACGATTGCTCGTTGGATTTGTAGTACAATTCAGCTTGCACATTCTGTGGCAGGCCTGCCACAGCCAAAAATCTGTAAATGCCCACTCCACAAGGAAGGTGGGCTCATCTTGGGCAGCTGCCCGAGGGGTCTCGGCTTTACAACTTGGCCGAGCAATTACTTGGTCAGGAGCAAATACGTTTGTAAAATTCTACAAATTTGATACCCTGGCTGAGGAGGACCGGGAGTTCTCTCATTGGGTGCTGCAGAGTCATCTGCACTCTCCCGCCCGTTTGGGAGCTTTGGTATAATCCCCATGGTCCTTACGGAGTTCCCAGCATCCACTAGGACGTCAGAGAAAATAAGAATTTACTTACCGATAATTCTATTTCTCGTAGTCCGTAGTGGATGCTGGGCGCCCATCCCAAGTGCGGATTGTCTGCAATACTGGTACATAATTATGGTTACCAAAAAAATTCGGGTTATTGCTGTAGTGAGCCATCTTTTCTAGAGGCTCCTCTATTATCATGCTGTTAACTGGGTTCAGATCACAAGTTGTACAGTGTGATTGGTGTGGCTGGTATGAGTCTTACCCGGGATTCAAAATCCTTCCTTATTGTGTACGCTCGTCCGGGCACAGTATCCTAACTGAGGCTTGGAGGAGGGTCATAGGGGGAGGAGCCAGTGCACACCAGGTGATCCTAAAGCTTTCTTTAGATGTGCCCAGACTCCGGCGGAGCCGCTATTCCCCATGGTCCTTACGGAGTTCCCAGCATCCACTACGGACTACGAGAAATAGAATTATCGGTAAGTAAATTCTTATTATCCCTTACTTGGACGATCTTCTGATAAGGGCAAGGTCCAGAGAACAGTTGGAGGTCGGAGTAGCACTATCTCAAGTAGTTCTACGACAGCACGGGTGGATTCTAAATATTCCAAAATCGCAGCTGATTCCGACGACACGTCTGCTGTTACTAGGGATGATTCTGGACACAGTCCAGAAAAAGGTGTTTCTCCCGGAGGAGAAAGCCTGGGAGTTATCCGAGCTAGTTAGGAACCTCCTAGAACCAGGCCAAGTGTCAGTGCATCAATGCACAAGAGTCCTGGGAAAAATGGTGGCTTCTTACGAAGCGATTCCATTCGGCAGATTTCACGAAATAATTTTTCAGTGGGATCTGCTGGACGAATGGTCCGGATCGCATCTTCAGATGCATCAGCGGATAATCCTGTCTCCAAGGACAAGGGTGTCTCTTCTGTGGTGGCTGCAGAGTGCTCATCTACTAGAGGGCAGCAGTTTCGGCATTCAGGACTGGGTCCTGGTGACCACGGATGCCAGCCTGAGAGGCTGGGGAGCAGTCACACTGGGAAGAAATTTCCAAGGAGTGTGGTCAAGTCTGGAGACTTCTCTCCACATAAATATACTGGAGCTAAGGGCAATTTACAATGCTCTGAGCCTAGGAAGACCTCTGCTTCAAAGTCAACCGGTGCTGATCCAGTCGGACAACATCACGGCAGTCGCCCACGTAAACAGACAGGGCGGCACAAGAAGCAGGAGGGCAATGGCAGCAAGGATTCTTCGCTGGGCGAAAAATCATGTGATAACACTGTTAGCGGTGTTCATTCCGGGAGTGGACAACTGGGAAGCAGACTTCCTCAGCAGGCACGACCTCCACCCGGGAGAGTGGAGACTTCATCTGGAAGTCTTCCACATGATTGTGAACCGTTGGGAAAGACCAAAGGTGGACATGATGGCGTCCCGTCTGAACAAAAAACTGGACAGGTATTGCGCCAGGTCAAGAGACCCTCAGGCAATAGCTGGGACGCTCTGGTAACACCGTGGGTGTACCAGTCGGTGTATGTGTTCCCTCCTCTGCCTCTCACACCCAAGGTACTGAGAATTATAAGAAGGAGAGGAGTAAGAACTATACTCGTGGCTCCGGATTGGCCAAGAAGGACTTGGTACCCGGAACTTCAAGAGATACTAAGAAGGGACTTGCTTCAGCAAGGATCATGTCTGTTCCAAGACTTACCGCGGCTGCGTTTGACGGCATGGAGGTTGAACGCTGGATCCTAAGGGAAAAAGGCATTCCGGAAGAGGTCATCCCTACCCTGGTCAGAGCCAGGAAGGAGGTGACCACACAACATTATCACCGCATTTGGCGAAAATATGTTGCATGGTGTGAGGCCAGGAAGGCCCCCACGGAGGAATTTCAACTCGGTCGATTCCTACATTTCCTGAAAACAGGAGTGTCTATGTGCCTCAAATTGGGGTCCATTAAGGTTCAAATTTCGGCCCTGTCGATTTTCTTCCAGAAAGAATTGGCTTCAGTTCCTGAAGTCCAGAATTTTGTCAAGGGAGTACTGCATATACAATCCCCTTTTGTGCCTCCAGTGGCACTGTGGGATCTCAACGTAGTTCTGGGATTCCTCAAATCACATTGGTTTAAACCGCTCAAATCTGTGGATTTGAAATATCTCACATGGAAAGTGACCATGCTGTTGGCCCTGGCCTCGGCCAGGCAAGTGTCAGAATTGGCGGCTTTGTCTCACAAAAGCCCATATCTGATTGTCCATTCGGACAGGGCAGAGCTGCGGACTCGTCCCCAGTTTCTCCCTAAGGTGGTGTCAGCGTTTCACCTGAACCAGCTTATTGTGGTACCTGCGGATACTAGGGACTTGGAGGACTCCAAGTTGCTAGATGTTGTCAGGGCCCTGAAAATATATGTTTCCAGGACGGCTGGAGTCAGGAAAACTGACTTGCTGTTATCCTGTATGCACCCAACAAACGGGGTGCTCTTGCTTCTAAGCAGACGATTGCTAGTTGGATGTGTAGTACAATTCAGCTTGCACATTCTGTGGCAGGCCTGCCACAGCCAAAATATGTAAATGCCCATTCCACAAGGAAGGTGGGCTCATCTTGGGCGGCTGCCCGAGGGGTCTCGGCTTTACAACTTGGCCGAGCTGCTACTTGGTCAGGGGCAAACACGTTTGCAAAATTCTACAAATTTGATACCCTGGCTGAGGAGGACCTGGAGTTCTCTCATTCGGTGCTGCAGAGTCATCCGCACTCTCCCGCCCGTTTGGGAGCTTTGGTATAATCCCCATGGTCCTTACGGAGTCCCCAGCATCCACTTAGGACGTCAGAGAAAATAAGAATTTACTTACCGATAATTCTATTTCTCGTAGTCCGTAGTGGATGCTGGGCGCCCATCCCAAGTGCGGATTGTCTGCAATACTCGTACATAGTTATTGTTAAACAAAAATCTGGTTATTATTGTTGTGAGCCATCTTTTCAGAGGCTCCGCTGTTATCATGCTGTTAACTGGGTTCAGATCACAGGTTGTACAGTGTGATTGGTGTGGCTGGTATGAGTCTTACCCGGGATTCAAAATCCTTCCTTATTGTGTACGCTCGTCCGGGCACAGTATCCTAACTGAGGCTTGGAGGAGGGTCATAGGGGGAGGAGCCAGTGCACACCACCTGATCCTAAAGCTTTTACTTTTGTGCCCTGTCTCCTGCGGAGCCGCTATTCCCCATGGTCCTTACGGAGTCCCCAGCATCCACTACGGACTACGAGAAATAGAATTATCGGTAAGTAAATTCTTATTTTTTTTCAAGCGGAGGATAAAGTAATCCAAATCTGAGAAATAAGATAGCCAGTGTCACAGGCAGCGCACGTAGCAATTAATAGGAGGCACATGGTGGAAGAATGTAAATGATAGAACAGGGTGAAATGATCTCTAGATTATCTTCAGGTTCACAATTTATATATTATATATAGATTTGTCCCATATGTTCTGGAAATTGTAATTGTTTTTTGTTTGGCCTCCGCAGCTCCTCCCACCTTCACGGAAACTCCCCCCCAATACCTGGAGGTAAAGGAGGGAAGCAGCATCACGTTAACTTGCACTGCGTTTGGGAACCCTAAACCTACTGTCACGTGGCTACGAGAGGGAGAGTTCCTGGGGGGAACCACAAAATATCAGGTATTTATTTTTGGAGGAGGCATTGTGACATACATGTACAGTGGTATTGTGCAGCTGTCTGTACATGCAGGCTGATTACTGTACATATCCTGTAACATACAGATTAATAGAGGTGTTATGTGTTCTCATTCTGTATTTATAAACCACTGTATAATACCAGGGGTTACATGTAACATGCAGGAGAGGTGGTACTGTGCATCTGTCTGTAAATGCAGACTAAGAACATACATATATCATGGCTAACTTCAAACATTATAGGAGGAGTGGTACTGTGCATCTGTCTGTAAATGCAGACTAAGAACATACATATATCATGGCTAACTTCAAACATTATAGGAGGAGTGGTACTGTGCATCTGTCTGTAAATGCAGACTAAGAACATACATATATCATGGCTAACTTCAAACATTATAGGAGGAGTGGTACTGTGCATCTCTCTGTGCATGCAGACTAAGAACATATATCAAGGGTTACATCAAACATTATAGGAGGAGTGGTACTGTGCATCTCTCTGTGCATGCAGACTAAGAACATATATCAAGGGTTACATCAAACATTATAGGAGGGGTGGTACTGTGCATCTCTCTGTGCATGCAGACTAAGAACATATATCAAGGGTTACATCAAACATAGGAGGAGTGGTACTGTGCATCTGTCTGTGCATGTAGACTAAGTACATATATCAAGGGTTACATCAAACATTATAGGAGGGGTGGTACTGTGCATCTGTCTGTGCATGCAGACTAAGAACATATATCAAGGGTTACATCAAACATTATAGGAGGGGTGGTACTGTGCATCTCTCTGTGCATGCAGACTAAAAACATATATCAAGGGTTACATCAAACATTATAGGAGGAGTGGTACTGTGCATCTGTCTGTGCATGCAGACTAAGTACATATATCAAGGGTTACATCAAACATTATAGGAGGAGTGGTACTGTGCATCTCTCTGTGCATGCAGACTAAGAACATATATCAAGGGTTACATCAAACATTATAGGAGGGGTGGTACTGTGCATCTCTCTGTGCATGCAGACTAAGAACATATATCAAGGGTTACATCAAACATAGGAGGAGTGGTACTGTGCATCTGTCTGTGCATGTAGACTAAGTACATATATCAAGGGTTACATCAAACATTATAGGAGGGGTGGTACTGTGCATCTGTCTGTGCATGCAGACTAAGAACATATATCAAGGGTTACATCAAACATTATAGGAGGGGTGGTACTGTGCATCTCTCTGTGCATGCAGACTAAAAACATATATCAAGGGTTACATCAAACATTATAGGAGGAGTGGTACTGTGCATCTGTCTGTGCATGCAGACTAAGTACATATATCAAGGGTTACATCAAACATTATAGGAGGGGTGGTACTGTGCATCTGTCTGTGCATGCAGACTAAGAACATATATCAAGGGTTACATCAAACATTATAGGAGGGGTGGTACTGTGCATCTGTCTGTACATGCAGACTTGGGGGGTAATTCAGTCTGGATCCCTGCAGCGGCAGTGATCGCAGTCTGAATCCCTATGTGCACCCGGGAGCCCAGTGAGATGCTAACAGCATCTCCGGGCTGCGATCGTCTCTGCCTGACTGACAGGCAGAGGTGGTCGCGGGGTGGGAGGGGGCATGCCAACGGCGTTAGGACACGTTGGCGGGATGCGGTCTGGGCAACAAAGTCGTGTCCAGACCGTTGCGGGGCGGGCCGTGGCAGCTGCGTGATGTCACACGCAGCCGCTGCGACCCAGGATGCGGCGAGTAGTGGCCTGCCAGCGCGCTGGAGCTGCGCTGGTAGGGAGCTACTCAGCGGGTGCAAAAGCATCGCCGCTGTGCGATGCTTTTGCACCCTTGCGGGGTGGTAGGGCCAAACATGCGGGGCGGACGAGCCCTGTGCTGGGCAGCCCCCGCATGTCAGAGTAAATGATCGTAGATGTGCTAAATTTAGCATATATATGATCAGATCTGAATTAACCCCTAAGAACATATACCAGGGGTTACATCTAACATACAGATAGGAGAGGTGGTACTGTGCATCTGTCTGTGCATGCAGACTAAGAGCATATACCAGGGGTTACATCTAGTATACAGATAGGAGAGGTGGTACTGTGCATCTGTCTGTGCATGCAGACTAAGAGCATATACCAGGGGTTACATCTAGTATACAGATAGGAGAGGTGATACTGTGCATCTGTCTGTGCATGCAGGCTAAAAACATATACCAGGGGTTACATCTAGTATACAGATAGGAGTGGTGGTACTGTGCATGTGTCTGTGCATGCAGGCTAAAAACATATACCAGTGGTTACATCTAGTATACAGATAGGAGTGGTGGTACTGTGCATGTGTCTGTGCATGCAGGCTAAGAGCATATACCAGAGGTTACATCTAATATACAGATAGGAGTGGTGGTACTGTGCATCTGTCTGTGCATGCAGACTAAGAGCATATACCAGGGGTTACATCTAATATACAGATAGGAGAGGTGGTACTGTGCATCTGTCTGTGCATGCAGGCTAAGAGCATATACCAGGGGTTAAATCTAACATACAGATAGGAGTGGTGGTACTGTGCATCTGTCTGTGCATGCAGGCTAAGAGCATATACCAGGGGTTACATCTAACATACAGACAGGAGAGGTGGTACTGTGCATGCAGACTAAGAACATATATCTTATGTACAGTATGTGACACTTCATTACATTATGGGGACAATCCAGTTGGGTGGGTGCGAGTTTCTGACACCCGTGAACTAGCGTGGCAAAGTCCACACTTTACAGAAGCCCAAACCTCAGGACTGTGAGCACCTTTGAGCTAATTCGGGCAGAAATCGTCCCGCTAGGGAACGCAATGCGGTGCCATTGCCAGCGTTCAACACCACAGATACTTGGATCTAATTGTATTGACGCCTTATTGTGTAGAAATAGGAGAGTGCGACTCATTTTCATCATTTATAACACAAGCTGGACGTAATCTTGAGATATTTGCTATTCTACAACAAGTAACTGCAAGTTTTGTGCCATTAGTTTAAAGTTTGCAAAATGCTTCTGCCTCTTAATGAGAACCCAAAATGTTTGTGATCCCGCCAGTAGGTTAGTGGCATACAAGTACTTTGGGTTCCTGTGTATGTACCCTGCACTATTAATATGACCGCACTATTAAATACAGGCACTTGGCTTAGTTAGGCTGACACCAGACCTGACGAGGCCACAGGCAATGCAGAATTGGCTCTTCATGTACACGGTTCAGTCAGTTTGGATGTGTGCTATGACCGATTAATATGAGCATGTGATTGCCGTGTAACCACAACCTAACTTGGTGCCACGCAGGTAAATGACGGGAGTTTGACGATCTCATCCATTGGGCGAGAAGACCGAGGCTCTTACACCTGCCGCGCTACCAGTATTCAGGGAGAAGCTGTTCACAGTACACGGATTCTAGTACAAGGTAATGGTCCCCACGCTGCCCTCACTAGGAGCCTGAGCCGAGTGCTCCCCAGTGTCCTGCCCTCGCTGGCTGGGCTCCAGGTGACAGCATGTGCTGTTTCGGGCAGCTGAGGTAATCTTTGTTCCTGTCCCCAGGGTCGCCCTTCATTGTTTCCCCTCCCGAGAACATCACAGTTAACATTTCCCAGGATGCTCTGTTCACATGCCAAGCCGAAGCGTATCCAGGGAACCTCACCTACACCTGGTACTGGCAGGAGGAAAACGTCTTTTTTAGAAAGTGAGTACGGTTGGGAGAAAAGGAGAATACCCTTTTAATTCTTTCTGTGTTACCGCCATTGTCGCCAAAATAAATCGGCGTACTCCTGTACAATGTATCGCGCATAAAGTAACGGTGTCATCACCATACAGAATATTGTGTAACAATCAATGATCCTGTCAGCAAAGTGTTACATTGTACATTGGCGGTCATTCCGAGTTGATCGCAAGCTGCCGTTGTTCGCAGCGCAGCGATCAGGCCAAAAAATCTGCATTTCTGCGCATGCGTACGGGGCGCAGTGCACGCGTGCGACGTACTTTCACAAAAAACTATGCAGTTTCACACAAGGTCTAGCGACGCTTTTCAGTCGCACTGTTGATTGTTGAATGATTGACAGGAAGTGGGTGTTTCTGGGGGGTAGCTGGCCGTTTTCCAGGAGTGTGCTAAAAAACGCAGGCGTGACAGGTAAAAACGCAGGCGTGCCTGGGGAAACGGGGGAGTGGCTGGCCGAACGCAGGGCATGTATGTGACGTCAAACCAGGAACCCAAGAGTCTGAAGTGATCGCAAGGAAGGAGTAGGTTTGCAGCTACTCTGAAACTGCTTGAAAAAATGTCAGCACTATCCTGCTAACCTTTCGGTCGCACTTCTGCTAAGCTAAGATACACTCCCAGAGGGCGTCGGCTTAACGTGTGCACTGCTGCTAACAGCAGATAGCGAGCGATCAACTCGGAATGAGGGCCATTGTTCTTGTAGTGTGTGCTGTTACACGTGGGCTCATATGCCATTGCCACAGTTGCGCCAAACGGCCCTTCTTGGCGCGTTGGGTACCATGTGACTGCTTGCGTCGAATATGTATCTTAGTCGCGATGCGACAAAACCCTTTCACGAGACTATAGTACTCTACAATTTTGATAAACATAACTTGTGTGCTGGTCTGCATATGAAGTGCTGTGATGATGCTGCGTCAGCGTCAGAGATGTGATTAATTTGCGATTTTGTACATACAGTATGTAAAATTCATGTGCAGTTGAAGTCTCAGCTCGGCGTCTCTGCTACAGAGTGAGCGGCGTCTCCGCTGCGTCTGCAGAGCGAATCAGATGCAAATTGTTAAAAAAAAGTTGCTACACTCCACTCGGTGCTGCTCTCTCATGCCAGACATCGCATGCCGCAAGGTTTGTGAGAACACATCTTAGGCGTGATGTAATAAAGGGAAAATGAGGTAAAACCCGCATTTCTCTGACGTCCTAGTGGATGCTGGGGACTCCGTCAGGACCAAGGGGATATAGCGGCTCCGCAGGAGACAGGGCACAATAATAAAAGCTTTAGGATCAGGTGGTGTGCACTGGCTCCTCCCCCTATGACCCTCCTCCAAGCCTCAGTTAGATTTTTGTGCCCGACGAGAAGGGTGCAATCTAGGTGGCTCTCCTGAGCTGCTTAGAATAAAAGTTTATGTTAGGTTTTTTATTTTCAGTGAGTCCTGCTGGCAACAGGCTCACTGCTACGAGGGACTTAGGGGAGAGAAGAAAACTCACCTGCGTGCAGGATGGATTTGCTTCTTAGGCTACTGGACACCATTAGCTCCAGAGGGAGTCGGAACACAGGTCTCACCCTGGGGTTCGTCCCGGAGCCGTGCCGCCGACCCCCCTTACAGATGCCGAAGTTGAAGAGGTCCAGAAACAGGCGGCAGAAGACTTTCAGTCTTCATAAGGTAGCGCACAGCACTGCAGCTGTGCGCCATTGTTGTCAGCACACTTCACCAACAGTCACCAACTGTCACTGAGGGTGCAGGGCGCTGGGGGGGGCGCTCTGGGCAGCAATGTATTATACCTTTTATGGCTAAAATACATCACATATAGCCCTTGAGGCTATATGGATGTATTTAACCCCTGCCAGATCTCACAAACTCCGGGAGAAGAGCCCGCCGAAAAGGGGGCGGGGCCTATTCTCCTCAGCACACGGCGCCATTTTCCTGCTCAGCTCTGCTGTGAGGAAGGCTCCCAGGCTCTCCCCTGCACTGCACTACAGAAACAGGGTTAAAACAGAGAGGGGGGGCACTTATTTGGCGATATGATTACATATATAAAAATGCTATAAGGGAAAACACTTGTATAAGGGGTTGTCCCGGTATAATTATAGCGTTTTTGGTGTGTGCTGGCAAACTCTCCCTCTGTCTCCCCAAAGGGCTAGTGGGGTCCTGTCCTCTGTCAGAGCATTCCCTGTGTGTGTGCTGTGTGTCGGTACGTGTGTGTCGACATGTAGGAGGACGATGTTGGTGAGGAGGCGGAGCAAATTGCCTGTATTGGTGATGTCACTCTCTAGGGAGTCGACACTGGAATGGATGGCTTATTTAGGAATTACGTGATAATGTCAACACGCTGCAAGGTCGGTTGACGACATGAGACGGCCGGCAAACAAATTAGTACCTGTCCAGGCGTCTCAGACACCGTCAGGGGCTTGTAAAAACGCCCATTTACCTCAGTCGGTCGACACAGACACGGACACTGACTCCAGTGTCGACGGTGAAGAAACAAACGTATTTTCCTTTAGGGCCACACGTTTCATGTTAAGGGCAATGAAGGAGGTGTTACATATTTCTGATACTACAAGTACCACAAATAAGGGTATTATGTAGGGTGTGAATAAACTACTTGTAGTTTTTCCTGAATCAGATAAATTAAATGAAGTGTGTGATGATACGTGGGTTTCCTCCGATAGAAAATTATTGGCGGTATACCCTTTCCCGCCAGAAGTTAGGGCGAGTTGGGAAACACACCTTAGGGTGAATAAGGCGCTCACACGCTTATAAAAACAAGTGGCGTTACCGTCTCCAGATACGGCAGCCCTCAAGGAGCCAGCTGATAGGAAGCTGAAAAATATCCTAAAAGTATATACACATATACTGGTGTTATACTACGACCAGCAATCGCCTCAGCCTGGATGTGCAGCGCTGAGGGGGCTTGGTCGGATTTCCTGACTGAAAATATTGATACCCTTGACAGGGACAAGATTTTATTGACTATAGAGCATTTTAAGGATGCATTTCTATATATGCGAGATGCGCAGAGGGATATTTGCATTCTGGCATCAAGAGTAAATGTGATGTCCATATCTGCCAGACGACAGTGGTCAGGTGATGCAGATTCCAGACGGCACATGGAAGTATTGCCGTATAAAGGGGCGGTCCATCGGACCTGGTGGCCATGGCAACAGCTGAAAAATCCACCTTTTGTTACCCCAAGTCACATCTCAGCAGAAAAGGACACAGTCTTTTCAGTCTCAGTCCTTTCGTCCCCATAAGGGCAGGCGGGCAAAAGGGCCAGTCATATCTGCCCAGGGGTAGAGGAAAGGGAAGAAGACTGCAGCAGGCAGCCCATTCCCAGGAACAGAAGCCCTCCACAGCTTCTGCCAAGTCCGCAGCATGACGCTGGGGCCGTACAAGCGGACTCAGGTGCGGTAGGGGGTCATCTCAAGAGTTTCAGCACGCAGTGGGCTCACTCACAAGTGGACTCCTGGATCCTACACGTAGTATCCCAGGTGTACATTGGAAATTCGAGACCTCTCCCCCTCACAAGTTCCTGAAGTCTGCTTTACCAACGTCTCCCTCCGACAGGGAGGCAGTATTGGGAACAATTCACAGGCTGTATTCCCAGCAGGTGATAATCAAAGTACCCCTTCTACAACAAGGGAAGGGGTATTATTCCACACTATATTGTGGTACTGAAGCCAGACGGCTAGGTGAGATCTGAAATATTTGAACACTTACATACAAGCGTTCAAATCAAGATGGAGTCACTCAGAGCAGTGATAGCGAACCAGGAAGAAGGGGACGATATGGTGTCACTGGATATCAGGGACGCTTACCTACATGTCCAAATTTGCCCTTCTCACCAAGGGTACCTCAGGTTCGTGGTACAGAACTGTCACTATCAGTTCAGACGCTGCCGTTTGGATTGTCCACGGCACCCCGGGTCTTTACCAAGGTAATGGCCGAAATGATGATTCTTCTTAAAAGAAATATGGACGCTTTCCTGATAAGGGCAAGGTCCAGAGAACAGTTGGAGGTCGGAGTAGCACTATCTTAAGTAGTTCTACGACAGCACGAGTGGATTCTAAATATTCCAAAATCGCAGTTTTTTCCGACGACACGTCTACTGTTCCTAGGGATGATTCTGGACACAGTCCAGAAAAGGATGTTTTCTCCCGGAGAAGAAAGCCAGGGAGTTATCCGAGCTAGTCAGGAACCTCCTAAAACCAGGAAAAGTATCAGTGCATCATTGCACAAGGATCCTGTGAAAAATGGTGGTTTCTTACAAAGCGATCCCATTCGGTAGATTTCACGCAAGAACCTTTACGTGGGATCTGCTGGAAAAATGGTCCGGATCGCATCTTCAGATGCATCAGCGGATAACCCTGTCTCCAAGGACAAGGGTGTTTCTTCTGCGGTGGCTGCAGAGTGCTCATCTATGAAAGGGCCGCAGATTCGGCATTCAGGACTGGGTCCTGGTGACCACGGATGCCAGCCTGAGTGGCTGGGGAGCAGTCACACAAGGAAAAAATTTCCAGAGAGTGTGATCGAGTCTGGAGACTTCTCTCCACATAAATATACTGGAGCTAAGGGCAATTTACAATGCTCTAAGCTTAGCAAGACCTCTGCTTCAAGGTCAGCCGGTATTGATCCAGTGGGACAACATCACGGCAGTCGCCCACGTAAACAGACAGGGCGGCACAAGAAGCAGGAGGGAAATGGCAGAAACTGCAAGGATTCTTCGCTGGGCGAAAAATCATGTGATAACACTCTCAGCAGTGTTCATTCCGGGAGTGGAAAACTGGGAAGCAGACTTCCTCAGCAGGCATGACCTCCACCCGGGAGAGTGGGGACTTCATCGGGAAGTCTTCCACATGATTGTAAACCGTTGTGAAAAACCAAAGGTGGACATGATGGCGTCCCGCCTGAAAAAAAAAAAACTAGATATTGCGCCAGGTCAAGGGACCCTCAGGCAATAGCGGTGGACGCTCTGGTAACACTGTGGATGTACCAGTCAGAGTATGTGTTCCCTCCTATGCCTCTCATACAAAAAGTACTGAGAATCATAAGAGGGAGATGAGTAAGAATGATACTCGTGGTTCCGGATTGGCCAAGAAGGACTTGGTACCCGAAACTTCAAGAGATGTTCACGGAAGACCCGTGGCCTCTACCTTTAAGAAAGGACCTGCTCCAGCAGGGGCCTTGTCTGTTCCAAGACTTACCGCGGCCGCGTTTGACGGCATGGCGGTTGAACGCCGGATCCTGAAAGGGCATTCCAGATGAAGTCATCCCTACCCTGGTCGAAGACAGGAAGGATGTAACCGCAAAACATTTTCACCGCATTTGGCGAAGATATGTTGCGTGGTGTGAGGCCAAGAAGGCCCCTACAGAGGAATTCCAACTGGGTCGTTTCCTACATTTCCTGAAAACAGGACTGTCTATGGGCCTAAAATTAGGGTCCATTAAGGTTCAAATTTCGGCCCTGTCGAATTTCTTCCAGAAAGAACTGGCTTTAGTGCCTGACGTTCAGATGTTTGTAAAAGGGGTACTGCATATACAGCCTCCTTTTGTGCCCCAGTGGCACCTTGGGATCTCAATGTTGTTTTGAGTTTCCTAAAGTCACATTGGTTTGAACCACTCACCACTGTGGACTTAAAATATCTCACATGGAAGGTGACGATGCTATTAGCCCTGGCTTCAGCCAGGCGTGTGTCAGAATTGGCGGCTTTATCATATATAAAGCCCTTACTTAATTTTTCATTCTGACAGGGCAGAATTGAGGACTCGTCCTCAATTTCTCCTTAAGGTGTTTTCTGTTTTTCACATGAACCAACCTATTGTGGTACCTGCGGGTACTAGGGACTTGGAGGACTCCAAGTTACTTGACGTTGTCAGGGCCCTGAAAAATATGTTTCCAGGAAGGCTGGAGTCAGAAAATCTGACTCGCTGTTTAGCCTGTATGCACCCAACAAGATGGGTGCTCCTGCTTCTAAGCAGACGATTGCTCGCTGGATTTGTAATACAATTCAGTTTACACATTCTGTGGCAGGCCTGCCACAGCCAAAATCGGTAAAAGCCCATTCCAAAAGGAAGGGGGCTCATCTTGGGCGACTGCCCGAGGGGTCTCGGCTGTACAACTTTGCCGAGCAGTTACTTGGTCAGGGGAAAACACGTTTGCTAAATTCTACAAATTTGATACCCTGGCTGAGGAGGACATGGAGTTCTCTCATTCGGTGCTGCAGGGTCATCCGCACTCTCCCGCCCGTTTGGGAGCTTTGGTATAATCCCCATGGTCCTGACGGAGTCCCCAGCATCCACTAGGACGTCAGAGAAAATAAGATTTTACTTACCGATAAATCTATTTCTCGTAGTCCGTAGTGGATGCTGGGCGCCCATCCCAAGTGCGGATTGTCTGCAATACTTGTACATAGTTATTGTTACAAAAATCGGGTTATTCTTGTTGTGAGCCATCTTTTCAGAGGCTCCTTCGTTGTTATCATACTGTTAACTGGGTTCAGATCACAGGTTGTACGGTGTGATTGGTGTGGCTGGTATGAGTCTTACCCGGGATTCAATATCCTTCCTTATTATGCACGCTCGTCCGGGCACAGTATCCTAACTGAGGCTTGGAGGAGGGTCATAGGGGGAGGAGCCAGTGCACACCACCTGATCCTAAAGCTTTTATTATTGTGCCCTGTCTCCTGCGGAGCCGCTATATCCCCTTGGTCCTGACGGAGTCCCCAGCATCCACTACGGACTACGAGAAATAGATTTATCGGTAAGTAAAATCTTATTTTTCATATGTACTAAGACCCGGCCGCCGGGTTTTCGCCGCCAAGGGTAAGCCTATGGGCTTCTTACCACTAGCCGCCGCGCCGCTCTCACCTCCCCCCGGCATACCTGCGTGCAGACAGCCCTGGTCCTGGAACCCACACTCCTCCTCCCTCTAGCAACACAGTCGGAGGTCCTTGCGGCTGCAGGGAGGAGGAGGAGCCTGGGACTCAGTCTGCCTGCTTGCCGGTGTCTGGGAGGTGACGGAGACCCCCGCACAACCTTCTGGTAGGTATCGCGGGGGCCTCTGTCACCACATTGTGATGTTAATCGCATATGGTAGCAGATATGCGATTGGCATCGCTGCGGGGGGCGGCAATGTATTTTAATACATCCCGCCCCTTGTACATTGTTCCTATAGTATCTGATGTTACGTTGTATAGTGCTCATTTAGGTGGTCAATCCGAGTTGATCACTCGCTAGCAGTTTTTAGCAGCCGTGCAAACGATAAGCCGCCGCCCACTGGGAGTGTATTTTAGCTTAGCAGAAGTGCGAATGAAAGGATCGCAGAGCGGCTACAAAATAATTTTGTGCAGTTTCAGAGTAGCTTCAGACCTACTCAGCGCTTGCGATCACTTCAGACTATTCAGTTCCTGATTTGACGTCACAAACCCGCCCTGCGTTTTTCCTGGCACACCTGCGTTTTTTCGAACACTCCCTGAAAACGGTCAGTTGACACCCAGAAACGCCCTCTTCCTGTCAATCACTCTGCGGCCAGTACTGCGACTGAAATGCTTCGCTAGACCCTGTGCAAAACTGCATCATTCGTTGTGCCCGTACGACGCGCGTGCGCATTGCGCCGCATACGCATGCGCAGAACTGCGTTTTTTTAGCCTGATCTCTGCACTGCGAACAAATGCAGCTAGCGATCAACTCGGAATGACCCCCTTAGTGTGTTATGTTACGTTGTACAGTGCTCATGTAGTGTAGTGTGTGATGTTACGTTGTACAGTGCTCATGTAGTGTAGTGTGTTATGTTACGTTGTACAGTGCTCATGTAGTGTAGTGTGTGATGTTACGTTGTACAGTGCTCGTGTAGTGTAGTATGTGATGTTACGTTGTACATTGTTCCTGTAGTATCTGATGTTACATTGTACATTGTTCCTGTAGTATCTGATGTTATGTTGTACAGTGCTCCTTTAGTGTGTTATGTTACGTTGTACAGTGCTCATGTAGTGTAGTGTGTTATGTTACGTTGTACAGTACTCGTGTAGTGTGTGCTGTTATGTTGTACATTGTTCCTGTAGTATCTGATGTTATGTTGTACAGTGCTCCTTTAGTGTTATGTTACGTTGTACAGTGCTCATGTAGTGTAGTGTGTTATGTTACGTTGTACAGTGCTCGTGTAGTGTGTGCTGTTATGTTGTACATTGTTCCTGTAGTATCTGATGTTATGTTGTACAGTGCTCCTTTAGTGTGTTATGTTACGTTGTACAGTGCTCGTGTAGTGTAGTGTGTGATGTTACGTTGTACAGTGCTCATGTAGTGTAGTGTGTTATGTTACGTTGTACAGTGCTCGTGTAGTGTGTGCTGTTATGTTGTACATTGTTCCTGTAGTATCTGATGTTATGTTGTACAGTGCTCCTTTAGTGTGTTATGTTACGTTGTACAGTGCTCATGTAGTGTAGTGTGTGATGTTACGTTGTACAGTGCTCATGTAGTGTAGTGTGTTATGTTACGTTGTACAGTGCTCGTGTAGTGTAGTGTGTGATGTTACGTTGTACAGTGCTCATGTAGTGTAGTGTGTTATGTTACGTTGTACAGTGCTCATGTAGTGTAGTGTGTTATGTTACGTTGTACAGTGCTCGTGTAGTGTGTGCTGTTACGTTGTACATTGTTCCTGTAGTATCTGATGTTATGTTGTACAGTGCTCCTTTAGTGTGTTATGTTACGTTGTACAGTGCTCATGTAGTGTAGTTTCTGATGTTACGTTGTACAGTGCTCCTTTAGTGTAGTGTTATGTTAACGTTGTACAGTGCTCATGTAGTGTAGTGTGTGATGTTATGTTGTACATTGTTCTTGTAGTGTAGCGTTATGTTACGTTGTACATTTCTCCTGTAGTGTCTGACGTTGCATTGTGCGTTGTTCCTGTAGTGTCTGACGTTGCATTGTGCGTTGTGACGTTGCATTGTGCGTTGTTCCTGTAGTGTCTGACGTTGCATTGTGTGTTGTTCCTGTTGCCTGTTATATTACACTGCACATCCCTTTATTTTTGTAGGTCAGGGCGATTGGTTACCTTTCTCAGTCAGCCTGCAGCATGCTGACACTGGGGTATAGACGGGTAGCTATAGGGAGCCTGGCACTTTATATTTTGAAGAATTGTGAAAGCTCCTCCCCCTTAATCCCCCATCAGCCCTCATTGTATCTCATGTTGTCTTCTGTAAATCTTCTATTTTACGATAATGTGAACAGTATGGATTATGGGGGTTGTTCAGAGATGACTGCGGATCGCTGCATAAGCATCCAGATCTGCGTTCATCTCCACACATGCTGGGGTCCGCCCAGCACAGGGCAAGGCCGCCCAACATGTGAGAGGCCGCCTGCTGATGGGTCCACAATTAGATTGCGGCAGCATCGGATCTATGGTTGACCCCTGGCAGCGCAGCCCGGCTACGCTGTCAGACGGTCAGCGGACATTTTTTATTTTTATTTTGGAGCGGCTGCATGGGACGTCATGCAGCCGCCCCGAAAACAGTGCCACCTCTGCAATGCTGTAACTCCGCCCACGCCTGTCAATCACATTTGCGCGGCTTCGTCCAGGTCTGAATTGGGCCCAGTATGCACTTTATATCCACAGAGGAAGAGGTTCAGGTCATGGGGGTAAATTTACTAAGGTGGGAGTTTTTTTAGAACTAGTGATGTTGCCTATAGCAACCAATCAGATTCTACTTAACATTTACCAAGCTGCTTCTAGAAGATAATAAATAGAATCTGATTGGTTGCTATAGGCAACATCACCAGTTCTAAAAAAACTCCCACCTTAGTAAATTTACCTCATGGTTCCTTTGTGTTTTGTGTTAGTTTCTGGTAGAAAGAAAGAAACCAGAAACGGGACGGTTGGGGTAAAATAATTTAACCAGACCCATTAGCAAGTCACTATAGGTGTGTTTGTGCCCAAAAAACTTTAAAGGAAGAAAACTTCAAAGGAAGATTGCAAATGTTCCTAAACCTTTATTATATGTGAGTGTGATAAAGTGCCAAGTGAGCTGGGTGGGGTCAGGCACGCTTGTATGTGGTATTTAATGCTGGCAGGGGCTTATTCACATATAAATGATGCTCTCTACTGTATCTTGGGTGCTTTATTTGTGTTTGTGATTGTTTTTCCTCAAACGCAGTGACTTAAAGCTAAGGGTCCGGATTCTGATTGACGGAACACTGATCATATTCAGAGTCAAACCGGAGGATGCTGGGAAATATACCTGTGTGCCTAGCAACAGCCTCGGACGCTCGCCATCAGCATCGGCGTATCTTGCTGTCCAATGTGAGTGTAACTGGCGGCGGTCGGTCTGAATACTCTATTTTTACCACCACAATTCAGTTTTAGCTCTCCTCTTCTATTACCTATTGCAGCAGCGCTGACCTGGGGATAAAGGTGAGTGTGGTGACCCGATTCTGAAGCCATATTAAATCTCTAAAGACTATATGAGGGGAAGTAATTGTGTTTATTGGAGTCTCTCTGTTTTTAGCATTGGGAGAACCAGATTTACAGTCTGTGCATTAACCAGCACGGTGTGGCCCGTGGAAAGTGCTGTCGGGGTCAGGATGCAGCACTTTTAAACTGTCTCTTCTGAACCTGGTGGTCAGACTCTTTACTGTATGTGCATGGAGACGTGCCAGGGGATAAAGTGGCCACGTTGGTTTAGCTGCTGGTTAGGGGAGCACTGATGTAACGCCATCCATCTCTCTATTTTCCTCCCAGACCCTGCACGAGTAATCAATATGCCACCCGTCATCTACGTCCCGGTCGGGATTCATGGTCACGTCCGCTGCCCTGCGGATGCCGTGCCGCCTGTCACCTATGTGAAATGGAATAAAGATGGCCGACCTCTGAGGACTGATAAGGTAGGTAGTGGGTGACACTGCTGGCTGTCTGTGAGAATGATCAGTCATTGGTCCTTTGTTGCTAGTTAAAAGGGAAAATTATGTATATGGTAAGAAAAACAAAAATCATATATTACAGAGCCGAACAAAACAGTGTTTTATACATATGACTGGGATTATAAATCAGGAGACTAACTTGTAATGAATAGGTCGATCCTTCCCGATACACAGACCAACACAGTGCTGCACATTTTCCCGATACACAGACCAACACAGTGCTGCACATTTTCCCGATACACAGACCAGCCCAGTGCTGCACACTTCCCTGTGCACAGACTGGTGTGGTTTTGTACACTTCCCTGTGCACAGACTGGTGTGGTTTTGTACACTTCCCTGTGCACAGACTGGTGTGGTTTTGTACACTTCCCTGTGCACAGACTGGTGTGGTTTTGTACACTTCCCTGTGCACAGACTGGTGTGGTTTTGTACACTTCCCTGTGCACAGACTGGTGTGGTTTTGTACACTTCCCTCTGCACAGACTGGTGTGGTTTTGTACACTTCCCTCTGCACAGACTGGTGTGGTTTTGTACACTTCCCTCTGCACAGACTGGTGTGGTTTTGTACACTTCCCTCTGCACAGACTGGTGTGGTTTTGTACACTTCCCTCTGCACAGACTGGTGTGGTTTTGTACACTTCCCCCTGCACAGACTGGTGTGGTTTTGTACACTTCCCCCTGCACAGACTGGTGTGGTTTTGTACACTTCCCCCTGCACATACTGGTGTGGTTTTGTACACTTCCCCGTGCACAGACTGGTGTGGTTTTGTACACTTCCCTCTGCACAGACTGGTGTGGTTTTGTACACTTCCCTCTGCACAGACTGGTGTGGTTTTGTACACTTCCCTCTGCACAGACTGGTGTGGTTTTGTACACTTCCCCCTGCACAGACTGGTGTGGTTTTGTACACTTCCCCCTGCACAGACTGGTGTGGTTTTGTACACTTCCCTCTGCACAGACTGGTGTGGTTTTGTACACTTCCCTCTGCACAGACTGGTGTGGTTTTGTACACTTCCCTGTGCATGCACTGGCCCAGAGTTACACACATCCCTATTCATTGGCCAGCCTGTTGCTGCACGCTTCAGTATGCACAGACTGTTCCCGTACTGTACTCTTCTCTATGCACTGACTATCTTGGTGTTGTACACTATTCAGTGCACGGGCCGGCCTGTTGCTGCACACTTCCCTGTACACAGACTTTCCCGGTGCTGCCCATTTCCCTATGCACGGACTATCCTAGTGCTGCACATTTCCCTATGCACTGACTATTTCAATGCTGACACTTCCCTATGCACAGACTTTCCCAGTGCTGCACACTTCCCTATGCACAGACTATCCCAGTGCTGCACACTTCCCTATGCACGGACTTTCCCAGTGCTGCACACTTCCCTATGCACAGACTATCCCAGTGCTGCACACTTCCCTATGCACAGACTATCCCAGTGCTGCACACTTCCCTATGCACGGACTATCCCAGGGCTGCACATTTCCCTATGCACAGACTATCCCAGTGCTGCACACTTCCCTATGCACGGACTATCCCAGTGCTGCACACTTCCCTATGCACGGACTATCCCAGTGTTGCAAATTTCCCTTATCCCTATATCCTTATATGCACGGACTATCCCAGTGCTGCACATTTCCCTATGCACAAACTATACCAGTGCTGTACATTTCCCTATGCACAAACTATACCAGTGCTGTACATTTCCCTATGCACGGACCATCCCAGAGTTGCACACTTTCTTTTGCACAGACTCCCAGTGCTGCGCAGGTCCTCCTATACAGACTGGCCCAGTGCTGCGCACGTCCTCATATACACACCGGTCCGGTGCTGCACACGTCCTCATATACAGACCGGCCCAGTGCTGCACACGTCCTCATATACAGACTGGCCCAGTGCTGCACACGTCCTCATATACAGACTGGCCCAGTGCTGCACACGTCCTCATATACAGACCGGCCCAGTGCTGCACACGTCCTCATATACAGACCGGCCCAGTGCTGCACACGTCCTCATATACACACCGGCCCAGAGCTGCACACGTCCTCATATACACACCGGCCCAGTGCTGCACACGTCCTCATATACAGACTGGCCCAGTGCTGCACACGTCCTCATATACACACCGGCCCAGTGCTGCACACGTCCTCATATACACACCGGCCCAGTGCTGCACACGTCCTCATATACAGACTGGCCCAGTGCTGCACACGTCCTCATATACACACCGGCCCAGTGCTGCACACGTCCTCATATACACACCGGCCCAGTGCTGCACACGTCCTCATATACACACCGGCCCAGTGCTGCACACGTCCTCATATACACACCGGTCCGGTGCTGCACACGTCCTCATATACAGACCGGCCCAGTGCTGCACACGTCCTCATATACAGACTGGCCCAGTGCTGCACACGTCCTCATATACAGACTGGCCCAGTGCTGCACACGTCCTCATATACAGACCGGCCCAGTGCTGCACACGTCCTCATATACAGACCGGCCCAGTGCTGCACACGTCCTCATATACACACCGGCCCAGAGCTGCACACGTCCTCATATACACACCGGCCCAGTGCTGCACACGTCCTCATATACACACCGGCCCAGTGCTGCACACGTCCTCATATACAGACTGGCCCAGTGCTGCACACGTCCTCATATACACACCGGCCCAGTGCTGCACACGTCCTCATATACACACCGGCCCAGTGCTGCACACGTCCTCATATACACACCGGCCCAGTGCTGCACACGTCCTCATATACACACCGGCCCAGTGCTGCACACGTCCTCATATACACACCGGCCCAGTGCTGCACACGTCCTCATATACACACCGGCCCAGTGCTGCACGCGTCCTCATATACAGACCGGCCCAGTGCTGCACGCGTCCTCATATACACACCGGCCCAGTGCTGCACACGTCCTCATATACACACACCGGCCCAGTGCTGCACGCGTCCTCATATACAGACCGGCCCAGAGCTGCACACGTCCTCATATACACACCGGCCCAGTGCTGCACACGTCCTCATATACACACACCGGCCCAGTGCTGCACACGTCCTCATATACACACACCGGCCCAGTGCTGCACACGTCCTCATATACACACACCGGCCCAGTGCTGCACACGTCCTCATATACACACCGGCCTAGTGCTGCACACGTCCTCATATACACACCGGCCCAGTGCTGCACACGTCCTCATATACACACCGGCCCAGTGCTGCACACGTCCTCATATACACACCGGCCCAGTGCTGCACACGTCCTCATATACACACCGGCCCAGTGCTGCACACGTCCTCATATACACACACCGGCCCAGTGCTGCACACGTCCTCATATACACACACCGGCCCAGTGCTGCACACGTCCTCATATACAGACTGGCCCAGTGCTGCACACGTCCTCATATACAGACTGGCCCAGTGCTGCACACGTCCTCATATACACACCGGCCCAGTGCTGCACACGTCCTCATATACACACCGGCCCAGTGCTGCACACGTCCTCATATACAGACCGGCCCAGTGCTGCACACGTCCTCATATACACACCGGCCCAGTGCTGCACACGTCCTCATATACACACCGGCCCAGTGCTGCACACGTCCTCATATACACACACCGGCCCAGTGCTGCACACGTCCTCATATACACACCGGCCCAGTGCTGCACACGTCCTCATATACACACCGGCCCAGTGCTGCACACGTCCTCATATACACACCGGCCCAGTGCTGCACACAACAACTACAGACTGATTTCCAGTCCTATGTTCCTTACCCTTTTCCATGTAATGGCCCTATGCATCATCTCTGCCACCTGGCTGGTAGTCCTGTGTTTATGCGGTATGTGAATATGATGGTGCTGTGTAAGTCCTGTGTTTATGCGGTATGTGAATATGATGGTGCTGTGTAAGTCCCTGTGTTTATGCGGTATGTGAATATGATGGTGCTGTGTAAGTCCCTGTGTTTATGCGGTATGTGAATATGATGGTGCTGTGTAAGTCCCTGTGTTTATGCGGTATGTGAATATGATGGTGCTGTGTAAGTCCCTGTGTTTATGCGGTATGTGAATATGATGGTGCTGTGTAAGTCCCTGTGTTTATGCGGTATGTGAATATGATGGTGCTGTGCAAGTCCCTGTGTTTATGCGGTATGTGAATATGATGGTGCTGTGTAAGTCCCTGTGTTTATGTGGTATGTGAATATGATGGTGCTGTGTAAGTCCCTGTGTTTATGCGATATGTGAATATGATGGTGCTGTGTAAGTCCTGTGTTTATGCGGCATGTGAATATGATGGTGCTGTGTAAGTCCTGTGTTTATGCGATATGTGAATATGATGGTGCTGTGTAAGTCCTGTGTTTATGCGGTATGTGAATATGATGGTGCTGTGTAAGTCCCTGTGTTTATGCGGTATGTGAATATGATGGTGCTGTGCAAGTCCCTGTGTTTATGCGGTATGTGAATATGATGGTGCTGTGTAAGTCCCTGTGTTTATGCGGTATGTGAATATGATGGTGCTGTGAAAGTCCTGTGTTTATGCGGTATGTGAATATGATGGTGCTGTGTAAGTCCTGTGTTTATGCGGTATGTGAATATGATGGTGATGTGTAAGTCCTGTGTTTATGCGGTATGTGAATATGATGGTGCTGTGTAAGTCCCTGTGTTTATGCGGTATGTGAATATGATGGTGCTGTGTAAGTCCCTGTGTTTATGCGGTATGTGAATATGATGGTGCTGTGTAAGTCCCTGTGTTTATGCGATATGTGAATATGATGGTGCTGTGCAAGTCCCTGTGTTTATGCGGTATGTGAATATGATGGTGCTGTGCAAGTCCCTGTGTTTATGCAGTATGTGAATATGATGGTGCTGTGCAAGTCCCTGTGTTTATGCTGTTTTCAGTTATCGGGCTGGAAACTCTTAGAAGATGGATCCATTCGCATTGAGGAGGCGACGGAGGAGTTGCTGGGCACTTACACCTGTGTGCCTTACAATGCACTGGGGACCATGGGCCAGTCCCCTCCTGCTCGGCTGCTGCTGAAGGTAAGTGCTTCAGAAGGGTCGGTAGGTTGTACTCTGATAGTTCAGCACAGAGAATTGCTGCCTCTACTATACGCAGAAAAACAGCAAATTGTATTGTTTCCAATCATTGAATAGAGTAAATTGTGATTCTTTTAGTATAATTAGAAAAAATACATTGCATTTCCATCCTCCTCCTGATTGTTCTGATCTGCATGTGGCACTATCGCTATTGCTACTTATGGACAGGATTAATCTGTGATTACAATATCTCCGCACATAGGGGGTAATTCCAAGTTGATCGCAGCATCAAATTTGTTAGCAGTTGGGTAAAACCATGGCCCTCATTCCGAGTTGTTCGCTCGCAAGCTGCTTTTAGCAGCATTGCACACGCTAAGCCGCCGCCTACTGGGAGTGAATCTTAGCTTAGCAAAATTGCGAACGAAAGATTTGCAATATTGCGAAAACATTTCTCTGTGCAGTTTCTGAGTAGCTCGAGACTTACTCTTCCAGTGCGATCAGTTCAGTGCTTGTCGTTCCTGGTTTGACGTCACAAACACACCCAGCGTTCGCCCAGACACTCCCCCGTTTCTCCAGCCACTCCCGCGTTTTTCCCAGAAACGGTAGCGTTTTTTCACACACTCCCATAAAACGGCCATTTTCCGCCCAGAAACACCCACTTCCTGTCAATCACACTCCGATCAGCAGAACGAAGAAAAAACCTCGTAATGCCGTGAGTAAAATACCAAACTTCTTAGCAAATTTACTTGGCGCAGTCGCAGTGCGAACATTGCGCATGCGCAATTAGCGGAAAATCGCTGCGATGCGAAGAAAATTACCGAGCGAACAACTCGGAATGAGGGCCCATGTGCACTGCAGGGAGGGCAGATATAACATTTGCAGAGAGAGTTAGATTTGGGTGGGTTATTTTGTTTCTGTGCAGGGTAAATACTGGCTGCTTTATTTTTACACTGCAATTTAGATTTCAGTTTGAACACACCCCACCCAAATCTAACTCGCTCTGCAAATGTTATATCTGCCACACCTGCTGTGCAAATGGTTTTGCCCAACTGCTAACAAATTTGATGCTGCGATCAACTTGGAATTACCCCCATAGAAACAGCGCTAGGTTGTCCTCATACTAAAGGATGAATGGTGACATTGCCGATTTCCTGCTGTGAAGACCCACAGTCCCTCCACCCATGGTAAAGAATCTCTGCAAGGCTCTATGGAGCAGATGTATTAACCTGGAGAAGGCATAAGGAAGTGATAAACCAGTGATATGTGCAAGGTGATAAAGGCACCAGCCAATCAGCTCCAATATGCAAATCGACAGTTAGGAGCTGATTGGCTGGTGCCTTTATCACCTTGCACTTATCACTGGTTTATCACTTCCTTATACCTTCTCCAGGTTAATACATCTGCCCCTATGTTTTTTAGGGTATCCGTTCACATGGTCGACCATGTTATGGTCGACAGTCATTAGGTCGACCACTATTGGTCGACATTGACATGGTCGACATGGACACATGGTCAACACATGAAAATGGTCGACACATGAAAGGCCGACACATGAAAAGGTCGACATGAGATTTTTAACTTTTTTTCTTTTCTTTTGGGGAACTATTCCATACTTTACGATCCACGTGGACTACGATTGGAACGGTAATCTGTGCCGAGCGAAGCGGTAGCGGAGCGAAGGCACCGTGCCCGAAGCATGGCGAGCGAAGCGAGCCAAGCGAGGGGACGCGGTGCACTAATTGGCGTTCCCAGTCACTTTACGCAAAAAACGACACCAAAAAAAGTTAAAAAAAATCATGTCGACCTTTTCATGTGTCGACCTTTCACGTGTCGACCATTTGAATGTGTCGACAATGTGTCCATGTCGACCATGTCAATGTCGACCAATAGTGGTCGATTTAATGACTGTCGACCATAACATGGTCGACCATTCATACCGGAACCGTTTTTTAGTCCTAGTCTGCAGTAGACTGGATACATGTATACAGTAGCTCAGTCCGGCAGATGCTCAGACATTGCCGCAACTCCCAAATCCTGCTTTTAGTTAGCGTTGCGATATCCACAATGGGGGCGAACGGGCAGCCAAATGTTTCTGTTCAGTTCCAATCACCAAAGAAGCTGTGGGTTCTATGAGCTAACGTAGTAACTTGCATATAGAAGCAGTGGCCATGTAGAATTTTTACCCATTACACATAAACAGAGTAGAGCCGGCCTCCACCAATCAGAGGTAAGGAGGGGGCATTGTGAGGCAAGGAGAGAGAGGTGCAGCACTGTTTTGCAACAAATAGGGCGATATGTATATTTCATGGCATGTTGCATGCGATACATCGCGTCACTTATCGCGTGTAGAATTCCAAATGTTTACGCAGAGGACAGCTCTTAAAGTGCGCGGGCCGCTAGTGACACTGGGAGGGTTCTCAAAAGATCCCCCTTTTGGGGATTTATGCGTAAAAAAGCACAGGCTTTTATAGCCAATGCCTTCTATAGTTGGTATTGCCTATCGGCTTACTTTCTGGAGCCTGATACATATGGGGAATGCGGTTAAACCTTTGGAGGTTTGACCACAATTTATTGTTCGTACATACCGCCCATTATCTTATTATCTCCCACTATGGAGATATAGGGGGGAATTCAAATGTTATCGCCCCTGATCTCCCGTCTGAAGTGATGGGAGATCGCAGGGGGCGATATACAAATGAGGTCCCCTATCGCGCTGATCGCACCCATTAGTTTTGAGTACGCGGCTAAACCCAACTAAATTAATGGGCGCAATCGGGAAAAGTGCCGATTGGGCGCTCAAACGGATCACTTTTCAGCTCGCCACCCTCTGGCGGGTGCGTGCTAAAATTTAGACGCCGGCAGCCAATCGCACTCGAACGGAACTACATTAGAATAGCTCCATTCAACGCCATCTAGTGGCTGCCGGCGGTAAAAACATTAAAATCTCTTCCATAAAATACCAACCAGTCAGCTCCTACAGTAACTGCCATTTTTTTTCCAAACACAGCCTGTAAAGTGACTTTACTTTATCTCTCTCTACTTTATCATTTCCAAGCTTTGATAAACATCCCCCTTTATTTCTGAGGCTATTGTACTGTACTGTACTGCACATTTCAATTTTATTGGTTACCAGCCATCATCTGCCTCCCGTCACTCCCACCTCCATATGTGTGCGGCTTCTTTGCCCAGAAGGGAAATTCCACTTTAAAAAGCTATTTTACAAATTCGTTTTCTTACCAAATAGTTTTAGTTCTTACATAGAGGACTGTTCCTGTGACCGTAAAACCTTTTACAAAGCAGGCACCGGCCTCCGACATTTATATTCAATACTCTATGGATCTCTCATAGCAAGCCTTTGAGTTGCTGTGTCATATCTCCCCTGCTATGGAGTGAACGGCTAAATGTCCGCACCGTGATGCTGCCGGGTAAAACGCACAATATCTAGAAGTTTCCATGTATGTGCCTAAAATAGAATACACCACCACCACATGTTATTCTTACATGTTGGTCCCTGTTATTACCATACAACTTACCTCCTCTGCTTTCCCTCTTTTATACCTATTATTACCACAATACCCCCCCTCCCCCTCCCCTCCCTCCCATGCAGAATCAGGGAAAGGATAAACCCTGCCAGGATGCCCCCGAAACTCTGCCCATTTAAAACTAAGCCCCTGCCAAAATCAGACAGTTGGGAGGTATGGTGGTTTATGGGCAACAGTATACCCGCCCCATGTGCACAACTAAATGCTATGTAAAGCAAATCGTGGGGGACCCTCCCCAATCCAGTAATGTTGCCCAAGCTTTGTTGCCTTTTTTTTTTTATATAAATACTTTACTTTAATGGGTCTGTTTCTGCCATTAGTGTACCTACTGTAGCTTATTTTAGCAAAAACGTTATGGATTGTCTAGGAAACCAAGAAATACAGAACGTTATAAAGAGGTAGCTGCTTCGATAATCGATAGCGTGCATTAAGGTACAATTACGGAAAGTGGGATATTAATCAGCTGTAGAAACAGTAGCAGCCACCTCTATTTCTTGTAATGGTTTAGACATTTAGCACTAAATATTCCGTCTTACTGAGAAGAGACGTAGGCAGCAGGTTAAGCTACCTTCCCATCCCTTCATTACCCACATCCTCATGTAAGTGTCTTTATTAATGAAGTCATCAATTATGTATATGGGTAAAAAAAAAATATGTATGTATATATATATATATATATATATATAAAAATCTACACACAATACCCCATAATGACAACTTGAAAACGTTTTTTTTTTTAGATTTTTGCAAATTTATTAAAAATAAAAAACTAAGAAATGACATGTACATACAGTAAGTATTCACAGCCTTTGCTCAATACTTTGTTGAGGCACCTTTGGCAGCAATAGCGCTTATCTATCTTTGCCCAGTTTCGCACATTCCTCTTTGCAGCACCTCTCAAGCTCCATCAGGTTGGATGGGAAGCGGCGGTGCACAGCCATTTTCAGATCAAGGATGATCAGTGGTAACAGGATGCACCTGAGCTCAATTTTGAGCTTCGTGGCAAAGGCTGTGAATACTTATGAACATGTGATTTCTTAGTTTTTTATTTTTAATAAATTTGCAAAAATCACAAAACTTTTTTTCACGTTGTCATTATGGGGTATTGTGTGTAGAATTTTGAGGGAAAAAATGAATTTATTCCATTTTAGAATAAGACTGTAACATAACAAAATGTGGAAAAAGTGAAGCGCTGTGAATACTTTCCGGATGCACTATCTGTATGGAGCTGTAAGTGTCAGTCTGCAATCTCATCATGGATTTAGGAAAGCGATAAAAGGATTCCTCGCAATCTAGATGATAAGGGTGTAGTAATGAATGGTAATGGTATGTTATGATACAGGTTGATTATCCCTTATCCAAAATTCAAAATCCCACATTTTTGGTTCCACTACTGAGATAATAACACATACACATATATATTATATTATATATCTATATAATATATCTGTATATACACATAATATATAATATATATGTCATCTCAGTAGGGGACCCAAAAAATGTGGGATTTTGAATTTTGGATAAGGGATACTCAACCTGTAATTATACCTACGTGTTGAGTAATAATCCATTGGAGGCATATCTGACATTGTAGGGTTTTCACTCCATCTTTTCCACTTGTATAAAACCTTATGTGGGTGAGCGCAGAGCCGGCCCTAACCAATATGAAGCCCTAGGCAAGATTTTGGCTGGTGCCCCCTAGCACCGTCTCTATTTCCACCTCTGACCCAGCACCCCTTTCCCAGCACCATCACCCCTCACCCATAGCAGTCCTCATTTTGGTCACAAAAGGGGTGTGTTCTTGCTGGGAAGGAGTATGGCCACACAACAGTACCCCCAATTCAAATTACACCACACAGTAGTGCAACTTTATTCACATTATATCGTGCAATAGTGTCCCTTATTCACATTACACCACACTATATTGCTCTTTATTCACATTAGACCACACAGTAGGGCTCCTTCAATACATTACACCACATAGTAGAGCACCTTATACACATAATGCCACACATTAGTAATGCCTTTATACACCTAATGCCACACAGTAATGCCCCTTACACATACGACACACATTATTAATGTAATTATAATGCACCTTACATATTTGCCAACCTTTACTAATGCCCTTATACACATAATGTCCCTTACACATACGCTGCACATTATTAATGCCCTTATACACATAATGACACACAAAGTGCCCCTTACACATACAGTATGCTGCACATTATTAATGCATTTATACACATGACACACAATGCCCCTTACACATATGCTGCACAGTATTGCACAATCAACCCACCCGCACACAGCACTCACACAGCCGCTAATAGTGTGACATCTGCCTCTGCTTGGATACATATGTGTCCTCCTACATCTTAAATGCATCTTATTAGCGTTGCTGATATGTGGCATGCCTATATTCTGTGTGCGACTGTGGGTGTATCTGCATATGAAATGCTACATTACAGTGATTTCCAGGAATACACTGTAACGTAGCATTTTGCATGCAGATACAGTCACAGTTGCACACAGAATGTAGGCATGCTGCATATCATTTTAATCAGCAGAAGCTGCTTGTGCCCCTAGGCATTTGCCTAGTTTGCCTATGCCTAGGGCCGGCTCTGGGTGAGCGGACCTCCTACTAGGCATCCACCTCATACGGACATTCAGACCCTAGTGGTAACCAGAGGTCCAGGAATCGTCCGGCCTTGTGTAATCAATCAAGTCTTGCTTATTAGAACAACTGTTTTAAAAAGGGGCAAAGTAATAACAATCTAGTCCGAGTCCTAATTAAGAGGGTTTCCCTTAAGGGTTTTCCTGTAGTAACCAGTCTTCCTATCAATGAGAACAATGTAGAAGTCTTCTCAGATCCTAATATAGATAACAGGGCAATGTGCAGTGATCTCGCACAGAGGTAGAGAACAAGCTCCTCCGCTTACTGTATATCACGTTATGGGACGCTATATCTGTAGCTCTATGAATGTCTTTTCCTCTATGTTCAGCGAGGGCTAGTGGCCGTTTAATAATTGTAGTATAAACTAAATCTTGCTGTTTAATACACTTGCACTGTATAACATATAGGGGGAATCAAATGTTTGAAAAGTCGGTTGGGTGTCTGTCTATTATATAGGAAAAAACAGAAATCCAACTGACTTTTCAAACAATTGAATCTCCCCCATAGTACATACCGTACACCGCTCAAATAAGGACGCATGTATTGGGTAAGCCTGTATTTCAGTCTACGCTGTCTTGTATGCATGGTTATGTAGGCACCTATTTATCAAGCCTTGGAGAATGACATACCTCCCAACATTGGCTGCAGATGAAGAGGGACGTCTGCGCGGCGAAGCCACGGCCGATTCTCGAAAGGGGCGTGGTTCGTCAAAAAGAGGGCGTGGCTTCACGGGAGTAACGCAATCAGTTTTAGTCACTGAGGTCAGTTTTAGTCAGCCCTCTCTGAGCTGCTGGCATGCCCTCTCTCCCTCTGTCACCTGTGAATAGACGCTGTGCACATGCCTCCCAACTGCCCCCCACCGCGGGACACTGCCGGGACAGCGGGACTGTCCCCAAAATATGGGACTGTCCCGCGAAAATCGGGACAGTTGGGAGGTATGGAATGATAAATGGCACAGTGATTAAGTACCAACCAATCGTGCTATTTATCACTCTCCAAGGTTTGATAAATCTGGGCCTTAGTACCTGAACACGCTGTGTGCCAATCCATTGTCTTATGTTAATGCAATATGCACAAATTGTCCACCTGTCACCAGGACCCGCCCTATTTCACGGTGCTGCCCGGTTGGGAATACAGACAGGAAGCCGGGAGGGAGCTGCTGATTCCTTGTGCTGCTGCTGGAGACCCCTTCCCGGCCATCTCCTGGAGAAAGGTACTCTCATTGCTGCTGTGATGCCTGGATAGAATAAAATGTGTATGTACAGTAGGTGACAAGTTTCCACTGATTCAGAGCAAACCGCTTTTATCTGTAGTGCAAGTAAGTGAATGTCAGCAAGGAGTCTATTTACTAACATGCAGATTTTTAGCAGTTAAGATGTTGCCCGTAGCAACCAGTCATCTTCTACTTCTCATTGTTATCTAGTACCTTCTAGAAGATTATATCTAGACTCTGGTTACTATGGAAAACATCTCCTCTTTTAAAAACCCATACTTTAGTAAATATAGTCCTTGGCCCATTACTGCACATTTTGCAATAAATGAAGTATACGATCAGCAATTCAGGTTATCTGCTGTTCGCCTGCCATCTACAGGTAACAATGGGTAGTGCGTGCTTGTCATGACCTCACTCTGTCAGAGCTTCCCAAACACGGTCCTCAAGGCACCCCAACGGTCCTGGTTTTAAATGTATCCGTGCTTGGCCACAGGTGACTTAATTAGCCCCTCAGTTAATTTGATTTAACCATCTGTGCTGAGCTATGGATATACCTAAATCCTGGACTGTTGGGGTGCCTTGAGGACCGCGTTTCGGAACCTCTGCTCTATATGAACCTCCCTGATTATGATGTCATTAAATCACCAACTTCTCACAGGTGATCGCTGCTGTGCGTGTTCTCACTGTGATCAGGTCTGCACTGCGCATGCGTATGCACCGCAATGCACAGGCGCGACGGACCGCAGCAACGGGATGGTGCGAAAATTCCGCACGCACCGGCCATCTCAAGGAGATTGACAGGAAGTGGGCATTTGTGGGTGGTAACTGACCGTTTCTAGGGAGTGTCCGGAAAAACGCAGCAGGAATCCGGCGTTTTGTGGGAGGATTTCGGACGTCAGCTCCGGCCCAGATCATCGCAGCGGCTGAGTAAGTCCTGGGCTGTGCAGAGACTGCACAAACTGCTGTTTGTGCAGCTCTCCAGTACAAGCGATCGCACCCCTGCACACACAATACCCTCCCCCTGTAGGCGGCGACTACCTGATCGCAGGGATGCAAAAAACGCACCCTAGCGATCAGGTCTGAATTACCCCCTTTACTCAGTAGTGACATCTGAAGAGATGGGATATTTGTGTGTGTGTGTGTGTGTGTGTGTGTGTGTGTGTGTGTGTGTGTGTGTGTGACACGCTATAAGGTACCTGTCACCTGTATTCCTACTGTTGTACAGTACTCTTGCACTGTACTTTTCGTTCATGCTAAATTCCTAGTTAAAGCATGCTTCATCTGTCGAGAGGCTGACAGAACATAGGACGGTACAATACAGTACATTGGCCCTTATTCCGAGTTGTTCGCTCGCTGCCGATTTTCGCAGCGCAGCGATCAGGTAAAAAAATGGCAAAACTGCTCATGCGTATGCACCGTAATGCGCACGCGTGTCGTACCGGTACAAACAGCATCGTTGCTGCGCAATGCATCCAGCGACAAATCTATTCGCACAACAGCCGATCGCAAGGAGATTGACAGGGAGAGGGCGTTTATGGGTGTCAACTGACCGTTTTCTGGGAGTGGTAGGGAAAACGCAGGCGTGTCCAGGCGTTTGCAGGGCAGGTATCTGACGTTAATTCCAGGACCTCCGTCGCTAGGATCATCGCACAGGATAAGTAACTTCAGGGCTGGTCTTGTTTTGCACAAAATGTTTTTGTAGCGCTCGGCTGCACAGGCGATCGCACTCTTGCAAAGCGAAAATACACTCCCCCGTGGGCGGTGACTATGCGTTTGCACGGCTGCAAAAAGTAGCTAGCGAGCGATCAACTCGGAATGAGGGCCATTGTTGCTTGATATGCATTCAGTGCAATCATTTACAGATGTGTCCTCCTACATCTTTGCTGCAGTCACGCCAAACAGCCCCTCTTGGCACGCCAGGTCGCGTTAGAATATTCTAGCTGCAGGAATTTTTTTTTTTTTGCCATTTTATTCGCAACACAACGGGACTAGGACGCACGAGGAGACTGTGCTGATTAATATGATATGACACTTGTATATCTGGGTGCGACTGAGTCTCTGAATCTGTACGCGAAGTGTTACAATGTAACAGCCGCAGCTTTTTCCAATACGGAGCTGTTCTGCTCCGTATACAGACTCAGTGACACTCAATATACAAAGTGTCATATATCAGCACAGTCCCTCGTGTGTCCTAGCCACTATGCGTCGCGAACGCATTTTCGGCAAAAAAAGACGCCTGGCGTTACAATTGCACGGGACCTAGTGACTCACTCGCCCCACGTGTCTCGCGCTGCATGGTGTATGAGGACGCATCTGTATGTCACTACAAACCAAAAACAATTAACTTTAAAATTAACCTAAAAATTACAGATGGGGGAAAAACCTTTTCTTAAACCTTCTTGTATGTGTCCTAATAAATCTTAATCATCTATTTATAGTGTTCACTCTAGGATTTGGGCAGGGCAGGGCGCCGGACTGAAAGGGGCACAAGCGTGTGCGCGCGCGTCGAAGTCGCAAAAACACCAAAATATGGGGCGTGGTCATTTTGGGTAATAAAAGTGGGCGGTTCAGCCCACAGACGTTAAAACAGGGGGCGGGCGGCGGCGTCACTGTTGGGGGCGTGTCCAGCACCTACGGAGGTGCTGGGCTTCCGCCAAGCTCTCTCGCAGCGTGAATGGATGCCGCGCGCACACGCACGGCATCTTTACACGCTGGGAGGGCAGGAAGCGGGCGGCTGTTCTAGCAGGGCGCCACAGAAAGGGCAGGGCGGATTTTGCCCTTAAAAAATCGGGCAGGGCGCGGCGCCCTTCTAAAACAGTCTAGCGTGAACACTATACTGTATTTGTTGGCAGAAGCTCAGTGATTCTGACAAGGATTACTGTGGTCAGTGATAACTTTACCTGCCTTTGCCACACCTTTTTTCATGCATATCCTCTAAACAAGTTCGTGATTGACCAATCACCCGCTCTGCTGCTTTGACCACCTATGTTCTTCCTGAAAGCTATGCCCATACCACACCAGAATAGAATAAGTCATTCTACTCTCAATAACACATCTATACAGATACGTCCTCTTACATCTCTGCTCTGTGCGCTACAAGTGGCGTTACAACGTGTGAGTGCCGTGTAACTCTGCAGTGGCGAGCATCTTTTTTTTTTGCGTGATGTAATAAGACGCACAAGACTCTTCTGCTGATTAAAATTATATGCGGTATGCCTGTATTCTGTGTGTGACTGTGACTGTATTTGCATACAAAAGGCTGTGCTACAGTGTTTTCACGGAAAACACTGTAACGTGGCATTTCGGATGCAGATAGCGCAATTGCACACAGAATATAGGCATCCTGCGTATCATTTTAATCAGCAGAAGCTGCTTGTGCGTCTTATTGCATCACTTTCTGTCCAAGATGCATTTTTGCAGAAAAAAACACCCTCAGTGCTACAGAGCCCCACCACGGCGTGGTGCAACTTCAAAGTCTGTTTGGCGTGACTGCAGAAGACACATCTGTAAATACATGATTTCTGGGTAAACCTGCAGTACGCAGCTACGCAGAAGGAAGTGCGCTTTTACCACTTCTGAAAAGATGTGTGGACTACGGGGGTCATTCGGACCCGATCGCACGCTGCAGTTTTTCGCAACGGTGCGATCGGGTCAGAACTGCGCGGCACCGGCACATGCCAGACTGCTGAAGGCCGTCACTGCAGTACGAATTCCTTTGCCTGAATGACAGGCAGAGGCGGTCGCTGGGCACGGGGAGGGGGGAACTAAATGACGGCGTTTAGCCACCATTTCATGGGCGCGGTCTGGCCAACGCAGGCGTGGCCGGACCGTGCGGGGGGCGGGCCACAGCGGCTGCATGACGTCACACGCAGCCGCTGTGGGCCGGGGAGAGACCAGTAGCTCCCGGCCAGCACGCTAAAGCTGCCCTGGACGGGAGCTACTCCTAAAGTGCAAAAGCATCGCTGCTGCGCGATGCCTTTGCACTTCTTCGGGGGAGGGGCCGACACTGACAATGGGTACGGGATAGCCCTGTGCTGGGCGTCCCCCCGCATGTCTATGGACATGAACGTAGCCCTGCAAAATTTTGCAGGACTCCGATCAACTCGGAATGACCCCCTGCATGCGCTATCTCCTGAAATGTTTACACCCAGGATCGCAAACTTGCATTTGAATATTCGGATTTGCCATTTTTATTCCAACCAGCGGACCAGTGACATCCCGTGAGGTGGATTCTGGGTGGGTTTGGGAGTTTTACATTTCGGATAACACACGTTCCTGAAATTAGAGCATGCACACTTCTTCTAGCAGCAGATAAAAACAATACAAAGTAAGTCTTCGTCACGCATTGAGCCTAAGGGACGTGGTGCATTCCTACATGTGTGTTCTCTCAAGTAATTATGCATGGTCCTCTGCACTCGTGTTCTGTCCCAGAAACCGGCACACCGCTGGGCACACGACCAGCGTATTCCCCCCTGAGACCAGCGCTGGGACTCCCATGAAGCGGCTGTGTGATGGAGCTTGCTGCGACCCAGATATTATTTTTAGGCATTGCAGAAAATAGGAGAAGCTGAAGTGCCCACCTGAACCTTGGTAGTAACTGGCATACAGCGTGTATTATACTGGTCATGCAGACCAACGTCTCCTATTAGTCCCAGCAGAATATGTAACACTGATGCTGTAATCCTCGTGTCCTATAGTGTAACACAATGATGTGCTTGCGCCCTAAGGCTTGCCCAATGCTTGCACTGCAGTCAGCGCTTTGCATTTATTTTGGGGGGTCCGGTAGATCTCGTTTCAGGTTGAGTTCAGATGAATTGTTCCCGTGTTCTGTGTCCCCTCTTGTGTTGCTGGGACAGTATTGTTGGTTCATGTAGGGAGAGTGACTGCAGAGTGGGGGAAGGGGGAGGTATCTGGGATCAGCATCGCTACTGCCGCGGCCAGTCTGGAAAGCTATAGGTCTACCCTTACAGTCTGTGTTCCTCGTTCTTGTGTATAGGCTGCGTATGTGTTCACAGTTGCAAATCAGTTCACGATGGCTCCGGTGGGCATCTTTTTTCATGTCAGGACGGCAGCTTCACTTGCTGACATTAGCATTCCGTAGCCTAAAAATTATTTGCAGTAGGCAAGTGTGTAAGTGTGTACAATGTGCGTATATATGGTATGGCTCATGCGCAGTCTGCAATTGCTTTCTGCATCCAGAGCATTCAGAATCTGGCCCATTGTATATAGTGAGAACTGTGTCTATTTTCCAGATTAGTCAGTCACCTAGTTTAGAGGTTTCTGTATGGTTTGGTGGATGTCTTCCACTAGTGTAGGGAGACCTGTGTTACACGTAGGAAGCCCGCTGTCTTCCACTAGTGCAGGGAGACCTGTGTTACACGTAGGAAGCCCGCTGTTTTGCACTAGTGCAGGGAGACCTGTGTTACACGTAGGAAGCCCGCTGTCTTCCACTAGTGCAGGGAGACCTGTGTTACACGTAGGAAGCCCGCTGTTTTGCACTAGTGCAGGGAGACTTGTGTTACACGTAGGAAGCCCGCTGTTTTGCACTAGTGCAGGGAGACTTGTGTTACACGTAGGAAGCCCGTTTCTTCCGCTAGTGTAGGGAGACTTGTGTTACACGTAGGAAGCCCGCTGTCTTCCACTAGTGCAGGGAGACCTTTGTTACACGTAGGAAGCCTGCTGTCTTCCACTAGTGCAGGGAGACCTGTGTTACACGTAGGAAGCCCGCTGTCTTCCACTAGTGCAGGGAGACCTGTGTTACACGTAGGAAGTCCGCTGTCTTCCACTAGTGCAGGGAGACTTGTGTTACACGTAGGAAGCCCGCTGTTTTGCACTAGTGCAGGGAGACTTGTGTTACACGTAGGAAGCCCGCTGTCTTCCACTAGTGCAGGGAGACCTGTGTTACACCTAGGAAGCCCGCTATCTTCCACTAGTGCAGGGAGACCTGTGTTACACGTAGGAAGCCCGTTGTCTTCCGCTAGTGTAGGGAGACTTGTGTTACACGTAGGAAGCCCGCTGTCTTCCACTAGTGCAGGGAGACCTGTGTTACACGTAGGAAGCCCGTTGTCTTCCACTAGTGCAGGGAGACCTGTGTTACACGTAGGAAGCCCGCTGTCTTCCACTAGTGCAGGGAGACCTGTTACACGTAGGAAACCTGCTGTCTTCCACTAGTGCAGGGAGACCTGTGTTACATGTAGGAAGCCCGCTGTCTTCCACTAGTGCAGGGTGACCTGTTACACGTAGGAAACCTGCTGTCTTCCACTAGTGCAGGGAGACCTGTGTTACATGTAGGAAGCCCGTTGTCTTCCACTAGTGCAGGGAGACCTGTGTTACACGTAGGAAGTCCGCTGTCTTCCACTAGTGCAGGGAGACCTGTGCAGGAAGCCCGCTGTCTTGCACTAGTGCAGGGAGACCTGTTACACGTAGGAAGTGTCAGGATTCTGATTTTGTCTGTCCCCGGCGGGGGCGCTAGTGGATCAGTGTTGGTGTGACGTAATACACGAGGAGACCGAAGAATAGTCCTGCGCATAGGCGCTGATATTTATTATGTCACAGGGATCACAAAGCAATTGTATAACAGGTGCAGTGGAATGCAAAACCAGAAATAACAGGAAATAAATATTCAAAAGTCACTGGTAACTATGATTGAAACAAACAGAACTCCGGTAATTGTAAAAAGCACACAGTCTCCGTATAAAACTCAGGATGAAATAACTTTGGAAAAACAGAACTCTGATAAATGTACAGTCTCTATGAAGCACAAGTCCAGATAGCCTAACGGGCTTAAGCAGGAGACAGTCTCTAAGCAAATAGATGTTAACTGCTGAGATGCACAGATGGTAACTGATAATGAGTGCACAGGTAGATAATGATAAAACATCTGAGGAGAGTCTCTTACTGCTGGTGGATTGTGGCTGGCTGTGGCTGGAGTTTGTAGTTCCACAGGAACACTGGAACAGGGAGATGACTTGTAGATGCCAGAAATAGAAGACTGCTGGAAACAAAGGATTGAAGACTGGAACTGGAAACTGGAACGGAACTGGAACTGCTGGGACCTGTAGTTCCACAGGTCCAATACACAGGGGTATCTCTACAGACAGAGGACTGCAAACAGGAGCCGCCTGTTCACAGAATGTGACGTGTTGTCCAAGGCAATGAGACTGAGCCAGGAACTGGAGTTTATACCCCTTGGTCTGTGATGATTGGATGATCTCTGTGAGAACACACCCCGCTGGATTAGGTGTTCAGATCAGCTGTGGGTTAGCTGAAGCACTGTGTACTCCAGGCTGCAGTAGACTGAAAACTGGAACAGAACTGAACTGCTGGAACCTGTAGTTCCACAGTAGTGATGCGACGGAGAATGCAGATTCCTGACAGGAAGCCTGATGTCTTCCACTAGTGCAGGGAGACCTGTTACACGTAGGAAGCCTGATGTCTTCTGCTAGTGTAGAGAGACCTGTGTTACACGTAGGAAGCCCGCTGTCTTCTGCTAGTGTAGGTAGACTTGTGTTACACCTAGGAAGCCCGCTGTCTTCCACTAGTGCAGGGAGACTTGTGTTACACGTAGGAAGCCCTCTGTCTTGCACTAGTGTAGGGAGACCTGTTACACGTAGGAAGCCCACTGTCTGGCACTAGTGTAGGGAGACCTGTTACACGTAGGAAGCCTGCTGTCTTCCGCTAGTGTAGGGAGACCTGTGTTACACGTAGGAAGCCCACTGTCTGGCACTAGTGCAGGGAGACCTGTGTTACACGTAGGAAGCCTGCTGTCTTCCGCTAGTGTAGGGAGACCTGTTACACGTAGGAAGCCCACTGTCTTCCACTAGTGCAGGGAGACTTGTGTTACACGTAGGAAGCCCTCTGTCTTGCACTAGTGTAGGGAGACCTGTTACACGTAGGAAGCCTGCTGTCTTCCGCTAGTGTAGGGAGACCTGTGTTACACGTAGGAAGCCCACTGTCTGGCACTAGTGTAGGGAGACCTGTTACACGTAGGAAGCCTGCTGTCTTCCGCTAGTGTAGGGAGACCTGTGTTACACGTAGGAAGCCCACTGTCTTCCACTAGTGCAGGGAGACTTGTGTTACACGTAGGAAGCCCTCTGTCTTGCACTAGTGTAGGGAGACCTGTTACACGTAGGAAGCCCGCTGTCTTCCACTAGTGCAGGGAGACTTGAGTTACACGTAGGAAGCCATCTTGCACTAGTATAGTGAGCACTGCGTCTATGTTTCAGGTTGCTTAGCCATCTCCCAGTAATAATGAGTGCTGTGTCTTTGTTCTAGGTTTGGAGGTCATCGTCCAGTTATATATTGAGTCCCGTGTCTCAATTACAAGTGGGATGCACTCTTCTAATTCTTAGTGAGTTTAATTTTTTTGCTTCCAGCCAGAAGCCCCTCGGGCTGTAATGTAGTGAGTCCTGTGTCTGTCCCATGATGGGAGGTTGTCTTCCACTAGTGTAGTGAGTCCTGTTCCTTTCTAGGTTTGGAAACTGTTGTCTTTTAGATTTGCAGGCTGTCTTTCACTAGTGTAGTGAGTCCTATGTTTCCATTTCATGTTGGGAGGCTGTCTTTCATTATTGTTGTGAGTCTTGTGTTCCTGTTTCAGGTTAGCAGGCTATCTTTCACCAGTGTGGTGAGTCCTGTTTCTCCATTTCAGGTTTGGAGGCTATCATTCACTAGTGTATGAGTCCAATGCCTCTGTTTCAGGTTTGGAGGCTGTCATTCACTAGTGTATGAGTCCAATGCCTCTGTTTCAGGTTTGGAGGCTGTCATTCACTAGTGTATGAGTCCAATGCCTCTGTTTCAGGTTGGGAGGCTCTTTCACTAGTGTATGAGTCCAATGCCTCTGTTTCAGGTTGGGAGGCTGTCATTCACTAGTGTATGAGTCCAATGCCTCTGATTCAGGTTGGGAGGCTCTTTCACTAGTTTATGAGTCCAATGCCTCTGTTTCAGGTTTGGAGGCTGTCATTCACTAGTGTATGAGTCCAATGCCTCTGTTTCAGGTTTGGAGGCTGTTATGCACTAGTGTATGAGTCCAATGCCTCTGATTCAGGTTGGGAGGCTCTTTCACTAGTTTATGAGTCCAATGCCTCTTTTTCAGGTTGGGAGGCTGTCATTCACTAGTGTATAAGTCCAATGCCTCTGATTCAGGTTGGGAGGCTCTTTCACTAGTGTATGAGTCCAATGCCTCTGTTTCAGGTTGGGAGGCTCTTTCACTAGTGTATGAGTCCAGTGCCTCTGTTTCAGGTTGGGAGGCTCTTTCACTAGTGTATGAGTCCAATGCCTCTGTTTCAGGTTGGGAGGCTCTTTCACTAGTGTAGTAAATCCTGCATTTCTTTTTCAGGTTAGGAGGCTTTCTTTCCCTAGTTTATGTGTCTTTGCTAGGTTGGGAGGTCACTAGTTTAGGGAATGCTATGTTTCTGTTTAGTGAGTTCTTTGCATCCGTTTCAGGTTTGAAGGCTTCCTTCCATAAGTGTAGAGACTTCTTTTGTCTGTGTTTCTGCTTAGCAGGCAATCATCTACTAAAATAAGTAGTTGCCTGCGTCTCATCCTGGTTTGGAAGCTATCTTACAGCAACAGGGCGAGTCCTATGTTTTGAGTGCGAGCAGGCATGGACTTCAGCTTTTTGCAGACTTACTGTATGTGTCTTTACGTCATATCAGAAGGTTGAAGATGTGTGAGTCCTGTGCTCTACAGTACGTTGGGAGGCCATCTTCCACCAGTGTCTGCTGCTGGTTAGGGGGCTTTTACCCCCTAGTGTAGTGTGTACGGTGTTTCTGGTCCGTTTTGGGAAGCTGTCTTCCATTAGTGCAATGAGATCTGTTTATCTGTCTAGCTTTAAATCTGACTTCCAACTAGTGTGGCAAGTCCTGTGTCTCTGGTCACAGTCTGGAGGCTCTTCAACTAGTGTAGTGAGTTCTGTGTATCTCCAAGGCCACCTTCTACTTGCGTTAAGTCCCATGTTCTGGTTACAAGGGGCATGTAGTCTTCTAATTTTATTACTGAGCTTTGTGTCTTTCCGTTGTGGCAGAAGCTCCCCCATCTATAGTGTTGTGGTTCTGGAGGCCCTCTTACAGCAATATGATTAGTTTTGCTGCTCTGCCACCAGTGGGACAAGTCTGGTGGCTCTCCTCTGTGTTAGGATGCCCTCTCCCAGTTTTGAACCGTACTCTGTGAAGGTCGTTTACTAATTACACAATAGGAGTATAAGCTGCCCATGGTCGTGTGAGGATGTCCTTTGTCACCTCCTTGCTCACACATAAGAGTATAACTCTTTCCACCTCCGTAAAGTGCCTGCATGCGAGTGCTTTCTGTGACCATTAGCTGGACTTCCTGCCCAGATTGGGTAATTTCCTCTATACGGACGCTTTTCCATTATTCTTCTAACCTATTACTTCCTCCAGCTTGATTGAGTAGTTAAAGTTGTGAGTAAAAGGATAAGTGTATCGGTGGGGTTGGTTACAAAATCCCAGCAGTCAGAAGACCGACATTGGAATCCCGACAGATCTCTTTAAGTATGGTCACCCTACCCCGAGTCCTAAACTTAACCCACCCCTCCCACAGCCTAACCCTAACCGTGTTGCCCTCCGCAGCCTAACCCTAACCCTCCCCCTAGTGCCTAACCCCTCCTCCTACTTCCTGGTACCCTTCGGGATTCTAACTGTCTGGATCCAGCTGTCTGTCTTCTGCCAGGATGATGTATGGGATGAGAAACGTAGTGGAAATGTGCTCTACTAGGGATCCCGCCTGGAAGCGGCGCCCTGTTAAAATAGCCTAGCGTGAATATTACTGTACGTTCCTGTGAAGTGGCTATTCAGACACATGAAAATGCTCCATCTTATTGGCGTGTCTTTGAAGTGGTGGCATACAGTACACAGGGGTCTATTTACTAAGCCTTGGATGAAGATAAAGCACCAACCAATCAGCTCCTGTCATGTCAGGCTGTGTTGAAAAATGACAGTTAGGAGCTGGTTGGTTGGTACTTTAAGGGGGGAATTCAATTATTTGAAAAGTCGGTTGGCTGCCTGTCTTTTCCTGTCTATTAGATAGGAAAAAACAGACAACCAACTGACTTTTCAAACAGTTGAATCCCCCCCCCCCAAAAAAAAAAAATCTCTCTCCAATTTATCTCCATCCAAGGCTTAGTAATTAGACCACAAAGTCGCTTAATCACTGACATTGGAAGCGAAGCCATACTCAGATGTAAGATCTGCCGTAGCTTTTGTGCAGTTTTCGATGGTGGCATCAGAACATGCTTAAAGTGGGCGTCTCAGCCCTTGTACAGTAAGATGCAGACATGCACACCGGAGCTTATAGCATGCAATAGCGTGCGCCTCAGAATCATCAGAACCCTTAATGTGGGCGGCTGACGTTTGTGTCTAGGCGAGAAGTCTAACTTCCAAATGTGTAATATAATGTCTGTCTGTGCTTAGAACAAAGTCACACTTTTTTCCTTTTTGTGTGTGTGGCACATTTCACTGAAGTCAGGAGACCCTCTTCCAGTATTGCAGGTTATAGTCTCTGTGTTCTAGGTCATGAGGCCCTTTTCTAGTTCTGTAGTATGCACTCTGTGTGTTCTAGGTCAGGAGGCCCTTTTCTAGTTCTGTAGTATGCATAGTCTGTGTTCTAGGTCGGGAGGCCCTTTTCTAGTTATGCAGTATGCTGTCTGTGTTCTAGGTCAGGAGGCCCTTTTGTAGTTCTGTAGTATACTCTGTGTTCTAGGTTTGGAGGCCCTTTTCTAGTTATGCACTATGCTCTGTCTGTGTTCTAGGTCATGAGGCCCTTTCTAGTTAAGCAGTATGCACTGTCTGTGTTCTAGGCCAGGAGGCCCTTTTCTAGTTATGCAGTATGCTCTGTCTGTGTTCTAGATTGGGAGGCCCTTTTCTAGTTATACAGTATGCTCTGACTGTGTTCTAGATTGGGAGGCAGTTTTCTAGTTATGCAGTATGCTCTGTTTGTTCTAGATCGGGAGGCATTTTTCTAGTTATGCAGTATGCTCTGTCTGTGTTCTAGGTCAGGAGGCTCTTTTCTAGTTATACAGTATGCTCTGTCTGTGTTCTAGGTCAGGAGGCCCTTTCTATTTATGCAGTATGCACTGTCTGTGTTCTAGGTCATGAGGCCCTTTTCTAGTTATGCAGTATGCTCTGTGTGTGTTCTAGATTGGGAGGCCCTTTTCTAGTTATGCAGTATGCTCGGTCTCTGTTCTAGGTTGGGAGGCCCTTTTTTAGTTATACAGTATGCTCTGTCTGTGTTCTATGTCAGGAGGCCCTTTCTATTTATGTAGTATGCACTGTCTGTGTTATAGGTCAGGAGGCCCTTTTCTAGTTCTGCAGTATGCTCTGTCTGTGTTCTAGATCGGGAGACACATCTCTAGTTATGCAGTATGCTCTGTTTGCTCTTGATCGGGAGGCATTTTTCTAGTTATGCAGTATGCTCTGTCTCTGTTCTAGGTCAGGAGGCCCTTTTTCTAGTTATGCAGTATGCTCTGTCTGTGTTCTAGATCGGGAGGTCCTTTTCTAGTTATGCAGTATGCTCTGTCTGTGTTCTAGATTGGGAGGGCCTTTTCTAGTTATACAGTATGCCTGTCTGTGTTCTAGGTCAGGAGGCCCTTTCTATTTATGCTGTATGCACTGTCTGTGTTCTAGGTCAGGAGGCCCTTTTCTAGTTATGCAGTATGCTCTGTCTGTGTTCTAGGTCGGGAGGCCCTTATCTAGTTATGAAGTATACTCTGTCTGTGTTCTAGGTCGGGAGGCCCTCTACCAGCAAGTACAGTGTGCTGCCCAGCGGCTCCTTACAATTTAGATCTCTCAGTAAGGAAGACCACGGGGAATGGGAATGTGTGGCTAGCAATGTTGTGACCAGTATCACTGCCAGTGCCCACCTCACGGTTATCGGTAAGTACACAGACTTCCAGCTGTCACCTGCTAAATCTCCATATGACTAGATGGGCCAAATGGTTCTTGTCTGCCGTCAAACTCCATGTTTCTATGACCATTGACTACTGAGAGCAGCTTGTTCTCTTTGAATAAACCTGCATGGCTGTCACTTATTTGACTGTCATCTGGAGTTAGTGTCAGGCAGATGGTCCCTGGTGGTCACCCTCTCTGTGCAGGGGTTCCGGTATAGTCGCATATTGAGACTCGTTTCCAGAAGTGCTGAACAGTGTTATGTGGCATCATGCATTGCACTCCATTCTGATCCTTTGGTTTTGGATTTCTTAAAAATGGATCAAAAAACTTCTGGAATCATGTAATTCTTGCAATCCAAATTCCGAACCGCAGGAAGATACGAACCGGGACTCTGATCAGATTTCCTCAGGAGATCCAAACCACTTTTGGATCAGTTCGGAACCACACAATTTGAAGACTGCTGAAAGCAAACCAGAAGAAAAAAGCTATGCACATGGTTCACTAAAGCGTTACATTGCCTCACAGTGGGGGAGATGTACCAAACACTGGAGAGAGAGAGTACCAGCCAATCAGCTCCTAACTGCCATGTTACAGGCTGTTTGAAAAATCACAGCTAGGAGCTGATTGGTTGGTACTTTTGGGGAGATGTACTAAGCAGTGATAAAAGTGGAGAAGTTGCCCATGGCAACCAATCAGCATTAACGTAACATTTATAATTTGCATACTATAAAATTATACAGAGCAGCTGATTGGTTGCCATGGGCAACTTCTCCACTGGCTCACTTCTCTACTTTTATCACTGCTTAGTACATGTCCCCCTTTATCTCTCTTCACTTTATTTCTCTCCAAGCTGTGGTACATCTGCCCCAGTGTCACAAGCCACTAACAGAGATAGGCCGCATCTATTTTATAACAAGCCTATCCATTACTAGTACAATAATCTAGGGCTAACCTTCTATGTGAGTGAATAGACTGCGGCTTCCAATACCAGTTGGGATAAACTATCGCCCCCCAAAAGGTAACCAAAAAAGTAAAAAGCATAAAAGAAGCCCTGTTAAACACTAAGGGCGGTATCCTATTAGCCCCGATGCTGCTTCGGGCAATCAAAACGGCCGGATATCGCTATGTATGACCGATGGTCATTATCGCTGTATCCAATTAAAGGCCGTTTTGATTTGCCGAAATTGGACCAGCGATCGCACGAAAACACATTGGATCGGGAATAAGTCCCAAATCCTATGTGTTACCGCGGCTTCAGGGGCCCTTATCGCGGATTACCGTTTACAGTATCGCCCAGTGTGTATGCTGCGGGCGATGAACGGCGCGCACTCCCGCGCATCTTTATCGCACCCCTCCCTCGTCTGTGCATGCAGCTATCGTCCAAAAGCTGCATGTTCAGCCCGGCCGTGGCATGACGTCACTGTGCGATATCGCTCCTGGAGCTAATGTGTGTACAGACCATAAGACATATCAATTGTAACAATGTTTAATCATGAATGAAAGTAAAATCCAGCGCAAAAAGAAAAAGGGTTTAATTTTCAAGTACATTTCTCCAAAGCTCATGTGATAAAATTGTGGGAGATAATTGTTACAGTTGGAGTCTCGCTCAGCTAGCCTTCTCTGGTGCGCCATGGTGCAGCAAGGTTTATTAGCATAAGCCTTTCATCTATTGTTCTCAGGTGCAATACAATACAGAGAGAACAATACAGCAGGGGATTAAGTCATTACAGCAGGGGATTATGTCATTACAGCACTGGCTCACTTGATCCAAATCAAGGGATAGATGAGCAGGGCTCCATCTGCACATCCTATCAAAGTACAGCTGTAGGCAGAGAATGATCAGTTCTCCTACAGTACATACATGCAGTGACATTGCTGAGAACTGGAATGCCTTTACATCCCGTTAGTACAGTAGGTGGTCAAATGCACCTGCTCCATGATTAGTAAGATGCACCCACTCCCCCCTCGGTCTGTGCGACCTTCTGCTGTCCAAACATTCCACAGTCATCCCTCGTACACCTGTGTACCTTAGGCAGTGTACATATTGGGGGTCATTCTGACCCGTTCGCTCACTGCGTTTTAACGCAGCAGAGCAAACGGGTCCCTGCTGCGCATGCGCCGGCGCCGTAGTGCGCCGGCGCAAGCCAGACGGCCGAAGGCTGTAACAGGGATGCGATCACCTCTGCCTAATTGACGGGCAGAGGCGATCGCTGGGCGGGAGGGGGCGGAACGGCGGCGTTTGGCCGCCGTTTCGTGGGTTTGGCCGGACCGAACGGGGGGCGGACCGCATCGGCTGCGTGACGTCACACGCAGCCGCTGTGGGCCGGGAAGCTACGATTAACTCGGAATGACCCCCATTATGCGATATCGCATGCGATACGGCTGATATCGTATGATCGCATATCATATCATACCGAATGCAGCATGCGCCCGCTCCTCCAGTACGGATATAGAGCCTATAGCCCTCTGTCTTGCATTCTGGGCATTTGCGAGAAAAGTGTCAGTTTTTCGTTATTTTTCTAGTTGTCTTTTCAGTCTTGCTTTGTTAAGGTGATATTGCATTATTATGTGTGATGTATTCTGTCACGTCTTTATTTTGGTTTAGGCACCAGCCCCCATGCCCCATCCAATGTTCGTGTCCTGGTGTCTATGAACACGGCGAACGTGTCCTGGGAAGTTGGATACGACGGAGGATTTGAGCAGACATTCTCAGTTTGGTATGGCGCTCTGTGAGTCAGCCCAGCATGCCTTGCAGCTTCTATCGCCACCGTGTGTGTATGTCTGCCACTCTGTGCTTGGAGATGATGCCCCTGTCCCTCAGTGTACTCCTGCCGGAACATATAGATAGCTTTCCATATGTGTGTGTGTGTGTGTATGTGTATATATATATATATATATATATATATGTATATGTATATGATATCAATGGCGGCACTCAAAGGGACTTGAAATAGCGTAAAAAAGGAGACCAAACTCCTGGTGGCACTCAAAGGGACTTGAATTAGCGTAAAAAAGGAGACCAAAGGAGTTTGGTCTCCTTTTTTACGCTATTTCAAGTCCCTTTGAGTGCCGCCATTGATATTATATATATCATACGTGTGTTGGAGGGCACCGGGGCATCGCAAGAAGGAGGGATTGAGTGCCGGACACAAAGAGTATATATATATATATATATATATATATATATTATATGTAGATAGATAGATAGATAGATAGATAGATAGATATATATATATATATAGTGTATGTGTATATATGTATGTATGTATGTGTGTATATATATATATATATATATATATAACATACATGATGTATGTATATCCCAAACACTCACTCACTCACACACACACACACACACACACACACACACACACACACACACACACACACACATGTACTGTGTATATATTAAATCATGATATAAATGCTGGCTTCCTACTGTGGTAAAAGATTTGTCAATGTATGATATAGATATATATATATAGAGAGAGAGAGAGAGAGAGAGAGAGAGAGATGTATATATACACAGTTTATCTGGTTTATGCATACGTGAAGAGAGAAATAATAAAATATATATATATATATAGAAAAAAGAACACAAGGGTGCCTCTTATTGTAATATAGAAATGGAGACCTCAAACAGTGTAATATAAGTTGATCCCAAGTGCACACATACCATGTAATGATGTAAAAAAAAATTTTTTATATATATATATATATATATATATATATATATATATATATATAATACACAAAATAATTCCAGAGAGCGCTAATCTATTATGGAATTAGATTATATCCAATTCTCCCTCATCATATTGGAATAGGCAACCATACATAGAACTTAAATATAAGGAATACATGAGGGGCAGAGGGATACAATTTGTGTACTTCTTCTTGTTCAAAATGTACAGTAAGGGCCTAATTCAGACCTGATTGCTAGGCTGCGTTTTCGTATAGCCTGTGATCAGGTCTAAACTGCACATGCACCGCAATGCGCAGGCGCATCGCACGGGTACAAAGCGTATCGCCGCTCAGCGATGGGTTTGTGCAAAGGATCCATTCGCACGGGCGTTCGCAGGAGATTGACAGGGAGAAAGCGTTTGTGGGTGGCAACTGAACATTTTCTAGGAGTGTTTGGAAAAACGCAGGCGTGTCCAAGCGTTTGCAGGGAGGGTTCCTGACGTCAATTCCGGTCCCGGACAGGCTGAAGTGATGGCAGCGGCTGAGTAAGTCCTGGGCTTCTCAGAGACTGCACAAGATCTGTTTGTACAGTTCTGCTACACATGCGTTCACACACTTGCAAAGCGAAAATACACTTCCCTATGGGCGGCGACTATGCGAACGCAGGACTGCAAAAAAAACCCTAGCGAGCGAACAGGTCTGAATTAGACCCTAAGATCCAGTGCTCTTGACCCTTGTAGTCCAATACTGGTGGGAGGTAATACTGCAACAATACCCACTCACCAGAAATTCACCCAAAACCAAGAGCCAAATGGTCAATCAGTAAAAGATTTATTTTCAGTTCTAAAACAATAGCACAGTATATAAAAAAATCAAGTAATCACTTAACGTACATAAAACTTTGGTCACATCCAATACAGGAGAGTGTGTGATGATAACCTTCCTCCACCCGGTTCCGGTGTGGAATCTTTTGAAAGGTCCTCTCAGAATTTGGACTCTACACTAGGTGTTGGTGAAACCCTGCGCGTTTTGTCCTAAAAAGGACTTCTTCAGGGGTAAAGATCAAAGGCCTTCTATATGGAGAGTGTATGATAATTTCATCAGAACATTTGTTACACCAGACCGATGTAGACTTCAAATTTCATTGATGGGAGAACGACTGTGTGTTGCCCTTAAAAGGACACGACCCAATTATTAGATCACTGTAAAATAATGGACCTTTCAATAATCTTGGAGCTGGAGACCAGAACACAACTCTGTGGCATTCACTTAAAGAAAGAACCAGAAGTGTGTGTACAATTCTGTTGAAGGGTCCACTCCATTCACTACAGATATGGCTGTTTTGAGACACAACGTTTTTGCATGTTACTTACTCTGTAGGCTACATGAATGTTTGAAAGGTCCATTCTTTTACAATGATCTAATAATTGGGTTGTGTCCTTTTAAGGGCAACACACAGTTGTTCTCCCATCAATGACATTTGAAGTCTACATCGGTCTGGTGTAACAAATGTTCTGATGAAATTATCATACACTCTCTTTATAAAAGGCCTTTGATCTTTACCTCTGAAGAAGTTGTCTTTAGGACGAAACGCGTAGGGTTTCACCAACACCTAGTGTAGAGTCCAAATTCTGAGAGGACCTTTCCAAAGATTCCACACCAGAACCGGGTGGAGGAAGGTTATCATCACACACTCTCCTGTATTGGATGTGACCAAAGTTTTATGTACGTTAAGTGATCACTTGATTTTATATATACTGTGCTATTGTTTTAGAATTGAAAATAACTCTTTTACTGATTGGCCATTTGGCTCTTTGTTTTGGGTGAATTTCTGGTGAGTGGGTATTGTTGCAGGATTACCTCCCACCAGTATTAGCCAACAAGGGTCAAGAGCACTGGATCTTACTGTACATTTTGAACAAGAAGAAGTACACAAATTGTGTCCCTCTCCCCCTCAGATATTCCTTATATTTAAGCTCTATGTACGGTTGCCCATTCTAATATGATGAGGGAAAATTGGATATAATCTAGTTCCATAATAGATTAGCGCACTCTTGAATTATTTTGTATATCTATGTGTTTTGTGGTTCCTACTAACAGAGGTTCCTCCAAGTGCTGCTGCCGATAGGTGTGGGATAAGGGTATATTTGTGTTGGATGGAGATATATATATAAATGGGTTTTAAACATATTACACCATATGCTGGTATTTTCATCAGACATACTGTATCATTGGAGACTGGCAAAAAAGCTAGAAGCTGCCTTATCCATCTGTGAAGAGGACATACCTTACAGCCATTCACTAAAGTTTTGTAGGCAAAACAATAGAGTGTATATGTATGTACTAGGTGCTTCATCGCGCCCTACGGGCGCTCTTCACACCGTCGAAAGGGGCTACGCCCCTAGACCCCAGGCCACTTTGCTGGGGTTCAATATTTGTATTATATGGAGTATTAGCTGCCTTCCTAGGTTTGTTAGTGGTTAAATAGTGCATGACGAAAGGGTGTCCGATGGTGAGAGGGGAGTAGTCCCTTGCGATGGCTTGAAGAGTGGCTGCAGGGCACGATTATGAGGCAGGGAGTCTGTAGATGCTGCGGGTGGGGGGTGGATGCAGGTGGGGGGGGGGGTGCGGGACCTATAACTATGTGATGTTATGTGTAACAATATATAGGACACTGATAAGGATGTATGTGGTATAGACATACCCGCATGAAGAGGTAAATGGTGTCATCAGACACAGAGGAGTGCTGCTACAATGCGGAACAGGGGCAGCTGTGTCCTCTCTCTACACCGTACCATCCTTCAGGTGTAGTGATGCGGACATGTTGCGCACGCGAACCCTCCACGCGGCCGCAGGGCTCAGGTGCACCAGTTCCCTCTGCTATGTGCGCGTCTCCCTCAGGTGCAGTAGGAGGAGGGTGCGAAGCCTGGCGCTGCTCCCAGGGCCAATGGCTATGCAGCGCGGTCATGTGCTTGGTGCTGGGCTTGCGCCCTGCGCTTGGTGTGTGAGGGATAAGGATGAGGCGGCAGAGCGGAGCATCACCGATATACCGGTAACTATGGGGGGCACCGCAGGGGGTTATGGCTCCTGTACTCCTGGTGAGGGTTTGTCAGGGGGGTATCCAGGAGCCGGTTGTATGGACCCTGTATGGGCACAGGGGGGTAAGGAGGGGACACAGAGAAGTGGGGCGGTAGGGAGGGGATACAGAGGGGCGGTAGGGAGGAGATACAGAGATGCTGGGCGGTAGGGAGGGGATACAGAGACGCTGGTCGGTAAGGAGGGGACAGAGAGAGGCGGGGCGGTAGGGAGGGGATACAGAGACGCTGGGCGGTAAGGAGGGGACAGAGAGAGGCGGGGCGGTAGGGAGGGGATACAGAGACGCAGGGCGGTAGGGAGGGAATACAGAGACTCAGGGTGGTAGGGAGGGGATACAGAGAGGCAGTAGGGAGGGGATACAGAGACTCAGGGTGGTAGGGAGGGGATACAGAGAGGCAGTAGGGAGGGGATACAGAGACGCGGGGCGGTAAGGAGGGGACAGAGAGAGGCGGGGCGGTAGGGAGGGGATACAGAAACGCAGGGCGGTAGGGAGGGAATACAGAGACTCAGGGTGGTAGGGAGGGGATACAGAGACACAGGGCAGTAGGGAGGGGATACAGAGACGCAGGGTGGTAGGGAGGGGATACAGAGACGCAGGGTGGTAGGGAGGGGATACAGAGACACAGGGCAGTAGGGAGGGGATACAGAGACGCAGGGCGGTAGGGAGGGGATACAGAGACGCAGGGTGGTAGGGAGGGGATACAGAGACGCAGGGCGGTAGGGAGGGAATACAGAGACGCAGGGCGGTAGGGAGGGGACAGAGACGCGGAGTACAGGGAGGGGATACAGAGATGCAGGGCGGTAGGGAGGGGACACAGAGACGCAGGGCGGGAATACAGAGACGCAGGGCGGTAGGGAGGGGACAGAGAGACGCGGGGCGGTAGGGAGGGGATACAGAGACGCAGGCGGGAATACAGAGACGCAGGGCGGTAGGGAGGGGACAGAGAGACGCAGGGTAGTAGGGAGGGGATACAGAGACGCGGGGTGGTAGGGAGGGGATACAGAGACGCGGGGTGGTAGGGAGGGGATACAGAGACGCGGGGTGGTAGGGAGGGGATACAGAGACGCAGGGCGGTAGGGAGAGGACAGAGAGACGCGGGGCGGTAGGGAGGGGATACAGAGACGCGGGGTGGTAGGGAGGGGATACAGAGACGCGGGGTGGTAGGGAGGGGATACAGAGGCGCAGGGCGGGAATACAGAGACGCAGGGCGGTAGGGAGGGGACAGAGAGACGCAGGGTGGTAGGGAGGTGATACAGAGACGCAGGCGGGAATACAGAGACGCAGGGCGGTAGGGAGGGGACAGAGAGACGCGGGGTGGTAGGGAGGGGATACAGAGACGCGGGGCGGTAGGGAGGGGATACAGAGACGCGGGGCGGTAGGGAGGGGATACAGAGACGCGGGGCGGTAGGGAGGGGATACAGAGACGCGGGGTGGTAGGGAGGGGATACAGAGACGTGGGGTGGTAGGGAGGGAATACAGAGACGCAGGGCGGTAGGGAGGGGACAGACGCGGAGTAAAGGGAGGGGATACAGAGATGCAGGGCGGTAGGGAGGGGACACAGAGACGCAGGGCGGGAATACAGAGACGCAGGGCGGTAGGGAGCGGACAGAGAGACGCGGGGCGGTAGGGAGGGGATACAGAGACGCAGGCGGGAATACAGAGACGCAGGGCGGTAGGGAGGGGACAGAGAGACGCAGGGTAGTAGGGAGGGGATACAGAGACGCGGGGTGGTAGGGAGGGGATACAGAGACGCGGGGTGGTAGGGAGGGGATACAGAGACGCAGGGCGGTAGGGAGAGGACAGAGAGACGCGGGGCGGTAGGGAGGGGATACAGAGACGCGGGGCGGTAGGGAGGGGATACAGAGACGCGGGGTGGTAGGGAGGGGATACAGAGACGCAGGGTGGTAGGGAGGGGATACAGAGACGCAGGGTGGTAGGGAGGGGATACAGAGACGCAGGGCGGTAGGGAGGGAATACAGAGACGCAGGGCGGTAGGGAGGGGACAGAGACGCGGAGTACAGGGAGGGGATACAGAGATGCAGGGCGGTAGGGAGGGGACACAGAGATGCAGGGCGGGAATACAGAGACGCAGGGCGGTAGGGAGGGGACAGAGAGACGCGGGGCGGTAGGGAGGGGATACAGAGACGCAGGCGGGAATACAGAGACGCAGGGCGGTAGGGAGGGGACAGAGAGACGCAGGGCGGTAGGGAGGGGATACAGAGACGCGGGGTGGTAGGGAGGGGATTCAGAGACGCGGGGTGGTAGGGAGGGGATACAGAGACGCAGGGCGGTAGGGAGAGGACAGAGAGACGCGGGGCGGTAGGGAGGGGATACAGAGACGCGGGGTGGTAGGGAGGGGATACAGAGACGCGGGGTGGTAGGGAGGGGATACAGAGATGCAGGGCGGGAATACAGAGACGCAGGGCGGTAGGGAGGGGACAGAGAGACGCAGGGCGGTAGGGAGGTGATACAGAGACGCAGGCGGGAATACAGAGACGCAGGGCGGTAGGGAGGGGACAGATAGACGCGGGGCGGTAGGGAGGGGATACAGAGACGCGGGGCGGTAGGGAGGGGATACAGAGATGCGGGGCGGTAGGGAGGGGATACAGAGACGCGGGGTGGTAGGGAGGGGATAAAGAGACGCGGGGTGGTAGGGAGGGGATACAGAGACGCGGGGTGGTAGGGAGGGGAGTCCCCAGAGAGGAAGCTGACGAAGAGAGCATGTTAAGTTGTGGAGGGGGTGGACACCAGAAGGGTGAGACCGGGGTGGCAGAGCTCTCTCCTGGCTCCCAGTTGGCACCTGACACAGCGCTGCTCTCTCACCTGTAAAATTGGTGCAGCGTCCAGAGATATCTCCCTCCACAGTATCACGCACTCTGTCCGTTTCATCCCCCGTCTCTGGGCTGTCGGGCCGGCCCTGTGTTGTGGAGTTAGAGCCTCTGGGGATGGAGGGAGGCAGTGTTGGAATGTGGCGTGCGAACGGGCGGCAACTGAATACTTGGGGCCCTGTACAGTGACAGCTTGTGGCCCCCCCCCCTCCAAAGTACCCTAGCCCCCCTCCTCAACACACATACACATGCGTTTATATATGCCCCCCCCCCCCGTGCCGCGGCCGAAAAGGGGGCGTGGCTAAATTCAAAAGGGGTGTGGCCTTGCGGGTATTTTCTCTCTCGCTCCGGGGGTGTTTCCAGCTTGCCTGAAGATGCTGGCTGCCCCCGGAGACTGGAGTGTGTGTGCCGGCTCTTCTCTGTAACAGGAGGCGAGTGCTGCAGAGGCTTATCTCACTCGGCTCCTGTCATAGCAGTACAGCTGGCACTTTGGTGTCCCCCCTTCTGACGGCATTGACACTCTCCTTGTGTTCGGCGCCGGCGGGAGGCTGGGGCAGAGGTGTGCATACCGCATCGCTGGCTCAGTGCTGCATGAGCCACTGCTTCTGCGGCAGTTCTGGTGGGAAGGGCAGCGGCACGACCGAGCCGAACGTAGTGACAGGCTAAGGGGGGGGGGGGGGGCGGACGGCAATTGTAAGACTGTATACTTCACCCCCGGGACCCCTCTGACCCCCCTGTCGCCGTGCGTGTAGGAGGAGGCGCCGGGTCTGTGTACGCGGGTCAGGGAGGGCTACGAAAAGCTTCTCCTGCACCACCCGTCCCTCGTAAGTGTATGTCGGCGGCAGTGTTGTGCCCCTGGTGCCGCGGCCGGGGAGTCCGAGTTGCTGATGGCGGACAGGCAGCAGGACCTAACACTTGATAGCGGACAGGCAGCAGGACCTAACACTCTGCACAGAGACTTGCTGCACATGTGGGTGGGCTCTGTGACTCCGCCCACCGCTGTGACTCTGCCCAGCGTTAGAGGGCCAGGCACAGACAAGGCAAATATATAGGAGATGTGTGTATGTGTGTGTATATATATATATATTTCTCTAACGTCCTAGTGGATGCTGGGGACTCCGTAAGGACCATGGGGAATAGACGGGCTCCGCAGGAGACATGGGCACTTTAAGAAAGAATTTAGATTCTGGTGTGCTCTGGCTCCTCCCTCTATGTCCCTCCTCCAGACCTCAGTTTGAATCTGTGCCCGGACGAGCTGGGTGCTGTTTAGTGAGCTCTCCTGAGCTTGCTATAAGAAAGTATTTTGTTAGGTTTTTTTTATTTTCAGGGAGCTCTGCTGGCAACAGACTCCCTGCATCGTGGGACTGAGGGGAGAGAAGCAGCCCTACTCTCTGCAGATAGGTCCGGCTTCTTAGGCTACTGGACACCATTAGCTCCAGAGGGATCGTACACAGGATCTCACCCTCGTCGTCCGATCCCGGAGCCGCGCCGCCGTCCCCCTCGCAGAGCCGGAAGACAGAAGACGGGTGAAAGAAGCAAGAAGACTTCGAAATTGGCGGCAGAAGACTCCAGTCTTCACTGAGGTAGCGCACAGCACTGCAGCTGTGCGCCATTGCTCCCACACTACACCCACATACTCCGGTCACTGTAAGGGTGCAGGGGGGGGCGCCCTGGGCAGCAATTGGGACCTCTTTGGCAAAAGTTTAGCATATATACAGTTGGGCACTGTATATATGTATGAGCTCCCGCCAAGTAAATGTATATTTAAGCGGGACAGAAGCCCGCCGTCGAGGGGGCGGGGCTTCTTCCTTAGCACTCACCAGCGCCATGTTTTTTCTCCACAGCACCGCTGAGAGGAAGCTCCCCAGCCTCTCCCCTGCAGTTACACGGTAGAAGAGGGTAAAAAGAGAGGGGGGGCACATAATTAGGCGCAAAAATCAATATAAACAGCAGCTACTGGGTTAACATTAAGTTACTGTGTTATTCCTGGGTTTATAGCGCTGGGGTGTGTGCTGGCATACTCTCTCTCTGTCTCTCCAAAGGGCCTTATGGGGAAATTGTCTTCAGATGAGCATTCCCTGAGTGTGTGGTGTGTCGGTACGTGTGTGTCGACATGTCTGCGGTAAAAGGCTCCCCTAAGGAGGAGATGGAGCAACTATGTGTGTGAGAGGGTGTCTCCGTCGACAACGCCGACACCTGTTTGGATATGTGTAATTAAGTGCTAAGGTGAATTTATTGCACAAAAGATTAGAGAACAGACAGGGAATCTACCCATGTCTGTCCCTATGTCGCAGTGACCTTCAGAGTCTCTCAATGATCACTATCCAAAATAATAGACACTGATATCGACACGGAGTCTGACTCCAGTGTCGACTACGATAATGCAAAGTTACAGCCAAAATGGCAGAAAAGTATTCAATATATAATTATTGTAATAAAAGATGATTTGCATATCATTGATGACTCATCTGTCCCTGACACAAGGGTACACATGTTTAAGGGGAAGAAAGCTGAGGAAAATCCTCTCATGATGAAAAAGAGCGGGAATCTCCAGACAAGAGACTGCAGTTTCCCACAAAGAATTATCAGGTATCCTTTCCCTACTAGGGCCAGGATACGATGGGAATCTTCCCCTAGGGTGTCACGTTTGCCCAAAAGGTAGCCCTGACGTAACAGCTATCCTCAGGGATCCTGCAGTTAGCGTGCACATTCTGGTACACTACTCAGAACGGCGATTGTGTCAGCATGGGTTTATAGCGCTGTGGCAGCGTGGACAGGTACCTTATCAGCAGAAATTGAGACCCTAGTATGTATATATATATATATATATATATATATATATATATATATGTATATATAGATATATATATATATATATATATTAAAGATGCTGTCTTAAGAGATATATATATATATATATATATATATATATACATGCCCAAAGAGACATGAGTCTACTGGGTCCTAGAGTCAAAGCTATGTCGATTTCTGCTTGACGTGTCCTGTACAATATGCAATGGACAGATGATGCCGACTTAAGAGGCATATGGAAGGCTGAGGATTGTGTGGAGAAGGGTTCTCGGACCTGGTCTCCACAGCTATAGCTGGTAATTCTGATATTTTGCCTTATATTCCTGCACAGCCTAGGAAAGCACGACATTATCAAATGCAGCCTTTCGAACAAAGAAACAAGAGTCTGAGGTGCGTCCTTTCTTGCCAGAGGCAGGGGCAGAGGAAAGAAGCTGAACAACACAGCTAGTTCCCAGGAACAGAAGTCCTCCCCGGCCTCTACAAAATCCACCGCATGTCGCTGGGGCTCCACAGGCGGAGCTAGGCCCGGTGGGGGCACGCCTTCGTAAGTTCAGCCACAAGTGGGTTCACTCCCTGTTAGATCCCTGGGCAATAGATATTGTGTCTCAGGGATACAAGCTGGACTTTGAGGAGATGCCCCCTCACCGACGGCCCTGCCGGCTTCCCCCCACGAGAGGGAAACAGTGTTAACTGCAATTCACAAATTGTATCTTCAACAGGTGGTGGTCAAGGTTCCCCTCCTTCAACAAGGAGGGGGTTATTTTTCGACCATGTTGTAGTCCCGAAACCGGACGGTTCGGTCAGACCCATATTGAATTTAAAATCCCTGAACATAAACCTGAAAAAGTTCAAGTTCAAGATGAAATCGCTAAGAGCGGTCATTGCAAGCCTGAAAGGGGGAGATTTTATGGTGACTCTGGACATAAAGGATGCATACCTTCATGTCCCCATTTATCCACCTCATCAGGCGTACCTCAGAATTGCAGTCCAGGATTGTCATTACCAATTTCAGACGTTGCCGTTTGGTCTCTCCACGGCCCCGAGAATATTCACCAAGGTAATGGCGGAAATTATGGTGCTCCTGCAGAAGCAAGGTGTCCCTATTATTCCGTACTTGGACGATCTCCTCATAAAAAGCGAGATCAAGAGAGCAGTTGCTGAACAGCGTATCACTTTCTCTGGAAGTATAACGGCAACACGGCTGGATTCTATATATTCCAAAGTCGCAGTTGGTTCCTACAGCTCATCTGCCTCTCCTAGGCATGATCCTAGACACAGACCAGAAAAGGGTTTATCTCCCGATAGAGAGAGCTCAGGAGCTCATGACACTGGTCAGGAATCTATTAAAACCAAAACAGGTGTCAGTGCATCACTGCACTCGAGTCCTGGGAAGGATGGTGGCATCATACATACGAGGCTATTCCCTTTGGCAGGTTCCATGCGAGGACCTTCCAATGGGACTTACTGGACAAGTGGTCCGGATCACATCTTCAGATGCATCGGTTAATCACCCTATCCCCCAGGGCCAGGGTGTCTCTCCTGTGGTGGCTGCAGAGTGCTCACCTTCTCGAAGGTCGCAGATTCGGCATTCAGGACTGGGTCCTGGTGACCACGGATGCAAGCCTCCGAGGGTGGGGGGCAGTCACACAGGGAAGAAATTTCCAAGGGCTGTGGTCAAGTCAGTAGACTTGCCTTCACATCAACATCCTGGAACTAAGGGCCATATACAACGCCCTACGTCAAGCGGAGTCCCTGCTTCGCGACCAACCGGTTCTGATTCAGTAAGACAACATCACCGCAGTGGCTCATGTAAACCGCCAAGGCGGCACAAGGAGCAGGGTGGCGATGGTAGAAGCCACCAGAATTCTTCGCTGGGCGGAGAATCACGTAAGCGCACTGTCAGCAGTGTTCATTCCGGGAGTGGACAACTGGGAAGAAGACTTCCTCAGCAGGCACGACCTCCACCCGGGAGACTGGGGACTTCATCAAGAAGTCTTCACGCAGATTGCAAGTCGGTGGGAACTGCCACAGGTGGACATGATGGCATCCCGCCTCAACAAAAAGCTACATAGATATGGCGCCAGGTCAAGAGACCCTCAGGCGATAGCTGTGGACGCACTGGTGACACCGTGGGTGTTCCAGTCGGTCTATGTATTTCCTCCTCTTCCTCTCATACCCAAGGTGCTGAGAATCATAAGAAAAAGAGGAGTGAGAACAATACTCATTATACCGGATTAACCAAGAAGGACTTGGTATCCAGATCTGAAAGAAATGCTAACAGAGGACCCGTGGCCTCTGCCTCTAAGACAGGACTTGTTACAACAGGGGCCCTGTCTGTTCCAAGACTTACCGCGGCTGCGTTTGACGGCATGGCGGTTGAACGCCGGATCCTAGCAGAAAAAGGCATTCCGAATGAAGTTATTCCTACGCTGATAAAGGCTAGGAAGGATGTGACGGCTCAACATTATCACCGTATATGGCGAAAATATGTGGCTTGGTGTGAGGCCAGGAAGGCCCCTACGGAGGAATTCCAGCTGGGCCGTTTCCTTCACTTCCTACAGTCGGGAGTGACTTTGGGCCTTAAATTGGGTTCCATTAAGGTTCAGATTTCGGCCTTATCCATTTTCTTTCAAAAAGAACTGGCTTCTCTTCCTGAAGTCCAGACGTTTGTAAAGGGAGTGCTGCATATTCAGCCCCCTTTTGTGCCTCCAGTGGCACCTTGGGATCTTAACGTGGTGTTGAGTTTCCTGAAATCACACTGGTTTGAACCACTCAAAACGGTGGAATTGAAATATCTCACGTGGAAGGTGGTCATGCTATTAGCCTTGGCTTCGGCTAGGCGTGTGTCAGAATTGGCGGCTTTGTCACATAAAAGCCCTTATCTGGTTTTTCATGCGGATAGAGCAGAATTGCGGACCTGCCCACATTTTCTGCCGAAAGTGGTTTCATACTTTCATATAAACCAACCTATTGTGGTGCCTGTGGCTACTACTGAATTGGAGGATTCTGAGTCATTGGATGTGGTCAGGGCTTTGAAGGTTTATGTAGCCAGAACGGCTAAGGTCAGGAAAACAGAATCGTTGTTTATCCTGTATGCTTCCAACAAGCTGGGTGCTCCTGCTTCAAAGCAAACTATTGCTCGCTGGATCTGTAACACGATTCAGCAGGCACATTCTGCGGCTGGGTTGCCGCTGCCTAAATCAGTTAAGGCCCATTCCACAAGGAAGGTGGGCTCTTCCTGGGCGGCTGCCCGAGGGGTCTCGGCATTACAGCTTTGCCGAGCGGCTACTTGGTCAGGTTCAAACACCTTTGCAAAGTTCTACAAGTTTGATACCCTGGGTGAGGAGGACCTTGTGTTTGCTCATTCGGTGCTGCAGAGTCATCCGCACTCTCCCGCCCGTTTGGGAGCTTTGGTATAATCCCCATGGTCCTTACGGAGTCCCCAGCATCCACTAGGACGTTAGAGAAAATAAGATTTTACTTACCGGTAAATCTATTTCTCGTAGTCCGTAGTGGATGCTGGGCGCCCGTCCCAAGTGCGGACTTCTTCTGCAATGCTTGTATATAGTTATTGCTTAAATAAGGGTTATGTTATAGTTGCATCAGGGTTGAACTGATGCTCTGTTGTTGTTCATACTGTTAACTGGGTAAGTTTATCACAAGTTATACGGTGTGATTGGTGTGGCTGGTATGTATCTTGCCCTGGATTACCAAAATCCTTTCCTTGTACTGTCAGCTCTTCCGGGCACAGTTTCTCTAACTGAGGTCTGGAGGAGGGACATAGAGGGAGGAGCCAGAGCACACCAGAATCTAAATTCTTTCTTAAAGTGCCCATGTCTCCTGAAGAGCCCGTCTATTCCCCATGGTCCTTACGGAGTCCCCAGCATCCACTACGGACTACGAGAAATAGATTTACCGGTAAGTAAAATCTTATTTTATATATATATATATATATATATATATATATATATATATATATATATATACATATATACAGTTCTTGGTGGCAGCACTCCCACACAGTCCGATACTGCTCCGGTGCCCTCCTTGACTCCGCACTTAGCCACGGGTCCTTCACAGAAAAACGATGCAGGCGGCACTCGGAATTAACTGCACAGCACAAGCAGGTAAGTAATAACGTTTCGAAGTTTATTCACCTCTTCATCAGATTAATCTGATGAAGAGGTGAATAAACTTCGAAACGTTATTACTTACCTGCTTGTGCTGTGCAGTGAATTCAGAGTGCCGCCTGCATAGTTTTTATATATATATGTATATATATATATATATATATATATATATATATATATATAAACACACACACGGCAGGGTGTAAAGCAGTCCAAAATTGCCGGAGGTGCGGGTTGCTGACCGACCTCGGACATTTTTTTTAAAGGGACAATCACAAGGCACCTCCGGCGATCTTAGACTGAATTACGTGCCGCCGATAAAGTGCTTCTAAATAGAATACGTAGAGCTCATCTGGACATCAGGAACAGAACAGCAAAGTAGACCAATAGGAGTCCAGCCTCAATGCGTTTCGTTCAATGAAAACATTCAGGACTTCAAGGGGAGGGCACGGTACGTGTGCACTCGTGATTAACTCATAGCAGTTCACCGCTTGATGTCTCATATTACACAAGGCGGCTCTGATGTGTCCTTTTTTTTTCAGAGCCATTTCTTATGTGAACCCTAGGATCCTGACATTAAAGCGGCACCTAGAGTTTGGGGCGTGTGTTACACTCAAAGGGGGTCACCTCTGTGGTTTTGTTGTTTGTGTTGTATCTGATTATCTATGTAGAGTATATATGTAAATATGAAAACAGACTTTAATGCTGCATTATATGTACTGAGTCAGTGTATCACTGCGCCACTAATTCCACTGAAGTGAATGGCAACAGCGGTCATTCTATATAATAGACAACTTATGTGGCACTAACTAGACATGTGGGTTTGGAGTATTCATGCCACAAGCCATAGACGGCTGTACAGTACTTACAGTAACACAAAGATTCCCAGCCGCTCTTCTTCCAGGTCTCAGACGATGCTTGGCACTGGTGCCGTTACTGTGTCTTGAGGACAGATTTTTGAACAACGTTTGGTTTAGGGCCCCTTACACACAGTCATTTCTAGAACTAGTAACAGCAGGGAAATGTGTACGGGAACGTTTGTCCCCAACAGCCCCAGACACATTCGGATTCTGTCTCGTTTTCTAGAATGCTATTGAGAAATGAAAGCTAAAATCTGATTGGTTGCTATGGGCAACAACTCCACATTAAATCTTTAGAAGCTTTAGTAAATCTACCCTTTCATTGTGTTGCCATTTTTGTAAATGCTGTTATGCAACATGTATTAGCATAACAAAGCACCGGAGTAACTGGTAATAGGAAGGGACCATTGGAGTAACTGACAGCAGGAGGTTGGATCAGTGGAGTAACTGAAAGCAGGAGGTTGGGTCATTGGAGTAAATGACAATAGGAGGGGAGTCATTGGAGTAACTGGAAATAGGAAGGGATCATTGGAGTAACTGACAGCAGGAGGGGGGTCTTTGGAGTAACTGAGAGCAGGAGGTTGGGTAGTTGGAGTAACTGAGAGCAGGAGAGTTGTCATTGGAGTAACTGAGAGCAGGAGTGGAGTCATTGGAGTAACTGGTAATAGGAAGGGATCATTGGAGTAACTGACAGCAGGAAGAAGTAGAGAATTAGATTCTGGAGGACACATGGAGCCGGTGTAGGGATTGGCAGAGAGGAATATTAGTTGCTGCAGGATCGATGGGTGAGGGGGTGCTAGATAGCAGGGGTGAGGGGTATGGGTGAGGGCAGTGCTAGATAGCAGGGGTGAGGGGTATGGGTGAGGGCGGTGCTAGATATCAGGGGTGAGGGGTATGGGTGAGGGCGGTGCTAGATAGGAGGGGTGAGGGGTATGGGTGAGGGCAGTGCTAGATAGCAGGGGTGAGGGGTATGGGTGAGGGCAGTGCTAGATAGCAGGGGTGAGGGCAGTGCTAGATAGCAGGAGTGAGGGGTATGGGTGAGGGCAGTGCTAGATAGCAGGGGTGAGGGCAGTGCTAGATAGCAGGAGTGAGGGGTATGGGTGAGGGCAGTGCTAGATAGCAGGAGTGAGGGGTATGGGTGAGGGCAGTGCTAGATAGCAGGGGTGAGGGCAGTGCTAGATAGGAGTGAGGGGTATGGGTGAGGGCAGTGCTAGATAGCAGGGGTGAGGGCAGTGCTAGATAGGAGTGAGGGGTATGGGGAGGGCAGTGCTAGATAGCAGGGGTGAGGGCAGTGCTAGATAGCAGGAGTGAGGGGTATGGGTGAGGGCAGTGCTAGATAGCAGGGGTGAGGGGTATGGGTGAGGGGAGTGTTAGATAGCAGGGGTGAGGGCAGTGCTAGATAGCAGGGGTGAGGGGTATGGGTGAGGGCAGTGCTAGATAGCAGGGGTGAGGGGTATGGGTGAGGGCAGTGCTAGATAGCAGGAGTGAGGGGTATGGGTGAGGGCAGTGCTAGATAGCAGGGGTGAGGGGAGTGCTAGATAGCAGGGGTGAGGGGTATGGGTGAGGGCAGTGCTAGATAGCAGGAGTGAGGGTTATGGGTGAGGGCAGTGCTAGATAGCAGGGGTGAGGGGTATGGGTGAGGGCAGTGCTAGATAGCAGGGGTGAGGGGTATGGGTGAAGGCAGTGCTAGATAGCAGGGGTGAGGGGTATGGGTGAGGGCAGTGCTAGATAGCAGGGGTGAGGGGTATGGGTGAGGGCAGTGCTAGATAGCAGGGGTGAGGGGTATGGGTGAGGGCAGGTGTGAGGGTTACATTGTGAATGAGGGGGAGGAATTGATGAGAGAGTGGCTTTGTTCTGGTTACATCTTTGATAAGAAAAGGGCATATTTCGGCAATATTTCTAAGCTGGAGGTAACCGGTTATGGGAGTGGGACTGGATGTGAGGAATAAAGCACGGTTCCCTTGTGGAACTCTAGAGTGGGCGTGGAATGTCTGCATGTGCCAGGAATAGAAAACCTAAAGGAACAGTTCAATAAAACCAGAAAAGCACTGTGACACAAAGGCAATGGAGTGAAGGATGTGTGCCATAGAGGGGAAAGCGGCAAAGAGGTCCAAGGAGGATGAGTATGGAGAGTACAGTCTCAGTGGATTGCTGGGAGAAAACAGATCTTTCATTCCAAAGTGCACAGTGAAAGAGGAGGGAGAGGATGGAGGTATGTGGATAAGGATGGAGGCATTGGAAGTACAGAAGGGAGGTAAAGTTTTGGCCTGGAAAGAAGAGCAGGAACAGATGGTGGGGATTGCATGGGTCCCAGGGCAAGAAGGATGAGATGTCACCAGAGGACATGAGAAGGAGCAGGGTGAGGAAGAGGACAAGCTAGGATGATTTATGGGTGTGAGACTTGTTTCTTGTGTAGGCCGGTGAGTGTGGTGGGTGTAAGAGACATGACCGCTCATGGGGACAAATTAGCAAGCAAGGATGTAGGAAAGGGGATATTAATAGTGGGGGCAGAAATTGGATGCTACAGAGAGAAGAGTTTGGATAGAAGGGTGATAAAAGTGAGTAGGAGAGAGAAGAAAGAGTAAAAAAAAAACTAGGTAGGAGCACGACAGTGATTTATGACGCGAAGGTGAAAGTGAATTAGTTATATTAAGTACTGAGTAAGTGGGAGAGGAAACCATTGCTCCATGCTGTGCAGGAAAATGGAAGAGGTTGAGGCTACTGCACAGTTGAAGTCCAATCTTCTACAGTAGCCTCATTTACACTATGAGTCATGGGCCTTATTGTGTCTTATGGGTCCAGCTGTTATTACGTTATAGGTTTGTCATGTTTCTGCACCTCTTGTACTTGTTTCTGAAGAGCGTGTATTGTAATGGGATCATTATTACTCGTTACATGTCTGTTTTTATGGATTCCCTAAAGGATCAAACGGGCTCAGTTTGGGCCTCATGACTGGATCTCCATGCCTGTCACCATTGGATCTTCCTTCCTCCTCGTAGACTCTCTGGACCCAGAGACCGAATACCAGTTCAGTGTTCTCGCACAGAATAAATTGGGGACCAGCTCTTTCAGTGAGGTGGTCACGGTGCGGACCTTAGGTGAGGCAGAACCCCATATCATTCTTTTTGTTCATCTTATGTCTCTGGGGGTGTATTTACTAAGCCTTTGACGGAGATTAAGTGGATGGAAATAAAGTACCAGCCAATCAGCTCCTAACTGCCATGTTAGAGGATGTGTGAAAAATGACATCTAGGAGCTGATTGGCTGGTTCTTTATTTCCGCCCACTTTACCTCCATCCAAGGCTTAGGTCCATCATCAGTGAAATATGTGGCATAAATAGGGGAACACTAGTGGCTTTTCTTTTCCATCTGAGTAACTTATATTTCAGTATAAGCGTTCATATTGCATGACAGAACCGTGATCTGAGTATGACGAATGCATGACAGAGTTGTATGTTTTATTCTCTTTAAAGCTTTCCCTCTCACAACCCCTGAGCCTCTCTTGGTTTTGACCTCACCCCGCTGCCTAATAGCCAATCGGACTCAGCAAGGTGTGCTCCTTTCCTGGCTCCCGCCATCCAATCACAGCTTTCCATTAGATCGGTACATCATGGAGTTCCGTTTAGCAGAGAGGTGGGAGATTCTGGATGACTCCATAGCAGGAGGCGAAACAGAGATCTTAGCAAAGGAACTTTCTCAGGTACTGTATGTGAAGCATAATGCACAGTGATAGAATGATCTTCCCTTTCTGCCTGGTAGGAGGAAATGTTCTCCTATTCTCTCACCCTTTCACAAGAGCTTGTGTGGGGCCCCCGGTAAGGATGCCCACTGTGAATGGGGCATACAGTATGCTAAATATATTGTGTTTCATTCTAGGACACCTGGTATGAATTTCGGGTTCTAGCTGTCATGCAGGATCTCATTAGTGAGCCCAGTAATATTGCCGGAGTGTCCAGCACAGGTAAAGTATTTAGTGTGCCGAAATTGCAGCCTTTGCGGGTCTTATATAAAAGCCTGCGAGATGCAGGCCTGGGTGCAGTTCTGTTGAGCCTTCGCCCATTTTTAAAGCAGGAACAAATTAAAAGGCAAAACCAGGTTGGTTTGTAAACTGTAACCTGAAGAAAAAATGTTTCCTGCGCTATGGGTAATCTGCTTGTTGGAAGCAGATAACAAATTGGGTACATAAAACAAGCGCTATTATTGTGTGTGGCACCTGTGGAACAAAGATTGGTTATCCAGAAGCAACCTGACTTTCCCTACCTTACTCCGGGCCACGGGATTCCTCAGCCTGAAGGAGCCTGGCTGTCCGTGGCGTGATGTTAGATCAGCGTCTCTCTACGTCACCCGCTCTCACCTCCCAGCTTCACGTCTCTCCCGCTGGACGCAGCGGCAGAGAGACGCTGATCTAACATCACACCACGGACAGCCAGGCTCCTTCAGGCTGAGGAATCCCGTGGCCCGGAGTAAGGTAGGGAAAGTCAAGTTGCTTCTGGATCCGACTGGTCACCACAAAAGAGCTCCAAAAGGAGCTGTAAACATCCTTTACTAACCAATATTTGTTCCACAGGCGCCACACACAACAATAGCGCTTGTTTTATGTACCCAATTTGTAAACTGTAACCTGTTTTTTTTTTTTTTTTCTTCTTCTTAAATGCTATATTGTTTTTCTTGCAGATGTCTTCCCCTCTCCAGAACTTAGCGATGAAGGTTTCGCTAGGCCGGTGCTTGCTGGGATTGTTGCCACCATCTGCTTCCTGGCGGCTGCAGTTTTGTTCAGCACCTTGGCAGCGTGCGTGGTAAACAGGCAGCGAAAACGTAAATTGAAAAGGAAAAAGGGTGAGTGGTTTATATTTCTCTCCCCTGCCCAAGAATATTCATGCCTCATACCTGCCACTGTACACAGTTTTAATGAGACGCTTTCCTGGGACTGCTCATTGCTCACACCCTTCCTACTACTACACAGAGGGATGCGGGGTATAGGGAGCAGGACTGCACATTGCAATGGTAGCATGTTACTTGAAAGCTTCATGCTATTATTTATATAGCTGTAGGGACATGTAAGAATATCCTGTAGCACAGCAGCCCCCTCTAGTGGTGAAACTGTAATAGGACAGACAAAACGCTGGATGAGTGTTTGTTTCCTGTTTAGTGATGCTCTGCGACTGGCCAATCATTATAAAAATATTGTAACATTTACTACTAGTCATGTAAAATAGGGATTTACAAGTATAAAAAGACTTATCCGCATATACTTAATAATTATGTACTGTATTGCTAGTAAGAAAAAGTCAGGCAGGTTCATATTGTAAGTCAACCATGCGTTACACAGGAACAAGCACCTTTGGCACCAAGTCCTGAGCCAGCCAATGTCAGATGATAGGATGGGGCATGAGATTACTGGAGTAGGGTAAGATTTTTTTGTGACCTCATGAAACCTGTGCATTATAACTTCCAGAACTCCTGGAAAACATGGCTACTCATGTAATGTTGGGTGCTGTAGCATACCCTCTAACTGTTCATGCTTTTGGCAGGGCAGTCCCATTTTTAGAGGACAGTAACGCCAACCCAACAGTCACAGATCAATCACTTCATCCAACCTCTGGTTGGAGAGCAGCTTAGCTGCTTGATGGAGACAACGCAGGCTATTGACACCCTGGAAGGATCACTGTATACTGAGGATAATATTGCTCTACACAGTCATTGTACTATCCACAGTATCGGACTTCTACCCAGAGGTCTACAGGAGGGGTGGGTTAGGGGTAGGATAAAAATGCGCTGCCTGGATCACTACTGACGGGATTTCATACCCAACCCGTCCAGTGGTCATCTGTCTATCGTCACCAGCTCATATCTAGGTATTGTCCCCAGGTCCTCTATATATTTCCAATGGATTCTTTGCATTTTGTCCACATTTCCGCTCTATGAATTGCCAATTAGTATATTGTCTTGGTGTAAAAAACATTGGTTTCCGGTTTCCCTTGCTTCTAGGTCCTGTATGCTGTCCACATGTTGTCTCTATAGAATGTACATACATTCTCTTTTATTTCTTATAGTTATCTTTTGTGCTTCTCTGTTTGCTCTACTTTTGTCCTCTGTTCTTTGCCTGTTGTCCATGGGTCCTCTGTCGTCCGTGGGTCCTCTGTCTGTTGTCCGTGGGTCCTCTGTCTGTTGTCCGTGGGTCCTCTGTCTGTTGTCCGTGGGTCCTCTGTCTGTTGTCCGTGGGTCCTCTGTCTGTTGTCCGTGGGTCCTCTGTCTGTTGTCCGTGGGTCCTCTGTCTGTTGTCCGTGGGTCCTCTGTTGTCCGTGGGTCCTCTGCCTGTTGTCCGTGGGTCCTCTGCCTAAGCCCTTTATTGCCCAAAGGTTCTCTCTCCCTCTCTCTCTCTCTCTCTCTCTCTCTCTCTGTATGCTGTCCACATTTTCTCCCTGCCTGCTATGTACATGCTCTCCCTGTCTGCTGTCCAAAGGTCATAACTATCTATTGTCTAATACGAGTGTATACTCCCCTCTTGGACATGTCCACGTCCTCTCTGTGTGCTGCCAGTAGATTATCTTTTGGTCTCAGATCATCTGTCTGTTATCCGTAGATCATCTCACATCTTTTGCATAGGTCCTCAATGTCCGTTATCCCCAGGACCTCAGTGTCTAATGTCCGTAGACCTTCTTTATTAGTGGAAAAAAATACTAAATCACCTATAGAATTACCCAAATACCATCAAGTGAATAAGTAAGAAGTGCAGTGTGTATATGTGAACTTTTATCTATGCTAAATTAATCTTGTGAAATGAAAATGCAAAAGTGTTGACAGAACCGCTAACGCGTTTCGCCCTAACACAGGACGTCTTCAAGATCTTCTTCAGTATTACTTGTGTTACTTAGTTTATTAGGTGTTATATTTCAATAAATAAAATGTTCTAATATTCACATAAATAATATTTAAAATAGGGAAAATTGCTTGATATTTAAAGTATTATTAAAATTTCTAGGGGCCTCACTAACAAAAGAAAAAGGAGAGAGAACAGTTTTATAATTCATGCATCAGATGTGCTTAAAAGGATACAAACAACTGGTTTAAATGTATCCATCCTAATCCATTGTCTGTTTTCCATGGGACCTCTATTATTTGTCTGTCTGTATCAATTATACATGGGTTCTTTCTGTCTGATGACCATAAGTCCTCGTCTTCTCTGTCTGTGTATTGACTCCCAGCCCTCTGTGTCTTTTGTACAGGTTTCTTCAGTTTGACCTTATCATGAATCATTGAGTTTCCTGTTCTCCTTTCTTCACAGATCCACCACTGTCTATTACTCATTGTCGGAAAAGTATGGAGTCTCCGTAAGTACATCGATATGTGCATACACAACAAATTCATAGCACACTTCATCACACAACCTACAATACAGCTGTGTGCCTGTCTAACGCATTTGCTGTATTATTTTAATGTCAGCTTTGTGGAGTTTAGTTTTGGCCTAAAATCAACATATTTCTGCACCAAAATGTGGCTATATCTATATCTGTGCATAGCTGTTAGTACATCATTGGTACGCTGGCTGTATTGTACCAAGTCACAGCTGTCTAGTCGCAGCAATTATTTGTTTACATGAGCAGCAATGGAGAGTCCCATTGGATTTTTAAAGGGAAGAGAAGAATGGGTTTTCCTCACTGGACAGAGGAATAGGAGAAATGTTTTTATTTAAAAAGGGGATAAACAACAGATGCTGTGGTCTTAGTATTTTCTCTGGCATCCACAAGGGATACTGGGGTTTACGTAATACGATGGGGTATAGAAGGGGTCCAAAGGAGCCGGTGCACTTTAAAATTCTTCCACTGGGTGTGCTGGCTCCTTCCCTCTGTGCCCCCTCTCACAGGCAGTTTAGAAAGAAGTGCCCTCAGGAGAGGATGCACATTCTTGGAGCTCCAGAGGACTTTTCTTCAGTTTTATTTTAAACTTTATTATTTTAGGCATACTGTCTGGGCAACAGTATACCTGCACCGTGGGATTTAGGGGGAAAGGGGGGCGGTTGCCGGCCTCTGTAAGGCGTCAGAGCCGCTTCCCCGCTGCAGGACCACCGTCCTGAGAGGTTGTTGTTGTTGTTGGGTGTCTGTGGGGCACTGCGCTTTGGCGGTCACAACCGCAGTACGCCGCACACCACCAACACTGCCTGAAGGTGAGAAGAGCGGTGAGTAAAAATCGGGGGGCCCCGATTCTTGGTGCGGCGCAACGCGGTGGTGGCGTACGGGACGCTCCACGGGGGGACCCGCTATAGCCCCCCTGTGTACAACTGACAGCGGTAGTGCAAACTAGCAAGTAGTGTGAGGTTTGTACAATATTTGGACACATTGCCAGTGTAAAGATTATCTGTAGCTCTGGTGCCATTATAGGGGGCGGAGCTTGCTCAGAGCGGGACCAGCTGCATTTTGGCGCCTTCCTCTGCATACTCCTACAGCAGCAAGGACACACAGCTCCTCCAGGGCTCCGAGAGACACTGAAAACTGGTATAGGGGTGTACTAACAGGGGGAGAGCCGCTATTGCACACAATATAGTGTCCTGAAAAGGACAGATAATCCGGTCTTACTGAGATATAACTATATACAGCTTGCAGTTCTTGTCTGCAGGCGGGGAGGTACTGTCCTTCTCTCAGTCTGGGTCTCCATTTCACACGCAGTAAGGGCAGGCTTGTTGTGTGTGTGTGTGTGTGTGTGTGTGTGTGTGTGTGTGTGTGTGTGTGTGTGTGTGTGTTGTTTCACTGTCACTGTGGTTAAACACACATTATGCAAAGTTTGTCATACTAGATTCTCCCCTTCTACCACTGGTTCTCTATCGTGTGACCAATGTAGTCAGTCTTCTCAAATCAGTGTGGAGACTGGGGAGGAGGGTCAGGAGCCTTCTTGGCTCGGTGCCAAAAAGACTATGATGGCTGACATGTCATCCCAGCTTGATGCTAATAAACAAACAACACTACAGCAGACCTAACAGCTACGGCTGATGACAGACATCCTTCCCTCCATAATTCAGGGCCACTTATGCGTGGGCTGCCTGCTCTTCTAGCAGAATCTGAGGAGGATTTTCTGGAAGAGGGGGAGGAATTGGAACCTGATATAGAAGATTGCACTTCTGCAGAGGGTATTGAACCCCTAATTCTTGCTATCAGGTATGTTCTGAAAGTTCCTTTGGAAGAAGCTGCTTCAACGCAGTTGTTACTTCTTGCACAGAAAAAAATCAGCATCACCTTCCCTGATTCTCCAGAATTAGATGAGGTTTTTAAACAAGCCTGGAAAAATCTTGATAAAAGATATCAGATTACTAGGAAGTTTTTACGCTCTTTCCCATTTACTCAGGAGGGTAGGAAACATTGGGAAGAACCCCCAGCCGTAGATGTCTCAGTCTCCCGCCGCTCTAAGAAGGCGGTGTTACCGGCCCCTGGGTCTTTTCAGCTCAAGGACCCTGGGGATAGAAAAGTAGAAAGTACATTAAAGTCTATTTACACTGCGGCTGGCTTATCACAAAGACCTGTGATAGCGGGTTGCTGGATGTCTCATGCCATTCACACCTGGGCAACTCAAATTCAAGAGGGCCTTGCGGGGGATATGCACCTGGTCACTACGGTGACCCTCATTAAGCACATTCAGGACACTGCACGAGTACTATGTGTGACTCTCTCAAGGAAATAGGCACTATTAATGCTAGAACTACTACCATGGCAGTGTCGGCACACAGGGCTTTGTGGTTGCGTCAGTGGATTGCCAACGCAGATTCCAAGAGTAGTGTGGAGTCTCTCCCTTTTTCAGGGGAATGACTTTTTGGGGTTGAGTTGGATACATGAATTTCTAAGGTCACTGCAGGGAAATCCTTGTTTCTCCCCTCTGGGGCCCCACTGGCTAGGCGTGCCTACCTGGGGCCGTCTACTCATTCCTTTCAGACCTCTAGATTCAGGTCAAGAGCCAGAGGTGCCTCCAATGCGGCACGAGGCACCAGAGGTAAGACTAGAAAACCAGCTGCTACCGCTGTTTTACAGGAACCAAGCACCAGCGCAGCTTTCACAAAAGCCTCAGCATGACGGTGCCTCCCCACCCCGAGGGGATCTCGAAGTGAGAGCTACTCTGCGTCACTTCATCCACGTCTGGGCAGATTCCTGCCAGGATACCTGGGTAAAGGACCTCATTTCCCAGGGCTACAAGCTGGAGTTCGTCAGCGCTCCTCCCCAAGGATTTTTCAAATCAGGCTTGCCAGTTTTGGTAGATACAAGAGTTACGCTACAACAGGCTATCCTAAAATTGGTCCAGTCCCAGGTCATTATTCCAGTACCACTGTTGCAACAAAGAAAAGGTTACTACTCCAACCTGTTTGTGGTACTGAAACCGGACGTTTCGGTAAGACCCATTCTGAATCTCAAATCCTTGAACCCTTACCTCAAGGTTTTCAAGTTCAAGATGGGATCCCTGCGAGCGGTGATTGCGGGCCTGGAAAAACGGGAGTTCATGGACTCTCTGGATATAAAGGACGCTTATCTCCATATCCCCATTTGGCCTCCTCACCAAGCTTACCTGAGGTTTGCCCTCTTGAACGATCACTACCAGTTTCAGGCGTTACCGTTCGGCCTGTCCACAGCTCTGAGGGTCTTCACAAAGTAGATGGCGGAGATGATGTTCCAGCTCGGAGTCCAGGGAGTCAATGTTGTCCCTTATCTGGTCGATCTCTTGATAAATGGAATATCCAAGGACCTTTTATTGCTCCAAATAGACCGCACTATCCAACTTCTCTCATGCCATGGGTGGATCCTCAATTTCCAGAAGTCCCAACTGGAACCGACTCGGCGACTCCTGTTCCTGGGAATGTTACTGGATACGGTGGGCCAAAAAGTGTTCCAGAAGACAAAGCGAGAACACTTCAGGAGATGGTCCGAATGATCCTCTGGCCTACACGAATATCCATCCATCTTTGCATAAAATTGTCGGGAAAAATGGTAGCCTCATATGAGGCGTTTCAGTTTGGACTGTTCCACGCCACAACGTTTCAATTGGATCTCCTGAGAAAGTGGTCCTGATCACATCTTCAGATGCACCGGATAATATGTCTGTCACCTCAGACCAGGCTTTCCGTCCTGTGGTGGCTACAGTCCTCCAAACTACTGGAGGGTCGAAGTTTCGGGATCCAGGATTGGATCCTCCTCACGACTGATGCGAGTCTGAGGGGATGGGGAGCTGTCACCCAAGGGGCTCAGTTCAAGGGCAGAAGGGCCACCCACGAAGCCCTACTTCCCATCAACATTCTGGAACTTCAGGCGACCTACAATGCTCTGCTTCAGGCCTCTCCTCTTCTCAGGGATCGGGCGATCCAAGTTCAGTCGGACAACACCACGCCAGTGGCTTACATAAATCGACACGGAGGGACAAAAAGCAGAGCCTGCATGCAAGAGGTGTCAAAGATATTCCCCTCGGCAGAAAGACTTGCAAGAGCAATGTCTGCCATCTTCATTCTGGGGGTGCACAACTGGGAGGCGGACTTCCTGAGTCGTCACGATCTCCACCCAGGAGAGTGGGGTCTCCACCAACAGGTGTTTCAACAGATCATCGACTTGTGGGGTTGCCGACAAATAGACTTGATGGCTTCTCGACTCAGCACGAAGCTTCCCTGGTATTGCTCAAGAACCAGGGACCCTCAAGCGAGGGCAATAGACGCGCTGAAGTCTCCTTGGCCTTATCTATCGGTTTACCTGTTTCTTCCGATTCCGCTGCTCCCAAGGGTGCTCAAACGAATCAGGGAGTCCAGGCAATTCTGATTGCCCCAGATTGGCCTCGGAGGGCGTGGTACGCAGATCTTCTGGACATGTCCGTGACAGATCATTGGCCCCTGCAACCGTGAAAATATCTTCTAAAACAAGGACCGTTCGTCTACCCAGACTTACGGCGTCTTCGTTTGACGGCTTGGAAGTTGAGCGGAACATCCTAGCCCAAAAAGGCCTTTCCAAGAAGGTTATTGCAACCATGATTCAGGCAAGAAATCCAGTAACGTCGAAGCACTATCATCATATCTGGAGGAGATATGTCTCCTGGTGCGAGGAATGCACATATCCGCCTGCGGAGTTTCACTTAGGACGTCTCTTATGCTTCCTGCAGGCTGGCAAATGCTTGCCACTTTAAAAAAAACTTCAGAGTTCAGCTGGCAATCCGCACCTCCAGCCAACTCGGATGGCATTACTTCCGGCCCTTTACCTTGAATTAGCAGACGAGCATTTAGCTCTCCAATGTGTGCAAAAATACTACAGGGTATGTGTCTTTTGTTTATTTATTTGATTTTGCTTTTTTCCAAGTCAGGATACTGTAAGTACACAACATTCCTATAAAATACCTTATGGAGTGATCCCAATTGCACCAGACCACACTTTAGTGAAATGTATTGCCAAAAGTACAGGCGCTAAAATCTGTCATTAATCAATATTGGCCTTTAAGATGTATTAAAATCCTCTTTCCTTTTTAGGTTGTCATCTGGAAAGGTCAGCCCAGAGAGTGTTCGTACTCTTCGTGCTCCATCAGAATCTTCAGAGGATCAGGGTCCACCATCCAAGCGGCCGCTGAGTCCTGGGCGTGAGAAAGAGCTGTCATTGTATAAGAAAACCAAACGTGCCATGACCAGCAAGAAATATAGTGTCAGCCAGGCTGAAGCAGAGGTGACTACACCAATTGAGTTAATCAGCAGGGGTCCAGATGGTCGTTTTGTGACAGGTGGTCCAGACCAGGAGCCAGCTCTTCGCAGTCGTAGGATTCAAGGCTTTCCATTTGCAGAGGAGACTGATATGTACCCAGAGTTTAGACAATCTGATGAGGAGAATGATGAGCCATCTGGTTTAAAGTCCCAGCTTACCCCGCTATCATCCAGTCAAGACTCCCCGCTTCAGCCTCCGGCCTACAGTCCCCGTTTCCAACATCAACCATCTGATGGAAGACAGCAGCCATCTGGTCAGTCCAGACCTGGCGGATACCACCAGGGTCACTTGTATGGCTATCTTAGCAGCAGTCCTCGGGATTCAGATCCACCTCCACCCTTTTATATGCCAGAAGTCAGCCCGCTTAGTTCAGTCATGTCCTCCCCACCGTTGCTTCCTGAGGGATCTTTCCCACCCATCCCTGAAGAGAATGGGGAGAACAGTTCTACCAGTACCCTGCCTCTGACACATACACCAACTGGGGGACGCTCTCCAGAGCAGTGGGGAGTTCCAGATTTTCCTTTTGGAGGTTTGGAGGCTCCCCCATCTCCCTCCATGTTTGTCCAGCACCGGTATGAACCTGGAGAGATGCGGCGTCCTCTGCCTCCACCTCCTCCAGCCCCTTTTCCTCGGGGACGTCCTCCACCCAGCTCCTTGCAGGTTCCATCATATGCTGCCATCTTGCCTCTAGAACCACATCCAGGCTGGGGAGGAAGGCTCCCTAGTAGGTGTCCACTTCCTCCTCACCCAACTTCTTGGCAGGATGCAGCTATGCAACTGGCTGCTCAGAGCCAGCTCCGGCACACTAGTCAAGGCATGGGAATCCCGGTTCTTCCGTACCCAGACATCTCTGACCCAGGACCCTTTGGGATGGATGCCCGTTGGTTTGAAAGCCGGACACGTCCACAGATGAGCCCCAGACAGCATCGTAGACTGGAGCCAAGCTTACATCAGGTGGTGCTACAACCCTCCCGCCTCTCCCCACTGACCCAAAGTCCCCTAAGCTCCAGACATGGCTCCCCTGAGCTAAGTGTCAGAGCCAGGCCTCGTCCTGGTCTGCTGCCGCCACCTCCAGACTGCTCTGGCATTGCTCTGCAGCCTCCTGGCTTTTTACACAAATCACCCCCTTCTTCTGGATCCCCAGCAAAGAGCAGCCATGACAGTCCTAGTTACCGTCCCACCCCACCTGATACCTCCCCCCATGCAGACGGACGTAGGAGAGAAGAGCGGATACACGCAGAGACGGCGGTGCTGTGCACTGCAGGGTGAGTGTAAATCTGAAAATAGAGGCACTGACCTGCTGCTAAGTCGGGGAGTTCCTGATAGTCACATGTCCCAGCGCAATGCTTAGAATTAAATTGTTGCAAGCTCTCCAACCACTGTATAGCAGCAAAGTTTATGCATGTTATCCAAGTCACAGCCTTGCTGAGGTTGTTTACCCAACTGGGACCGTCCAAAAGACGCCATAGCTGGCCCTGGTTGCGGCAAAAATGGGTATGGGGTCATTTAAACCAATAAATTCTATTACCATACCCATTTACATGCTTTTACTGCCAAAATCACTAGCAACAATGGGGGTCATTCCGAGTTCATCGTAGCTGTGCTAAATTTAGCACAGCTACGATCTTCTTCCCTAACATGCGGGTGGACGCCCAGCACAGGGCTAGCCCGCCCCGCATGTCAGTCCGGCCCCCCCTCTCAGAAGTGCAAAGGCATCGCACAGCGGCGATGCCTTTGCACTGCAAGAGTAGCTCCCGGCCAACGCAGCTTTAGCGTTCTGGCTGGGAGCTAATCATCACTCCCCGGCCCGCAGCGGCTGCGTGTGACGTCACGCAGCCGCTGCGGCCCGCCCTCCGTTCTGTCCGGCCATGCCTGCGTTGGCCGGACCAAACCCACGAAACGGCGGCCAAACACCGCCGTTCCGCCCAGCGATCGCCTCTGCCTGTCAATCAGGCAGAGGCGATCGTATCCCTGCTACGGCCTTCGGCCGTCTGGCATGCGCCTGCGCACTACGGTGCATGCGCAGTAGGGTCCCGTTCGCTCTGCTGCGTTTAAAACGCAGCGAGCGAACGGGTCAGAATGACCCCCAATATGATGAGTAATTGTCCTTATGGGTTCTGGTCCTGGCCATCAAAGCCAAATGGGTGTCCAGATGCTCAGACAAACCTAGAACTAAGGGGACATGATGTTCTGTGATAAACTGGAAGAAATGTGTCCACGTATATTCTGGTATCCGTTCACATGGTCGACCATGTTATGGTCGACAGTCATTAGGTCGACCACTATTGGTCGAAATTGACATGGTCGACATGGACACATGGTCGACACATGAAAATGGTCGACACATGAAAGGTCGACATATGAAAAGGTCGACATGAGTTTCTTAATTTTTTTTTTTTCTTTTGGGGAACTTTTCCATACTTTACGATCCACATGGACTACGATTGGAACGGTAAAGTGTGCTGAGCGAAACGGTAGCGGGGCAAAGGCACCATGCCCGAAGCATGGCGAGCGAAGCGAGCCATGCGAGGGGACGCGGTGCACTAATTGGGGTTCCCAGTCACTTTACGCAAAAAACGACACCAAAAAAAGTTAAAAAACTCATGTCGACCTTTTCATATGTCGACCTTTCATGTGTCGACCATTTTCATGTGTCGACCATGTGTCCATGTCGACCATGTCAATGTCGACCAATAGTGGTCGACCTAATGACTGTCTACCATAACATGGTCGACCATTCATACCGGAACCGTATATTTTTTACTGTTCTCGTTTTCATTATTACAAATAAGACAGTCGCTAAATAGACAGAACCATAGGTGTTTAGCCAACTTGTATAGACAGAATAAAACTGATATCCAGGAATAGTACTTGCGATAAAAATTCCAAATGTCTTCGATGTTCTTAATGCTTTGACACTTTATTTTTCTACATTGCTAAAAACATTGCCAACTACTGAGTGTTCTGCTGCAGGGGAACGGACACTAAGCTTGGAGCAGTCCATCTTATACTAGTTAGGGTCTGCAAATAATGTGTTTCTGTAAGAATAAAAATAGGTCAAAATATAACATTATAGCAATTGATGAATACAAAGCACAAAGGCGGACAAAAGCACACAATGAAATCTTAATATATTGGGTTTTCTATCCTGAGGAGTACATTACTCAGTAGGTTCTGGGTAATTGTAGAGAGATTGCTAGAAAAAAAAGATAGAATAAAGTAGATGTACAGTGCCAAACATACAGGCATGGGTCTTCCAGAAACTGACTCAACTCATCCATGTTTTCAGCCCAGCGATGGATACATGAGAGGTTATGAGGCTGCGTAACCAATAATTAACTTTTTGAGTGCCAAAATACACACAAGGCTTATGTAAACTTCCACGCTTCACACAGACCAGCTGTAGCTGGTAGACCCATAGTTGAGTGCCTACAGACCCAAGAGGGAAGCTCACTGGCTGCACAGAGCTTTCCGTCCGTAGGCTGTTTGCTGTAGTAAGCTCTTGGGCCACATGGCTCTGGGCAAAGTGCAATAATAAAAAACGTTTTATGACAACGTTGACATACTTTGTAATGTGTGGCGATCATTTCCTGACGGGCTGCAGATATGATCATGGTGGACAACTGTAATTACGCCACATATATTGGATCCACCTGCTGTGAAGTACACATTCTGTCACCTTTTAATAAAGTTTCTTTTTGTTTGTTTTTTTTGTTTTTTCTTTCTTTTTTGTGCTTCCGAAATGGTTCTCAGCATACTTTACAGGAGGTCGTAATTTCCCACCCGTCCTCCGAGATGAACTTATTTATAGATAACGCCTTCCGTGGAAAACAGCGGCAGCCTTTTGTGCACACGTCTTGTGTATGCCCCGGTGCACAACCGTGCGGTTATTGTGTGTACTGTGAAAACAGATGTAATATATGAAAAATATGCTTCGGCCTTCATGATAGTTGCGCTCTGTTAGTGCATAGCCTATTTACTTCACGTTTTGTAGACATACCGGGCAGCTGTGCCTCTAATTAGCTAAATTGTCTCTGAGATGAGAAATCTGGTAACGACTCGGCAGAGGTTTGTGCACTGCCTGCAGTTTGTGCTGAGGTTCTTTTACAGGCAGCGTGTAATACATGCAGGCGGAGATAATACACCAATAAATCATGTTCTAATAATAAATCTGGTGATGTTTATTTGTGTGAGATTGTGCGGCTCATCTACACGGCACAGAACCTGGGGTCTCATAGTGGATGCCCCATAGAGGGCATCACATGGAAATCTTCTGTAGTATAAACGCCAAGTACAACACACATGACTATATGAACACACTTTGTCTATTCATGTAATATACAGACTGTACAAAGGTGTTATATCAGTGGTTCCCAACATCAGTACTCATGGCAGGTTTTAAGGAGATCCATAGTTAAGCACAGATGGTTAAATCAAAATAACTGAGCCGCTAATCAAGTATGGCTGCCCTTAATACTTGGAGTGTTATACCTCTTATCCACTGCGACCCGAATCATTTCCTGTGTCTCTGCTCCTTGACACTGGTGGGGAGCAGGGTCAGGTACGTCTCCTTTTCCATTGCCCAAAATCCCGTGTTTTGTGCGTCCACATGCAAAAACCCGGGATTTTTTATGTCCGTGGAAAAGAGGTGTTGTGGAGCGAGGTTAGAAATCAATGTATTATATGATCACCAAGCTGAGGACATCATTTTAGATAAGTGGACTCTAGTGAAGAGATTATATCACTATTACCAGGCCTGGCAAAGCTGTGGCTCTCCAGCTGTTGTAAAACTACCAAGTCCACAGTTTTGCTATTAGGGAACGCTAAAACCGTGGAAGGGAATGCTGGGACGTGTAGTTTGACAACAGCTGGAGAGCCACAGGTTGGCCAGGCCTGAATTATAATATATTGGGTGTTGTCCCTATCTTCAGTTTCTCAGTAATGTGGCAATGGCTTTTACCAATGTGACTAGTCCAGATGTTATGCTCTTTTTGTTGTGTGTTTTTGTTGTTTTGTTTTTGGTATTTTGTGTTTTTGCTGTTTAATGTGTTTGGGTTTTTTTAAATCACAAAAAAATGTTGTTAAGCAAAAGACATCAAACTTGACAATACCTGTTGTGATGTGGAACAATCAGCTGTGGCAAGCAGAATATTGTGTGTCAGTTAGATAAAACTTGAAGAACCAGAATGAACATGTAAGACCAATAATTAGCGTTAGTGCTGTCTGTGCATACGATTACAATACAAGCCCTGCCTCCAGGCTGTCTTAGCTGGATAGTCGTATCAGGCCAGGCATGCAAGTGGGCACTTCCAAAGTGGCATGTTCACCCCCCAACTCCAGCTCAGCTCACTCTCCGCCGCTCTGTCCTTAGTAACTGTGTCTGTTTCTGATTGATCTCAGCTATCTGACGTCATGAACTCCTCCAATAGGTAAGGGTGATCCATGTCCGAAGGGGGAAGAGGGGAGCACGGGGTGGGCTCCTGGAGGGTGGGATAACATGGTAACGTCCTTTCCCTCTGTTTATTAATCCCAGCGCCTGCTTTAAAGGGGAACAGAGCACGCAGCTCAGAGAGAGTCAATGCATTCAGCCTTAAACTGGCAATAAAACATGACCAGAGGGTTCACCATGTCACCTCACACAGAGACAATGGCCGCTCAGTGTCATCACTCTAAGCGCATCGCAGAGCTGAGAGTGTGGGCAGAGATTCCAGCTTGGGACAGGTACCTGGTTACCCCGTTGGGCTGGGAGGCCGGACACTCAGGCGGCGCATGACCCCTTCTGGTGCAGCATTTACCATAGTGCACGTGACACCACTACACTAAAATAGTGTAACTGGATGCACATTACTTGATATTTACTTACAGAACAGTGTATCTGCATTGAAACCATGGAAACTGGTAAAAGACATATATATTATATGTGGAATCCCTTCTCACTTACTGGGGGGGTCATGGGCTTACAATCTACAGCGCAGATGGCTTCCAGCTTCATCAGAGTCGCAGTGAAAAGCCCTATATAACACTATATAGCTGCATCCTGTCCAATGACTCTTGCGTGAGGCAACAGATGGCAGCGGAGAAGCATCGGTGCGTGTTCATGACACACTGACTTGAGGCCAGGCACAAGGATGGTGTACATACAAGGTGCTAGGCCACATTCACTATAACATGCTTAGAATTGTTAGTGGCCCCGTCACCTAGACGCAGTGGTGGTGCCATTTTCTGGGGCTGCACAAAAGCTGCTGCTTGTCGCATATAGAATACTCCTCACACAAAATGGCTGCCTCTACAACATACCTCATTGAACACATGTTTAGCCCACAAAATGGCTGCCTCTGCTGTGTGCATGTGATGGCTTTATCCTTGAATATAGAGGCTGTATGACACGAAACCACCTTTTTGGATGGTGGTGGGAGGGGCGGGGGCTTCTTTAGTGATGCCAGGTTCCCCTTTAAAGGAGACCATGCAACTCATGTGCATGATAAAGCTTTTTCCTTATGCTGTGGCTGTTAGCAACCTCTCCCTCCGTCTTCCTCCTTTCCTGTCATGGTGATACCCTCATGCAGTGATCCATTCCAGCACTACTGGCTGGTGCTTCCAGAGTGACATCCCCTTTATTCCCGGCCTGTAGTGAAGTTCCTCCTCTTTATTTGTCTGTCAGTCTCTGAACACTCACGCGTTTCTCTTTCTTTAAGTGTCTTCTGTTTGTCCTTATCCCATTGAGTGTCTGCCTGTTCGTTCAGTGACATTTCCTAACAAAGTCTACTGGTTCTGGGTTATGTACGGTGATAATGGAGGATTACATGTGCGGGACAGTACTTGCTGACAGCAGACGTCTTGCAGGTGGTTGACACCTCAGGATAGTGCCCCAGCTCGCTGTCCGTCCGTCTTTGTGTCTTCTCTATGGCCTCAGTGGATGTAAAGTTATGATGTGTAGTTTCTAACCGTCTTGACTATTCTGTATATGTTTACATCCCAGTCTACAGTATGATATCAGCCAATTACCTATTTCAGTCGCGTTATGTGTAGTTCAGTCTATTTTGGGATATTAATAAATCCCTACTGGATTGTGTGGAACATAAATCCACTGATGAACTGATCGTACCATGGGACCTTTCACCATTTCCAAAACATTCTCATAACTGTTCCTGACACATAAATATCGTAAAACAGAAAATCAAACCCTGGGAGTCGCATCGGCTGTTAATTAACGCTGGAAACCACCATGACACACGTCCAGCTTTCCTGAATTGGGCTCCTATAAACATTATTTTACCCTATGGCTAATGGTACGTGTTGGGATGAAATAAATGATCAATAATGGGCCCTACACAGTTGCCGATGTGTGCGGGCGAAATGAACAATCTCATTCAGTAATGAACGAGAAATCGTTGATATTGCTCAGTGTGTAGGCACCAACGATGAACGAGGCTCAGCTCCTTGGTCGTTCTCATTGGTTCTCCGAAGTCAATTTGGATGATGATCGAACATCGTCAAAATTGCAAACATCGCTGAGTGTGTAGGCGCTATAACTTTGGCTTTGCTTGGTAAAGGCGCATGGTCCTTGCCACAGGTGCGAGCTATGAACCATAGAGGGTCACAGACGGGCACCGCAGCATAGATTGGTAGGGAAGTCTGTGAGCCTGATTCATACCCTGTTTGTACTCCTCAAATTATGGAGGATGGGTTAAGTATGAAATGCCCACCGTCGGCAGTCAGGAGACCAACTACAGCATCCTGACAGTCTAAATCTCGACAAGGGCAGGTAAATAGTCACACCCCACCCACCCCCGCTCCGCACACCCTAAGCCTAGCCATTTTCCCCTCCGGTGGTGCTAACCTACCCCTCCACAAACCCTAAGTCCCCTAGGGGTCGCCTAAACCTTACCCCGCCATTTCCGTCATAGTACTTACCTGCCCTGCTGTCTTGACGGTCAGGATTCTGGCGTCGGTGTCCTGGCCCCTTTGGAGTTTCCGGCATCGCCATTCCATTGTGTGTCGGGATTCCAGCGCCGATATCTCATGCATCGGTATCCCGATAGTCAGGATTGTAACCGCATCCCATGGAGGATTTTCTCAGACTAGGAAAAGGCAAGGATAGTCAGGTGCAAATCCAGGACAACTGGAACATCACTGCTGTTTCGTAACAGGAGATATTCGACAGGCGCAACTCACAGACATGACTAGGCTGACCATATTATTATCCCTTTAAATTGGGACACTCATGAATTATACCGGTTCTGTGGCTGGCTTAGTTCAAGCCTGTATTTCACCTGGTATTAATCAACCATAGAACCTGTGTAACTCATGAGTGTCCCAGTTTAAAGAGAAAGTATGATAAGCCAATTCATATTCCACCTTCCGGCTGTCTAACTGGAAAACATGAATAAAAGCATGAAATTCATAATGTTAGTGCACTTTTATTTTTAAAAGGTGTTTTGAGCCCTATTAATGGCCACACCACAGTAATACTCCTTTTACACCAAAATTCCGGGTTCAGCCCTGGTAGCTACCAGGGTCAGATTCCCGGGTAACGCGACACAGGTAATTTTTAATTTGACCCGTTCCCACCAAACCTTGGTCTGGGTTGCACGACAATAACCCAGGTTAATAGTTTGGTGGAAAGGGGATATAAAACACCACTTTCTCTAACATACATCTTGAAGAAATGTGTATATTTCAGTCATCGTGCTTACAATTCCTAAAGATAAATCACAAAAAAAAAATATATATGTGAATTTGTCATTTAAACACTCATGTTCTGGAAGATCTCCGTTGAGAAACTGTGTCTGCGAATTCCGTTCCGTGTCTGATGGGAATCTGGCCCCAACTGCTGTTAGGGGAGTGATGCGAGCTCTGAGAAGCAAGGTTCTCCCAGACTGTCTTCCCTTTGTACGTGTATGTACGTTTTGGAGCACACTCTAATTAGGCAATGCATGCAATTTGGGCCTAATTCAGTAAGGATTGCAAATTCTGCTAATTAGCAGAATCTGCAATCCTTGTGTTCATATGCTCGGGGGCCACCCATCATGCTGACCACCGCTTCCCCCACCCCTTCAACAAGCAGAAATTGCAATTGCATCGTCATTTTTTTGCAATTGCGCCGCCATGTTTCCGATCATGGCGGCTGCGTGTGACGTCACACAGCCACCGCAATTATGCCCCCGTTCATGCCGCACAGCCCCCCCCATTTGCCGGCCTCCGCCCCCGCAAAGCGGTTGGATCGCTAGTTATAGGCAGAAGTGGTAATGTAAGGAAAATTGTAACAAGATTTGTTCTAACCCAAGGAGCTTAACATCTAATGCTCTATGAAGTATCTTGGAGAGAGATAAAGTACCAACCAATCAGCAGCTGTCATTTTTCAGGCTGTGTTTGAAAAATAAAATGACAGTTTGAAGCTGATAGGTTTGTACATTATCACGACTTTAAGGTTTGATACGGTCACATCTCCCCCTATGTATTTATATTGGTAGTACAGGGGCAGTCAATCTGTAGCACTTCAGCTGCTGTGGAACTACACACCCCAGCATGCCCTGCCAAAGCTTTGCTGTTAGGGCTTGCTAAAACTGTGGTAGGGCCTTCTGGGATGTGCAGTTCAACAGCAACTGGCATGCCTCAGGTTGCCTATTCCTGGGTAGACGATAAATAGACGATTACTGCGCTCGTGGATACTTGTTACTTATACACATCAAATAAATAAATAGATAGATAGATAGATAGATAGATAGATAGATAGATAGATACAGGTTGAGTATCCCTTATCCAAATATTCCGAAATACGGAATATTCCGAAATACGGACTTTTTTGAGTGAGAGTTAAATAGTGAAAGCTTTGTTTTCTGATGGCTCAGTGTACACAAACATTGTTTAATACACAAAGTTATTAAAAATATTGTATTAAATGACCTTTAGGCTGTGTGTATAAGGTGTATATGAAACATAAATGAATTGTGTGAATGTACACACACTTTGTTTAATGCACAAAGTTATAAAAAACGTTGGCTAAAATGACCTTCAGGCTGTGTGTATAAGGTATATATGTAACATAAATGCATTCTGTGCTTAGATTTAGGTCCCATCACCATGATATCTCATTATGGTATGCAATTATTCCAAAATACGGAATAATCCGATATCCAAAATACCTCTGGTCCCAAGCATTTTGGATAAGGGAGACTCAACCTGTAGATAGATATATTAGATTGTTGTATAACCATTGGTCCTCAGAAATGAATAAGTATTAAGGATTAATATTAGGAAGGCCTGTATTTATATAATATCACATTTATTGTGCAATCACAATCAGAAATGTGCATCAAACATATACATCAATAAACAACAATAAAATGGTAAAGTTCCAAAGAGAGTGATAATATCAATTATTTGTTCTCCCCTTCATATGCATACATTAAAACAAGTAATTTGATTCCTATAATAGTATAAAATACTTTGGCAATAGTAACTACTGGCAAACTCCCAGACATTGGCCCTCATTCCGAGTTGATCGCTCGCTAGCTGCTTTTAGCAGTAGCGCAAACGCTAAGCCGCCGCCCTCTGGGAGTATCTTAGTTTAGCAGAAGTGCGACCGAAAGGATCGCAGAGCGGCTACAAAAAAAGATTGTGCAGTTTCTGAGCAGCTCGAGACCTACTCCTAGCTAGCGATCACTTCAGACTATTTCGTTCCTGGATTGACGTCACAAACACGCCCTGCGTTCGGCCAGCCACGCCTCCGTTTCTCCAGCCACTCCTGCGTTTTTATCCGACACGCCTGCGTTTTTACACGCACTCCCTGAAAACGGTCAGTTACCACCCAGAAACACCCACTTACTGTCAATCACTCTGCGGCCAGCAGTGCGACTGAAAAGCGTCGCTAGACCTTGTGTGAAACTACGTCGGCTTTTGTGAAAGTACGACGCGTGTGCACACTGCGCACCATACGCATGCGCAGAAGTTCCGCTTTTCCACCTAATCGCCGCGCTGCAAACGAAAGCAGCTAGCGATCAACTCGGAATGAGGGCGTTTATCCTCCTCCAGAGAATGAAAATAATGTATTTAGTTGATTTGTAACAATGATGTTCACAGCGGCTGTTTGTGTCCAAATGGTATAAGGAAAATGTATGGTTCCTGTATAGTACAGGAGCCAAAGAGAAAAAGAAGAAAGACTACAAGTCTCTTCTGGGGCATACTTTTGTTGTGAATTGTGTAATATTGTAATATTTAAAATATAACTTTTATTAGTATTCCTCAAAAATAAGGGGCTATAAGGCAAAAAGGAACTGAAAAATGATAAAGATATTTTCAATTTATCGAAAGGTTAATCTATCCGATTTAAGCATAGTTGATTGTATAAGGTGATACAAATCAAACTGACTGGCTCCGTTTGGCAAAAATATATATATCTCTCTAATGTTAGAAAAACTACAATTAAAGTATGAACACTGTATTAGTTATCTTCTTCCGAAAAAATGAAGTGTACTTATAATAAAGATAACGATGACAATATACCGGAAGAGAGGGGTATTTCTCTATCTAACAAGCCGGGCTCAACCCTGATAATTGATGAGAGTCTGCTTCCACAATCTGAGGTGGATATAGTGAATAATAACAATACTTTGGCTCCGGGTCTTATGTTCTGAGTTAGGATATAAATACCTGCAGTACCAAGTATTCTCTGGTGGTCTCCCAACCAGGTACTGACCTGGCCCACAGTGCTTGGCTTCCAAGATCAGATGAGGTTGGGCATACTTAGTGTGGTTTGACCGCAGGTGGATATATCCTGCTTTATGATGCCCGGAACCAAGTATAAGGTACTGAGAGATCCCAAATTTTAGGTGAAATACCTGGGAGCTCTTTAAGTCCAGACAATAGTAGCATCAAAATAAATAATGATGAAGGTAATAAATTGAGGGTGAGTCCTGGACCAGAGTGCGGCTTACTAACAAGCCTGATGCTGTCCCATTGTTGCCATGTTTCACATGTATTTTAGGTCAATATAATGTACATAGGTGAAAAAGTCACATCAGTATCTGAGAAACTTATTGCAACAAAAAAATTCAGTTTTTGCGGAAGTATTAAATCCGATGGAGCATCAAACAGAAAGATTTATCCTACTGTTAATTGGAGGGGTGAAATACCCCCCTTGGTCATTGGAGACCGCCGCTGGAGGTCCGTGGTGGAGGGTGAGTCCAGCAGAGAGACCCCGGTGTCCGCGGTCCGCCGACCGGAAGTTCGGGAACCGGAAGTGACGACGTACGTTTCGCTCAGGGAGCTTGTTCACGGACTCCGTGAACAAGCTCCCTGAGAGAAACGTACGTCTTCTTTTTCTCTTTGGCGCCTGTACTATACAGGAACCATACATTTTCCTTATACTAGTTTACTGAACTACCTCTGGGTGCACCGCCAACCTAGTGCCAGATACTAATTTTTTCAATTACTCAGTTCTGACCCGACCGTTGCGCTGCGAGAAACAGCGAGCGATCGGGTCGGAATGACCCCCGGGATGCCGGCTGTCACTACACCGACAGAGGTATCCCGTCCACCAGAATGTCGGCAGCGGGGCGAGCACATCGAGGCCCCTTGTCGGCTCGCTGCGCTTACCACGCTGCGGGCACGGTGCCTCACTTCGCTCACCACAGGTTCTATACTCCCTCTATAGGTGTCATTGACACCCACAGAAGGAGAATCACCTACCTCGCCGGTATTCCAGAGGCGGCATTGTACCCCTGTCGGGATTCCGCCGACAGTATGTAAAACGCATACCCTGGACCAACCATGTTACAATGCAAGGAGGGCAAATACATTTATTTTGTCTGCATGCAGGGTAAATACTGGCTGCTTTTGCATGTAGCCCACAAATATTGGGCAGCTTTGTTTTTACACTGCTTTGTAGGACAGGCCCCTCCCAACTCTATGTCGGCACATTTGGCCTGATCCTGCATTGGCAGCTGCGATGCCGTAAGCAGCGCTTGTATGGAAATATGCAAATGACACAAATACCTGTGTATGATTGAGATGCTTCGCAGATCCGTCAATGTTCACCTTTCAGAGTAACCCCGTGGCAGATTGGCCGCAGGAACGGAGACGCTGGCGATCGCAGATGTAGGCTGAGACACCCTCAATAAACAGCCCCAAACACGTCTGTGTTTCTGCCACCATTCCCTCCCCAAAATGGTCCCTGACTGCCAATCACTTTGCAAATAAATCCTCACTGAGACCACGGAGGCGGGGCAAGACGTGAGTAGCCGTCTTGCCCGCCTAGGAACGAGAGTGGGAGGGGCTGCAGTGCTGACTGAAAGCTAAGGCCGGCAAGTCAGCACACACATCAAGAAGAGCAATGCGGAATACTCGGAGCCTGCACCGCAGTGCCAGAGGAAAATGCAAACCCTTGGCAGGCAGGCCAATGACTACCAATGATGGTGTGAAACTAGTTTGTTCGCTGCCATCGACGGTAGAACCATCTTACATCGGGTGATGACCATCGATGATTTCTAAGCCCACCTCTACCCTGTATCACCTTATTTGACATTAAAGCGGGTCTGTTGCTTGCACCGAGTGAGTCAGCATTTTGCCAGGTGAACCATTGTGCATGAGTCTGATTCGGCTCACAATCTGCTCACTCACAGTAGCCCTCCCGGTGACTGCCTTCCCTGTGTGTGCAGTAAGTGATGGTCACTGTAAGGTGACCAGTCACACAATCCCGCTATCGTGTTCTGTATTCTTGAGGCAATCTCTAGCGCTTCATAAACTACAGCTTTCAGCATGCTTGCAAGCGGCGCTTAGCAGAGAGAGCTCTGGGGAGCCGAGAGCCCATTAATGTCTTGTAATCTGTTCATATGTTTCATTCCTAGCCCTCATCTCCATTTCCTCTCCTCTGCAGGCTTGGGTTAGCTGCTGTACCTGAGAGGTCGGAAGTTGTGAGAGACGACCGCGAATATAAGTCCAAAAAATCTAGCAAGGGCCGATCTAAATCCAGGAAGCACTCTGGTAAGAGACCTATCGCCAAGCCCCCCTTTGCTCCCCCCCCCCCTTTATAGACCATAGAAACTCATTCAGCCATTTGTATACCCCATGTAATGATGTGATGGTTGCACATCTAAGGATGACAAGCCCTGGGGGGGGGGGGGTCTCAAACACCTCTTGAGAGAAAGAAAATGGATGTTTCCCAAAGCAACCAACTGTCACTTCAAAGACTGCTAGATAAATGCCAGAGGCTCGCACCTTATCTCTTCACGGCTTGACACATCCCCCCCCTAGTCATCTCGAAGCAGGCATTGAGATAAGAGAAATATAATAGCCTGCCCACGTTCCTCCGTAGTTCTTGTGCCCATTGTTATAGACCTCTGGCTCGTTTGTTAGAATAATGACCCATTTACCAATTTCCAGAACATATCCCACTGAGAGTTTCATGATGGCACCTCCGTAATCCTGTTTGCTGTTACAGAAGGTTTCTCAGGTTTGCAGCGTAAACCTAATAGCTGCAGACGTATCGCAACCAGTGCTATGATTGTATTGCTATTTATTTGTAGGTTTGGGTGTCGTCCAAAAATTCTACATAGATTGGTAAACCAACAGTGCCACCTGAGGATATAAGATGGTACTGCACACCTTTAAAGAAAATAATTTACATTTTGAATAATGTATCTGCAGCAGGTAATAGTGCCCCTCCGCTTTATTCAGCATAATGCACCTTGCAATGTGTTCCTTTTTATTCTGCTAGACTAGAGGTGTTGATATTAACGGTCTAAGCGTCAATAAGATTGAAGGGGGGGAGGGGGGGGGTTGTCATTTAAATGTGTATTTACCTAGCTGTGTATAACGTGTGTAATATTCTGGGCATTTTCATGCTGTTAGCCGCCGGATAAACAGACACACCAGGAAAAACTCCACCTGGTCCGACTGTGGTTAAATGTTATATGTACATGTGCTACTAATATTGAAAATGTATTATAGCAGAATTAATATGTCCGTTTATTTTCTAGATTGTCAGATAAAAGTACTATCCTGTCACAATGCGGGTCTGATTCTGAGTCGGAAGCACTGCTGATGGCGGATGCAGTGGAGCTTTTTTTTTTTTTTTTTTTCACTGCGGTGCATGCGTGCAGAGCCTCAGTTGCAATTTGAGGCGCACGGTCTTGAAAATGTATTGGGCATTCTTAGGCGGTCGCTAGGAGGTGGCAGGGTGGTGGGTATGCGGACGCACGGAGAGGGTAGTGAACATGCGTATAATTAATCACTTACATTGGAGGCTGTACTCTTGACGGACAGCCTGCCCCTAGCAAGGGGCTGATCGCAAGTTTCCATGGCGTGACCACACCATACATGATAGCGTCTGAAGATACTTAGAGTGGGCGTCTCAGTCCTTGCACTAGTAGACATGGACGCCAATGCGCTTGACTGAGAATCAGGCCCTATTTAACGTTATTCCCTAGCAGAATACCACCAGCGAGTCACTTACAGCTTAGCATTGTATTTCTAACATATTGAATAATGTCCTATTATGTGAACCTAATGCACATTATCTTCTCTTTACTAGATGGGTCCACCTCACAGGTCCACCAGCCAACCATAGCCACGTACACAGACACTCGCTGCATCCGCAGGAAGAAACGCCCGCCGCGACAAGACCCTCTCTCTCGCCTCTCCGCCCTGAGGGACGAGATCTGTCACCGTTCACTGTCTGACGATCGGGCTGCCATTTTGACCAGCACCGAGCCCGACGACTCCTGCGGTCATGCCACCCTTCTGTGACCATCCCCGGAGAGAGGCCCTTGGTTTTCAGGGCCCTTTCTGTCTCTTGGTGCTGACATTCCCCGCCCTCCCTCGGAAAACAGCTGCACACAATAGCCTGAGCAGCGAGTTCATTGCCTACCTCACCAACCCTGTGTGTGTGGAGGACGGGAAACCCATTGCGCATGGAGCAATGTACAGTGTTAAGACTTGTAGATGTGAGGATACATGCGTGGGTCGCAGCTGTGCACTGTGTATGAAGTGACTGTAGCACATGTGGCAGCTCTAAGAACATGTCAGATGGGTACTTATGAAGCTACTCATATGTCTTGCACATGTACTATATATATATATATATATATATATATATATATATAATCTCACATGCAATGTATTTATACTACTGACAAAGGAATATTTATATGTACGTGATGCATTTCATTCTGTAGGAATGGAATGGTTAGATGGTTCAATTGGGGAAATGACCACCACTGGAAGCTCCATAAATTTACTTCCCTGTAGTTTGTGCTACCTAACCCTGTGAATAAGTGTTTCTATTACGTGTGACTCCATGCAGCGCCCGCTCTACCCTCTGTTGTTACAGGCAGAAGACACAATGCCCTACTGAGGAGCTGTCACTGCGGACAGAAAGGGCATCACTAGCTGTGAGTTCCGGGCTTGGTGACGGGATACATGCTAAGCACATGGAAAGGTAGTACAAGATACGTCCAAGTAAATTGTTGGTGTCTTACTTTGCTCGTATGGAATTTTTGTAATCTACGGACATCAATAGACAAAAACAAGATGCTAAAATGACCGCATAACGGCCCGTGTGAACTGGGGTGTCACGGAACACCTTCCATATGGAGGATGTATGTCCTAAGCTTTTACCATACTTACTGTCACTTCCACATTGGGAAGTTTGGTCACTCAGATGGAGAGTGGTATAGACAGATGCAGGGTGGTATAGACAATTGGAGAGTTGTGCAGGGTAGAGAGTAGTGTATGGAGATGGAAAGTGGTATAGACAGATGCGGCGTGGTATAGACAATTGGAGAGTTGTACAGGGTGGAGAGTAATGTAGACAGATGGAGAGTGGTATAGACAGATGCAGGGTGGTATAGACAATTGGAGAGCTGTACAGGGTGGAGAGTAATGTAGAGAGATGGAGAGTGGTATAGACAGATGCAGGGTGGTATAGACAATTGGATAGTTGTACAGGGTGGAGAGTAGTGTATGGAGATGGAAAGTGGTATAGACAGTTGGAGAGCTGTACAGGGTGGAGAGTAGTTTAGACAGATGGAGAGTGGTATAGACAATTGGAGAGTTGTACAGGGTGGAGAGTAATGTAGACAGAGGGAGAGTGGTATAGACAATTGGAGAGTTGTACAGGGTGGAGAGTAATGTAGACAAATAGAGAGTGGTATAGACAGATGCAGGGTGGTATAGACAATTGGAGAGTTGTACAGGGTGGAGAGTAATGTAGACAAATAGAGAGTGGTATAGACAGATGCAGGGTGGTATAGATAATTGGAGAGTTGTACAGGGTGGAAAGTAATGTATGGAGATGGAGAGTGGTATAGACAGATACAGGGTAGTATAGACAATTGGAGAGTTGTACAGGGTGGAGAGTAATGTATGGTGATGGAAAGTGGTATAGACAGATGCAGGGTGGTATAGACAATTGGAGAGCTGTACAGGGTGGAGAGCAATGCAGACAGATGGAGAGTGGTATAGACAATTGGAGAGTTGTACAGGGGGGAGAGTAATGTAGACAGATGGAGAGTGGTATAGACAGATGCAGGGTGGTATAGATATTTGGAGAGTTGGACAGGGTGGAGAGTAATGTATGGAGATGGCAAGTGGTTTAAACAATTGGAGAGTTGTACAAGGTGGAAAGCAATTTAGAAGGCACATGGGTAATTTATTGGAGCAGTGAAGGAGAGTAATGTGCAGGGCAGGGTGTACTATACAGGAGTGGGCAGTAATGCAGAGGGAAGGAAAGACACATAGAGGGCAAACGAGTAATCAAAAAGGGTGGAGAGAATTGTAGTTGGAGAGTGGAAAGTAATGTACAGCCGTGGCCAAAAGTTTTGCGAATCACACAAGTATTGGTTTTCACAAAGTTTTCTGCTTCAGTGTTTTTAGACCATTTTTTTTAGATGTTACTGTGGTAATCTGAAGTAAAATTATAAGCATTTCTTAAGTGTCAAAGCTTTTATTGACAATAACATTAAGTTTATGCAAAGAGCCAATATTTGCAGTGTTGACCATTCTTTTCAAGACCTCTGCAGTTCGTCCTGGCATGCTGTCAATCAACTTCTGGGCCACATACTGACTGATGACCACCCATTTTTGCCTTATCAATGCTTGGAGTTTATTAGACATAGTAACATAGTATCTGAGGTTGAAAAAAGACAATTGTCCATCGAGTTCAACCTATTTGTGGTCTCCTATGCAGGATTATTTTGGTCTAAAAATTTGACTGATGCTGATGTCATCCGTTGCGTTTTATCCCTCTTTTTATAGTAACTATAGTGCGTGACTATGCACCATAACCCTGGATATCCCTATCCAATAGGAATTTATCTAACCCATTCTTAAAGGTGTTGACTGAGTCCGCCATTACAACTCCCTCAGGCAGGGAATTCCAAACATGTATTGTCCTTACTGTGAAAAAGCCTTTACGCCGTATTGTGAAGAATCTCCTCTCCTCTAACCTGAGCGAGTGTCCACGAGTCCTCTGTGTTGATCTAACCAAAAACAGGTCCCGCGCAAGCTCTGTGTATTGTCCCCTTATATATTTGTAGATGTTGATCATGTCCCCTCTTAGTCTCCTCTTTTCCAGTGTAAACATGCCTAGTCTTGTAAGCCTTTCCTCATATTCCAGCGTCTCCATACCCTTAATTAGTTTGGTCTCCCGCCTCTGAACCTTTTCTAGCTCCAGGGTGTTTGTCCACCCGCCTCTTGAGGTCCCTAGACTTTAATCCCATTAAGAACTTTTCGTCAATCCACACAAGGCGGGTGGACAAACAAAAACTAAATTCTGACAAACTCCAAGCATTGATTAGGCAAGAATGGGCGGCCATCAGTCAGTATGTGGCCAAGAAGTGGACGAATTGCATGCCAGGACGAATTGCAGAGGTCTTGAAAAGAAGGTTCAACACTGCAAATATTGGCTCTTTGTATTAACTTCATGTAATTGTCAATAAAAGCTTTGACACTTATGAAATGCTTATAATTTTACTTCAGTATACCACAGTAACATCTAACAAAAAGGTCTAGACACACTGAAGCAGCAATCTTTGTGAAAACCAATACTTGTGTCATTCTCAAAACTTTTGGCCATGGCTGTATAAGTACTATAATAATGTAGGGGTGAAAAGTAGAGTACAGACGGGGACAGCCATATAGAGGGCAAAGGAATAATCCCAAGGGGTAAGAAATATAGGGGGGGGGGGGAATTAAATGTAGATGGGATGAAAGTTCTGTAGAGGGATGAAAATAATTTTGGTGGAGGGTAGTGTAAAAGTGAGGAGAGTAATGTAGAGGGATGAGACTAAAGTAGATGAGGGTAACTTAAAGGGATGTAGAATTATTTAGTGGGGAGTAGTGTAATGTATATGTAAGGGAAGTAACAAAGTGGTGGAGAGTAATATAGGGCTTAATTCAGACCTGATCGCTAGGCTGCGTTTTCGTACAGTGGGTGATCAGGTCTAAACTGCGTATGCACCGCAATGCGCAGGCGCGTCGCACGGGTACACAGCAGATCGCCGCTCAATGATGGGTTTGGGCGAAGGATTCGTTTGCACGGGCGTTCGCAAGGAGAGTGACAGGAAGAAGCCGTTTGTGGATGGCAACTGACTGTTTTCAGGGAGTGTTTGGAAAAACGCAGGCGTATCCCAAGCGTTTGCAGGGCGGGTGTCGGACGTCAGTTCCGGTCCCGGACAGGCTGAAGTGTTCGCAGTGGCTGAGTAAGTCCTGGGCTTCTCAGAGACTGCACAAGATCTGTTTGTACAGTTCTGCTACACATGCGTTCCCACACTTGCAAAGCGAAAATACACTCCCTTATGGGCGGCGACTATGTGAACGCACGACTGCAAAAAAACCCTAGCGAGCGAACAGGTCTGAATTACCCCCATAGAAAGAAGGGAGTCATGTAGAGGGCTAGATAAAATAGAGGTAGGGAGAGTAATGTAGAGGTGTGGAAAGTGATATAGGTTGGAGCAATGTAAAGGTTGGGAGAGTAATGTATAAGTAATGCAGAGGAAGAGAGTAATGTTGAGGGTAGTAATGCAGAGGAACAGAGTAATGTTGAGGGTAGTAATGTAGAGGAAGAGAGTAATGTTGAGGGGTAGTAATGTAGAGGGAGAGAGTAATGTAGAGGTTAGTAATGCAGAGGAAGAGAGTAATGTAGAGGAAGAGAGTAATGTTGAGGGTAGTAATGTAGAGAAAGAGAGTAATGTTGAGGGTAGTAATGTAGAGGAAGAGAGTAATGTTGAGGGTAGTAATGTAGAGGAAGAGAGTAATGTTGAGGGTAGTAATGCAGAGGAAGAGAGTAATGTAGAGGAAGAGAGTAATGTTGAGGGTAGTAATGTAGAGGAAGAGAGTAATGTAGAGGGTGGTAATGCAGAGGAAGAAAGTAATGTAGAGGGTAGTAATGCAGAGGAAGAGAGTAATGTTGAGGGTAGTAATGTAGAGGAAGAGAGGAATGTTGAGGATAGTAATGTAGAGGAAGAGAGTAATGTTGAGGGTAGTAATGTAAAGGAAGAGAGTAATGTTGAGGGTAGAAATATAGAGGAAGTAATCAGGTGAATAGTAAAATAATGTAGTGGGGAGCAGTGTAGAGAAATGTATATGAGTGTTGGGGGGAGTAATGTGTAAATACTGTAGGTAGATTATCATAGAAGGGTAGACAGTAATGTAGAGAGTTAAACAGTTATAATGTCAGCATGAGTAAAATATCAACATCATAAATGTTGACACCTGGAGAAAATCGATATACAGTATGAAATGTCAACATGTTAAAATGTCGACACAAACGTTAGGGTTAGGGATCGACTCATATTAAAACCACAGAATCAGCATCCTGACCATGTTAGAATTTCATCTGTGTCAACCTGGTGAATATCGATATAATATACCGTACCCGTGTACAGTGGGATAGTCATGTAGAGGAGAGTAATGTAAGATTAAAGTACAGAGGATAAAGTGGGGAGTGATGTGGCGGGGAGGAGAGTAATGTAGAACTAAGGAGCATACTGTGGGGGGGGAGTAATGTATAGGTATGGGAGGTATATTTACTAAAGTGAGGGTTTAGAGAAGGGGAGATGTTGCCCATAGCAACCAATCAGATTCCAGCTATTATATTCTAGAACAGTGGTTCTCAACCACAGTCCTCAAGTACCCCCAACAGGTCATGTTTTCCAGGTCTCCTCACAGGATTGCAAGTGAAATCATTTGCTCCACCTGTGGGTCTTTTATAATGTGACAGTGACTAATGAATACACCTGTGCACCTGCTAGGTGATCTGGAAAGCTGTTGGGGGTACTTGAGGACCGAGCAGTTCTAGAAGGTGCTAGATAAATGATAAGTAGAATCTGATTTGTTGCTATGAGCAACATCTGCACTTCTGTAAACCAGCAGGAGACCAATATAGATGGATGTAGAATAGAGGAAAGAAAATGTAGAGGAAGGTAATTTTAGAAGAAGGGGGGGGGGTTATATAGAGCAGAGTAGGGATGGAGAATAACGTAGAGAGGAGTAATTTAGAGGGATAGAGAGTAATGTGGAACTATGGAGAGTAATGCAGAGGGCTGCTGCGTAATGTGGAACTATGGAGAGTAATGCAGAGGGTGCAGAGTAATGTGGATCAATGGAGAGTAATGCAGAGGGGTACAGAGTAATGAGGAACTATGGAGAGTAATGCAGAGGGTGCAGAGTAATGTGGAACTATGGAGAGTAATGCAGGGGGTGCAGAGTAATGTGGAACTATGGAGAGTAATGCAGAGGGGTGCAGAGTAATGTGGAACTATGGAGAGTAGTGCAGAGGGGTGCAGAGTAATGTGGAACTATGGAGAGTAATGCAGAGGGGTGCAGAGTAATGTGGAACTATGGAGAGTAATGCAGGGGGTGCAGAGTAATGTGGAACTATGGAGTGTAATGCAGAGGGGTGCAGAGTAATGTGGAACTATGGAGAGTAATGCAGAGGGGTGCAGAGTAATGTGGAACTATGGAGAGTAATGCAGGGGGTGCAGAGTAATGTGGAACGATGGAGAGTAATGCAGGGGGGTGCAGAGTAATATGGAAGTATGGAGAGTAATGCAGAGGGGTGCAGAGTAATGTGGAACGATGGAGAGTAATGCAGGGGGGTGCAGAGTAATATGGAAGTATGGAGAGTAATGCAGGGGGCGCAGAGTAATGTGGAAGTACGGAGAGTAATGCAGGGGGTGCAGGGTAATGTGGAAGTACGGAGAGTAATGCAGGGGGTGCAGGGTAATGTGGAAGTATGGAGAGTAATGCAGGGGGTGCAGGGTAATGTGGAAGTATGGAGAGTAATGCAGGGGGTGCAGAGTAATGTGGAAGTACGGAGAGTAATGCAGGGGGTGCAGAGTAATGTGGAACTATGGAGAGTAATGCAGGGGGTGCAGAGTAATGTGGAACGATGGAGAGTAATGCAGAGGGGTGTAGAGTAATGTGGAACGATGGAGAGTAATGCAGGGGGGTGCAGAGTAATATGGAAGTATGGAGAGTAATGCAGGGGGCGCAGAGTAATATGGAAGTACGGAGAGTAATGCAGGGGGTGCAGAGTAATGTGGAAGTACGGAGAGTAATGCAGGGGGTGCAGGGTAATGTGGAAGTACGGAGAGTAATGCAGGGGGTGCAGGGTAATGTGGAGCAAGGCAGAGTAATTCTGAGAGCAATATAGAAGGAATGAGAGACTAGATAGTGTTGGAGGTTAAGCAATAATTCCCATGTATTCAGACACTTCAGCACGTGGTTGTACAGTGGTGTTTGCCTCATACCCCCATTGTGTCATTGTGTACAGCCGCTTGTCATACCCTGACACCTCCTACATTGTAACCTATGAGCCTCTTATTACATTTTCTCAGTGATGACAATGATGTCCTCCTCATGAACCTGTCCTAGTGCCAATCGTACCCCAGAGTCATAAATCACGGGACGGCCCGTACACCCGCACTGTACATATTGTACATACATCCTGCCTTCTCCCCTGTCACTGGCTGATGGAATGAGTGGGATGAGAAGTGCCCCAGCTGCTGATACATGAAGTGCAGCCTTTGTACTCCTCTGAATGCATCCTGTGGTTGGTTCCTCATCGCTGAATGTGCTGCATCCATATGAGTACTGCTTCCGCTGCCCCCCCGGCCCCCCTATAATGTAATGATGCCGAATAGCACCAATTTCATGCCAGTAATTGGAGCACATTCCAAAGTGGCTGATTTTATAGAGGCCTAGTTATTCCAGAAGCGGGGTCACTTTGTTTCCTTATAGCCCAGTGACTTTATGCTGATATATCTACAGTATACGTATTAGTTTGTGGATACATAGAATAGAGCAATATGTTTGGTTTAATATCTGCCGTCAAAAGGATCGGGATTCCATTCCCATTTGTACAGAACCGCAGGGTAGCATTGGCAATAATAAGTAGGAGGACGCTAGCAATGTACAGTACGTGTAAAGGCTGGAGGACAAACCCAAGTCCTGCAGCATGTAATAAGCGTGTATTGAATTATTAGGGTGTTTTTATTTATTCTGATGTGTACTAGCAAAGTCGCCCCATCTAGAGCGTAGTTTGTTTTTGTTAACTGCAAATCTTATTTTAGGGAAAACTCTATTTTTGTACATAGCGCCTGGATTTGTGCAGTAAGTCCCACGTCCTATCCCGTCCTATCCCGTCCCTCTCCCTGCCAGGGCGAGGAAGAGTGGTGCCTGGCCCGGTGACTGTGGATTCGCAGGTGTGATCCAGTACGCAGCGGATGTGGGAAAATGTGCTGATGTTGCAGCATTGTAGAATTGTATTGAGACGCCCACTGGCGGCTTTGCAGTTCCAAATAACTGCATACAAACATACAGCGGTGGTCACAGATCCATCGATAATCGACCGCTGGCGTAATCCTATAGGCGTGGGATCTGAGACACTGGTGCAATGTTTTCTGTGTACGAGATTACACATGTACATTGAAACACACCCCGAAGGGGGTTATGAATGCCCCATCAAACTCCCAAACCCCAAGATAGGCCTCGGTGCTTTGTACCTTCCCCCTCCAGCCTCTCAGCGCCCTCCAGTGGCAATTTACAAATAAAACTGCATTTAAATGCATTTTATTGTCCTCCCACCCTAAGCTGGCAGAGAAACACACAGCAGGTGCCGCCAGTAGATATCCTGCAGCTAATGTGTGACGCACACTATAGGCCTTATACTGCATTAAGCACAATCCAGTCGTGATAGCCACCGATTTGCATCTGCAGGGTGCAATGGCCCCATCCCTATCTGTATGCTTAGTATGACCATCGCCATCATTGTCAGGGAGCATTGCACCGGCGTATGCTTGGTGCACATTATATGCCTGGAAGCGGGCATGTTTATGCTTCAGTATTGGCCACAGTTCCGTAAATACTCCCTTCTCAGAACTTTGCTTGCATAGGGGTCTATTCTTGAAGCAGTGAAAAGTGTGGAGAAGTTAACCAGTGGAGGAGATGCCCATGGCAACCAATCAGCATTGACGGAACATTTATGATTTGCATGCTATACAATTGTATGGAGCAGCTGATTGGTTGCCATGGGCAACTTCTCCACAGGCTCACTTCTCCACTCTTTTTACTGCTTCAATGAATAGATCCCATAGTACGCCCCCATTACACATGCAAGTGATGGAAATCCGTATGACCATGCTTTGCCCATATTTCTGTACACCAGGTCGCAGAGCATGCGTAGCACAAAGTCATGCAAAAAATGCTCCGCAAACCGTCATGCCTCTGCTTCAGGCCCTTTATCATTAGAACTATTTTCCACATGACTCTTGCAAAATCCCTGCGGACGTTACATAATTTCTGTATAGCCGTTGGCTGGCACTAAGTACTGTCCGCATTTATAAATGTCTCACCTTTGACCCTGCTTCGCCAAATTTTGTGCTGCTGGGTCTGTTCTGCAAAATGGCGTCAATGTTTCCTCTGGATGACAGCCAGGACATATTACTTATACTGTACATAGGGATCCATTTGTAATTTCATGCCAGGAAACAACCCTAACTGGCGAAGGCAAAATGTCACGTGCAAAAGATTTCTAATGCTAATTATGGAAATAATAGAGATATAAAGGCGTTTCCTAGTTTGCAGAGATAAGAAGTTGTCACTCTGCAAAAAGCTGTGATGTACAGTAACTGCCCACCCGCCTGGAGGTGATAACAGCCACTGGGGCAGATGTATTAACCTGGAGAAGGCATAAGGAAGTGATAAACCAGTGATATATGCAAGGTGATAAACACACCAGCCAATCAGCTCCTAACAGGTTAATTTACATATTGGAGCTGATTGGCTGTTGTGTTTATTGCCTTGCGCTTATCACTGGTTTATCACTTCCTTATGCCTTCTCCAGGTTAATATATCTGCCCCACTGTCCTCAATGAGGGTATATTTGCAACGCAAAACTATTTGCAAAGCTCTGCACAAGCTCTACAAAGCTCTGCAAAGACATGGAAAAGAGCCCACGACAAATGGAGCAGAGGATGTCACGTCAATCTCTGGAAAGTTACAGGAATGGTGTGCTGCACATCACGTTCCCCGGGCCTTCTTCAAGTCTCCAAGGGGAACCACAACACCCAGAGAGGCCTAACAACCATAATAGAATAGGATAGCATGTGACAAACAAAGGAGGCATGTCACTTCTCTGTAAATGACTCTCGAAATTTTGACAATAGTTTTTCAATTTCCCTTCCCGACTCCTAAAAACGTGGCAGTGTTTGGCCACGCCACAAGCACAGTGGGGGGACATTTACTAAGCAGTGATAAGAATGGAGAAGTGAGCCAGTGGAGAAGTTGCCCACGGCGACCAATCAGCACTGAAGTAACATCTATCATTTGCATACTGTAAAATTATACAGAGCTGCTGATTGGTTGATGGGGCAACTTCTCCGCTGGCTCACTTCTCCGCTCTTATCACTGCTTAGTAAATGTCCCCTTTAGGTTTTCAGCCTTTTCAAGACCATTTAAAACCTATTAATTACAGCAGAAAAGTAATGATGTAATATCGGGGAGGGCCGATGATGTATATCGGAATCCTTCATTCCTGCTTGTTTCTCTATAGCTATACAATGGGTTGTCTGGTGCTTCATACATTAGCAGGAATTGTGCTGTTACATCCTGTGGATTGTATTCCAGGATGGGGTCTGGTAGTGGTAGGCAGGGGGCCTGTTACCCCACAGACGGTGCTGTCTTATTTGACCTATCTAGTGATCAGGGAGTCCACTGATAAATCACAGCCTGACCATGCTTTGTACAATGGGGGTAATTCTGAGTTGATCGCTGCAGGAACTTTGTTAGCAATTGGGCAAAACCATGTGCACTGCAGGGGAGGCAGATATAACGTGCAGAAAGAGTTAGATTTGGGTGGGTTATTTTGTTTCTGTGCAGGGTAAATACTGGCTGCTTTATTTTTACACTGCAATTTAGATTGCAGATTGAACACACCACACCCAAATCTAACTCTCTCTGCACATGCCTCCCCTGCAGTGCACATGGTTTTGCCCAACTGCTAAAAAAATTCCTGCTGCGATCAACTTGGAATTACCCCCAATGTTCTGTAATATATTGTATTATTAATCAGTACCAGCAATAATGTCAGCCAGGAAGATGTCACTTTGGTAATATCTATAGATCCTGTGTGGCCTTAATCCTGCAATGATGGTGCTGCCTGAATCAGCGTCACACCGTGTCGTGTAAAGCGCCGCGTAATATGTAGGCGCTATATAAGTAACTGTTAATAAAATATGTTAATAATAAATATGCCATTCCACCTAACATTGTTGCATTAGGACACATACTAATTCAGACCTGTTTCGTGGACATAGATGTTTTTGGTGGGGTGATAGAGGTTACCCCGTTGAGTAGCTTTCAGGGCAATTTCTGGTGATAGAAAATATGATGTTTATTAGTCTTGACGTCCAACATAACGTAGTGGGTTTACTTACAAAGTCAATGCGACACGTTTGTGTGGACCCAGCTGGTGCGAGAGCTGGGACCACCATTCTGGGACAGTCACAGCCCAATCAGCCCCTGAAACACTAGGATGACGTGTGGTGAAAGAGATCAGCTAGAAACACACATTGCTACTAAGGGGGACATTTACTAAGCAGTGATAAGAGCGTCCCCATGGCAACCAATCAGCACTGAAGTAACATCTATAATTTGCATATTATAAAATGATACAGAGCTGCTGATTGGTTGATGGGGAAATTTCTCCACTGGCTCACTTCTCCATTCTTATCACTGCATAGTAAATGTACCCCTTATAGGGTCTAGGCTCAGGTTTATCTGGTGTGGTGATACAGAGTTTTATCCAGGACGTTTACAGTGTTTATCGAGAAATTACAGCACATAGATATTTGGCTACAAAGAGAAGCAGCAGTGGTACACGTTAAATAGTGGCAAAGTTTTAAGAAATTTTAGATGCAATGTAACATCTATTAAAATGTATAATACACTTCTAAGCACATAATGACAAATTGCGGCAAAACACAACTGCAACATTGACAGGTTGGCTTAATATATTGTATTTTACATACATTTGATTTGTGACCTTGCACCGGAATTCCCTGTTTAATATGCGACAAGGGAACCTCTTAATTTATATATTTTTTTATTTTATAAGCATCAGTCAGCCAGGTCCAGGTATGTACCCCTGCCGGGTACATACCTAGACCCGCCTTGGCTGTAATGCTAATAGTGTTTGATAGAGCGTTTAACACTCGTACTAGACAAGCAGATACCGAAACTGTATTAAGTGTGATAAAAGTGTTAGCAACTGTAGAAGAGGCTGGATCATCTGTAACAGGTGACCTGTGCTCCGTGTGTCTCAGTGTTACCTGTGCACAGCCTGCTGCTGCTTTCTACACTGTAGAAGAGGTTGGATCATCTGTAGCAGGTGACCTGTGCTCCGTGTGTCTCAGTGTTACCTGTGCACAGCCTGCTGCTGCTTTCTACACTGTAGAAGAGGTTGGATCATCTGTAACAGGTGACCTGTGCTCCGTGTGTCGCGGTGTTACCTGTGCACAGCCTGCTGCTGCTTTCTACACTGTAGAAGAGGTTGGATCATCTGTAGCAGGTGACCTGTGCGCCGTATGTCGCAGTGTTGCCTGTGCACAGCCTGCTGCTGCTTTCTACACTGTAGAAGAGGCTGGATCATCTGTAGCAGGTGACCTGTGCTCCGTGTGTCGCAGTGTTACCTGTGCACAGCCTGCTGCTGCTTTCTACACTGTAGAAGAGGTTGGATCATCTGTAACAGGTGACCTGTGCTCCGTGTGTCGCAGTGTTACCTGTGCACAGCCTGCTGCTGCTTTCTACACTGTAGAAGAGGTTGGATCATCTGTAGCAGGTGACCTGTGCTCCGTGTGTCTCAGTGTTACCTGTGCACAGCCTGCTGCTGCTTTCTACACTGTAGAAGAGGCTGGATCATCTGTAGCAGGTGACCTGTGCTCCGTGTGTCTCAGTGTTACCTGTGCACAGCCTGCTGCTGCTTTCTACACTGTAGAAGAGGTTGGATCATCTGTAACAGGTGACCTGTGCTCCGTGTGTCGCGGTGTTACCTGTGCACAGCCTGCTGCTGCTTTCTACACTGTAGAAGAGGTTGGATCATCTGTAGCAGGTGACCTGTGCGCCGTATGTCGCAGTGTTGCCTGTGCACAGCCTGCTGCTGCTTTCTACACTGTAGAAGAGGCTGGATCATCTGTAACAGGTGACCTGTGCTCAGTGTGTCGCAGTGTTACCTGTGCACAGCCTGCTGCTGCTTTCTACACTGTAGAAGAGGTTGGATCATCTGTAGCAGGTGACCTGTGCTCCGTGTGTCGCAGTGTTACCTGTGCACAGCCTGCTGCTGCTTTCTACACTGTAGAAGAGGTTGGATCATCTGTAACAGGTGATCTGTGCTCCGTGTGTCGCAGTGTTACCTGTGCACAGCCTGCTGCTGCTTTCTACACTGTAGAAGAGGCTGGATCATCTGTAGCAGGTGACCTGTGCTCCGTGTGTCGCAGTGTTACCTGTGCACAGCCTGCTGCTGCTTTCTACACTGTAGAAGAGGTTGGATCATCTGTAGCAGGTGACCTGTGCTCCGTGTGTTGCAGTGTTACCTGTGCACAGCCTGCTGCTGCTTTCTACACTGTAGAAGAGGTTGGATCATCTGTAGCAGGTGACCTGTGCTCCGTGTGTCTCAGTGTTACCTGTGCACAGCCTGCTGCTGCTTTCTACACTGTAGAAGAGGTTGGATCATCTGTAGCAGGTGACCTGTGATCCGTGTGTCGCAGTGTTACCTGTGCACAGCCTGCTGCTGCTTTCTACACTGTAGAAGAGGTTGGATCATCTGTAACAGGTGACCTGTGCTCCGTGTGTCGCGGTGTTACCTGTGCACAGCCTGCTGCTGCTTTCTACACTGTAGAAGAGGTTGGATCATCTGTAGCAGGTGACCTGTGCGCCGTATGTCGCAGTGTTGCCTGTGCACAGCCTGCTGCTGCTTTCTACACTGTAGAAGAGGCTGGATCATCTGTAACAGGTGACCTGTGCTCAGTGTGTCGCAGTGTTACCTGTGCACAGCCTGCTGCTGCTTTCTACACTGTAGAAGAGGTTGGATCATCTGTAGCAGGTGACCTGTGCTCCGTGTGTCGCAGTGTTACCTGTGCACAGCCTGCTGCTGCTTTCTACACTGTAGAAGAGGTTGGATCATCTGTAACAGGTGATCTGTGCTCCGTGTGTCGCAGTGTTACCTGTGCACAGCCTGCTGCTGCTTTCTACACTGTAGAAGAGGCTGGATCATCTGTAGCAGGTGACCTGTGCTCCGTGTGTCGCAGTGTTACCTGTGCACAGCCTGCTGCTGCTTTCTACACTGTAGAAGAGGTTGGATCATCTGTAGCAGGTGACCTGTGCTCCGTGTGTTGCAGTGTTACCTGTGCACAGCCTGCTGCTGCTTTCTACACTGTAGAAGAGGTTGGATCATCTGTAGCAGGTGACCTGTGCTCCGTGTGTCTCAGTGTTACCTGTGCACAGCCTGCTGCTGCTTTCTACACTGTAGAAGAGGTTGGATCATCTGTAACAGGTGATCTGTGCTCCGTGTGTCGCAGTGTTACCTGTGCACAGCCTGCTGCTGCTTTCTACACTGTAGAAGAGGCTGGATCATCTGTAGCAGGTGACCTGTGCTCCGTGTGTCGCAGTGTTACCTGTGCACAGCCTGCTGCTGCTTTCTACACTGTAGAAGAGGTTGGATCATCTGTAGCAGGTGACCTGTGCTCCGAGTGTTGCAGTGTTACCTGTGCACAGCCTGCTGCTGCTTTCTACACTGTAGAAGAGGTTGGATCATCTGTAGCAGGTGACCTGTGCTCCGTGTGTCTCAGTGTTACCTGTGCACAGCCTGCTGCTGCTTTCTACACTGTAGAAGAGGTTGGATCATCTGTAACAGGTGACCTGTGCTCCGTGTGTCGCAGTGTTACCTGTGCACAGCCTGCTGCTGCTTTCTACACTGTAGAAGAGGCTGGATCATCTGTAACAGGTGACCTGTGCTCAGTGTGTCGCAGTGTTACCTGTGCACAGCCTGCTGCTGCTTTCTACACTGTAGAAGAGGTTGGATCATCTGTAGCAGGTGACCTGTGCTCCGTGTGTCGCAGTGTTACCTGTGCACAGCCTGCTGCTGCTTTTTACACTGTAGAAGAGGTTGGATCATCTGTAACAGGTGACCTGTGCTCCGTGTGTCGCAGTGTTACCTGTGCACAGCCTGCTGCTGCTTTCTACACTGTAGAAGAGGCTGGATCATCTGTAGCAGGTGACCTGTGCTCCGTGTGTCGCAGTGTTACCTGTGCACAGCCTGCTGCTGCTTTCTACACTGTAGAAGAGGTTGGATCATCTGTAGCAGGTGACCTGTGCTCCGTGTGTCGCAGTGTTACCTGTGCACAGCCTGCTGCTGCTTTCTACACTGTAGAAGAGGTTGGATCATCTGTAACAGGTGACCTGTGCTCCGTGTGTCGCAGTGTTACCTGTGCACAGCCTGCTGCTGCTTTCTACACTGTAGAAGAGGTTGGATCATCTGTAGCAGGTGACCTGTGCTCCGTGTGTCGCAGTGTTACCTGTGCACAGCCTGCTGCTGCTTTCTACACTGTAGAAGAGGTTGGATCATCTGTAACAGGTGACCTGTGCTCCGTGTGTCGCAGTGTTACCTGTGCACAGCCTGCTGCTGCTTTCTACACTGTAGAAGAGGTTGGATCATCTGTAACAGGTGACCTGTGCTCCGTGTGTCGCAGTGTTACCTGTGCACAGCCTGCTGCTGCTTTCTACACTGTAGAAGAGGTTGGATCATCTGTAGCAGGTGACCTGTGCTCCGTGTGTCGCAGTGTTACCTGTGCACAGCCTGCTGCTGCTTTCTACACTGTAGAAGAGGTTGGATCATCTGTAACAGGTGACCTGTGCTCCGTGTGTCGCAGTGTTACCTGTGCACAGCCTGCTGCTGCTTTCTACACTGTAGAAGAGGTTGGATCATCTGTAGCAGGTGACCTGTGCTCCGTGTGTCGCGGTGTTACCTGTGCACAGCCTGCTGCTGCTTTCTACACTGTAGAAGAGGTTGGATCATCTGTAGCAGGTGAGCTGTGCTCCGTGTGTCGCGGTGTTACCTGTGCACAGCCTGCTGCTGCTTTCTACACTGTAGAAGAGGTTGGATCATCTGTAACAGGTGACCTGTGCTCCGTGTGTCGCAGTGTTACCTGTGCACAGCCTGCTGCTGCTTTCTACACTGTAGAAGAGGTTGGATCATCTGTAACAGGTGACCTGTGCTCCGTGTGTCGCAGTGTTACCTGTGCACAGCCTGCTGCTGCTTTCTACACTGTAGAAGAGGTTGGATCATCTGTAACAGGTGACCTGTGCTCCGTGTGTCGCGGTGTTACCTGTGCACAGCCTGCTGCTGCTTTCTACACTGTAGAAGAGGTTGGATCATCTGTAACAGGTGACCTGTGCTCCGTGTGTCGCAGTGTTACCTGTGCACAGCCTGCTGCTGCTTTCTACACTGTAGAAGAGGCTGGATCATCTGTAGCAGGTGACCTGTGCCCCGTGTGTCGCAGTGTTACCTGTGCACAGCCTGCAGCTGCTTTCTGCAACAAGCATTTTTCCATTATTTTGTAGGCCGTTTGTCATGGCAGCTCCCAATTAGCAAGACCTAAGGGGGGAGATTGATCAAATCTTGAAGAGAGATAAAGTACCAGCCAATCAGCTTCTGTTCTGTTTCTAGCACAGCTTCTAAAATGACAATTAAAAGTTGATTGCACGGTACTCGCTCCAAGATTTGATAAATCTCCCCCAAGCTGATAGAACCGATGTCACTTAATATTAGATAACCTGTAATCACTTTCATGTGAACAGATGCCTCTTACAATGCAGACTTCCAGTTTTGGGGTTTGGTTCCACTTGATACTGTATTTTTAAAGTTAAAGAATCTCACTCATTGTAGCACCTGTGAATCTTACTGAATACTGCACATCCAGCGCACAACGTAAGATACGCAGATTGCCGTTACCCTTGTTTATAGTGATCAATTGCGTGCATATGTCCATTTGTGCTCATTGCGTCCTATGGTGGCCTTTCATACATATCATTGGCTTGACACCTAATAGATAGGGGCAGTGAGATCAGTTACCCGGTTTCCTTGTTGTACATACCTATTCGTTACGCTACCTTTTAAAGCAATTTCTTGTTTTACATGGCAAGATTTATTCTCATCATAACGGTTTACGTGCTGATATACATCTCTACATATACAGATAACAGATATATATATAAAAATAATATATACAGAAATATATACTGAAAGAGAGAGGGGGGAGTCTATATCTATAGATAGATATATAATGTTTTATTTTTGTATGGAGTTGCTGGTAGCCACAAGGCTTGTTAGAGATTATATATACTGGCCGGTGTGAAGATAGTTGTTCTATGCTGGTTTTCCCATGTTCCTTCTGGGGAATGCCGAGTAGCCTTTCTAGTTGAGAAAGGACAATTGGTGCTATAGATTGCTGGTCACAGTTTAAGTAGATTCCTGGTTGCAGTTGCCTGGCCAGGTAGGTATTAATGATGTGGTGATCTTTGGGTTATATGTGTTTTATTAGTGCTATGCCGAAGGCATTTTTCCAGTGGTAAGAAGAAATGGGGCACTGCTGGACCAATAATGAAGGGCAGTACCTGCCACCTGATTTGGCATGCAGTGTAGATTTCTTCTGTACATGCGTCTTATATACACTGCGTGTGTGTGCAGAGCCTGTGTTCTCAGAGTCGCAGTAGCAACTGGGAAGAGTCTCAAAAATGTATTGGGTGCGATCGATGGTTTTGTCTTTTGATGGTGCAAACCCATGGTTGAGTCTAATGATGCACCAAGTCGGCATCTCAGTCCTTACACATGCAGATGCATGACTGAACACCAGGGGAAGGGCTTGTAATTGCATTTACTTAAAGACGCAGGTTTCTCTGATGACGCAGAGCTGTTGGCAAGTCATTGTAAATGTGCGGAACCTTTCCAGCAACACAGAAGACTGATGGTGCTAATACTAGGGTAACGAATTTGAGACCTAACTGTTTCATTGTGTGAGGCTTGACCACCGCAAGACCCTCCATACCAAATTACGTCTCTGGCTCCTGGCTAGTATCTTTACTGGTGTTCTCTTGCCTTCCTAAATCACGTGAAACCTCAGACATACTGTATAGTCTTTAACGCGCCACGGGTTACATGCTGTGTGGTGGAACGGAATGCCGTGTGAAAGGAAGAACATTTTATTTTAGGGCCACTGAAGACAGGCAGGAGATGTTTGGAAAAAGCACACTGGGGTCCCTGGATTTCTACCAACCAATTCAGGATAATACATCCTCAGTGTGCTGGGACCCTACAGAGTGTTACCTCACCCCTTCAGTGCCTTATTGCCATCAAAAGCACATATGCCATCTAAATATAGACCTGTTAAAGCCTTAGCTTGCTAGGACAGATGAGGTGGGAATGGCGCAACTGCTGACGTCAGGGATCAAGTCGTACTCCAACACATGGATACAATCTGTAGAGGATTGTCACTGATCAGATTAGTTCTGGTGTAAGACCATAGGGAAGTCTCATGTAACAGGAAACACAACATTCAGCTGCCTACAGAAAACTGTGAGTTTCAGTCGTCATTTGCCGAAATAACAGCCATTTCCACAACCGAATGGTTCAGTTGCAGTGCCAAATCTTGCCAGACGGTTACACACAGCTTGGGTGGGTTTCCAGACGTCTTTCTTGAGCTGTTGATTATTAAAAAAAAAGCATGGAATGTATTTTGCATGTCTCTTTGGCAGTTCAATAAATTGACACGCCCCCGGATTTTAAGTCCGCGTCCAGTCTCAAGAACTTTGGCCAAATTTAACGACCTGAGAATAATGTGTCGTTGGATTTCGAAAACGGTTACAGTCATCTTGACCATTTTCAGGCTCTGTAGCCTATATTAACCGATTGCCTGTTTGGTCAATTCGGCTAGTGGCCCCCTAGGCTCGCATCAAGTCTGTGGCCGCTGGGTAGAGGTTATGGTCGAAGACCAGAGATGAGATACTCTCGTACTGTTATATTAGTATAAGACCCCTCAGTACCCCCCAAGCTGCACAAAGCCAGCTCCTCTGCAACCAGAGCATTACTTATTAAAAACAGAGAGAAAATAAAATGACTGAGATATCTTCCGTAATACCAAATATGAGTAATAACCATTTCTATCTCCACAGTGATGCAACACAGAGAAGTCTCTCAGCCATAGCACACGGTTGTATGTAGAGTTGTCGTACCATCGCTTGGGGGATAGAGCAAGACAGTTCTAGGTCACTCTGGACTATGTGCTCTGGGACAGCGAAAGGTTGTCCCGTACTGTACGGGTTACATGCCAATCCTCACTCCTATGCCACAGACACTGAACCTTGGTCACCTGGCTATTACAGGTTTTGGTGACCTGCTGCTGACAAGCTATCTCAGAATTTCTTTCCCCCACCTTAATAGCAGATGCTAAACTTCTGGAAGGGGGGTGGGGGGGAGGGTGTCCAACAGAACTAGGTGAGTACCAAGTCACTTATAGCCGATTGGTTAGATCATTGTATTGAGCTAATTTAATGCTTTTGATTTTCCGATGGCTGAGTTGCACAATGCACTGCAAAGGACACAATGCACATTTGAGTGTACATATGTATGTAGTACTGTGTATTGTGTGCCTGTCGGTGACCTAAGGAAATGTTATTTGCCTGTTGACACGAGAAATGCATGAACATAACACATGTACAGAGTGACACGATGTGCCGGGAACCACCCTCACTTCTTGGTTCTTGGATCTCACCCGCTACCAGTAAATCTTCATTCAATGTTATGTAAATGGTTTCCGCTCATCTCAGCTTATCTTCAGCTGCTCCGAAATATACACGCTTCACCTTACTTCCATGTCCCCCAGTAAAAGAAACAAGCGCTTTGGTTTACTTGTGTTTCACTAACATTAAGGGAGGCGTCTGACTTGATCACTTGGGTCATTGTGGAAAATGACTGGTTATTGATGAAAGATTCTGACATTCAATGTATATATGGAAAACATGCTCTGATCCAATTGTATGAAGTCTTGTACTAGTAATAGGTGACTAGTAACATGCCATGGAGGTAATTTACGAAGCACAATTAGGAGCAGTAAAACAAATCCGTTCTAGCCTCTGTGCGAGCCTCACTTTGCGCAAGTGTGCCTAGATTTATTTATTTTTTGCTGAGGCACATACATTTAGCAAGCAAGATGGTGGCATTTTGTGGAGATGGGAGGTTTGCGCTAGCTGTGGGGAGTGGGGGTGTCACTCTCCAAGCGCCGAGTAAGTGGTCTGCACCTAGTTTTGACAGGGAGTGCGGAGGAAACAAACATCTATGTCCATGTATAAAAAGCAATGAGCATTGCACCAGCTCGGAGCTGATGGAGACTGGCGCTCGTCCTGTAAGAAACATGTTGCGTCTTCCTCTCGCACTTTGGCAGAGACGTTTAAGGTGCATTTCACCCAGTGTAATAAATAGCTTCACACACAAAAGTGCCACATGCAATAAATACAATTCCACCACCAAGTCCCCTCACTCTGATGATTTATTTAAGCCATACATGAGACGAAAACCAAGCAGTATTTTAGGTGAATAACAGAAAGGCTTATGTAATGACAGGAGTGGATAAACATTGATGATGGATGTAAAGTGGCAGGGGGGTGGACTTTGATGCGACTTTTACATGTCCTATAGTGCACCTCTTGAGACTATCCCCCCCCCCCCTCCTCCGCATAGCTGGGCGGGCTTAACATTGCAGAGAGAAGCTAAGAATCTGGATTTGGCACTATGCAGTCAGCGTGCTTCATAAATAAACTCCATGGCCGTCATCTTCTGTAGTGACTTTAGTCCATCAGCTTCTACTTTTGTGTTTTTCTTTGTAATTTCCTTCTGTGCTTTTTAGGCATGTTTTATAGACGGAGATCTAGATGGGATAGCATTGCACCTAGATCCCAGCTATGTGTGGTATCCAAGGGCAATGTACTGTAGGAAAATAAAATAAAAACTCTGCCTTATGAAGACATGACTAAAAGTTACTGGATAAACTGCAGAGATATGGCAATGTCTTTAGCAAAAGTCATGTACAAACCAATAAAAAAATATCATTCTAAAACAGAAATCCCTTTTAATCCTGTCCATAAGGTGCGGGTTATGTAAGCTATTCATTTTGCACATTAACCAGTCACTTAAATAAGAGTTACTTCCGTGTTATAGAGCACTGCAGACATAATCTACTTAATGAGTAGGCACTCGGTACTAAGAATTCAGAGGTATGTCGGCTGCAATGTGTTAAATAGATTTTATAGGCATTTTCCCGCAGAGTCTCAGACGCCGACACAGAACTGTGGGACCCAAAAGTTGGTGCTTTAAACATTTTCATGGTTCACTAAACAGCGAGCTCTGAGTTCCAGATTTTGTTAGTCCACCTCATATGTAGAAGTTGGGAAGAGCATCTACAGGTCATTTTCAATAAATATTTGTACAAGTGAATGCATATTTAATGAAACAAAATGAGCTCTTAAATAAATATATTAAATCTGTTTTATATTGATCCAGCTCTTGTCTTTTTATTTCAACAACATCAGTAACGGGATACTGGCGGCGGTGTTTAGGGAATGGGAGAAGCTGAACATTTTTATAAAACTTGTTCTCCGGCCGTCAGACCAGTGGTTCTTAAACTGTGTGCCGCGGCACCCTAGGGTTCCTCAGGGCACTTGCCGGGGTGCCTTGTATTAGTGGTCCAGGACCAATTCAAATTATTTATGGTTAGTATAAAAGGCAAAACCAGTGCTGGTGGCTGCCAATCATAACCTATGTGGGCAAACAGAAGCAGATCTTCTCCCTCACCACACAATTGACCTAAGGATGACATATATACGCAAGTTACTTAATTTAATATTTCTTTCTACATTTCTCAATAAGAAACTTTGGGCCTAGGGGTTCCGTGACAAAAATTCTGATACTCTAGGGCGCCGTGATTCCAAAAATTTTGGGAACCACTGGCTTATGCTATTGATAGACAACCAGATATGCTTGAAGGGGCTGCATTGGGCAGTCCTTTAACCTTTGAAAGAGCTGTATATTGGGGGTTATTCAGGTTTGTTAGCAAACCAAAAAAGCACACTTATGGGCAAAACTATGTTGCGCTGCAGGTAAGGCAGATGTAACATGTGCAGAGAGATTTTGATTTGCGTGTGTTATATTTAGTGCAATTTTTGTAGAAAAGTAGGTTCAGGAACTCCCGGGGGAGGGCAGTGGTGGGTATAGCTGTGGGTAATGTGGGCAGAGCTACAGTGTGCGGGGCACCTCTGTAAGAATGAAACATTTTCCTTGAGAAGGATAAAGAATTTGTGCACGCGGAAGAAAAGGGCATGGCCTCGCTGCAAGGGGTCATGGTCTTGCAGAAAAGACTACCTTATACCCCTGTTTTGCCAAACACCATAATGCCCATTACACATTATGCCACACACCGTAATGCCCATTACACAATATGCCGCACACCGTAATGTCCATTTCACAATATGCCACACACCGTAATGCTAATTAAACAATATGCCACACACCGTAATGCCCATTTCACAATACGCCACACACCATAATGCCAATTACACATTATGCCACACACAGTAATGCACATTACACATTATGCCAAACACAGTTATGCCCACTGACACCATTTTATGCCCCACACAACAATGCTCCTTACAAATTAAGCTCCACAGTAAGGATTCTAATTCATTTTAAATTACCTGCTCGTTGTCAGGGTTCCCATGCTAGTTGTCATGGGCTTCAAGCTTGTTGCAAAGGGTTTTATGCTAGTTTCCAGGGGTTTCTTGCCCTGGGTTCCATGCTCTTTGCCAGGGATTTCATGCTTATTGCCAGGGGTCTCCTTGTTGCCATGGGTCTCCTGCTGGTTGTTAGGGGGTCTCCTGCTTGTTGCAAGGGTTCCTGCTCACTGCCAGGGGTTTCCTGCTCATTGGATGGGTCTCCTGCTTGTTGCCAGGGCTCTCCTGCTCAGTGAAAAGGGTTTCATGCTCGTTGTCACGGGTTTCCTGCTCGTTGCCAGGGGTCTCCTGCTCATTGCCAGGGGTTTCATGGAGAAGATTCGTTTCTGCATCTTCTCCTGGCACTTCTGCACCACTGACAAACGCCAGAGGTCAAGTATGACCTCTAGCATCTATCTCCTGCGTTGCATCAGCTATTTTGGGAGGGCCTATTACACAGGCGGCAGGAGGGCACCTCCGGCACTCCCAAGAAACTGCGGGGGCTTCTCCTGCTGTGTTCCTCCCTCACCCACGCACGGTAAAAAAAAAATGCAGTTGGCGGGAGGTTCCCTTCACCCCTCATTTGTGTGTGTCAATACACTCGCACTGATTATATTGCCTAGAAACCTGATAACTGTCCTGCATTCTGCCGTTCCGGTTGATTCCCTTTGTCGACCTGGATTGTTGTGACCTGTCTTTGATCCCCTGTTGTCCTGACCTTGGTTTTATTGCAGATTACTTTCTCTGTCTGCTGCCTGGCCTGATCTTGGGCCGTGACCTGTTTACTTTGCCACAAGCCCTGTATTTGGACAGTGACCTGTTTATTCTGCCTAATGCTGGCTGCCTCAAACTCTTGCCTGTCCTTAGATTCAAGCTTCAGTCTTACCCCCTACACAGCTGATATACTAAATTCAACACACCAGTGTGCGTCCTACCTAATCCTATTACAATCACATTCAAAACTTACCCAGGGAGGGGGCTGTGACCTGCAGCAAAGTCCAACGTTCCTTGTGTGGGACCCTAATGAACACCTGGCCCTTGTTAGACTCCATGCCCTTGGGCTAGCTGGAATCAAATAGGTTGCAACACGAACTCCTCAATCTGGGGAGACCCCACAGCACTTCTGCAATGTGTTAAGTAAATGAATACATTCATGGGATTGCCTATTTAGTATTGTACAGCTTTGCGAATGCTAATGGTCTATACTCATGTAGAAGTTAATGTCCTAAACTCGTGTGAAATGTTAATGATCTACACTCATGTGGATGTTAATGTCCTACAATCATGCATACAATATGTTAATATTTTACACTCGTACACATGTTAATATCCTCATACAGATGTTAATCTTCTACACTTATGTAGACGTTAATGATCTACGCTTGTTCTACACTCAGGAGGATGTTAATGTTCAACGCTCATGTAGCGTTTGATATTCTATACTAATGTTAATTTCTGTGCTCAAACAGATATTAATATTCTAACATTAAATGGAAGTTACTGTAGCTTATTATGCTTAAGCGGATGGTAATGTTCTACGCTCATGAGGATATTAGTGTTCTACACTCAGGAAGGTGTTAAGGCTCTATTCTCATGCAGATGGTAATGTTATACGCTTATCAGATGTTAATGTTCTAGTTACACGGATGTTAATGTCCCGCTCTGCTACTGTACAAACATGTCAATATTCTACACTGATACGGATGTTAACGTTCCACACTCATGCAGATGTTAATGTTCTATGATTGCATATGTAGATGTTAATGTTCTACACTCACTCAGGTGTGATATTCTTCACTCATGAGGATGTTTTACACTCATGCAGATGTTAATGTTCTATGATTGCATATGTAGATGTTCATGTTCTACACTCACTCAGGTGTAATGTTCTACACTCATGAGGATGTTCTATATTCATGGAGATGTTAATGTTCTATGATTACGTATGTAGATGTTCATGTTCTACACTCACTCAAGTGTAATGTTCTACACTCAGGAAGATGTCCTACACTTATGGAGATGTTAATGTTCTATAATTACGTATGTAATGTTGTAATGTTCTACACTCATGAGGATGTTCTATATTCATGGAGATGTTAATGTTCTATGATTACGTATGTAGATGTTCATGTTCTACACTCACTCAAGTGTAATGTTCTACACTCAGGAAGATGTCCTACACTTATGGAGATGTTAATGTTCTATGATTACGTATGTAATGTTGTAATGTTCTACACTCATGAGGATGTTCTATATTCATGGAGATGTTAATGTTCTATGGTTACGTATGTAGATGTTCATGTTCTACACTCACTCAAGTGTAATGTTCTACACTCGGGAAGATGTCCTACACTTATGGAGATGTTAATGTTCTATGATTACGTATGTAGATGTTCATGTTCTACACTCACTCAGGTGTAATGTTCTACACTCATGAGGATGTTCTATATTCATGGAGATGTTAATGTTCTATGATTACGTATGTAGATGTTCATGTTCTACACTCACTTAAGTGTAATGTTCTACACTCAGGAAGATGTCCTACACTTATGGAGATGTTAATGTTCTATGATTACGTATGTAATGTTGTAATGTTCTACACTCATGAGGATGTTCTATATTCATGGAGATGTTAATGTTCTATGGTTAAGTATGTAGATGTTCATGTTCTACACTCACTCAAGTGTAATGTTCTACACTCAGGAAGATGTCCTACACTTATGGAGATGTTAATGTTCTATGATTACGTATGTAGATGTTCATGTTCTACACTCACTCAGGTGTAATGTTCTACACTCATGAGGATGTTCTATATTCATGGAGATGTTAATGTTCTATGATTACGTATGTAGATGTTCATGTTCTACACTCACTCAAGTGTAATGTTCTACACTCAGGAAGATGTCCTACACTTATGGAAATGTTAATGTTCTATGATTATGTGGCTGTTCTATACTCACTGAGATGTTAATATTATACACTCAGGAGAATGTTAAAGTTCTACACACATGCGTGCAGATAATCTGTACCAATGTTAATGTTCTATGCTCAAAGAAACGCTCATGTAGATGTTAATGTCTGGAGTGGGTACCAGGGGGGAACTCTGCCTCTGGCCAAAGCTGTTAGAGCTCCACTATCAATCACCGAAACCACAGCGCCCCACTTCAGGCTACATTTGCTCAGTTCCATTATTCCCTTCCCTCTAGAACAACTACCTGTACAACTTACCCACCATGTCCAACCATCTGCTGGAACGTTGGCCAGGCGGAAGGGAATCACCCACGTGCATTCTGACTGCTGAATCAAAGAGTGACATGTATCCATTTCCCAAGGCCGTAACTTGTTTACAAATCCCTCCACAGGTCGCTCCTGCCTTCCTCTGTCCATGCGGGCCTTTCGGTGCAGGACCCAACTGCGTGGGGAGATCGGGTACCTCCTTCCTCTGGTGGGGTTGGGGTGTTATCTGTCCGGTGGGCAGCTAGTGAGAGCTGTGAGGGGAGTAAGCGGACAGGGTCTCATGCCAGCTCTCTACTTGGCTTGCTGTAGACTAAGTCCATTATATAATACATTTTCCACAGCTACTTACAATTTTATATAAATGTATTTGCAACTTTTTGACAAAATACTGATTGCTGTAATTTGCAGAGCCTATTTGCTGCAGAAATTAGTACTATTCGCAATTCACCATCATAGGAATAAATGGATCATTACATATATATTGCCCTTTACAGTATACAGCTTCATTACATTTCCCAATTGGTGTTTTTAGCCTTCATTAACCAATTAATTGACAATCCCCCCCCCCCCCCCCCAAACAGCACAGAAATTTTTATTTCATAAAGTTTAAAAAGTACTTTTAAAGATATATTTAAATATTTTATTGAAAAAAAATAAATACACAGGGGGTGTTTTGCACCCCAACCCTGTCCCCATAGGCCCCAATTGTAATTTTGCTTTTCACCCCCCATTAGAAATATTCTCCCTAGTGTCATAAGAGCCCCTGAATTGTCAACCCCCGGGCAGAGCCACCACCCTCACCCCAGTGTCAATGGGCCCCAGTTAGTTACCTGGCCCCTCCCCATGTGTCGCTATATGGGTTTTTTAAATATTATTATTAATATATACCCTCCCACCCAAAAAAACTTTTCATGGGGCAGTATAACCCGCCTAGTTCACATGCACTCCCAATTTACAGCCCCTCCCCCTCCCCTTTTTGCAGATAGTGGAACATGGGGCAGGGGGGGACTTATCATCAGCCCCCCCCCCCCTCCCCCCTGCTGCTTATGAACTCTGCTTGGTGGGGAACTATGTTCCCCTCCGCGCATTTTTATTTCCGGAGCATATCCCTTGGAATTCCCCTTGCAGGGCATTCTGGGGAGTGGTTTCAGAAGTAATGTCGACGGTCATGGATTGATGGATTGCAACATCACTTCCAGAGGGCCGCAGCCGCAGGAGGAAGTCCGTTCTGCACATGTGCAGAACAGATTTACTCCATAACAGGACGAGACACAGCGGGACTTGACGGACGTATTTGCTGCGACCTGGTCAGGTAACGCACTCTTGTAGCCTCACATACAGTAGTGCCAGGCAAGTGGTTAAGGCTGTGTTCAGGTGGTATTTTCTTTCGGAGCTTAAAATAAGCATTTGACACATATAATTATTTCATAAGAATTTAAAGTTACTGCGCATTTACTTTAATGGAAAAAAAAAAACCATTAAAATGACCTGAAATGAATAAATGTTTTCCTTTGGAGACCAGGAGGGGTCAAAATGGACAAAAGGTCAACCGCTGGGGCCCATTCCATGTTTCCACGCTGATAATTCTGTAACCCCCTGCTGTTCTGTATCACACAAAATTGACTCATAAAACCGGACCCATCACCCACCTTGACCTTGTAGCTCTCCATTGTGCGTCTCCCTGTGGTCAGCTGTGTGTGATGACGCGTCAACATTCAGGATGTCAATATGTGTAGTAGGATGTTGACATGCCGACATTCACAATGTCGGCTGAGATAATATTGGACAGTTGTATAGTATTGGCGCTACCCAGAGCGATGGTCATGATATTATTATTATTATTAGGCTCTCAATATATAGTAAGACACATACAGTGATGTCTGGAAATAAGTATATAGACGCAATGTAGTGAGGAAATAAAGTCTGTGGGACAATATACACATTGTTAGCCTTCCCCAGTTAATTGGTGGGTGGCTGCTTGTCTCCCAATGGGACAATGTGGCTAATCGATACTTAATCTAGAGATGGTAGAGCACAAGACGACAGAAAACATGGTGGTAATATACTGTATACAGTATATAAATTTTATACATTAACTAGCTGTTCTGCCCGTTCTTTGCACAGTTTCTGATTTTCACGGTTGTACATATGAGTGCTAAAAATTTGGTAAATCTATAGAGATGTAAATATGAGACGTCTTAATGTAAGTAAATATTAAGACATGGTTCTTGGCGTTACCCGAGGAGCACCCGTAGCAGATACGGTAACAAGTGACAGGACAATTTTTGTAGTTTATTACATTCTACACACTGGAGGTGCAATCCAAATTTTGATCCGATTGTCCGTTTGGGCGCTATCGTTCACGCAACGCAAGCCACGCATCGGTAATGACATCATTATGTCAACCCCATTTTCATCCCCTTAGGGGAGGTTTATTAAAATGCTAATTATGCAGTGTTCCTATTTCCCACCTGAAGAATACCTATGTTATATTTCAGCTTCCTAACATATCGGGAAGTAAGAGTAGTGATCAGTCAGTGAGTGAGTGAGTCAGTGAGTGAGTCAGTGAGTGAGTCAGTCAGTCAGTGAGTGAGGGCTTTCGCATTTATTTATCTAGATTATTTATTACCTGTGAACATGTAGATCAGATACTCCTCCAAAAAACAATTCAGCTCCCGGATCACTGTATTCCAGGATCAACAATGAATAAGCGCCCATGGGTAATATAATATAATCCAAATATGAGTGGTAAAATTATAGTGATAATGGTGGTCATTCCGAGTTGTTTGCTCGTTGCCGATTTTCGCTATGCTGTGATTTGTTGCTAAATGCGCATGCGCATGGTACGCAGAGCGCATGCGCTAAGTTATTTAACACAAAACTTAGTAGATTTGCTGGTGTTTGTGCAACGCTTCTCAGTCGCACTGCTGATCGTTGAATGATTGACAGGAAGTGGGTGTTTCTGGGTGGTAACTGAGCGTTTTCCGGGAGTGTGCTAAAAAAAAACGCAGGCGTGTCAGGCAAAAACGAAGGAGTGTCTGGAGAAACGGGGGAGTGGCACGGCATGTTTGTGACGTCAAACCAGGAACTAAACGGACTGAGCTGATCGCAATCTAGGAGTAGGTCTGGAGCTACTCAGAAACTGCAAGAAAATATTTAGTAGCAGTTCTGCTAATCTTTCATTCGCAAATCTGCTAAGCTAAGATACACTCCCAGAGGGCGGCGGCCTAGCGTTTGCAATGCTGCTGAAAGCAGCTAGCGAGCGAACAACTCGGAATGACCACCAATGTTCACACGATGATGTAATTCCCAATAATAAAAAAAAAAATATGGAGAGAGAAGAATACACACTACGGGGTCAATTTACTAAAGCTTCTTAAAATGAAGAGAGGTGATGTTGCCCATAGCAACCAATCGGATTCCATCTATCATTTCTATACTGCATCCTAGAAAATGAAAGATATGTTGCTATGGGCAAAATCACCATTTTTTTTTAATTTTAGAAGCTTTAGCAAATATACCCTCACTTATGTACTTCCTCAGTTACTTAGTACTTACTAGACACGTACAATCCGTGTAGTAAACGTGCTTATGCATCAGGGGGCGTGACCGGGACAGACGCCGTAAGGCCCCGTCATAGCGTTGATGAGGACACATCTGTAATGTTGACATTCTGAACGTGTTAGCATTCTGATTACATTCCAGGTGACAAAGTCAGCAATTATGGTCTAAAGGCGGGTTCACACAGAGAGATCCGTGCTTAAAATCTAAGCAATCTGACTAGATTGCTTAGAAGTTAAGCACTGATCTCTGGTGTGTATGCCCCACAGCAATAGAGATGCGCGGCCCCGCGCGTCGCTATCGCCGGTGCTAGATTGGCCTGCATACAGACACAATCTAGCACATCACTCATTTCACCCGCTGGATTGCTGCATTCATCTTTCCCTCTATCCTGACTAGTCTCCCAGTTCCTGCTGCTGAAAAACATCCCCACACCACGGGTAGGGGCAGAGGCACTCACGGGTAGGGGCAGAGGCATACAGGTAGGAGCAGAGGCACCCAGGTAAGGGCAGATGCACCCAGGTAAGGGCAGAGGCACACACAGGTAAGGGCAGAGGCACACACTGGTGGGGACAGCGGCATACTGTACTTTAGTTTCAAAGCTAAGCAAGGAGACCTAGGGCCCTTTGACATAGAGTCAGCCTGCAAACCTAACATATTTAACATACAGCGGGCGGATCTTGGCCTGTCGACCCAGCATTTACAGCACTGAGCACGGCAGCATCAGAGGTGGGATGGGTCAGAGAAGGAGGCAGATTATTCTCCTCAGCACCATTTTGACAGCATCAATCCGGGGAAGCCCAGAGGTGCGGCCTGACAAAGATTGGCATTATTCTATAAATTATTCCATAGCGAAGCACGGGTATTTAGCTAGTGTCTACGTACACTCTTGCTGGAGCTGTGCACAGGCCAACTATAGTGGCCTCTTGGGCCGCTACAGCTATAGAGGCCTGGGTTCAGGAAGTTGAAGCGGAACTACCGTCTGATTTTCCTGATAATGCTAGACAGTGTCTTTCATACATTATTACAGCCTCTCATTATATTCAGGAGGCGGCATCTGATGCAGGTATCCTGGCGGCCAAAGCGTCTACTACGTCTATTCTGGCTCGCCGGATCCTTTGGTTGCGGTCCTGGTCTGTAGATCTGAACTCTGAACTTTTGCTGATTTAGCATCTGCTAAGACTGCATGTCTACCTAGTATTACACCTTCTGCTCCGAAGGCTAAGAGTACTTCCTTTCGTTCCTTTCGACCTCCAGGTAAATCGAAGGGTCAGGCGTACCCAAAAACAGGCTCGCACTGCCAAATTCACTAAGCCCAAACCTAAACGTGCCTGATGCATGATGGGGCGGGCCTCCCCCTGGGGGATCCCAGGGTGAGAGGCCGATTTCTTCAATTTGCTCAGGTATGGTTACAGACCACTTTGGACGCCTGGGTAAGGGAAGTAGTTGCTCACGGATATGCCATCTCTTTCAAGAAACGTTCCCCTCGCCAGTTTTGCTTGACAAACGTTCCTGTGGATCCGGTAAAAGCAAAGACTCTCCATCTGGTGGTACAATCCCTCCTGGACATGGGAGTGATAGTGCCGGTGCCTCTGTCTCAGAGAGGAAGGAGGTACTATTCAACGCAGTTCCTAGTTCCGAAGCCGAATGGTTCTTCCCGGCCCATTCTCAATCTCAAGTCTTTGAACAAATTTGTGAAGGTTTCCAAATTCCGTATGGAAACTCTTCACTCTATCATTCTGGCTTTGGAGCCCAAGGACTATATGGTATCCCTGGACATACAAGATGCTTACCTGCATATACCTATTGCAGTGTCGCATCAGCAATACCTGCGGTTTGCTATTGGCAACCTACATTTTCAATTCCAGGCCTTACCTTTTGGTCTGCCCACGGCTCCGAGAATTTTCACCAAGGTCATGGCGGTCATGACGGCTCTACTCCACCGTCAGGGTATCCTGCCGTATCTGGACGACTTTTTGATCCTGGCGAACTCTCCAGAGGTTCTCCTCTGTCATCTGGAACTGACGGTCCAGTTCCTGCGGTCCACGGGTGGCTCATCAACTGGAAGAATCTTCCCTGATCCCTGCTCAAAGCATGGTGCACCTGGGAGCACTATTGGACACCCACAACCAGCGGTTGTTTCTTTCTCCAGTGAAGGTCCTGAAACTTCAGGACAAGATAAGATGCTTCCTCTCCCGCCCACGTGTGTCAATTCACTCAGTGATGCAAGTACTAGGCCTCATGGTGTCGGCTTTCAACATGGTAGAGTACGCTCATTTTCACTCCCGCCCTCTGCAGAGGTTGATACTCTCCAAGTGGGATGGCCTGCCTCACCGGATCAGGACTCACATGATCTCCTTGATTCTGGAGGTCCGCATGTCACTGAGCTGGTGGCTACAGGACCAGTAAATGAGCAGGGGTCATCCTTCTGGATCTCCAACAGGGTCCTTCTAACAACGGATGCCAGTCTGCGAGGCTGGGGCGAGGTGTTGGAGCAACAGTCTTTTCAGGGTCGTTGGACCAGGGAGGAATCTCTCCTCCCGATAAACATTCTGGAATTGCGGGCAGTGTTCAATGCGTTGACTCTAGCCCTGCCTCTGGTACAGAACAGGGCTGTTCAAGTACAGTCAGACAATGCCACCATGGTGGCATACATAAATCATCAAGGCGGCACTCGAAGCCGCAAGTATCAAAAATCCTTAGTTGGGCGGAACACCATCTGCCAGCCATATTGGCAGTGTTCATTCCGGGGGTCCTCAAATGGGAAGCGGACTTCCTCAGTCATCAGGACGTACATGCCGGAGAGTGGAGCCTTCATCCAGAAGTATTTCAACTCCTAGTGGACAAGTGGGGCCTACCAGATGTAGACCTGATGACGTCTCGACACAATTACAAGGTTCCGGTCTTCGGAGCAAGGACGAGGGATCTTCAAGCAGCGTTCGTGGACGCACTGGCAATTCCATGGAACTTTCGGCTGCCATACGTGTTCCCTACGGTGTCACTTCTGTCCAGGGTGATAAGGAAGTTCAAGCAAGAAGGAGGAATACTACTTCTAATCGCTCCAGCGTGGCCCAGACGGCATTGGTTCTCAGTCCTGCAGGGTCTCTCGATAGTGCATCCTCTTTTGCTTCCACAACGCCCAGACCTCCTCGTTCAGGGCCCTTGTGTCTACCAGGATTTGGCCCGGCTGGCTTTGACGGCGTGGCTTTTGAAGCTTCCGTACTGAGGGCCAAAGGGTTTTCGAGGCAGTCATTCAAACTATGTTGAAGGCCCGTAAACCAGCGTCTGCTCGGATTTATCATAGGGTCTGGAATTGTTACTTCACCAGGTGTGCGACAAACCATTATGACGTATACAAGTTCAGTACTACCAAACTTTTGGCTTTCCTGCAACAGGGCCTGGACTTAGGCCTTCGTCTGGCCTCCCTCAAGGTCATATTTCTGCCTTGTTGATATGGTTTCAGAGAAAAATTGCGACTCTGCCTGATGTTCATACCTTCACTCAGGGTGTTTTACGGATTCAACCTCCCTATGTCCCGCCTGTGGCTCCTTGGGATTTGTCGGTTGTTCTAGACGCCTTACAAGAGTCTCCGTTCGAACCTCTTGAGTCTGTGGAACTTAAGTGGCTTACTCTTAAGGTCTTTTTCTTGCTGGCTATTGCCTCTGCTAGACGGGTTTCAGACTTGGGTGCCTTGTCCTGTCAGTCACCCTTCCTGATTTTTCACCATGACCGGGCGGTTCTTAGAACTCGCCCTGGGTATTTGCCTAAGGTGGTATCGTCTTTCCACCTTAACCAGGAGATTGTGGTTCCAGCATTTACTTCTCCAGGTTTGTACTCCAGAGAGCGGTCTTTGGATGTGGTACGGGCTCTCCGTATTTATGTGAAGAGAACAGCTTCTCTTAGGAGATCTGATTCCTTCTTTGTCCTTTTTGTTTTTCACAAACGTGGCTGGCCTGCTAATAAGCAGACCTTGGCCAGATGGATTAGAATGGTGATTGCACATGCTTATGTACAGGCTGGTCTTCCAGCTCCTGCTACCATCAAAGCCCATTCTACTCGGTCTGTTGGACCTTCTTGGGCGGCCCGCCGTGGTGCGACCCTTGAACAATTGTGCAAGGCGACTACGTGGTCCTCAGTAAACACGTTCATAAGATTCTATGCCTTTGATAAGTCCGCCTCCCAGGATGCCTCCTTTGGATGCCGGGTTCTTGTGCCCGCTACAGTGCGTCCCCTCCCATGAGGAACTGCTTTAGGACATCCCCGATGTTATCCCTGTGGAACCCCAGTGTACCCCGCTGCAGAAAAGGAGATTTATGGTAAGAACTTAACTTTGTTAAATCTCTTTCTGCAAGGTACACTCTTTCTGCAAGGTGCTGGATAATTGATGTTGTACCTGCAGTTTCTTTGTAGAAAAAAAAAAGCCAGTAATCATGAACACACATCGCCATTGGATACTGGCTGGTTTCAGGGACTGATCTAGACTTTTCTTTAGGGGGGGGCGGTTTACTGTTTAATCTTGACTCCTCCCTCTACAGTCCCAACTCCTCCCATCTGCAATCCTAACTCCTCTCTCAATTCTGACTGAACTTTTTGAGTGAGACTGAGATAGAGCTTTGTGATTGTTCTATGTACATGTGACTGTGCTATAGGGTAATTGTATTTATTAGCCCTAGTACCCACACACCAGCAAGTAAGGGGCAAATGCTCTGTAATCCTTGCTCTCCTGGCTCCTCTGTGCTGCTGTGGTATAAGCTGCAGCACATCGTTCTGACTCAGGTTCTCCACGGAGAGCTCTCTCCTGCTCAAAAGTGGGCGTGGCTATGACTGTTTTAGGGGGAGCGGTCGCCCCCCCCCCCCTAGATCCGGCCCTGGCTGGTTTCTCTTTGTGTTGTGCAGCTGCCTGACTGGGCGAGTGAAGAGAATATTTGTTGCCGCAGCACTATCAGTGGATGTCTACATACAGTGACCGATTCACTGGTCAACATCTTTTAGAAGAAAGTCGAATAGGGACTCTAGTGCAGTTTGAAATTCTGAATTCAAATTTGTGATTAGAATTTTTCCATCAGGCTTATCGTGTTTGTGACAGTTACTTTTCGTGATCTAGTGAGTGATCCAGTGAATTAATACAAAGCATTGGGATGCAACATGTGTTTAAAACTTCACTTTTTGGACTCCCACCTAGATTTCTCTCAAGAAAATCGGTATCCAGATGATGGCTCGACAGTCAATAGGTCAACACCTTATGGTCGGCATGGTCAAAAGGTTGGCAGGGTCAAATGGTCATCATGACAATTGTTGACACAATACACGGTCGACATGAGTTTTTTTGGAATGTTTTACACACTTTACCATCCACGTGGACTATGATTGGGAATAGTAACCTGTACTGAGTGCAGCGGTGATGGAGTGATGCACACTGCCCGACGTGCACGGGAACGCGATACACTAATTGTGGATTTCTACAATGGAGAAGAGGTACCAAAGGTAAATGCGGCTCTGTTGTGCTGGCTGACTATTGCTGGACCATGAAGAGAGACTTCCCAAGGCAAAATATGCCTGAAAATCATCATCTACAACGGCTTAGATCAGCCAGACTGAGGTGTATATTTATCATTTAGACTTATGCAAGTACTAATTTAATAAAACCTTTAAACATAAGTCACAAAAAACCCTGCCCAATAGAAAAATTCTGAATGCATATTTAAATTCAGCACAAAAAAATGCATTTAGGGGGTAATTCAGATCTGATTGTAGATGTGCTAAATTTACGATCATTTACTCAGACATGCGGGGGGACGGGGCTAGTGCTCCCCGCATGTCAGGCCCTACCCCCCCCCCCCCCTGCACAGGAGCAAAAGCATTGCACAGCAGCGATGCTTTTGCATCTGGCGAGTAGCTCCCTGCCAGAGCAGCTCTGCACGTTGGCAGACCGCTACCCGCCACGTCCTAGGTCGCAGTGGCTGCGTGTGATGTCATGCAGCCGCCGGCCCACCTGCCTAATGGTTCGGACATGCCTGCGTTGTACAGACCGCACCCCGCCAACGGCACGCCCACTCCCGCCTCTATCAGGCAGAGGCGACCGCAGCCCAGAGGTGCTGTTACCATCTCACTGGGCCCTCCACATAGGTATTCAGACTGTGATCGCTTTTTTTTTGTAGGCCAGTGTAACAGACACATACAGTAGGGCCGAATACCGTCCGGATTCGGATGTTTTATTTAAAGGGGAAATCACTTACAGGGCATGGTTTTGTCTTGTACGTGAGTGCCTCTTTAAAAAAATGTCGGAGTTTGGCTGGCATCCCACATGGCACATAGTCACTGAATGCTATAGAGCACTAAGTCTGACACACCGTGTATTTAACCCTGGCTCGAGGTGCAGTTTCGGGAGAAGAGCAACCTATTTATCATGCACATTAAGTGGCAGCAATTTGCTTCTGACATAAATTACCAATAGCCACCCAGACATTTTCCCAGAGAACGCAGGCTCTCTATTGACTTCAAAGCCGTAATGCACTTTGATATTGACGCGCAGCCTAATACCAACATCAAAGATGAGCTGTCACAGTCACAATTTGCACCTTTTTGCTTCCTAGATGTTCAATGTATCTACCGTGTGTGATTCCTCTTTTTTTAATTTAATAAGCTTTGTAACTTGGATCTCTCCATTTACAGCCTCTACGGCATTTTAATGTTCAATTTTGATGACATTTTTTATCAAATCTCTTCCCGAAACTTGTCTGTAAGTCCTTCATTTGCCGGAATGAGTTATAAATGTGCTAAAATGAATGTTCTGTAATGTTAGAATGACATCTGGGCGGTGGGTCCCTCTGGCAACTGACAAAGCGCCGATGCTACCTTGCTCTGTGCTCTTGGTAAGTCGGAAAAATCCTAGAACTGCTGTAGGAAAGAAAACAACATCCACAGTTTTTTTCTTAACTCAAAGTAACTGTGGAACACCCCTCCCACCCCTTAGTCTCCAAGAAGTCAGCTCTCTAAAGAGTCTACGTATGTGCCAGTCCGCGAGACAGGGCTTGTGGTTAAAGTGATATTTTGGGTCATTCCAAGTTGACCGCTCGCTGACGTTTTTTGCAGCGCAGCGAACAGGTTACGACTGCACATGCGTATGCACCGCAATGCACAGGCGCGTCGTACGGGTACAAAGCGAATCGTGGCTGGGCGATGGATTTAACGAAGAATCCATTTGCACAGCCGATCGCAAGGAGATTGACAGGAAGAGGGCGTTTGTGGGTGGCAACTGACCGTTTTCTGGGAGTGTTTGGAAAAACGCAGGCGCGTCCAAGCGTTTGCAGGGCGGGTGTCTGATGTCAATTCTGGCCACAAAAAGACTGAAGTGATCGCAGCGGCTGAGTAAGTCCAGAGCTACTCAGAAACTGCAAAAAACGTTTTCGTCCCGCTCGGCTGCACACGCGTTCGCACAATTGCAAAGCAAAAGTACACTCCCCCGTGGGCGGCGACTATGCGTTTGCACGGCTGCAAAAAGTAGCTAGCGAGAAGATCAACTCGGAATGACCCCCATTGCCAAGTCCCTAGACAACTTTACTATGGTGCCAAGCATGTATCATCCTGCCACCGGTCTAATCTAGGACACTTACCAGCAGGGGTGTAGCTAGAGTTTTGTGGGCCCCATAGCTAAATTTTGAAAGGGCCCCCCAGCTTTCCGTGAGAAATATGCTACCCCCCAGTGCCAGCTACACATGTGCCAAATATGCCACCCCCAGTGCCAGTTACACATATGCCCCCCATTGCCAGTTACAAATATGCCCCGCCAGTGCCGCTGCTGAGCTGTGCTGTGTGAGAGTCCGGGAAGGAGGGCACAGCGCAAACCTCTCCTGTGTCCCTCCTGTCTGTGTCTCCGGCAGCGTTTCTGGCAAATTAAGCGTCGGTTCGTGAGCCAATCAGAACTCGCAGACCGGCAGCTGCTGCTCCTGATTGGCTGCCGGTCCACGAGCTCTGATTGGCTCACGAACCAGCGCTTCATTTGACAGACCGCCGCCGGAAACACTGGAGAGGCGCTCGCTGCGTGGTCCCTCCTGGCCTCACACACACAGCGCAGCAGCGCAACTAACTTGGTGTAAGGGGTGCGGCGGGACCCGAGCCCCTGTGACAGCCTGGGCCCCATAGCAGCTGCATCCCCTGCACCTTCCAGTGCATATTTCCAGTTTTAGGATTGCTCATGGCTAGTGTATACTGCAGCTGGGAAAAAGGCAGCTATTTGCATCTCACCAGGTAGAAGAGCGCTTAGAACACTGCTTGTAATAGCGTTGGCTTTTTAGTGCATTTTTATGGAGCTCTTTGGACACTTGTTGAAAATGCTGTTGTTTTAAAAATGTCTCTAGCGGTGCATGTGATCGTGTGTCATCTCCGTCTTCCTAACAGAAACAAATGATCGCCACTCAGACCTGTAACAGGCTGCAGATGGAGTACAAAGTGCCTGGACCACTTGTCAGGAGTTCATGTGACAAAATTTCTGGCTCGTAACTGCCAATCCCAGTAGAGCGCCTGACTGGGCCCAGGTACTTTTCAGGGGGCGTGGCCTAATCACAGGAGGCGTGGCCACACACCCTTAGAAAAACATATAGAAAAAGAATAGCATTTTTAAGCACCTCCCTGGCCACACTGCAGCCCAGCAAACAGCAGCTGCTGCTTCCAGGTAAAGGGGAGGGGGAAGGGGGAGACCTGGGCCCCTCCATCATGCAACTTTTTGACACCGCTGATCACATGCCGCCCTCTCAGGCCTGGAACACCATCCTGCGCAAGCCTTTGGAGAGACTTCTGGCCAAACTATTACAAAATACCTCCTCCAATGTGTGGCTGATATGCTAAATAGAAGCAGCAGAAAGTACAATCAAACAGGATCGAATATATGCTGCAAACTTTAACTTGCTGCTTTCAATATGGAGGATAGGAAAGAAGCAACAACTTTTAGAACAGAATCGGGATGGTAAGCCAGCGATGGACGTTAGTTTTGACATCGATGGCAGAGATCCAATGGTTTTCCACCATCAGAGCCCAGCGATGTTTCTTTTTATCCATAGCGCCAGTACACGGAGCATAACTGCACCCCCCGATGTGACCCGCAAAGGCCTGGCCCAAACTCTGATTGGCCCGCTGGCCGCTAATAGAGCAGGGATGACCATCTGTGGGCAAAACCATCGATGGCAACACACACACACTGTCAATGGTTTCATACCATTGAAGTTAACCACCAATGGCCATCCATATGGCAGAATCTGGATAATGCAACCTTTTTAAAAAAAAATTTTTAAATAACTTTATCAGCAGCTGAACACTGATGACATCTGCATGCACAATAAACAATACACCACCCCTCTCACATCAGGATCCCCCTCCACGGACCCCTCGCACCCCCCACTCCACCAACCACAGTACCTCCGGCAACCTCCACATTCACCCCCCACAAAACCTACAATGTACAAAGTCCATCCATAAACCACACGCACCTGCACCTCCCCCAGCACCTCTGCACCACCTTCAACCCCCTACGCCACACAATCACCTCCACCAACCAAGGGAACACTTTACCCCCTCACCAAAAAAAAAAAAAAACATCAACACGACTCCCAACTGCTACTCCCCCATTCACAGCACCTACTAGGTGATTCATCATGCCCTGCGTGCGCTCATCACTCCGGAACAACGGGCTACGGCCCCATACCCATCGCCCTTTGTCCGTGAAATATTTAATCACTCACAAAATTCTGATTGGAGGTAATACTCCATATAATAAGGGCGTGCAAGGGTTAAGGGGGTGTAGCCCCTTGCGATGGTGTGAAGAGCACCCATAGGGCGCGATGATCACCTAGTGTACATGCAGTGTCGACGTCCACATGTTTGAGTGATTATTTGCAACTGTACATACAGGAAAATTCATAAATCATTCAACAGTTGCCCCATGAGGGTCCAGGGAAGGTATTCTACCAAAGACTACCTTAGGGGTAAGCACAGTCTAGGCATACAAGGATTGGTACATATCGTGAACGCTACTGGCAAATGGTGAAAGATATTAAAGTCATTCAGAAAAAAAATGCACTGAAACTGGGATATAAGTGTTTGAGCAGCCCTGAAAAGAATGGGAAAGTGACAGCAATGTGGAGCAGGGTGCTTGTTATTAGTGATGTGCACCGGACATTTTTCAGGTTTTGTGTTTTGGTTTTGGATTCGGTTCCGCGGCCGTGTTTTGGATTCGGACGGGTTTTGGCAAAACCTCCCTGAACATTTTTTGTCGGATTCGGGTGTGCTTTGGATTCGGGTTTTTTTACAAAAAACCCTCAAAAACAGCTTAAATCATAGAATTTGGGGGTCATTTTGATCCCATAGTATTATTAACCTCAATAACCATAATTTCCACTCATTTTCAGTCTATTCTGAACACCTCACAATATTATTTTTAGTCCTAAAATCTGCACCGAGGTCGCTGGATGAATAAGCTAAGCGACCCAAGTGGCCGACACAAACACCTGGCCCATCTAGGAGTGGCACTGCAGTGTCAGACAGGATGGCACTTCAAAATAATAGTCCCCAAACAGCACATGATGCAAAGAAAAAAAGAGACGCAACGAGGTAGCTGTGTGACTAAGCTAAGTGACCCAAGTGGCCGACACAAACACCTGGCCCATCTAGGAGTGGCACTGCAGTGTCAGACAGGATGGCACTTCAAAAAAATAGTCCCCAAACAGCACATGATGCAAAGAAAAAAAGAGGCGCAATGAGGTAGCTGTGTGACTAAGCTAAGCAACCCAAGTGGCCGACACAAACACCTGGCCCATCTAGGAGTGGCACTGCAGTGTCAGACAGGATGGCACTTCAAAATAATAGTCCCCAAACAGCACATGATGCAAAGAAAAAAAGAGGCGCAATGAGGTAGCTGTGTGACTAAGCTAATCGACCCAAGTGGCCGACACAAACACCTGGCCCATATAGGAGTGGCACTGCAGTGTCAGACAGGATGGCACTTCAAAAAAATAGTCCCCAAACAGCACATGATGCAAAGAAAAAAAGAGGCGCAATGAGGTAGCTGTGTGACTAAGCTAAGTGACCCAAGTGGCCGACAAAAACACCTGGCCCATCTGGGAGTGGCACTACAGTGTCAGACAGGATGGCACTTCAAAAAATAGTCCCCAAACAGCACATGATGCAAAGAAAAAAAGAGGCGCAATGAGGTAGCTGTGTGACTAAGCTAATCGACCCAAGTGGCCGACACAAACACCTGGCCCATATAGGAGTGGCACTGCAGTGTCAGACAGGATGGCACTTCAAAAAAATAGTCCCCAAACAGCACATGATGCAAAGAAAAAAAGAGGCGCAATGAGGTAGCTGTGTGACTAAGCTAAGCGACCCAAGTGGCCGACACAAACACCTGGCCCATCTAGGAGTGGCACTGCAATGTCAGACAAGATGGCACTTCAAAAAAATAGTCCCCAAACAGCACATGATGCAAAGAAGAAAAGAGGCGCAATGAGGTAGCTGTGTGACTATGCTAAGCGACCCAAGTGGCCGACACAAACACCTGGCCCATCTAGGAGTGGCACTGCAGTTTTCTAGCGAGAGGATGAGTGCTTCCATCCTCATGTGAAGCTGAACCACTAGCCATGAACATAGGCCAGGGCCTCAGCCGTTCCTTGCCACTCCGTGTCGTAAATCGCATATTGGCAAGTTTACGCTTCTCCTCAGATGCTTTTAATTTAGATTTTTGGGTCATTTTACTGAACTTTAGTGTTTTGGATTTTACATGCTCTCTACTATGACATTGGGCATCGGCCTTGGCAGACGACGTTGATGGCATTTCATCATCTCGGCCATGACTAGTGGCAGCAGCTTCAGCACGAGGTGGAAGTGGATCTTGATCTTTCCCTATTTGTGTGGAATTATATGCCAGTATCAATAGCAATGGCCTACGACTATATATACTGTGCAAAACTGAAATGCACCACAGGTATGGATGGATAGTATACTTGACGAAACAGAGGTAGGTAGAGCAGTGGCCTACTGTACCGTACTGCTATATATTATATACTGGTGGTCAGCAAACTGTGCAAAACTGAAATGCACCACAGGTATGGATGGATAGTATATTTGACGACACAGAGGTAGATAGAGCAGTGGCCTACTGTACTGTACTGCTATATATTATATACTGGTGGTCAGCAAACTGTGCAAAACTGAAATGCACCACAGGTATGGATGGATAGTATACTTGACGACACAGGTAGGTAAAGCAGTGGCCTTCTGTACCGTACTGCTATATATTATATACTGGTGGTCAGCAAACTGTGCTAAACTGAAATGCACCACAGGTATAGATGGATAGTATACTTGACGACACAGAGGTAGGTAGAGCAGTGGCCTACTGTACCGTACTGCTATATATTATATACTGGTGGTCAGCAAACTGTGCAAAACTGAAATGCACCAGAGGTATGGATGTATAGTATACTTGACGACACAGAGGTAGGTAGAGCAGTGGCCTACTGTACCGTACTGCTATATATTATATACTGGTGGTCAGCAAAATTATGCACTGTACTCCTACTATATACTACAATGCAGCACAGATATGGAGTGTTTTTCAGGCATAGAACGTATAATACTGGTGGTCACTGGTCAGCAAAACTCTGCACTGTACTCCTCCTATATAATACTGCTGGTCCCCAGTCCCCACAATAAAGCAGTGTGAGCACAGATATATGCAGCACACTGAGCACAGATATGGAGCGTTTTTCAGGCAGAGAACGTATAATACTGGTGGTCACTGTCAGCAAAACTCTGCACTGTACTCCTCCTATATAATACTGGTGGTCCCCAGTCCCCACAATAAAGCAGTGTGAGCACAGATATATGCAGCACACTGAGCACAGATATGGAGCGTTTTTCAGGCAGAGAACGTATAATACTGGTGGTCACTGGTCAGCAAAACTCTGCACTGTACTCCTCCTATATAATACTGGTGGTCCCCAGTCCCCACAATAAAGCAGTGTGAGCACAGATATATGCAGTACACTGAGCACAGATATGGAGCGTTTTTCAGGCAGAGAACGTATAATACTGGTGGTCACTGGTCAGCAAAACTCTGCACTGTACTCCTCCTGTATAATACTGGTGGTCCCCAGTCCCCACAATAAAGCAGTGTGAGCACAGATGTATGTAGCACACTGAGCACAGATATGGAGCGTTTTTCAGGCAGAGAACGTATAATACTGGTGGTCACTGGTCAGCAAAACTCTGCACTGTACTCCTCCTATATAATACTGGTGGTCCACAGTCCCCACAATAAAGCAGTGTGAGCACAGATATATGCAGCACACTGAGCACAGATATGGAGCGTTTTTCAGGCAGAGAACGTATAATACTGGTGGTCACTGGTCAGCAAAACTCTGCACTGTACTCCTCCTATATAATACTGGTGGTCCCCTGTCCCCACAATAAAGCAGTGTGAGCACAGATAGATGCAGCACACTGAGCACAGATATGGAGCGTTTTTCAGGCAGAGAACGTATAATACTGGTGGTCACTGGTCAGAAAAACTCTGCACTGTACTCCTCCTATATAATACTTGTGGTCCCCAGTCCCCACAATAAAGCAGTGTGAGCACAGCTTTATGTAGCACACTGAGAACAGATATGGAGCGTTTTTCAGGCAGAGAACGTATAATACTGGTGGTCACTGGTCAGCAAAACTCTGCACTGTACTCCTCCTCCTCACCGTCAGTGAGAACAAGGTGGGTAGAATAGGGATAGTTAGGGCTTGAACTCTGCCAAGCATCTCTCCCTAACGGCAATTATTGGAACCCTCATTATATCAAGGACTGTAAATATACAAAAGGGCTGTCTACATTTTAACTAACCCCTTTTTTTCTACAGGTATTGCACCATTACATTTGGCAACATTTTAGTATTAATTGTTGCAAACACACATTACATATATACATTATAACAAGCGCCCTGCTCCACATTGCTGAAAGATATTAGAGGTTAGTTTTTCTAACTTTTATAAAGCAAACAAAATCTCATACCAGGCTATAGTGTAACTAGTCACTGACACTATGGAATGGTATTACTATCACCAGGCTATAGAGTAGTCACTGACACTGTGGGATGGTATTACTATCACCAGGCTATAGGATAACTAGTCACTGACACTGTGGGATGGTATTACTATCACCAGGCTATAGGATAACTAGTCACTGACACTGTGGGATGGTATTACTATCACCAGGCTATAGAGTAACTAGTCACTGACACTGTGGGATGGTATTACTATCACCAGGCTATAAAGTAGTCACTGACACTGTGGGATGGTATTACTATCACCAGGCTATAGGATAACTAGTCACTGACACTGTGGGATGGTATTACTATCACCAGGCTATAGTGTAACTAGTCACTGACACTGTGGGATGGTATTACTATCACCAGGCTATAGAGTAACTAGTCACTGACACTGTGGGATGGTATTACTATCACCAGCCTATAGTGTAACTAGTCACTGACACTGTGGGGTGGTATTACTATCACCAGGCTATAGTGTAACTAGTCACTGACACTGTGGGATGGTATTACTATCACCAGGCTATAGTATAACTAGTCACTGACACTGTGGGGTGGTATTACTATCACCAGGCTATAGTGTAACTAGTCACTGACACTGTGGGATGGTATTACTATCACCAGGCTATAGTGCAACTAGTCACTGACACTGTGGGATGGTATTACTATCACCAGGCTATAGTGTAACTAGTCACTGACACTGTGGGATGGTATTACTATCACCAGGCTATAGTGTATCTAGTCACTGACACTGTGGGATGGTATTACTATCACCAGGCTATAGAGTAACTAGTCACTGACACTGTGGGATGGTATTACTATCACCAGGCTATAGTGTAACTAGTAGTGATGAGCGGGTTCGGTTTCTCGGAAACCGAACCCCCCCGAACTTCACCCTTTTTACACGGGTCCGAGCCATACTCGGATTCTCCCGTATGGCTCGGTTAACCCGAGCGCGCCCGAACGTCATCATCCCGCTGTCGGATTCTCGCGAGATTCGGATTCTATATAAGCAGCCGCGCTTCGCCGCCATTTTCACTCGTGCATTGGAAATGTTAGGGAGAGGACGTGGCTGGCGTCCTCTCCGTTATTGTTGAACTTGATTGTGCTTTATTGCTTAATTGTGGGGAGGACTGGGGAGCAGCTGTATAATATAGGAGGAGTACAGTGCAGAGTTTTGCTGATCAGTGACAACCAGTTTTATCCGTTCTCTCCCTGAAAAAAACCCTCCTTATCTGTGCTCAGTGTGCTGCATATATCTGTGCTCACACTGCTTAATTGTGGGGACTGGGGAGCAGCTGTATTATATAGCAGGAGTACAGTGCAGAGTTTTGCTGACAGTGACCACCAGTATACGTTGTCTGCCTGAAAAACACTCCATATCTGTGCTCAGTGTGCTGCTTTATTTTGGGGACTGGGGACCACCAGTATAATATTATATAGGAGGAGTACAGTGCAGAGTTTTGCTGACCAGTGACCACCAGTATATAATATATAGCATTACGGTACAGTAGGCCACTGCTGTACCTACATCTGTGTCGTCAAGTATACTATCCATCTAGATTCTATACCTGTGGTGCATTTCAGTTGTGCAGTTTGCTGACACAGTGACCACCAGTATATATAGCAGTACGGAAGGCCACTGCTGTACCTACCTTTGTGTCGTCATTAAGTATACTATCCATCTACATTCTATACCTGTGGTGCATTTTAGTTTTGCAGTTTGCTGACACAGTGACCACCAGTATATATAGCAGTACGGTACGGAAGGCCACTGCTGTACCTACCTCTGTGTCGTCATTAAGTATACTATCCATCTACATTCTATACCTGTGGTGCATTTTAGTTTTGCAGTTTGCTGACACAGTGACCACCAGTATACTATATATAGCAGTACGGTACGGAAGGCCACTGCTGTACCTACCTCTGTGTCGTCATTAAGTATACAATCCATCTACATTCTATACCTGTGGTGCATTTTAGTTTTGCAGTTTGCTGACACAGTGACCACCAGTATACTATATATAGCAGTACGGTACGGAAGGCCACTGCTGTACCTACCTCTGTGTCGTCATTAAGTATACTATCCATCTACATTCTATACCTGTGGTGCATTTTAGTTTTGCAGTTTGCTGACACAGTGACCACCAGTATACTATATATAGCAGTACGGTACGGAAGGCCACTGCTGTACCTACCTCTGTGTCGTCATTAAGTATACTATCCATCTACATTCTATACCTGTGGTGCATTTTAGTTTTGCAGTTTGCTGACACAGTGACCACCAGTATACTATATATAGCAGTACGGTACGGAAGGCCACTGCTGTACCTACCTCTGTGTCATCATTAAGTGTACTATCCATCTAGATTCTATACCTGTGGTGCATTTCAGTTGTGCAGTTTGCTGACACAGTGACCACCAGTCTATATAGCAGTACGGTACGGAAGGCCACTGCTGTACCTACCTCTGTGTCGTCATTAAGTATACTATCCCATCTACATTCTATACCTGTGGTGCATTTTAGTTTTGCAGTTTGCTGACACAGTGACCACCAGTATACTATATATAGCAGTTCGGTACGGAAGGCCACTGCTGTACCTACCTCTGTGTCGTCATTAAGTATACTATCCATCTACATTCTATACCTGTGGTGCATTTTAGTTTTGCAGTTTGCTGACACAGTGACCACCAGTATACTATATATAGCAGTACGGTACGGAAGGCCACTGCTGTACCTACCTCTGTGTCGTCATTAAGTATACTATCCATCTACATTCTATACCTGTGGTGCATTTTAGTTTTGCAGTTTGCTGACACAGTGACCACCAGTATACTATATATAGCAGTACGGTACGGAAGGCCACTGCTGTACCTACCTCTGTGTCGTCATTAAGTATACTATCCATCTACATTCTATACCTGTGGTGCATTTTAGTTTTGCAGTTTGCTGACACAGTGACCACCAGTATACTATATATAGCAGTACGGTACGGAAGGCCACTGCTGTACCTACCTCTGTGTCGTCATTAAGTATACTATCCATCTAGATTCTATACCTGTGGTGCATTTCAGTTGTGCAGTTTGCTGACACAGTGACCACCAGTATATATAGCAGTACGGTACGGAAGGCCACTGCTGCACCTACCTCTGTGTCGTCATTAAGTATACTATCCATCTACATTCTATACCTGTGGTGCATTTTAGTTTTGCAGTTTGCTGACACAGTGACCACCAGTATACTATATATAGCAGTTCGGTACGGAAGGCCACTGCTGTACCTACCTCTGTGTCGTCATTAAGTATACTATCCATCTACATTCTATACCTGTGGTGCATTTTAGTTTTGCAGTTTGCTGACACAGTGACCACCAGTATACTATATATAGCAGTACGGTACGGAAGGCCACTGTTGTACCTACCTCTGTGTCGTCATTAAGTATACTATCCATCTACATTCTATACCTGTGGTGCATTTTAGTTTTGCAGTTTGCAGACACAGTGACCACCAGTATATATAGCAGTATGGTACGGAAGGCCACTGCTGTACCTATCTCTGTGTCGTCATTAAGTATACTATCCATCTTCATTCTATACCTGTGGTGCATTTTAGTTTTGCAGTTTACTGACACAGTGACCACCAGTATATATAGCAGTACGGTACGGAAGGCCACTGCTGTACCTACCTCTGTGTCGTCATTAAGTATACTATCCATCTACATTCTATACCTGTGGTGCATTTTAGTTGTGCGCAGTATATATAGTAGTAGGCCATTGCTATTGATACTGGCATATAATTCCACACATTAAAAAATGGAGAACAAAAATGTGGAGGTTAAAATAGGGAAAGATCAAGATCCACTTCCACCTCGTGCTGAAGCTGCTGCCACTAGTCATGGCCGAGACGATGAAATGCCATCAACGTCGTCTGCCAAGGCCGATGCCCAATGTCATAGTAGAGAGCATGTAAAATCCAAAAAAACAAAAGTTCAGTAAAATGACCCAAAAATCAAAATTGAAAGCGTCTGATGAGAAGCGTAAACTTGCCAATATGCGATTTACGACACGGAGTGGCAAGGAACGGCTGAGGCCCTGGCCTATGTTCATGGCTAGTGGTTCAGATTCACATGAGGATGGAAGCACTCATCCTCTCGCTAGAAAAATGAAAAGACCTAAGCTGGCAAAAGCACAGCAAAGAACTGTGCGTTCTTCTAAATCACAAATCCCCAAGGAGAGTCCAATTGTGTCGGTTGCGATGCCTGACCTTCCCAACACTGGACGGGAAGAGCTTGCGCCTTCCACCATTTGCACGCCCCCTGCAAGTGCTGGAAGGAGCACCCGCAGTCCAGTTCCTGATAGTCAAATTGAAGATGTCACTGTTGAAGTACACCAGGATGAGGATATGGGTGTTGCTGGCGCTGGGGAGGAAATTGACAAGGAGGATTCTGATGGTGAGGTGGTTTGTTTAAGTCAGGCACCCGGGAAGACACCTGTTGTCCGTGGGACGAATATGGCCATTGACATGCCTGGTCAAAATACAAAAAAAATCAGCTCTTCGGTGTGGAATTATTTCAACACAAATGCGGACAACAGGTGTCAAGCCGTGTGTTGCCTTTGTCAAGCTGTAATAAGTAGGGGTAAGGACGTTAACCACCTCAGAACATCCTCCCTTATACGTCACCTGCAGCGCATTCATCATAAGTCAGTGACAAGTCTAAAAACTTTGGATGACAGCGGAAGCAGTCCACTGACCACTAAATCCCTTCCTCTTGTAACCAAGCTCCTGCAAACCAGACTCAGGACTATATGACTGTGACAGCCCACTGGGTAGATGTATTGCCTCCCGCAGCAAGAACAGCAGCGGCGGCACCAGTAGCAGCATCTCGTAAACGCCAACTCGTTCCTAGGCAGGCTACGCTTTGTATCACCGCTTTCCATAAAAGGCACACAGCTGACAACCTCTTACGAAAACTGAGGAACATCATCGCAGAATGGCTTACCCCAATTGGACTCTCCTGGGGATTTGTGACATCGGACAACGCCAGCAATATTGTGCGTGCATTACATCTGGGCAAATTCCAGCACGTCCCATGTTTTGCACATACATTGAATTTGGTGGTGCAGAATTATTTAAAAAACAACAGGGGCGTGCAAGAGATGCTGTCGGTGGCCCGAAGAATTGCGGGCCACTTTCGGCATTCAGCCACTGCATACAGAAGACTGGAGCACCACCAAACAATCCTGAACCTGCCCTGCCATCATCTGAAGCAAGAGGTGGTAACGAGGTGGAATTCAACCCTCTATATTCTTCAGAGGATGGAGGAGCAGCAAAAGGCCATTCAAGCCTATACATCTGCCCACGATATAGGCAAAGGAGGGGGAATGCACCTGACTCAAGCGCAGTGGAGAATGATTTCAACGTTGTGCAAGGTTCTGCAACCCTTTGAACTTGCCACACGTGAAGTCAGTTCAGACACTGCCAGCCTGAGTCAGGTCATTCCCCTCATCAGGCTTTTGCAGAAGAAGCTGGAGACATTGAAGGAGGAGCTAAAACAGAGCGATTCCGCTAGGCATGTGGGACTTGTGGATGGAGCCCTTAATTCGCTTAACCAGGATTCACGGGTGGTCAATCTGTTGAAATCAGAGCACTACATTTTGGCCACCGTGCTCGATCCTAGATTTAAAACCTACGTTGTATCTCTCTTTCCGGCAGACACAAGTCTGCAGAGGTTCAAAGACCTGCTGGTGAGAAAATTGTCAAGTCAAGCGGAACGTGACCCGTCAACATCTCCTCCTTCACATTCTCCCGCAACTGGGGGTGCGAGGAAAAGGCTAAGAATTCCGAGCCCACCCGCTGGCGGTAATGCAGGGCAGTCTGGAGCGAGTGCTGACATCTGGTTTGGACTAAAGGACCTGCCAACGATTACTGACATGTTGTCTACTGTCACTGCATATGATTCTCTCACCATTGAAAGAATGGTGGAGGATTATATGAGTGACCGCATCCAAGTAGGCACGTCAGACAGTCCGTAAGTATACTGGCAGGAAAAAGAGGCAATTTGGAGGCCCTTGCACAAACTGGCTTTATTCTACCTAAGTTGCCCTCCCTCCAGTGTGTACTCCGAAAGAGTGTTTAGTGCAGCCGCTCACCTTGTCAGCAATCGGCGTACGAGGTTACTTCCAGAAAATGTGGAGAAGATGATGTTCATCAAAATGAATTATAATCAATTCCTCCGTGGAGACATTCACAAGCAATTGCCTCCAGAAAGTACACAGGGATCTGAGATGGTGGATTCCAGTGAGGACGAATAAATAATCTGTGAGGAGGGGGATGTACACAGTGAAAGGGGTGAGGAATCGGAGGATGATGAGGAGGAGGACATCTTGCCTCTGTAGAGCCAGTTTGTGCAAGGAGAGATTGATTGCTTCTTTTTTGGTGGGGGCCCAAACCAACCAGTCATTTCAGTCACAGTCGTGTGGCAGACCCTGTCGCTGAAATGATGGGTTCGTTAAAGTGTGCATGTCCTGTTTATACAACATAAGGGTGGGTGGGAGGGCCCAAGGACAATTCCATCTTGCACCTCTTTTTTCTTTCATTTTTCTTTACATCATGTGCTGTTTGGGGACAATTTTTTTGAAGTGCCATCCTGTCTGACACTGCAGTGCCACTCCTAGATGGGCCAGGTGTTTGTGTCGGCCACTTGTGTCACTTAGCTTAGTCACACTGCGACCTTGGTGCGCCTCTTTTTTTCTTTGCATCATGTGCTGTTTGGGGACTATTTTTTTGAAGTGCCATCCTGTCTGACACTGCAGTGCCACTCCTAGATGGGCCAGGTGTTTGTGTCGGCCACTTGTGTCGCTTAGCTTAGCCATCCAGCGACCTCTGTGCAAATTTTAGGACTAAAAATAATATTGTGAGGTGTTCAGAATAGACTGGAAATGAGTGGAAATTATGGTTATTGAGGTTAATAATACTATGGGGTCAAAATGACCCCCAAATTCTATGATTTAAGCTGTTTTTTAGGGTTTTTTGAAAAAAACACCCGAATCCAAAACACACCCGAATCCGACAAAAAATTTTCGGTGAGGTTTTGCCAAAACGCGTCCGAATCCAAAACACGGCCGCGGAACCGAATCCAAAACCAAAACACAAAACCTAAAAAATGTCCGGTGCACATCACTAGTAACTAGTCACTGACACTGTGGGATGGTATTAATATCACCAGGCTATAGTGTAACTAGTCACTGACACTATGGGATGGTATTCCTATCACCAGGCTATAGAGTAACTAGTCACTGACACCATGGGATGGTATTACTATCACCAGGCTATAGAGTAACTAGTCACTGACACCATGGGAGGGTATTACTATCACCAGGCTATAGAGTAACTAGTCACTGACACTGTGGGATAGTATTACTATCACCAGGCTATAGTGTAACTAGTCACTGACACTGTGGGGTGGTATTACTATCACCAGGCTATAGTGTAACTAGTCAATGACACTGTGGATTGGTATTACTGTCACCAGGCTATAGAGTAACTAGTCACTGACACTGTGGGATGGTATTACTATCACCAGGCTATAGAGTAGTCACTGACACAGTGGGATGGTATTACTATCACCAGGCTATAGTGTAACTAGTCACTGACACTGTGGGATGGTATTACTATCACCAGGCTATAGAGTAGTCACTGACACTGTGGGATGGTATTACTGTCACCAGGCTATAGAGTAACTAGTCACTGGCACTGTGGGGTGGTATTACTGTCACCAGGCTATAGTGTAACTAGTCACTGACACTGTGGGGTGGTATTACTATCACCAGGCTATAGTGTAACTAGTCACTGACACTGTGGGATGGTATTACTATCACCAGGCTATAGTGTAACTAGTCACTGACACTGTGGGATGGTATTACTATCACCAGGCTATAGTGTAACTAGTCACCGACACTGTGGGATGGTATTACTATCACCAGGCTATAGAGTAACTAGTCACTGACACTGTGGGGTGGTATTACTATCACCAGGCTATAGTGTAACTAGTCACTGACACTGTGGGGTGGTATTACTATCACCAGGCTATAGTGTAACTAGTCACTGACACTGTGGGATGGTATTACTATCACCAGGCTATAGTGTAACTAGTCACTGACACTGTGGGATGGTATTACTATCACCAGGCTATAGAGTAACTAGTCACTGACACTGTGGTATGGTATTACTATCACCAGGCTATAGTGTAACTAGTCACCGACACTGTGGGATGGTATTACTATCACCAGGCTATAGTGTAACTAGTCACTGACACTGTGGGATGGTATTACTATCACCAGGCTATAGTGTAACTAGTCACTGACACTGTGGGATGGTATTACTATCACCAGGCTATAGAGTAACTAGTCACTGACACTGTGGGATGGTATTACTATCACCAGGCTATAGTGTAACTAGTCACTGACACTGTGTGATGGTATTACTGTCACCAGGCTATAGAGTAACTAGTCACTGACTGTGGGACGGTATTCCTATCACCAGGCTATAGAGTAACTAGTCACTAACACTGTGGGATGGTATTACTATCACCAGGCTATAGTGTAACTAGTAGAGATGAGCGGGTTCGGTTTCTCTGAATCCGAACCCGCCAGAACTTCATGTTTTTTTTCACGGGTCCGAGCGACTCGGATCTTCCCGCCTTGCTCGGTTAACCCGAGCGCGCCCGAACGTCATCATGACGCTGTCGGATTCTCGCGAGGCTCGGATTCTATCGCGAGACTCGGATTCTATATAAGGAGCCGCGCGTCGCCGCCATTTTCACACGTGCATTGAGATTGATAGGGAGAGGACGTGGCTGGCGTCCTCTCCGTTTAGAATAGATTAGAGAGACACTTGATTTACTAATTTTGGGGAGCATTAAGAGTACTCAGTACAGTGCAGAGTTTTGCTGATAGTGACCACCAGTTTTATTTATAATCCGTTCTCTGCCTGAAAAAAGCGATACACAGCACACAGTGACTCAGTCACATACCATATCTGTGTGCACTGCTCAGGCTCAGGCCAGTGTGCTGCATCATCTATTATCTATATATAATATTATATATATCTGTCTGACTGCTCAGCTCACACAGCTTATAATTGTGGGGGAGACTGGGGAGCACTACTGCAGTGCCAGTTATAGGTTATAGCAGGAGCCAGGAGTACATAATATATTATATAGTGAGTGACCACCAGACACACAGTGCAGTTTATTTAATATATCCGTTCTCTGCCTGAAAAAAGCGATACACACAGTGACTCAGTCAGTCACATACCATATCTGTGTGCACTGCTCAGGCTCAGGCCAGTGTGCTGCATCATCTATATATATTATATATCTGTCTGACTGCTCAGCTCACACAGCTTATAATTGTGGGGGAGACTGGGGAGCACTACTGCAGTGCCAGTTATAGGTTATAGCAGGAGCCAGGAGTACATAATATTATATTAAAATTAAACAGTGCACACTTTTGCTGCAGGAGTGCCACTGCCAGTGTGACTAGTGACCAGTGACCTGACCACCAGTATATATAATATTAGTAGTATACTATCTCTTTATCAACCAGTCTATATTAGCAGCAGACACAGTACAGTGCGGTAGTTCACGGCTGTGGCTACCTCTGTGTCGGCACTCGGCAGCCCGTCCATAATTGTATATACCACCTAACCGTGGTTTTTTTTTCTTTCTTTATACATACATACTAGTTACGAGTATACTATCTCTTTATCAACCAGTCTATATTAGCAGCAGACACAGTACAGTGCGGTAGTTCACGGCTGTGGCTACCTCTGTGTCGGCACTCGGCAGCCCGTCCATAATTGTATATACCACCTAACCGTGGTTTTTTTTTCTTTCTTTATACATACATACTAGTTACGAGTATACTATCTCTTTATCAACCAGTCTATATATTAGCAGCAGACACAGTACAGTGCGGTAGTTCACGGCTGTGGCTACCTCTGTGTCGGCACTCGGCAGCCCTTCCATAATTGTATATACCACCTAACCGTGGTTTTTTTTTCTTTCTTTATACATACATACTAGTTACGAGTATACTATCTCTTTATCAACCAGTCTATATATTAGCAGCAGACACAGTACAGTGCGGTAGTTCACGGCTGTGGCTACCTCTGTGTCGGCACTCGGCAGCCCGTCCATAATTGTATATACCACCTAACCGTGGTTTTTTTTTTCTTTCTTTATACATACATACTAGTTACGAGTATACTATCTCTTTATCAACCAGTCTATATATTAGCAGCAGACACAGTACAGTGCGGTAGTTCACGGCTGTGGCTACCTCTGTGTCGGCACTCGGCAGCCCGTCCATAATTGTATATACCACCTAACCGTGGTTTTTTTTTCTTTCTTTATACATACATACTAGTTACGAGTATACTATCTCTTTATCAACCAGTCTATATATTAGCAGCAGACACAGTACAGTGCGGTAGTTCACGGCTGTGGCTACCTCTGTGTCGGCACTCGGCAGCCCGTCCATAATTGTATATACCACCTAACCGTGGTTTTTTTTTCTTTCTTTATACATACATACTAGTTACGAGTATACTATCTCTTTATCAACCAGTCTATATATTAGCAGCAGACACAGTACAGTGCGGTAGTTCACGGCTGTGGCTACCTCTGTGTCAGCACTCGGCAGCCCGTCCATAATTGTATATACCACCTAACCGTGGTTTTTTTTTCTTTCTTTATACATACATACTAGTTACGAGTATACTATCTCTTTATCAACCAGTCTATATTAGCAGCAGACACAGTACAGTGCGGTAGTTCACGGCTGTGGCTACCTCTGTGTCGGCACTCGGCAGCCCGTCCATAATTGTATATACCACCTAACCGTGGTTTTTTTTTCTTTCTTTATACATACATACTAGTTACGAGTATACTATCTCTTTATCAACCAGTCTATATATTAGCAGCAGACACAGTACAGTGCGGTAGTTCACGGCTGTGGCTACCTCTGTGTCTGCACTCGGCAGCCCGTCCATAATTGTATATACCACCTAACCGTGGTTTTTTTTTCTTTCTTTATACATACATACTAGTTACGAGTATACTATCTCTTTATCAACCAGTCTATATATTAGCAGCAGACACAGTACAGTGCGGTAGTTCACGGCTGTGGCTACCTCTGTGTCGGCACTCGGCAGCCCGTCCATAATTGTATATACCACCTAACCGTGGTTTTTTTTTCTTTCTTTATACATACATACTAGTTACGAGTATACTATCTCTTTATCAACCAGTCTATATATTAGCAGCAGACACAGTACAGTGCGGTAGTTCACGGCTGTGGCTACCTCTGTGTCGGCACTCGGCAGCCCGTCCATAATTGTATATACCACCTAACCGTGGTTTTTTTTTCTTTCTTTATACATACATACTAGTTACGAGTATACTATCTCTTTATCAACCAGTCTATATTAGCAGCAGACACAGTACAGTGCGGTAGTTCACGGCTGTGGCTACCTCTGTGTCGGCACTCGGCAGCCCGTCCATAATTGTATATACCACCTAACCGTGGTTTTTTTTTCTTTCTTTATACATACATACTAGTTACGAGTATACTATCTCTTTATCAACCAGTCTATATATTAGCAGCAGACACAGTACAGTGCGGTAGTTCACGGCTGTGGCTACCTCTGTGTCGGCACTCGGCAGCCCGTCCATAATTGTATATACCACCTAACCGTGGTTTTTTTTTTCTTTCTTTATACATACATACTAGTTACGAGTATACTATCTCTTTATCAACCAGTCTATATATTAGCAGCAGACACAGTACAGTGCGGTAGTTCACGGCTGTGGCTACCTCTGTGTCGGCACTCGGCAGCCCGTCCATAATTGTATACTAGTATCCAATCCATCCATCTCCATTGTTTACCTGAGGTGCCTTTTAGTTGTGCCTATTAAAATATGGAGAACAAAAATGTTGAGGTTCCAAAATTAGGGAAAGATCAAGATCCACTTCCACCTCGTGCTGAAGCTGCTGCCACTAGTCATGGCCGAGACGATGAAATGCCAGCAACGTCGTCTGCCAAGGCCGATGCCCAATGTCATAGTACAGAGCATGTCAAATCCAAAACACCAAATATCAGTAAAAAAAGGACTCCAAAACCTAAAATAAAATTGTCGGAGGAGAAGCGTAAACTTGCCAATATGCCATTTACCACACGGAGTGGCAAGGAACGGCTGAGGCCCTGGCCTATGTTCATGGCTAGTGGTTCAGCTTCACATGAGGATGGAAGCACTCAGCCTCTCGCTAGAAAAATGAAAAGACTCAAGCTGGCAAAAGCAGCACAGCAAAGAACTGTGCATTCTTCGAAATCCCAAATCCACAAGGAGAGTCCAATTGTGTCGGTTGCGATGCCTGACCTTCCCAACACTGGACGTGAAGAGCATGCGCCTTCCACCATTTGCACGCCCCCTGCAAGTGCTGGAAGGAGCACCCGCAGTCCAGTTCCTGATAGTCAGATTGAAGATGTCAGTGTTGAAGTACACCAGGATGAGGAGGATATGGGTGTTGCTGGCGCTGGGGAGGAAATTGACCAGGAGGATTCTGATGGTGAGGTGGTTTGTTTAAGTCAGGCACCCGGGGAGACACCTGTTGTCCGTGGGAGGAATATGGCCGTTGACATGCCAGGTGAAAATACCAAAAAAATCAGCTCTTCGGTGTGGAGGTATTTCACCAGAAATGCGGACAACAGGTGTCAAGCCGTGTGTTCCCTTTGTCAAGCTGTAATAAGTAGGGGTAAGGACGTTAACCACCTCGGAACATCCTCCCTTATACGTCACCTGCAGCGCATTCATAATAAGTCAGTGACAAGTTCAAAAACTTTGGGTGACAGCGGAAGCAGTCCACTGACCAGTAAATCCCTTCCTCTTGTAACCAAGCTCACGCAAACCACCCCACCAACTCCCTCAGTGTCAATTTCCTCCTTCCCCAGGAATGCCAATAGTCCTGCAGGCCATGTCACTGGCAATTCTGACGAGTCCTCTCCTGCCTGGGATTCCTCCGATGCATCCTTGCGTGTAACGCCTACTGCTGCTGGCGCTGCTGTTGTTGCCGCTGGGAGTCGATGGTCATCCCAGAGGGGAAGTCGTAAGCCCACTTGTACTACTTCCAGTAAGCAATTGACTGTTCAACAGTCCTTTGCGAGGAAGATGAAATATCACAGCAGTCATCCTACTGCAAAGCGGATAACTGAGTCCTTGACAACTATGTTGGTGTTAGACGTGCGTCCGGTATCCGCCGTTAGTTCACAGGGAACTAGACAATTTATTGAGGCAGTGTGCCCCCGTTACCAAATACCATCTAGGTTCCACTTCTCTAGGCAGGCGATACCGAGAATGTACACGAACGTCAGAAAAAGACTCACCAGTGTCCTAAAAAATGCAGTTGTACCCAATGTCCACTTAACCACGGACATGTGGACAAGTGGAGCAGGGCAGGGTCAGGACTATATGACTGTGACAGCCCACTGGGTAGATGTATGGACTCCCGCCGCAAGAACAGCAGCGGCGGCACCAGTAGCAGCATCTCGCAAACGCCAACTCTTTCCTAGGCAGGCTACGCTTTGTATCACCGCTTTCCAGAATACGCACACAGCTGAAAACCTCTTACGGCAACTGAGGAAGATCATCGCGGAATGGCTTACCCCAATTGGACTCTCCTGTGGATTTGTGGCATCGGACAACGCCAGCAATATTGTGTGTGCATTAAATATGGGCAAATTCCAGCACGTCCCATGTTTTGCACATACCTTGAATTTGGTGGTGCAGAATTTTTTTAAAAACGACAGGGGCGTGCAAGAGATGCTGTCGGTGGCCAGAAAAATTGCGGGACACTTTCGGCGTACAGGCACCACGTACAGAAGACTGGAGCACCACCAAAAACTACTGAACCTGCCCTGCCATCATCTGAAGCAAGAAGTGGTAACGAGGTGGAATTCAACCCTCTATATGCTTCAGAGGTTGGAGGAGCAGCAAAAGGCCATTCAAGCCTATACAATTGAGCACGATATAGTAGGTGGAATGCACCTGTCTCAAGTGCAGTGGAGAATGATTTCAACGTTGTGCAAGGTTCTGATGCCCTTTGAACTTGCCACACGTGAAGTCAGTTCAGACACTGCCAGCCTGAGTCAGGTCATTCCCCTCATCAGGCTTTTGCAGAAGAAGCTGGAGGCATTGAAGAAGGAGCTAAAAGGGAGCGATTCCGCTAGGCATGTGGGACTTGTGGATGCAGCCCTTAATTCGCTTAACAAGGATTCACGGGTGGTCAATCTGTTGAAATCAGAGCACTACATTTTGGCCACCGTGCTCGATCCTAGATTTAAAGCCTACCTTGGATCTCTCTTTCCGGCAGACACAGGTCTGCTGGGGTTGAAAGACCTGCTGGTGACAAAATTGTCAAGTCAAGCGGAACGCGACCTGTCAACATCTCCTCCTTCACATTCTCCCGCAACTGGGGGTGCGAGGAAAAGGCTCAGAATTCCGAGCCCACCCGCTGGCGGTGATGCAGGGCAGTCTGGAGCGACTGCTGATGCTGACATCTGGTCCGGACTGAAGGACCTGACAACGATTACGGACATGTCGTCTACTGTCACTGCATATGATTCTCTCAACATTGATAGAATGGTGGAGGATTATATGAGTGACCGCATCCAAGTAGGCACGTCACACAGTCCGTACTTATACTGGCAGGAAAAAGAGGCAATTTGGAGGCCCTTGCACAAACTGGCTTTATTCTACCTAAGTTGCCCTCCCACAAGTGTGTACTCCGAAAGAGTGTTTAGTGCCGCCGCTCACCTTGTCAGCAATCGGCGTACGAGGTTACATCCAGAAAATGTGGAGAAGATGATGTTCATTAAAATGAATTATAATCAATTCCTCCGCGGAGACATTGACCAGCAGCAATTGCCTCCACAAAGTACACAGGGAGCTGAGATGGTGGATTCCAGTGGGGACGAATTGATAATCTGTGAGGAGGGGGATGTACACGGTGATATATCGGAGGGTGAAGATGAGGTGGACATCTTGCCTCTGTAGAGCCAGTTTGTGCAAGGAGAGATTAATTGCTTCTTTTTTGGGGGGGGGTCCAAACCAACCCGTCATATCAGTCACAGTCGTGTGGCAGACCCTGTCACTGAAATGATGGGTTGGTTAAAGTGTGCATGTCCTGTTTTGTTTATACAACATAAGGGTGGGTGGGAGGGCCCAAGGACAATTCCATCTTGCACCTCTTTTTTCTTTTCTTTTTCTTTGCATCATGTGCTGATTGGGGAGGGTTTTTTGGAAGGGACATCCTGCGTGACACTGCAGTGCCACTCCTAGATGGGCCCGGTGTTTGTGTCGGCCACTAGGGTCGCTAATCTTACTCACACAGTCAGCTACCTCATTGCGCCTCTTTTTTTCTTTGCGTCATGTGCTGTTTGGGGAGGGTTTTTTGGAAGGGACATCCTGCGTGACACTGCAGTGCCACTCCTAGATGGGCCCGGTGTTTGTGTCGGCCACTAGGGTCGCTAATCTTACTCACACAGCTACCTCATTGCGCCTCTTTTTTTCTTTGCGTCATGTGCTGTTTGGGGAGGGTTTTTTGGAAGGGACATCCTGCGTGACACTGCAGTGCCACTCCTAGATGGGCCCGGTGTTTGTGTCGGCCACTAGGGTCGCTTATCTTACTCACACAGCGACCTCGGTGCAAATTTTAGGACTAAAAATAATATTGTGAGGTGTGAGGTATTCAGAATAGACTGAAAATGAGTGTAAATTATGGTTTTTGAGGTTAATAATACTTTGGGATCAAAATGACCCCCAAATTCTATGATTTAAGCTGTTTTTTAGTGTTTTTTGAAAAAAACACCCGAATCCAAAACACACCCGAATCCGACAAAAAAAATTCGGTGAGATTTTGCCAAAACGCGTTCGAACCCAAAACACGGCCGCGGAACCGAACCCAAAACCAAAACACAAAACCCGAAAAATTTCAGGCGCTCATCTCTAGTAACTAGTCACTGACACTGTGGGATGGTATTACTATCACCAGGCTAGAGTGTAACTAGTCACTGACACTGTGGGATGGTATTACTATCACCAGGCTATAGAGTAACTAGTCACTGACACTGTGGGAAGGTATAACTATCACCAGGCTATAGAGTAACTAGTCACTGACACTGTGGGATGGTATTACTATCACCAGGCTATAGTGTAACTAGTCACTGACACTGTGGGATGGTATTAATATCACCAGGCTATAGTGTAACTAGTCACTGACACTATGGGATGGTATTACTATCACCAGGCTATAGAGTAACTAGTCACTGACACCATGGGATGGTATTACTATCACCAGGCTATAGAGTAACTAGTCACTGACACTGTGGGATGGTATTACTATCACCAGGCTATAGTGTAACTAGTCACTGACACCGTGGGGTGGTATAACTATCACCAGGCTATAGTGTAACTAGTCACTGACACTGTGGGATGGTATTACTGTCACCAGGCTATAGAGTAACTAGTCACTGACACTGTGGGATGGTATTACTATCACCAGGCAATAGAGTAGTCACTGACACTGTGGGATGGTATTACTATCACCAGGCTATAGAGTAACTAGTCACTGACACTGTGGGATGGTATTACTATCACCAGGCTATAGTGTAACTAGTCACTTACACTGTGGGATGGTATTACTGTCACCAGGCTATAGAGTAACTAGTCACTGACACTGTGGGATGGTATTACTATCACCAGGCTATAGAGTAGTCACTGACACTGTGGGATGGTATTACTATCACCAGGCTATAGAGTAGTCACTGACACTGTGGAATGGTATTACTATCACCAGGCTATAGTGTAACTAGTCACTGACACTGTGGGGTGGTATTACTGTCACCAGGCTATAGTGTAACTAGTCACTGACACTGTGGGATGGTATTACTATCACCAGGCTATAGTGTAACTAGTCACTGACACTGTGGGATGGTATTACTATCACCAGGCTATAGTGTAACTAGTCACCGACACTGTGGGATGGTATTACTATCACCAGGCTATAGAGTAACTAGTCACTGACACTGTGGGGTGGTATTACTATCACCAGGCTATAGTGTAACTAGTCACTGACACTGTGGGGTGGTATTACTGTCACCAGGCTATAGTGTAACTAGTCACTGACACTGTGGGATGGTATTACTATCACCAGGCTATAGTGTAACTAGTCACTGACACTGTGGGATGGTATTACTATCACCAGGCTATAGTGTAACTAGTCACTGACACGGTGGGATAATATTACTATCACCAGGCTATAGAGTAACTAGTCACTGACACTGTGGGGTGGTATTACTATCACCAGGCTATAGTGTAACTAGTCACTGACACTGTAGGGTGGTATTTACTATCACCAGGCTATAGTGTAACTAGTCACTGACACTGTGGGATGGTATTACTATCACGAGGCTATAGAGTAACTAGTCACTGACACTGTGGGATGGTATTACTATCACCAGGCTATAGTGTAACTAGTCACTGACACTGTGGGATGGTATTACCATCACCAGGCTAAAGAGTAACTAGTCACTGACACTGTGGGATGGTATTACTGTCACCAGACTATAGTGTAACTAGTCACTGACACCGTGGGATGGTATTACTGTCACCAGGCTATAGAGTAACTAGTCACTGACTATGGGATGGTATTCCTATCACCAGGCTATAGAGTAACTAGTCACTGACTGTGGGACGGTATTCCTATCACCAGGCTATAGAGTAACTAGTCACTGACACTGTGGGATGGTATTACTATCACCAGGCTATAGTGTAACTAGTCACTGACACTGTGGGATGGTATTACTGTCACCAGGCTATAGAGTAACTAGTCACTGACACTGTGGGATGGTATTACTATCACCAGGCTATAGAGTAGTCACTGACACTGTGGGATGGTATTACTTTCACCAGGCTATAGAGTAACTTGTCACTGACACTGGTGGATGGTATTACTATCACCAGGCTATAGTGTTAACTAGTCACTGACACTGTGGGATGGTATTACTATCACCAGGCTATAGAGTAACTAGTCACTGACACTGTGGAATGGTATTACTATCACCAGGCTATAGTGTAACTAGTCACTGACACTGTGGGATGGTATTACTGTCACCAGGCTATAGAGTAACTAGTCACTGACACTGTGGGATGGTATTACTATCACAAGGCTATAGAGTAGTCACTGACACTGTGGGATGGTATTACTATCACCAGGCTATAGGATAACTAGTCACTGACTATGGGATGGTATTCCTATCACCAGGCTATAGAGTAACTAGTCACTGACACTGTGGGGTGGTATTACTATCACCAGGCTATAGTGTAACTAGTCACTGACACTGTAGGGTGGTATTTACTATCACCAGGCTATAGTGTAACTAGTCACTGACACTGTGGGATGGTATTACTATCACCAGGCTATAGTGTAACTAGTCACTGACACTGTGGGATGGTATTACTATCACGAGGCTATAGAGTAACTAGTCACTGACACTGTGGGATGGTATTACTATCACCAGGCTATAGTGTAACTAGTCACTGACACTGTGGGATGGTATTACCATCACCAGGCTAAAGAGTAACTAGTCACTGACACTGTGGGATGGTATTACTGTCACCAGACTATAGTGTAACTAGTCACTGACACCGTGGGATGGTATTACTGTCACCAGGCTATAGAGTAACTAGTCACTGACTATGGGATGGTATTCCTATCACCAGGCTATAGAGTAACTAGTCACTGACTGTGGGACGGTATTCCTATCACCAGGCTATAGAGTAACTAGTCACTGACACTGTGGGATGGTATTACTATCACCAGGCTATAGTGTAACTAGTCACTGACACTTTGGGATGGTATTACTGTCACCAGGCTATAGAGTAACTAGTCACTGACACTGTGGGATGGTATTACTATCACCAGGCTATAGAGTAGTCACTGACACTGTGGGATGGTATTACTTTCACCAGGCTATAGAGTAACTTGTCACTGACACTGGTGGATGGTATTACTATCACCAGGCTATAGTGTTAACTAGTCACTGACACTGTGGGATGGTATTACTATCACCAGGCTATAGAGTAACTAGTCACTGACACTGTGGGATGGTATTACTATCACCAGGCTATAGTGTAACTAGTCACTGACACTGTGGGATGGTATTACTATCACCAGGCTATAGAGTAACTAGTCACTGACACTGTGGGGTGGTATTACTATCACCAGGCAATAGTGTAACTAGTCACTGACACTGTGGGGTGGTATTACGATCACCAGGCTTTAGTGTAACTAGTCACTGACACTGTGGGATGGTATTACTATCACCAGGCTATAGTGTAACTAGTCACTGACACTGTGGGATGGTATTACTATCACCAGGCTATAGTGTAACTAGTCACTGACACTGTGGGATGGTATTACTATCACCAGTCTATAGAGTAACTAGTCACTGACACTGTGGGATGGTATAACTATCACAAGGCTATAGAGTAACTAGTCACTGACACTGTGGGATGGTATTACCATCACCAGGCTATAGTGTAACTAGTCACTGACACTGTGGGATAGTATTACTATCACCAGGCTATAGAGTAACTAGTCACTGACACTGTGGGATGGTATTACTATCACCAGGCTATAGTGTAACTAGTCACTGACACTGTGGGATGGTATTGCTGTCACCAGGCTATTGAGTAACTAGTCACTGACACTGTGGGATGGTATTACTATCACCAGGCAATAGTGTAACTAGTCACTGACACTGTGGGGTGGTATTACTATCACCAGGCTTTAGTGTAACTAGTCACTGACACTGTGGGATGGTATTACTATCACCAGGCTATAGTGTAACTAGTCACTGACACTGTGGGATGGTATTACTATCAACAGTCTATAGAGTAACTAGTCACTGACACTGTGGGATGGTATAACTATCACAAGGCTATAGAGTAACTAGTCACTGACACTGTGGGATGGTACTACCATCACCAGGCTATAGTGTAACTAGTCACTGACACTGTGGGATAGTATTACTATCACCAGGGTATAGAGTAACTAGTCACTGACACTGTGGGATGGTATTACTATCACCAGGCTATAGTGTAACTAGTCACTGACACTGTGGGATGGTATTACTGTCACCAGGTTATAGAGTAACTAGTCACTGACACTGTGGGATGGTATTACTATCACCAGGCTATAGAGTAGTCACTGACACTGTGGGATGGTATTGCTATCACCAGGCTATAGAGTAACTAGTCACTGACACTGTGGGATGGTATTACTATCACCAGGCTATAGTGTAACTAGTCACTGACACTGTGGGGTGGTATTACTATCACCAGGCTATAGTGTAACTAGTCACTGACACTGTGGGATGGTATTACTATCACCAGGCTATAGTGTAACTAGTCACTGACACTGTGGGATGGTATTACTATCACCAGGCTATAGAGTATCTAGTCACTGACACTGTGGGGTGGTATTACTATCACCAGGCTATAGTGTAACTAGTCACTGACACTGTGGGATGGTATTACTATCACCAGGCTATAGTGTAACTAGTCACTGACACTGTGGGATGGTATTACTATCACCAGGCTATAGAGTAACTAGTCACTGACACTGTGGGATGGTATTACTATCACCCGGCTATAGTATAACTAGTCACTGACACTGTGGGATGGTATTCCTATCACCAGGCTATAGAGTAACTAGTCACTGACACTGTGGGATGGTATTACTATCACTAGGCTATAGTGTAACTAGTCACTGACACTGTGGGATGGGGTTCACTACGGCTGGCCGGCGGTCGGGCTCCCGGCGACCAGCATCCCGGCGCCGGGAGCCCGACCGCCGGCTTACCGACAGCTTGGCGAGCGCAAATGAGCCCCTTGCGGGCTCGCTGCGCTCGCCACGCTACGGGCACGGTGGCGCGCTACGCGCGCCACACTATTTTATTCTCCCTCTATGGGGGTCGTGGACCCCCACGAGGGAAAATAATTGTCGGTATTCCGGCTGTCGGGCTCCCGGCGCCGGTATACTGAGCGCCGGGAGCCCGACCGCCGGCAAACAGAAGACCACCCTGTGGGATGGTATTACTATCACCAAGCTATAGTGTAACTAGTCACTGACACCGTGGGATGGTATTACTGTCACCAGGCTATAGAGTAACTAGTCACTGACTGTGGGACGGTATTCCTATCACCAGGCTATAGAGTAACTAGTCACTGACTGTGGGACGGTATTCCTATCACCAGGCTATAGAGTAACTAGTCACTGACTGTGGGACGGTATTCCTTTCACCAGGCTATAGAGTAACTAGTCACTGACACTGTGGGATGGTATTACTATCACTAGGCTATAGTGTAACTAGTCACTGACACTGTGGGATGGTATTACTATCACCAGGCTATAGTGTAACTAGTCACTGACACCGTGGGATGGTATTACTGTCACCAGGCTATAGAGTAACTAGTCACTGACTGTGGGACGGTATTCCTATCACCAGGCTATAGAGTAACTAGTCACTGACTGTGGGACGGTATTCCTATCACCAGGCTATAGAGTAACTAGTCACTGACTGTGGGACGGTATTCCTTTCACCAGGCTATAGAGTAACTAGTCACTGACACTGTGGGATGGTATTACTATCACCAGGCTATAGTGTAACTAGTCACTGACACTGTGGGATGGTATTACTATCACCAGGCTATAGAGTAGTCACTGACACTGTGGGATGTATTACTATCACCAGGCTATAGGATAACTAGTCACTGACACTGTGGGATGGTATTACTATCACCAGGCTATAGTGTAACTAGTCACTGACACTGTGGGATGGTATTACTATCACCAGGCTATAGAGTAACTAGTCACTGACACTGTGGGATGGAAATACTTTCACCAGGCTATAGTGTAACTAGTCACTGACACTGTGGGATGGTATTACTATCACCAGGCTATAGAGTAACTAGTCACTGACACTGTGGGATGGTATTACTATCACCATGCTATAGTGTAACTAGTCATTGACACTGTGGGATGGTATTACTATCACCAGGCTATAGTGTAACTAGTCACTGACACTGTGGGATGGTATTACTATCACCAGGCTATAGAGTAACTAGTCACTGACACTGTGGGATGGTATTACTATCACCAGGCTATAGTGTAACTAGTCACTGACACTGTGGGATGGTATTACTATCACCAGGCTATAGTGTAACTAGTCACTGACACTGTGGGATGGTATTACTATCACCAGGCTATAGAGTAACTAGTCACTGACACTGTGGGATGGTATTACTATCACCAGGCTATAGTGTAACTAGTCACTGACACTGTGGGATGGTATTAATATCACCAGGCTATAGTGTAACTAGTTTAGAGAAAAGGGGAAAGGGAAATCGGGAATTTTTGGAAACCGCACTGGAAAAAACACAATTGTATTTAGTAAGAATTATTGATTAACCAACATTTGGCTCTATCAACATTTAATTGAGCTATGCACTTAGTTGGCGGTGCACCCAGATGTTCAGTCCAGAAGACTACAATGAAAGAGAAAAAAAGTCCTCTCTGCAACTGCAGAGAAAACTAAGAAAAAGAAGACCTTATCTTTTTCTGGGGCACGCTTTTATAAAATAAATGTTATAATTACAAATTAATTCTTTATTAGTCACTATTGAAAAATTCCAGGCTTTATCATGATTTAATCCTATCAGGCATTAAAAAATTACCAAATATCAAGCGAAGATCTCAATATAAATATCCGTATCCGGGTATCCCTGACATAAATATATCTACCAATAGATGTATTAGGGATATGATCACTTTGTCTCCTCCACCAAAATTTACAAAAAGATGAAAAATTATATAATGTTGGAGTTTGTATGCACTCCCTTTTATTGTGGTCTGTTCAAAATTTGCATAGAACAGATCATGTGATTGTCCTCTCACAATTATGTATGTGAGTGGGACACAATGCATATGGCTAATTACATAGGCTTAAACCCGCACCACTGTTGAACTTTAATTCTTAATAAATAATCTTATTCCACACCACTGTACCGTTATAGTTATTTTGATCAAACACTTATACTTTATTAATTTAATATACTGTTGTTCCACAGCACTGTACCATTGGAATCTAGTTAGATCAAAACTCCAAGAGTGTCCACAGTGTATAACAGATATGGATTTATTCTCGTATAATAATCAAATTAATTACTATAGGTTGCTAGGTGACTAATAAAGAATTAATTTGTAATTATAACATTTATTTTATAAAAGCGTGCCCCAGAAAAAGATAAGGTCTTCTTTTTCTTAGTTTTCTCTGCAGTTACAAAGAGGACTTTTTTTCTCTTTCATTATAGTGTAACTAGTCACTGACACAATGGGATGGTATTACTATCACCAGGCTATAGAGTAACTAGTCACTGACAGCATGGGATGGTATTACTATCACCAGGCTATAGTGTAACTAGTCACTGACACTGTGGGGTGGTATTACTATCACCAGGCTATAAAGTAACTAGTCACTGACACTGTGGGATGGTATTACTATCACCAGGCTATAGAGTAACTAGTCACTGACACTGTGGGATGGAATTACTATCACCAGGCTATAGAGTAGTCACTGACACTGTGGGATGGTATTACTATCACCAGGCTATAGAGTAACTAGTCACTGACAGTATGGGATGGTATTACTATCACCAGGCTATAGTGTAACTAGTCACTGACACTGTGGGGTGGTATTACTATCACCAGGCTATAGAGTAACTAGTCACTGACACTGTGGGATGGTATTACTATCACCAGGCTATAGAGTAACTAGTCACTGACACTGTGGGATGGTATTACCATCACCAGGCTATAGAGTAACTAGTCACTGACACCATGGGATGGTATTACTATCACCAGGCTATAGTGTAACTAGTCACTGACACTGTGGGTGGTATTACTATCACCAGGCTATAGAGTAACTAGTCACTGACACTGTGGGATGGTATTACTATCACCAGGCTATAGTGTAACTAGTCACTGACACTATGGGATGGTATTACTATCACCAGGCTATAGTGTAACTAGTCACTGACACTATGGGATGGTATTACTATCACCAGGCTATAGTGTAACTAGTCACTGACACTGTGGGATGGTATTACTATCACCAGGCTATAGTGTAACTAGTCACTGACACTGTGGGGTGGTATTACTATCACCAGGCTATAGAGTAGTCACTGACACTGTGGGATGGTATTACTATCACCAGGCTATAGTGTAACTAGTCACTGACACTGTGGGGTGGTATTACTATCACCAGTCACTGACACCATGGGATGGTATTACTATCACCAGGCTATAGTGTAACTAGTCACTGACACTGTGGGGTGGTATTACTATCACCAGGCTATAGTGTAACTAGTCACTGACACTGTGGGGTGGTATTACTATCACCAGTCACTGACACCATGGGATGGTATTACTATCACCAGGCTATAGTGTAACTAGTCACTGACACTGTGGGATGGTATTACTATCACCAGGCTATAGTGTAACCAGTCACTGACACTGTGGGATGGTATTACTATCACCAGGCTATAGTGTAACCAGTCACTGACACCATGGGATGGTATTACTATCACCAGGCTATAGAATAACTAGTCACTGAAATATGGGATGGTATTACTATCACCAGGCTATAGTGTAACTAGTCACTGACACTGTGGGATGGTATTACTATCACCAGGCTATAGGGTAACTAGTCATTGACACTGTGGGATGGTATTACTATCACCAGGCTATAGTGTAACTAGTCACTGACACTGTGGGATGGTATTCCTATCACCAGGCTCTATTGTAACTAGTCACTGACACTGTGGGATGGTATTACTATCACCAGGCTATAGGGTAACTAGTCATTGACACTGTGGGATGGTATTACTGTCACCAGGCTATATTGTAACTAGTCACTGACACTGTGGGATGGTATTACTGTCACCAGGCTATAGAGTAACTAGTCACTGACTGTGGGATGGTATTAATATCACCAGGCTATAGTGTAACTAGTCACTGACACTGTGGGATGGTATTACTATCACCAGGCTATAGTGTAACCAGTCACTGACACTGTGGGATGGTAATACTATCACCAGGCTATAGTGTAACCAGTCACTGACACTGTGGGATGGTAATACTATCACCAGGCTATAGTGTAACCAGTCACTGACACTGTGGGATGGTATTACTGTCACCAGGCTATAGTGTAACTAGTCACTGACACTGTGGGATGGTATTCCTATCACCAGGCTATAGTGTAACTAGTCACTGACACTGTGGGATGGTATTACTATCACCAGCCTATAGTGTAACTAGTCACTGACACTATGGGATGGTAGGCTATAGTGTAACTACGCAGGGGCATTTTAAGAGAGCAGGGAACCCACATGCAGCCTCCGTTGCGGGCCCCCTCCTCTCCAGCAGCAAGTAGACTCTGGCATAATTCCTGAGTCAACTGTCTACTGTGCATGCGCAGGTCTCCGGGAATATGGCGCATGTGCCTTGTTCCCGGGACATCTCCAGTGTGCATGTGCAAATCACTTGGAAATGTCCGTGGCTGCCATTTTCCAAGTGATTTTTTCCACAGTGCAGGGCCCCAGCCGCGGGACTCTGGAGGGATAAGTATAATAAATGGAGGCAGGGTGTGCAGTGTGGCTCCCCCTGGTCCCAGCGGCACGTGTGCACCGCACACACTTCACCCTTCACCCATTATAGAAATAACTATGTAACTATAGGTAGTGACCACGACTACCGAGCCGTGGCTGTAGGCAATCACTGAGGAATCGAGGACACCTGTCCTGTATACTGAGGCTTCCCTCATACTGTGTGGATTTTTCCTGTATACTGAGGCTCCGTGACACTGTGCAGCTATGAAGGCTTCTGTGTTACACTTAGCAGTAAACTGGTACCAAGTCTATTTTCCTCTCATAAGGAGGAGATTGTTTTATTCATTACACTGCCACTCCAAACCATTACTGGTTACCTTGGAGACTCGTAACGGAACCATGCTAAACATTCTTAGGTAAATGTGAAGATCTGATATACAGTAGGATTATAAGTACATAAACACATGAAACGGACAGATAAGAAAGAATAGGGGCCCATTTATCAATGAGTTTTAGCTATTTAAAACACATTGCATATGATAACACAAACACCATGACAGGAGCTGATTGGCTGGAGCACCATTTATTATACGCAATGAATTTTAAATAGCTAAAACTCAGTGGCACAACTATCATGGGTGCAGGGGATTCAGCTGCTATGGGGCCCGGACTGCTTCCAGGGCCCGCATCCCCTGCACTCAGTCACACTGCATGTCCCCCATCATCACCCATGACCATACGGAAGCAGGTCCAGGGCCTGACTGGCCATCCACACTGCAGGCCTTCTCGAGCAGCACTGCCTCCCGGCACTATGCTCTGTGTGGCGGCCAATGGGATGTGCTGGATGGCGGTGCTGAAGGAAGTCCTGTACTCCACTCAGACGCTGCAGCTAGAGGGGCTGGTGGAGTGCCTGCTGCCTGCGGCAATGCAGGGGCTTGGCCCAGAGAGATGCTGCAGAGGGACCCACCACTGGGGGGGGGGGGGAGCTGCTGTGCCCAGGTTGTGGGGGCTTCCCTCATGACCCGGTGACTGCCCAGTGTGGGCACTGGGCACACGTACTGCTGGCCCTGCATTTGTGGGAAGTCGAGGAGGCGCTGCCGGGTGCCCCATGGGCTACTCTCCTCGCCAGACCTGCGTGCAGCTCCAGTAGCTGGCGGATCAGTGTGCCCAGAAGCTGGGGCTGAGCCTGGCACTACCAGGACATCGCTGAGTTGCTGGGCGCCGGGCAGCACCAAGAGGCCATGGACACAGGTAACTCACAACCCAGGGACCATTCCCTGCCTGTTACTGCATAGGATTAGGCGGGAGGCTCCTGAATATCGAGTGGTACTCCCAGCTTCTTGAAAGTGTGGGCAAGTCTCCTGGAGCGGACCTACTGCCCTCCACCCAGTCGTCCACTTACGAGAGAAGTGGGTGGACCCGGCGGCCAATGACAGAATTCACACTGAATCGTGTCATTATAGCCACGCCTCCTGCTGTACAATGCCGGTGGTCTCGGCATGGTGTAGTGGATCCTTCCCACTATAAGAGTTGTCTTTTGCGATTTTAATCGCATTTCTAGGTACATACCGGCATTATTAACACCAATATGTACCTGATAAGAGGTGGCGTTTACCGCATGCTTAGTACATCCCACCCAAGCTCTGAAACTCTTTAGAAGACCTGCACATTGGTTATACTATTTGCTCCTAAAGCATTGTCTCTAGAAGCGTCATCTGGCCAATATAAACAGGGGGATAGTACTCGTATTTACATACACTTACTGTAAGTTAGAACCGGAACTCTACTGAAAGCCTTCTTATCCTTAAAATAAAGTACATCTACCCCTTGGGATTATTGATTTTCTATATCTTTGCCAATGTATTGATAATAGAGAAGGGGTGGGATCAAGGTTCATCAAACCCATAGCTTGGTTCATTTACCAATAAAATACAAGTATAAGGCGCTGAGTAATGTTTCAGAATAGATTGACGATTAAGTGGCTCTCAGTTTATACAAGTGGCTGCATTCCATATTTGCGCTCTGGGTTTAATTCCACACACACACACACACACACACACACACACACACACACACACACACACACACACACACACACCCACCCACACACACACACACACACACACACACACACACACACACACACACACACACACACACACACACAGTTTAATAGGCTGTTAATCCTGGCATTACAACGCCGGGGGCAGAGCCATGACGACTTGAAAAGTCAATAATCATGAAATATGACAAATGACAGTGTAATACTTTGAATTTTGAAGTCTTAGGGGGAGATGTATTAAGTCTTGGACAGTAGTACAGTGGAGAGAGATAAAGTATGAGCCAATCAGCTCCGAACTACCTTGTTACAGGCTAATGACAGGAGCTGATTGGTTGGTACTTTATCTCTCTCCAAAGCTTAGTACATTTCCTCCATAGTCCTTAGTCATAGTGGGAGTCTCAGTCCTTGCACAGTCAGACGCATGGCTGTACACCGGGAAAGGGCTTTGCAGTGGCATTTGCATAAAGTCACAGACGTGTCACTGGCAAAAGATGCAGACACGGACGCAACTGAGTGCGACACAGATTCATCCTCTCTGTTTGCCCCATGCTCCAGGTTATCTGCTGTCTCTAACCAGGGCCGGATATAGGTCCACATGGGCCTGGGGCCTAAAAATGATCAAAGGCCTATTGTGAGAAGTTGAGGAGGTGTGGCTAATGCTGTGCAGGCGTGGCCAGTGACATATGGGCGTGTACACTCCCTACACTATAAGCCCCGATGTCTCCTAAAATATGTAAAAGTAGAATAATGGCATCACTTTGTAAGGAAAAGAGAAATATCATTTTAATTCTTATGTTTTATGGCAACCATGTGACCAGCTGGCTAGTTAATCATCATTCTGCTGTCATGGTGATAGGCCTATTTTTATATGGGGCCTGGAGCTCCATCTGCCGCATTCATCTATTCCCGCTCGGCCTGCATGAAAGTGCAGTGACCAGGTGTCTATGATGCTCTGATATTTCATGGGCACTTGGAAAACTGACTATATTAAGAACAAAATAACATTTTATAAGAAACAGGACAATCTCCTATATAATAGCCCAGATCTGTGACTTTGTGACTCATTTGCCAACACTGGGCGGAGTCACAACACTGGGCGGAGTTAGTCAAATGAGTCACAGATCTGGCCAAATCTATAGGAGACTAGGAGCAAAAGCAGATAGTATGGGTATGGCACAGGCAGGGGTGCATACCTCCAAGCTTTATTCAGGAGCTTTCTTCAGGCAGAAGGAGGGACACACATGCGTCGAAAAGGGGGCGTGACCAGTGAAAAGGGGGCGTGGCTTCACAGGAGGGCACCCGTTTTCGTCAGAGAGGGGGCATGCCCAGCGCTCTGTGAGCTGCTGGCATGCCCCCAGGGGCTGATTATGAGTCCGGGGGGCCCAGGGCACTAGAGACAGGGGAGCCCTATCTCATGGCTGTGCCTGCTGTGGGGTTGGGGGCGTGGCCTAATCGCGGGACTAGAGGCCACGCCCCCTCATGCAAATTCCGGGATATTTTTTTTTTTATGGAATTTTGGCCCCTCAGCTTGGGCTAAATCCAGAGGAGGTGGTCACTCCCCCCTACACACCCGCACAGCATACTTGCCTACTCTCCCGGAATGGCCGGGAGGCTCCCGAAAATCGGGTGACCCTCCCGGCCTCACGGAAGAGCAAACAAGTCTCCCGGTTTTTAACTTACCCCCTGCCCGGCCGCCCACTTTGAGAGTAAAGTGGGCGGTCCGGACAGTAGATGACGCGATTCTTGTTGAATCGCGTCATCATAGTCACGCCCCCTGCTATAAAATGCCGGTTATAGCGGCATTACCGAGCGGGGGGGGGGGGTGTGGCTCAATGGTGTAACCCCGCCCTCATTCTGCCTCTGTCCCTCCTCCACCCCGCCCCGTCCCCGTTCCGCCTCCTCCCCGCCCACTCCTCATCATTTTCTTGCCCAGCCCCTCCATTGAGCCGTCCTGGCAGCTCTCTCCCGGAGAGAGCTGCCAAAAAGTAGGCAAGTATGCCGCACAGGCAGAAGAAAGCAGGGAGACTGCTGCCTCCCTGCAACACCACAGACCTGCCAATACGCAGCAGCGTGTGCTGACTGTAGCACAATGCTGCCGCTGTTGCTGGCAGGACGGGGGAGCTTCTGAGCTGGGACAGAGTTACTCGAGCTGGGGGGCCCCCTAAAACTGTGGGGCCAACGGTACGTACCCCCAGAACTGCGAGTACAGGAGCTTTCCAACTGCCCCATCCCCCCCCCCCACCGCGCGACACTGCAACCCGCGGGTGGGACAGCGGGACAGACCCCAAAAAATGGGACTGTCCCGCGAAAATCGGGACAGTTGGGAGGTATGGGGGTGTGTGAGGGGGTATGCCGTACAGACAGATGGGCACCGGCTCACTGTGTGCTTGACCCCCCACATCAGCATACTCAGCAGGGTCTCTCTGGCGCGGAGGAGCGTCACTTTCTGGCACACTCCACGCTTCTTAGCTGCAGTTTTGTGGGGCACCTGCTGCTGTGCAGGTTCCGTACTGCCTATGTTATCTCCAGCCCCGGCAACCCCACCACTAGCAGCAGCGCTGCCACCCGCAGTGAGGTGCGCCCAGCTTCTTCACACACTTTAGCCGGCGGGTAGCGCTGCAGAAGTCCGAGCTGCTTGCAGGCTCCGACCCCCTCCTCCCTCCAGTCGCAGCGTCTCCTGGGGGGCAAACCAGCCACTCCCAGTCTCCCCTTACCACAGTGCCCGGCAGCTGCGCGAGGTCTGCGGTGTGTGACTGAGGAGGGGGGGAGGGATGTGGACGGGCAGAGGAAGCAGGACTCCAGCCTAAGAGAGTCAGCCATGCCAAGTCTCCACCAGCAGCAGATCCCAACAGGTTGGAGTGGAACAGCAGCAGCCAGCAGCAGTCACTCCGGTAAGACACATCTGTCTGTCACCACTGTTTTGTCCCTATTACCAATCTCTCCCATGCCCTGTGTTCTGTCATGTCCCTGTCACCCCTGGCCTTGCCCTGTCACCCTAATCCTGGCCCTTTCACCCTTATCCTGGCCCTGTCACCCTTATGCTGGCCCTGTTACCCCTATCCTGGCCCTGTCGCCCCTGTGCTTGCCCTGTCAACCCTATACTGGCCCTGTCACCCCTGTCCTGGTCCTGCCGCCCCTACCCTGGCCCTGTCACCCCTATCCTGTCCCTGTCATTTCTGTCCTGGCCCTGTCGCCCCTGTCCTAGCCCCATCACCCCTGCAGCACCTCCGGACCTCCTTCCCCATCCGCCGTACCACCCGTACCTGCCCCTCCCCTACCCACGGCGCCTGCGGACCCCTACCCCACCCCCCGCCCCTTCCCATCCCACAACACCTCCGGAACCCTTCACCCATCCGCAACATCCCCACAGCTGCCCCGCTCCCACCCGTGGCAACCCTGCCCCTCCCCCACCTGCAGTGCCTCCGGACCCCTCCCCCATCTGCAGCCCCCACTCCTCTGCCCCTCCCGCACCCGCAGCACTTCCCGACCCTTCCCCATCCGGGCCCCCCCCACTTCCACCCCCCTCCACCCGCTGCATCTACAGACACCCTCCCCCATCCGCAGTCCCCCCCGCACCCGCTACATTCTGTACATTATGCCCTGCAGGTGCTGTTCACGCCGTCGCAAGGGGCTGCGCCTCCTTCACCATCGCACGCCCTTTCATTGTGCAATATTTAACCACTAACAAAGGAATGCAGGTAATACTCCATATAATACAAATATTGAACTCCAGAAAGGCATGCAAGGGTTGAGGGGGCGTAGCCCCTTGCGACGGTGTGAAGAGCGCCCGTAGGGCGCGATGAAGCACCTAGTCAAAATATATTTGTCGATGTGTTTCCTACACAGATCACTGTGGGTTGTGCGAGTAACAACAGGCGTACTGTAATGCAGTATTGCACTCAGCCATCGGATGGCAGCAGATATCCATAAATCCTGCAGAAGTTGCAGAATGCGGAGTAAGATTACTAGAATAAACAACGAAATGACAATTACAGAACCATCTGCTTTCCATGCAAGGGCATAAAAATAAACAAAATTGTATAAATACAGAATAACATCAGTTACTGAGATTTACAACACAAAACATAGAATAAAAGCAATGGTGCCACGTAACACTTCTAGAAACGTCCTGGAATGCTGAATTTTAATATCTAAAGCCCAAAATCAAAAGTTTGGAAACTGCATCTTCCAGGCCATGAGGAGGCCTCTTTATGCAGAGCTGCCATGTATCAGCCACCGGTAGGGATAGGGGAATCGGTCAGTCAGTGGTCTGCTGAGAAGACACCTGAAGGGGGCTGCAGGAAAAGTCTCTTTCTTTTCCTGTGGCCCAGACTGGAGCACATAGCCTTCAATGTGAATTATATGCGCTGCTTCCTCGTATACACCAAGCAGAGCCAAGTGCAGAAGGAGCCATATGTCCTTAGAAGCAGAAATTACATGAACTCAATAATGATTTGCAACAGTCCAAGGTCCAGCAGTAATTGTCCCCCGGACACAGTCTTTTATCCTCAAACTAAGCAGAATGTATTTAAGCTGCTCACAGGAAATAAAAATCTCTTCAATGACTTTAACCTATGGTCTCCACTGATGATGCCATCAGTACTTTATATCAATGGCAGGAAACCATAGAAGATCAGTGGTTTGGCATCACTACTGTGGGTCAGGTGACTATAGTGGGCCAATCAGGGGTGTAACATAGTACTGATGGTAGATTCTGTTCCTCCACCTAGTATAAAGACAAGACTTCACCTGAAGGGGTCAACTTGGAAACATCCCTGCATGTCTCATGTATGACACACAAGAAGAACACAGGTTGTGCATTGAATAAACCTATGGTGTATTAGTCTAAGGAAAAGGGAGACGGACACAGCTGCTGTGCAAAAATATGCTAATGCTGTAGGAAGCATCTGAAGGAAAAAGATGGTTCTTGCCAGCAGGACCGTCTTAACAACATTACTGGCAATGGACAAATCAGTGTACTGGGGCCCCTACAAACCCATTCCAAGAACATATACAAAAATCATAACATGCCAATCCTGTGTTCCTGCGTATCTCCAAGTGCTGCCATGCAGTGAGTGTCTATCGGCACTATGATTGGTGGATAGCTCCAGCCATCCACCAGTCAGCATGCTGGCAGTAATTTTCTGTCTGGCTGCAGGATGGGTGGCAGGTAGAGCATGTTGCCTCACTTCTATGATTGTGTGACCACCACCCTCCCCGGCTCGAAGGCCCCTAAAATTGTGGGGCCCTTGGCAGATGCCCAGTGTGCCGGCATCTCAGAAATATTGCCTATGTCCAGGAATAATCAACATCATGACCATCAGCCATGATGTTTGCAGCATCGGTCATCCGAGGTAGCCTTAGCTTAATCACTATGACCACCTTTTGCCCCCTTGTGAGGCCAGAAAATCTGACACTGGAAACACAGACAGTGCCACCCCGTTCCTGCCCCCAAACGGGAGACATGCTGTGGCTCGGGAGCACTGCATGCAATCAGTACATCTCTGAATCAGGCCACAATTATAGTGTGGATTATGATGGAGAGTGATTGACAGACAGCAACTCTTTAGGGGCGGTTACGTGGCTGTGGCTAATAAAACGCAAGTGTATCGTAACCATTTTTGGGGCATGTCACAGCCAGCCACTGCGTCTTCACATATACTTTCATTGGCCCCAGCGTCTTTTTTACAGTGTTAGTCCTTGGGATCGGACTGGCCAATGGGTACATGGGTAATTTCCGTTGGTAATTTCCAATGTCTGAGCCCCCTCCCTCAGCCCTCAGGTTCCAGACTGTGCTAGGAATTATACTTTTGGCCCGGTTCATAGTTACATGCTATTGGATGTGTGAAAATATGCTAAGACAACAGCCGCCACAACTTTTGAGATGTCCACTTGAGCCATCGCAGCTGTCCGCTACTGTGTACACATACGCTGCATCGGATGCAAAGCGCGCACTCAACAACTCCCCGAGTGAGTGTATGGCCTGCAGTATTGGCACCATGGCCAAGACGCTGGAGACATATTATCTGCGTGTAGGAACCGCAGGCGCTGCCTGAGACACGCCCTGATAGTGGCCTGAACACGCCTGTGTTTTTGCACTTTGTTATCTCCCATAAAACGGTCTCTTCCTTCCAATCACTTGCGAATTACTCAATGTGTCCGTAATCACAATTCATTTCCTGCACATTGTGGCTGGGACGCATGTGCAGACCATCGGTGATCACTCAACTGGATGAACATCGGAAAAAGTAAGGCCCATTGTTACTCTATTAGAGGGTCAGTTACTTGGTGGAGCAGGACCACTGGTGAACATGGGTGCTTGGTCCGCTTCTATAGAAACTACACCAAGATTAGCCCTTCTGCAGGTCAAAGTGGGTGGTCACGACTCACAACACAGCCCTGTCCCTTCCTCTTGTTGGCTGTGGGATTTAACGTAACACAATTGAAAATGAAATGTACTGTATTTGGCCTGTACTAGACCTAATGCAGCTCTCATGGAGTTTCAGGCACTGGCCGGTCAGTATCGGGGTCCCCTATCACATGTGCAGTGCATTAATGTAGTGTATATAGTAGAGATGAGCGGGTTCGGTTTCTCTGAATCCGAACCCGCCAGAACTTCATGGTTTTTTTCACGGGTCCGAGCAGACTCGGATCTTCCCGCCTTGCTCGGTTAACCCGAGCGCGCCCGAACGTCATCATGACGCTGTCGGATTCTCGCGAGGCTCGGATTCTATCGCGAGACTCGGATTCTATATAAGGAGCCGCGCGTCGCCGCCATTTTCAGTTCACACGTGCATTGAGATTGATAGGGAGAGGACGTGGCTGGCGTCCTCTCCATTTAGATTATAAGAGACTGAGAGAGATTTACTGGAGCTGACTAGGAGGAGTACTGTTACTGTAGAAGTGTAGAGACTGAGTGGAGAGAGTTTACTAGTGAGGACAGTGCAGTTTACTTTATAATCCGTTCTCTGCCTGAAAAAAGCGATACACAGCACACAGTGACTCAGTCACATACCATATCTGTGTGCACTGCTCAGGCTCAGGCCAGTGTGCTGCATCATCTATTATCTATATATAATATTATATATATCTGTCTGACTGCTCAGCTCACACAGCTTATAATTGTGGGGGAGACTGGGGAGCACTACTGCAGTGCCAGTTATAGGTTATAGCAGGAGCCAGGAGTACATAATATATTATATAGTGAGTGACCACCAGACACACAGTGCAGTTTATTTAATATATCCGTTCTCTGCCTGAAAAAAGCGATACACACAGTGACTCAGTCAGTCACATACCATATCTGTGTGCACTGCTCAGGCTCAGGCCAGTGTGCTGCATCATCTATTATCTATATATAATATTATATATATCTGTCTGACTGCTCAGCTCACACAGCTTATAATTGTGGGGGAGACTGGGGAGCACTACTGCAGTGCCAGTTATAGGTTATAGCAGGAGCCAGGAGTACATAATATATTATATAGTGAGTGACCACCAGACACACAGTGCAGTTTATTTAATATATCCGTTCTCTGCCTGAAAAAAGCGATACACACAGTGACTCAGTCAGTCACATACCATATCTGTGTGCACTGCTCAGGCTCAGGCCAGTGTGCTGCATCATCTATTATCTATATATAATATTATATATATCTGTCTGACTGCTCAGCTCACACAGCTTATAATTGTGGGGGAGACTGGGGAGCACTACTGCAGTGCCAGTTATAGGTTATAGCAGGAGCCAGGAGTACATAATATATTATATAGTGAGTGACCACCAGACACACAGTGCAGTTTATTTAATATATCCGTTCTCTGCCTGAAAAAAGCGATACACACAGTGACTCAGTCAGTCACATACCATATCTGTGTGCACTGCTCAGGCTCAGGCCAGTGTGCTGCATCATCTATTTTCTATATATAATATTATATATATTTGTCTGACTGCTCAGCTCACACAGCTTATAATTGTGGGGGAGACTGGGGAGCACTACTGCAGTGCCAGTTATAGGTTATAGCAGGAGCCAGGAGTACATAATATATTATATAGTGAGTGACCACCAGACACACAGTGCAGTTTATTTAATATATCCGTTCTCTGCCTGAAAAAAGCGATACACACAGTGACTCAGTCAGTCACATACCATATCTGTGTGCACTGCTCAGGCTCAGGCCAGTGTGCTGCATCATCTATATATATTATATATCTGTCTGACTGCTCAGCTCACACAGCTTATAATTGTGGGGGAGACTGGGGAGCACTACTGCAGTGCCAGTTATAGGTTATAGCAGGAGCCAGGAGTACATATTATATTAAAATTAAACAGTGCACACTTTTGCTGCAGGAGTGCCACTGCCAGTGTGACTGACCAGTGATCTGACCACACTGACCACCAGTATAGTTAGTAGTATACTTATATTGTGATTGCCTGAAAAAGTTAAACACTCGTCGTGTGACTTCACTTGTGTGTTTTTTTTTTTTTTATTCTATAAAAATAAAACTCATTCTGCTGACAGACAGTGTCCAGCAGGTCCGTCATTATATAATATATAATATATACCTGTCCGGCTGCAGTAGTGATATATATATATTTTTTATATCATTTATCATCCAGTCGCAGCAGACACAGTACGGTAGTTCACGGCTGTGGCTACCTCTGTGTCTCTGCACTCGGCAGGCAGTCCGTCCATAATTGTAATACCACCTAACCGTGGATTTTTTTCATTCTTCTTTATACATACATAGTTACATAGACATCTTCTCTTTATCAACCAGTCTATATTAGCTGCAGACACAGTACAGTACGGTAGTTCACGGCTGTGGCTACCTCTGTGTCTGCACTCGGCAGGCAGTCCGTCCATAATTGTATACCACCTAACCGTGGTTTTTTTTCATTCTTCTTTATACATACATAGTTACATAGACATCTTCTCTTTATCAACCAGTCTATATTAGCTGCAGACACAGTACAGTACGGTAGTTCACGGCTGTGGCTACCTCTGTGTCTGCACTCGGCAGGCAGTCCGTCCATAATTGTATACCACCTAACCGTGGATTTTTTTCAGTCTTCTTTATACATACATAGTTACATAGACATCTTCTCTTTATCAACCAGTCTATATTAGCTGCAGACACAGTACAGTACGGTAGTTCACGGCTGTGGCTACCTCTGTGTCTGCAGTCGGCAGGCAGTCCATAATTGTATACTAGTATCCATCTCCATTGTTTACCTGAGGTGCCTTTTAGTTGTGCCTATTAAAATATGGAGAACAAAAATGTTGAGGTTCCAAAATTAGGGAAAGATCAAGATCCACTTCCACCTCGTGCTGAAGCTGCTGCCACTAGTCATGGCCGAGACGATGAAATGCCAGCAACGTCGTCTGCCAAGGCCGATGCCCAATGTCATAGTACAGAGCATGTCAAATCCAAAACACCAAATATCAGAAAAAAAAGGACTCCAAAACCTAAAATAAAATTGTCGGAGGAGAAGCGTAAACTTGCCAATATGCCATTTACCACACGGAGTGGCAAGGAACGGCTGAGGCCCTGGCCTATGTTCATGGCTAGTGGTTCAGCTTCACATGAGGATGGAAGCACTCAGCCTCTCGCTAGAAAAATGAAAAGACTCAAGCTGGCAAAAGCAGCACAGCAAAGAACTGTGCATTCTTCGAAATCCCAAATCCACAAGGAGAGTCCAATTGTGTCGGTTGCGATGCCTGACCTTCCCAACACTGGACGTGAAGAGCATGCGCCTTCCACCATTTGCACGCCCCCTGCAAGTGCTGGAAGGAGCACCCGCAGTCCAGTTCCTGATAGTCAGATTGAAGATGTCAGTGTTGAAGTACACCAGGATGAGGAGGATATGGGTGTTGCTGGCGCTGGGGAGGAAATTGACCAGGAGGATTCTGATGGTGAGGTGGTTTGTTTAAGTCAGGCACCCGGGGAGACACCTGTTGTCCGTGGGAGGAATATGGCCGTTGACATGCCAGGTGAAAATACCAAAAAAATCAGCTCTTCGGTGTGGAGGTATTTCACCAGAAATGCGGACAACAGGTGTCAAGCCGTGTGTTCCCTTTGTCAAGCTGTAATAAGTAGGGGTAAGGACGTTAACCACCTCAGAACATCCTCCCTTATACGTCACCTGCAGCGCATTCATAATAAGTCAGTGACAAGTTCAAAAACTTTGGGTGACAGCGGAAGCAGTCCACTGACCAGTAAATCCCTTCCTCTTGTAACCAAGCTCACGCAAACCACCCCACCAACTCCCTCAGTGTCAATTTCCTCCTTCCCCAGGAATGCCAATAGTCCTGCAGGCCATGTCACTGGCAATTCTGACGAGTCCTCTCCTGCCTGGGATTCCTCCGATGCATCCTTGCGTGTAACGCCTACTGCTGCTGGCGCTGCTGTTGTTGCCGCTGGGAGTCGATGGTCATCCCAGAGGGGAAGTCGTAAGCCCACTTGTACTACTTCCAGTAAGCAATTGACTGTTCAACAGTCCTTTGCGAGGAAGATGAAATATCACAGCAGTCATCCTACTGCAAAGCGGATAACTGAGGCCTTGACAACTATGTTGGTGTTAGACGTGCGTCCGGTATCCGCCGTTAGTTCACAGGGAACTAGACAATTTATTGAGGCAGTGTGCCCCCGTTACCAAATACCATCTAGGTTCCACTTCTCTAGGCAGGCGATACCGAGAATGTACACGGACGTCAGAAAAAGACTCACCAGTGTCCTAAAAAATGCAGTTGTACCCAATGTCCACTTAACCACGGACATGTGGACAAGTGGAGCAGGGCAGGGTCAGGACTATATGACTGTGACAGCCCACTGGGTAGATGTATGGACTCCCGCCGCAAGAACAGCAGCGGCGGCACCAGTAGCAGCATCTCGCAAACGCCAACTCTTTCCTAGGCAGGCTACGCTTTGTATCACCGCTTTCCAGAATACGCACACAGCTGAAAACCTCTTACGGCAACTGAGGAAGATCATCGCGGAATGGCTTACCCCAATTGGACTCTCCTGTGGATTTGTGGCATCGGACAACGCCAGCAATATTGTGTGTGCATTAAATATGGGCAAATTCCAGCACGTCCCATGTTTTGCACATACCTTGAATTTGGTGGTGCAGAATTTTTAAAAAAACGACAGGGGCGTGCAAGAGATGCTGTCGGTGGCCAGAAAAATTGCGGGACACTTTCGGCGTACAGGCACCACGTACAGAAGACTGGAGCACCACCAAAAACTACTGAACCTGCCCTGCCATCATCTGAAGCAAGAAGTGGTAACGAGGTGGAATTCAACCCTCTATATGCTTCAGAGGTTGGAGGAGCAGCAAAAGGCCATTCAAGCCTATACAATTGAGCACGATATAGGAGGTGGAATGCACCTGTCTCAAGTGCAGTGGAGAATGATTTCAACGTTGTGCAAGGTTCTGATGCCCTTTGAACTTGCCACACGTGAAGTCAGTTCAGACACTGCCAGCCTGAGTCAGGTCATTCCCCTCATCAGGCTTTTGCAGAAGAAGCTGGAGGCATTGAAGAAGGAGCTAAAAGGGAGCGATTCCGCTAGGCATGTGGGACTTGTGGATGCAGCCCTTAATTCGCTTAACAAGGATTCACGGGTGGTCAATCTGTTGAAATCAGAGCACTACATTTTGGCCACCGTGCTCGATCCTAGATTTAAAGCCTACCTTGGATCTCTCTTTCCGGCAGACACAAGTCTGCTGGGGTTGAAAGACCTGCTGGTGACAAAATTGTCAAGTCAAGCGGAACGCGACCTGTCAACATCTCCTCCTTCACATTCTCCCGCAACTGGGGGTGCGAGGAAAAGGCTCAGAATTCCGAGCCCACCCGCTGGCGGTGATGCAGGGCAGTCTGGAGCGACTGCTGATGCTGACATCTGGTCCGGACTGAAGGACCTGACAACGATTACGGACATGTCGTCTACTGTCACTGCATATGATTCTCTCAACATTGATAGAATGGTGGAGGATTATATGAGTGACCGCATCCAAGTAGGCACGTCACACAGTCCGTACTTATACTGGCAGGAAAAAGAGGCAATTTGGAGGCCCTTGCACAAACTGGCTTTATTCTACCTAAGTTGCCCTCCCACAAGTGTGTACTCCGAAAGAGTGTTTAGTGCCGCCGCTCACCTTGTCAGCAATCGGCGTACGAGGTTACATCCAGAAAATGTGGAGAAGATGATGTTCATTAAAATGAATTATAATCAATTCCTCCGCGGAGACATTGACCAGCAGCAATTGCCTCCACAAAGTACACAGGGAGCTGAGATGGTGGATTCCAGTGGGGACGAATTGATAATCTGTGAGGAGGGGGATGTACACGGTGATATATCGGAGGGTGAAGATGAGGTGGACATCTTGCCTCTGTAGAGCCAGTTTGTGCAAGGAGAGATTAATTGCTTCTTTTTTGGGGGGGGTCCAAACCAACCCGTCATATCAGTCACAGTCGTGTGGCAGACCCTGTCACTGAAATGATGGGTTGGTTAAAGTGTGCATGTCCTGTTTTGTTTATACAACATAAGGGTGGGTGGGAGGGCCCAAGGACAATTCCATCTTGCACCTCTTTTTTCTTTTCTTTTTCTTTGCATCATGTGCTGATTGGGGAGGGTTTTTTGGAAGGGACATCCTGCGTGACACTGCAGTGCCACTCCTAGATGGGCCCGGTGTTTGTGTCGGCCACTAGGGTCGCTAATCTTACTCACACAGTCAGCTACCTCATTGCGCCTCTTTTTTCTTTGCGTCATGTGCTGTTTGGGGAGGGTTTTTTGGAAGGGACATCCTGCGTGACACTGCAGTGCCACTCCTAGATGGGCCCGGTGTTTGTGTCGGCCACTAGGGTCGCTAATCTTACTCACACAGCTACCTCATTGCGCCTCTTTTTTTCTTTGCGTCATGTGCTGTTTGGGGAGGGTTTTTTGGAAGGGACATCCTGCGTGACACTGCAGTGCCACTCCTAGATGGGCCCGGTGTTTGTGTCGGCCACTAGGGTCGCTAATCTTACTCACACAGCTACCTCATTGCGCCTCTTTTTTTCTTTGCGTCATGTGCTGTTTGGGGAGGGTTTTTTGGAAGGGCCATCCTGCGTGACACTGCAGTGCCACTCCTAGATGGGCCCGGTGTTTGTGTCGGCCACTAGGGTCGCTAATCTTACTCACACAGCTACCTCATTGCGCCTCTTTTTTTCTTTGCGTCATGTGCTGTTTGGGGAGGGTTTTTTGGAAGGGACATCCTGCGTGACACTGCAGTGCCACTCCTAGATGGGCCCGGTGTTTGTGTCGGCCACTAGGGTCGCTTATCTTACTCACACAGCGACCTCGGTGCAAATTTTAGGACTAAAAATAATATTGTGAGGTGTGAGGTATTCAGAATAGACTGAAAATGAGTGTAAATTATGGTTTTTGAGGTTAATAATACTTTGGGATCAAAATGACCCCCAAATTCTATGATTTAAGCTGTTTTTTAGTGTTTTTTGAAAAAAACACCCGAATCCAAAACACACCCGAATCCGCCAAAAAAAATTCGGTGAGGTTTTGCCAAAACGCGTTCGAACCCAAAACACGGCCGCGGAACCGAACCCAAAACCAAAACACAAAACCCGAAAAATTTCAGGCGCTCATCTCTAGTATATAGGCCCTCATTCCGAGTTGTTCGCTCGTTAGCTGCTTTTAGCAGCATTGCACACGCTAAGCCGCCGCCTACTGGGAGTGAATCTTAGCTTTGCAGAATTGCGAACGAAAGATTAGCAGAATTGCGAATAGAAATTTCTAAGCAGTTTCTGAGTAGCTCCAGACTTACTCCTACACTGCGATCAGTTCAGAGTTTCGTTCCTGGTTTGACGTCACAAACACACCCAGCGTTCGCCCAGACACTCCCCCGTTTCTTCAGACACTCCCACGTTTTTCCCAGAAACGGCTGCGTTTTTTCGCACACACCCATAAAACGTCCAGTTTCCGCCCAGAAACACCCACTTCCTGTCAATCACACTCCGATCACCAGAACGAAGAAATTTCTTCATAAAGCCGTAAGTAAAATACCAAACTTATTAGCAAATTTACTTGGCGCAGACGCACTGCGAACATTGCGCATGCGCATTAGCGACTAATCGCTCCGTTGCGGAAAAAAAATAACGAGCGAACAACTCGGAATGAGGGCCATAGACAGGATTGTCATTTCTTACTTGATTATTACAGTATACCTACATTATACTGCGTTCCCAGGACGGGTTTCGTATGGAGAGCGACACTCACTTTTTCAACAGAGACATTGTTGATCCATACTTACTGTACCTACTTTTTAATTGTCCTTCCCGGGAGAAGCTGGGGAGGACAAGCAGGTGGGCTAAGATGGGGGTGGAGCCAGGTCTCTTGCATCATTAGGCCCCACCCACTAGCGGCAATGACGCAATTTAGAATAGGGGACGTTGCCTAAATCACACAATTAATGTAAAATCACGTCAGTAGGCCCCGCCCCCTCCGCACAGACCCGGATTCCTGTTACTGTTCTGCCCACATTACTAGGAAGTGGGCAGAATTCAGGAGGGATGCCCACTCTTTCGGGTGTGCAGGGTACTACCCCAAAAATCCGCTGCCTGGCCCATGACTTCATCCCCCCAGCGCTATGGTCTAATCACTACAGTGCATCACTGTTATCAATCTGGTAGCATGGGCCCATCACGCACCAGCACAACACTATAAGTACTAGCCAGGAATTAATGGTCTCTGCGTGTATACTTCTGTTTACTCCCTAGCAGTAGCCATATCATTTTGAAAAGGTCATTTTCACCAATGATGATTTAATAATAAGTACCGTAGATGGATTTATTATAAGACACCCGTGATCCAGGGAATATTTCTACCACTCCATAGACGCTAGTGCCTAGCGACTAGCTTACATTACTGTGCTGGAAGCAGGTGACAGAGCCAGAGTTGAGGTATTATCTGCACAGTTTGCTCAGTACTGTTCAATAGCTGTTATTGATCATTAGTGAGTATTAATTGTAATAGCTGCTAACAATCTATATTTGCTCCTGCTCTCTGGACCCTGACTAATGATGGATGTTCCGCCCCATCAACCAAGAATTACATGCCTTAAAGGGACCAGAGGGTGATTTGTGTTGCCGATAGAGAGATTTATTCTGAGACATAATGCCTGGACCTTTCTGTGAGTCAATGTCTGGCGAGACAATTACTCGGAGCTGTAAATATTCAATATTTCATTATATGTCATAAAGCAGAGATTGACTGCAGTTATCCTGCGCTTCTTCCCCTCCAGCAATGTGTGGTGGTAATTTGTCAGAGCACATGGCTTGTTACAGTAGCTGCTTGTGTAGGGAGCAGGACTTCTGGGGACTTCCTTGCACCTAAGAGCAGCAAAGAGCATTTCTTCCCAGGGCTTCTCAACAGGTGTCTTTCAAAGGTTTCTGTCAACGAAGTGAGCTAGGGGCCTATTCATGAAGCAGTGAAAAGAGTGGAGATGTGAAACAATGGAGAAGTTGTCCATGGCAACCAATCAGCATTAAAGTAACATTTATAGTTTGTATATTATACAATTGTACGGAGCAGCTGATTGGTTGCCATGGGCAACTTCTGCACTGTTTCACATCGCCACTCTTTTCACTGCTTCATGAATAGACCCCCTAGTCACTGCAACTTGTGCGTATCTGCCACTTGTGCCTCTTTACGGCTGGAGAGGTGCCATGGGCGGGGGAAGGGCTTAGCGCAAACGCAGCTAATGAAGACCTGCTTTAGACTATGCACCTGCTAGGACTTGGCGGCATACAGTTTTTACGTTGCGGGCAGATGCACAAATGGCTGCTGATAATAAGGCTGAAAGTATAAGGGCTACAGAGGCACGGCGGCATGAACGGGGGGCGTGGCGTGGGCGTTATCGGGGCGGCTGCGTGACGTCACAAGCAGCCCCTCCGATCAAAAAGATGTTGGCGGGCCTCCTGCTGTCAAAGCCAGGCTGCACCGGCAGGAGGCTTACATAATGTTTGCGGCCGGAATTTGGGGGTCATTCACACCCGTTCGCACGCAGCGGTTCTTCGCTGCGGTGTGATCGGGTTGCAACTGAACATGCGTGGCGCCCGCAATGCCGTCGTCCCTGAACAGCAGCCAGAAGACAGAAGAAAGTGATGGCTAGCACAAAGATTGACAGCAGGGAGGCGTTCCGGGTGGATACTCACTGTTTTACGGGCGTGGAGATCCGAACGCAGGTGTGTCCAGGCGTTTGGAGGGCGGATGTCTGACGTCAATCCCAGGACCTTCGTCGCTGGATCCGTCGCACAGGGTAAGTACAGTAAGTCTGACCCTGGTCTTGTTTGCAGGAAACTGTTTTAGCATAGCTGGGGTGCACAAGCGATGGCAGCCCTGCTATGCTAAAATACACTCCCCCATAGGCGGCGTCAAGTTGATCGCACCAGCAGCAAAAAGTTGCTACGTGCGATCACCTGGGAATTAGGGTCTTAGTGCGTGGTCGCAGATGGGTCGCAGGAGGGGGGCCAGCGGGTAGCATGTTGGGCGGTCTTGTACTGCGATGTGCGGCACCCAGCATGCAAGTCAAAGGATTGCAAATTCTACTAAAGCACAAAATCTGCTATCCTTGCTGAATGCGGGCCATAGTAGTGTAAGCTTTTTTTCAGTCATTTAAGGCAGAATTTTCCAAACTCCGCAATTACAGTGCAGGTTTTAAGGATAGCCATCTTGAGACCAGATTGTTACAACAAACTGATGGACGCAGATACTGGTCACCAATTTCCAGGGATATTCCCGCACCCTGCAGATATTCCTGATTTTAAGTATTGACCAACTGCACTATAAAGCCCTCTTCCTCCGCATACTCCTTCTAATCCTTACAATTTAATCCTATCTTTTGATGAGTATTTAAAATACAAAACATAATTAGTAATCAGATGCCATGTGTACAACGTGATTGCGGCACCCCAATGTCACCCAGAGGTGTGGTATATTTTGTCGATATTCAGAATGTCAACACTGACATACTGTCGACATTGCCAAAATATCTCCTATTCCTGACCCTAACCCTAATCGAACTCTAAAATCGCTTATCGACATTCCGAATGTCAGTGTGACTGCATACCGTCACTGTACATGAAACTATCACTGCATACCGTCACTGTACATGAAACTGTCACTGTATACCATCACTGTACATGAAATTGTCACTGCATACCGTCACTGTACATGAAACTGTCACCTCATACATCACTGTACATGAAATTGTCACTGCATACCGTCACTGTACATGAAACTGTCACTGCATACCGTCACTGTGCATGAAACTGTCACCTCGTACCGTCACTGTACATAAAACTGTCACTGCATACCGTCACTGTACATGAAACTGTCACCTCATACCGTCACTGTACATGAAACTGTCACTGCATACCGTCACTGTACATAAAACTGTCATTGCATACCGTCACTGTACATAAAACTGTCATTGCATACCGTCACTGTACATAAAACTGTCACTGCATACCGTCACTGTACATAAAACTGTCATTGCATACCGTCACTGTACATGAAACTGTCACTGCATACCGTCACTGTACATGAAACTGTCACTGCATACCGTCACTGTACATAAAACTGTCATTGCATACCATCACTGTACATAAAACTATCACTGCATACCGTCACTGTACATGAAACTGTCACTGCATACCGTCACTGTACATAAAACTGTCATTGCATACCATCACTGTACATAAAACTATCACTGCATACCGTCACTGTACATGAAACTGTCACCTCATACCGTCACTGTACATGAAACTGTCACTGCATACCGTCACTGTACATAAAACTGTCATTGCATACCGTCACTGTACATGAAACTGTCACCTCATACCGTCACTATACATGAAACTGTCACTGCATACCGTCACTGTACATGAAACTGTCACCTCATATGTCACTGTACATGAAACTGTCACTGCATACCGTCACTGTACATGAAACTGTCACCTCATACCGTCACTGTACATGAAACTGTCACTGCATACTGTCACTGTACATTAAACTGTCACTGCATACCGTCACTGTACATGAAACTGTCACCTCATATGTCACTGTACATGAAAGTTGAAACTGTCACTGCATACCGTCACTGTACATGAAACTGTCACCTCATACCGTCACTGTACATGAAACTGTCACCTCATATGTCACTGTATATGAAACTGTCACTGCATACTGTCACTGTACATGAAACTGTCACCTCATATGTCACTGTACATGAAACTGTCACTGCACACCGTCACTGTACATGAAACTGTCACCTCATACCGTCACTGTACATGAAACTGTCACTGCACACTGTCACTGTACATGAAACTGTCACTGCATACCGTCACTGTATATGAAACTGTCACCTCATATGTCACTGTACATGAAACTGTCACTGTATAACGTCACTGTACATGAAACTGTCACCTCATACCGTCACTGTACATTAAACTGTCACTGCATACCGTCACTGTACATGAAACTGTCACTGCATACCATCACTGTACATGAAACTGTCACTGCATACCGTCACTGTACATTAAACTATCACTGCATACCATTACTGTACATGAAACTGTCACTGTATACCATCACTGTACATGAAACTGTCACTGCATACCGTCACTGTACATAAAACTGTTACTGCATACCATCACTGTACATGAAACTGTCACCTCATACCGTCACTGTACATTAAACTGTCACTGCATACCGTCACTGTACATGAAACTGTCACTGCATACCGTCACTGTACATGAAACTGTCACTGCATACCATCACTGTACATGAAACTGTCACTGCATACCGTCACTGTACATAAAACTGTCACTGCATACCGTCACTGTACATGAAACTGTCACCTCATACCGTCACTGTACATTAAACTGTCACTGCATACCGTCACTGTACATAAAACTGTCACTGCATACCATCACTGTACATGAAACTGTCACTGCATACCGTCACTGTACATTAAACTATCACTGCATACCATTACTGTACATGAAACTGTCACTGTATACCATCACTGTACATGAAACTGTCACTGCATACTGTCACTGTATATGAAACTGTCACTGCATACTGTCACTGTACATGAAACTGTCACTGCATACCGTCACTGTACATAAAACTGTCACTGCATACTGTCACTGTATATGAAACTGTCACTGCATACTGTCACTGTACATGAAACTGTCACTGTATACCATCACTGTACATGAAACTGTCACTGCATACCGTCACTGTACATAATACTGTCACTGCATACTGTCACTGTATATGAAACTGTCACTGCATACTGTCACTGTACATGAAACTGTCACTGCATACCGTCACTGTACATAAAACTGTCACTGCATACTGTCACTGTATATGAAACTGTCACTGCATACTGTCACTGTACATGAAACTGTCACTGTATACCATCACTGTACATGAAACTGTCACTGCATACCGTCACTGTACATAATACTGTCACTGCATACTGTCACTGTATATGAAACTGTCACGGGGATCTGTTGGGAGATGCTGTCCTCTCCGCTAGTCAGGGGTTTAACACACACATTGGGCCTGATGGGGGAGGTTGGATTGCAAAATCTGCTAAGTAGCAGAATATGCAGTCCTTGTGAACGCATGCTGGGGACCGCCCATCGCCGTGCCAGGCCTCCCAGTATGCTGACCGCCGCTCCCCCCCCCCCCCCCCCCTTAATCAAGCAGAAATTGCGATCGCACTGTAATTTCTGCTTGATCGCAGTGGCTGCATATGACATCACGCAGCCACCGCGATCACGCCCACGCCACACCCCCATTTGGATGACGCCGCCTCAGTTTCCCCATCGCCATTGACAGGCAGAGGCATTCGCATTTTCTGCGGGGCGCATATGCGGTGCGGGCCCTGCGCATGTGCCCACATCCTTTTAGCAATTTTTGCAGTTGGATTGCCTATTGCGATCCGACCTGAATCGGGCTCATTATCCTGATTGGCTATTGCAGGGAAGCATCTAACGTTTGGATTGAGAATGTGCCATGATAATAAAAGGTTATATAAGAATTTTACTTTTTAAACAAAACAAGTTGTGGTCTGTGAGATGAACATGAAAGCATCCTGCAGAATGCAGTGTATACGGCCCTTGGCATCACAATATGACTGATTCCTGGTGTGTTACCTGAGCCTGTCACATTGCTTGTTACTGCAGAGAACAAAGGGGGTCATTCAGACCTGATCGCTCGCTAGCTGGTTTTTGCAGTCCTGCGTTCGCATAGTCGCCGCCCATAGGGGAGTGTATTTTAGCTGTGCAAGGGTGCGATCGCATGTGCAGCCGAGCGGTACAAAAAAACGTTGTGCAGTTTCTGAGTTGCCCAGGACTTACTCAGCCGCTGCGATCACTTCAGCCTGTCCGGTCCCGGAATTGACGCCAGACACTCGCCCTGCAAACGCTTGGACACGCCTGCGTTTTTCCAACCACTCCCAGAAAACGGTCAGTTGCCACCCACAAACACCTTCTTCCTGTCAATCTCCATGCGATCGGCTGTGCGTATGGATTCTTGGTAAAACCCATCGCACAGTAACGATCCGCTTTGTCCCCGTGCGACGCGCCTGCGCATTGCGGTGCATATGCATGCGCAGTTCTGACCTGATCGCAGCGCTGCGAAAAAACGCTAGCGAGCGATCAGATCTGAATGACCCCCAATGTGTATTCCTGATGCAGGGATAGAGCCTTTCTGTGTCTGAGAACCACTGTAGTAATCCCATAACAGCCCCATTTCCCTCTCCAGGCTCCCACTTCATTAAATGATGATTTGTCACAAGTCTCCATTAGAAGAGCGGGCACAGTACACTGAGTATACCCACCAATGCAGAACAAGTGCATCTCCTGCCCTGTCCTGTTACATGCTTATTATTCTGTATACTAGCCAGGTTGTTTAGGAAAATAAGGCACTGATATAGCTAATAAAGCATCTTCTATATGATCAGTTATTTACATAGCGCACATATACTAAACAGCACTTTACAGAGAATATTTTCGTCCTTTACATCAGCATATCTCCCAACACTGGGGGGGACGGAGTTGGGACTTTTTTTAATTGTGCACATTTTGGGGGCGTGACGCAAAGTTCTCCTCATGCTGGGTGCTTGGGCTAGCACTCTGGGAGCCGCCTGGAAGCCCCCAGCCTTTCCATGCACAGTGCAGATGATGCGGTAGACTGAGTGCCAGTTGGAGGACTGTCCCACTGAAATCGGGACAGTTGAGAGGAGTGACATCAGTCTCTGCCCCATTTGTATTGCATATCACATGGACACACGTACTGTACACACACTAGGGTTAATGCTTTGTCAGCAGCCAGCCAGCATCAGAATGTTATTGCAGTGAGAGGGAAAACCGGAGCACATGAAGAAAACTCTCACAAACACATGGGGGTATATTTACTAAGGTCCCGATTTTGACCGAGATGCCGTTTTTTCTTCAAAGTGTAATCTCGGGAATTTACTAAGCAAAAATCTCGGCAGTGATGAGGGCATTCGTAATATTTTGGAAGTCCTAGGAAAAAATCACGAATCAATACACCATCGGTCAAATACGCCTGCAATTTGGTAGAAATCGGGAATTTACTAAAAAGTGCAAATCACAAACACTGCCGACAATAGCCAAACACTGCCGTGCAGAAATACAATTCGTAAAAAAGTGCTAAAAAAACAGACCTGCTTTTTTATCCCGTGTTTGGATAAGCATGCAGGGATCCATGAGATCCGTGCATGTTTATCAGTGGGCAGGGCCGAAACTAGGGTTTTTGTCACCCGGGGCAAGGTAGTCATTTGACCCCCCCCCAAACAAAAAAGATTTTTTTTTACAATAAATAAATAAAAAAATTAAAAAAATAAACAATTTAAAATAAATAAATAAATGAATAAAAATATTATATATATATATATATATATATGTATATATATCTTTCAGAACTTTTTTACCTGAAAAATTGCCTTTTCTAACATAAATTTCATATCCAGGAAAAAGTGTCCCCATTTTACACATTGCGGCAGGCACGTGTCCCCATTTTACACATTGCGGCAGGAAAAAGTGTCCCCATTTTACACATTGCGGCAGGCACATGTCCCCATTTTACACATTGCGGCAGGCACATGTCCCCATTTTACACATTGCGGCAGGCACATGTCCCCATTTTACACATTGCGGCAGGCACATGTCCCCATTTTACACATTGCGGCAGGCACATGTCCCCATTTTACACATTGCGGCAGGCACATGTCCCCATTTTACACATTGCGGCAGGCACATGTCCCCATTTTACACATTGCGGCAGGCACATGTCCCCATTTTACACAATACGCTGGCAAGTGTCCCCATTTTACACATTGCGGCAGGAAAAAGTGTCCCCATTTTACACATTGCGGCAGGAAAAAGTGTCCCCATTTTACACATTGCGGCAGGAAAAAGTGTCCCCATTTTACACATTGCGGCAGGAAAAAGTGTCCCCATTTTACACATTGCGGCAGGCACAGGTCCCCATTTTACACATTGCGGCAGGCACAGGTCCCCATTTTACACATTCCGGCAGGTGTGGGGAGAGGGAGGGAGAGAGAGAGAGAGAGAGAGGGAGAGAGAGGGAGGGAGGGAGAGGGGCTGACTTACATTTGAAGCGGTTCTCGCCGCTCTTCAGCCGCCTCTCCCTCCTCGTCTGCGCGGCTCCCCCTTCTCCCTCCTCGCGAGTGCCCAGCTCGGGGGGCGGGGTTTCGTGGAATGACGCGTTTGCGTCGTGACGTCACGACGCAAACGCGTCATTCCGCGAAACCCTGCCCCCCGAGCTGGGCACTCGCGAGGAGGGAGAAGGGGGTTTCAAGAAACGGCACTGGCACATAGAGGGTGTTAGGGGGTCTCGGCGCCCCCTCCAATCCGGCGCCCAGGTCGCCTGCCCCCCTAGCCTCCCCCTAGTTTCGGCCCTGCAGTGGGAAGGGGATGGGAAAGTGTTCATTTTTAGAAAAAAAATTGCGTGGGGTCCCCCCTCCTAAGCCGAACCAGCCTCGGGCTCTTTGAGCCGGTCCTGGTTGCAAAAATATGGGAAAAAAATTGACAGGGGTTCCCCCATATTTAAACAACCAGCACCGGGCTCTGCGCCTGGTCCTGGTTCCAAAAATACGGGGGACAAAAAGCATAGGGGTCCCCCGTATTTTTTAAACCAGCACCGGGCTCCACTAGCTGGACAGATAATGCCACAGCCGGGGGTCACTTTTATACAGCGCCCTGCGGCCGTGGCATTAAATACCCAACTAGTCACCCCTGGCCGGGGTACCCTGGAGGAGTGGGAACCCCTTCAATCAAGGGGTCCCCCCCTCCAGCCACCCAAGGGCCAGGGGTGAAGCCCGAGGCTGTCCCCCCCCATCCATGGGCTGCGGATGGGAGGCTGATAGCCATTGTGTTAAAAAATGAATATTGTTTTTAGTAGCAGTACTACAAGTCCCAGCAAGCCTCCCCGCAAGCTGGTACTTGAAGAACCACAAGTACCAGCATGCGGCGGAAAACCGGGCCCGCTGGTACCTGTAGTACTACTACTAAAAAAATACCCCAATAAAAACATAAGACACACACCTTGAAAGTATAACTTTAATACATACATCCACACCACCATATACACATACTTACCTTATGTTCACACGAGGGTCGGTCCTCTTCTCCATGTAGAATCCATGGTGTACCTGTTGAAAAAATTATACTCACAAAATCCATGGTAGAAGGCTCTTCTGTTTGTAATCCATTTGTAATCCACGTACTTGTCAAAATAAAAAAACGGACACCCGACCTCGAACTGAAAGGGGCCCCGTGTTTTCACATGGGACCCCTTTCCCCGAATGCCAGGAACCCCCTCTGACTTATATCTAAGTGGGTTCCATCAGCCAATCAGGGAACGCCACGTTGTGGCATCCTCCTGATTGGCTGTGTGCTCCTGTACTGTATGACAGGCGGCACATGGCAGTGTTACAATGTAGCACCTATGCGCTCCATTATAACCAATGGTGGGAACTTTGTGGTCAGCGGTGAGGTTACTTTCGGTCAACCGCTGTCCACAAAGTTCCCACCATTGGTTACAATGGAGCGCACAGGCGCTACATTGTAACACTGCCGTGTGCCGTCTGTCAGACAGTACAGGAGCACACAGCCAATCAGGAGGGTGCCACAACGTGGCGTTCCCTGATTGGCTGATGGAACCCACTTAGACATAAGTCAGAGGGGGTTCCTGGCATTCGGGGAAAGGGGTCCCATGTGAAAACATGGGGCCCCTTTCAGTTCGAGGTCGGGTGTCCGTTTTTTTATTTTGACAAGTACGTGGATTACAAATGGATTACAAGCAGAAGAGGCTTCTACCATGGATTTTGTGAGTATAATTTTTTCAACAGGTACACCATGGATTCTACATGGAGAAGAGGACCGACCCTCGTGTGAACATAAGGTAAGTATGTGTATATGGTGGTGTGGATGTATGTATTAAAGTTATACTTTCAAGGTGTGTGTCTTATGTCTTTATTGGGGTATTTTTTTAGTAGTAGTACTACAGGTACCAGCGGGCCCGGTTTTCTGCCGCATGCTGGTACTTGTGGTTCTCCAAGTACCAGCTTGCGGGGGAGGCTTGCTGGGACTTGTAGTACTGCTACTAAAATCAATATTCAACACTTTCAACAAAGGCTATCAGCCTCCCATCCGCAGCCCTTGGATGGGGGGGACAGCCTCGGGCTTCACCCCTGGCCCTTGGGTGACTAGAGGGGGGGACCCCTTGATTGAAGGGGTTCCCACTCCTCCAGGGTACCCCGGCCAGGGGTGACTAGTTGGGTATTTAATGCCACGGCCGCAGGGCGCTGTATAAAAGTGACCCCCGGCTGTGGCATTATCTGTCCAGCTAGTGGAGCCCGGTGCTGGTTTCAAAAATACGGGGGACCCCTACGCTTTTTGTCCCCGTATTTTTGGAACCAGGACCAGGCGCAGAGCCTGGTGCTGGTTGTTTAAATATGGGGGAACCCCTGTCAATTTTTTACCCATATTTTTGCAACCAGGACCGGCTCAAAGAGCCCGAGGCTGGTTTGGCTTAGGAGGGGGGACCCCACGCAATTTTTTTTTTAAGTTTAAACATTTTTTTTTTTTTTTTTTTACAAGGTGCACAATGAAGCCCAGCACGGATCTCTCAGATCCGGCCGAGATTCATTGTATTAAAGTCGGCAGTGTTTTACAAGTCACTCACGTAAAACACTGCCTAAAAAAACGAATGACATCGACATCGGAAAAACCGAAAATGCAGAATACGGCAGCTTAGTAAATTAGTCGTAATTAATTCAAAAAGTTGCAAATTTACACTTGTGATGTCATTCGTGATTGAACTTTGACCTCAAACGGGAAAATACGAATCTTAGTAAATATACCCCATGGAGTCTGGAGAACATGCAAACTCCCCAGAAACCAGTCATGACCAATAATTGAACTAATGTCCTTAGGTCCTCATTCAGCTGCAGATACAGACGGGGGGAAATCCCAAAGGGGCGATTTTCGGCCATCTGGGCATGCGCTGCGGCCGCACAGCGCACGTATGGACATTTAGATCGCGAACGTATCTCAATTGGATGTGATCGCAACTTGATTGACAGGGGTGGGCGTCGGAGGGAGGGGCAGCGACGCGGTATTAGAGGGAAGTGGTCCCGACAACGCCGGCGTGTCCGGACCTTTTTAGGGGAAGCTGCGTGATGTCACACAGGACCACTACGGGGGGAAAACCACCGGTAAGCCGGATGGTGGCAATGCCTGTATTGCCTTGGAATTTTTCAATGTGATCGCAGTGCTGGGCGCACTTCTCATGCTAGACGGCCTTGCCCCACGCTGGGCAGCCCCCAGCGTGGGATTTTTTTAGTAGCAGATTTTGTGATTTAACAGAATCTGCTACTAAAGCTGAATGAGGGCTTTAGTGCTGTGAGGCAGTAATGCTAACCACTGCACCAACCGTGCCACACATATTCTAAGTCACTGATTTGTTACAGTAAACAACTTCGGTCAGGCAGTGAATTCTGCAGATCCTGATCCCCTTCCCCCTCCCTGGTGAATATAAAGCAGGAAGGGAACACGATGAGTGATGGTGATATTTCCCGGTGATATGTCTGACCCTGCTACCTGAGGATTTCTGTTATCCAACCAGGCCGCTTCTGACCATTCCGGACTCTCCAATCCCGAGCTTGACCTGATTCTGGACTTCTCTTCATCAGTTGCCTGGCCCAAGCCCAGCTTGTCTCCCATTTGCTCTTTTATCCCCAGTTCTGACCTTGGAACATATCATACCACTCATTAATTGCCTATCTTATAAATGTATCAAGAGCAATCAAGTTTAACTACATCTTTGCTTCCTGCATTCTTGGTGTCCTCCTTAACAAATCCTCATCATGTCTGGTGCTTACCTGGGGGCCCGTGACCTGATGACTATAACCCCTTGCGATTGTCTCTTGTTAAAACCTGCATTGCATTTAGACTGCGCACTCAGGATACGTGGCACGTAACTAAACTGGCGAGTCTGCAGAACCAGTGAACAGGTTAGTGATTCATAACACATGCCTCAGGTACTCTTTATTGATGCACTGTCTTCATCGTCCATCTGCAGCCTCTTCTGCTCTTCTGTCTTCTGCCATCTTTGTCTTCATTCCAGTGGATTGGCTTTTCTTTCCAGCGGGTTTTCTTCCTTTTCATCACAAGCCTCGCTGGCTCCTTCCCTGCCATTCAGATACCCCTACCCCACTAATGCCAGCTAATTTAAGTTAATATATGGGGTGGGCAACTCCTGACTGGCCTGCGCACCACAAGCCGTGATTGGCTCATGGGCAGCGCAAAAATCAAAGTGCCGCAAGATAATTGGCCAGGCTTGAATATCTAAAGATTCAAGGCTGCCACAGCCAAACGTGCCAGTATTTACCCTGCACAGAAACAATATAGCCCACCCAAATCTAACTCTCTCTGCACATGTTACAACTGCCCCACCTGCAGTGCACATGGTTTTGCCCGTTAGAGAAAATTTTTGCTGCTGCAATCAGGTCTGAATTAGGCCCTTAACGTGTTAAATAAGAACAGATTGATGATAAGGTCATATTTACAACAAATTGCCTCTTTTGCTATTTGAGCTTTGCGTCCCAGCTCCACTATCATGTCGTTAATGATTTTACTGTTGGAAATGTATTTCTGTTTCCTTTTTGTGATGTACTAACTGGCACGTTACTATGCATTTTTACTGACATTTCAAAGTGTCAATTCAAACACCCGATCGCTTCAAATCAGACAAAGCACAGACTGCGTCCTGAATCTTTCCGTGGATGAAATAAAAATAGATTGAAAAGCCCGTACTTAACAATAGCAACAAGGCGATAACTATTTATATAACATGCCCTCTGCAATGACACTCTATTACATTACACACAAAGAAATATTGTACAGCACAGGAAAACGCTGAAGGGCTGCAACAAATGTATCAAGGGAAGCAGCCATCCTTGCAATGAAGGTTACATGGGGTTTAGCAGTGAAGCAGTGAAAATAGCAGCAAGGGAGGACAAATTTCCTAGTGACTATAAGTCCTGCAACGTTCTGCCCGCATGCAATCAGCAGCAGCAAGAAGCATAATGAGAGCATTGACCACTAATCATACATGCAGTAATTACCTAGAGCTACACATCTATGGGGGTAATTCCAAGTTGATCGCAGCAGGAAATTTTTTAGCAGTTGGGCAAAACCATGTGCACTGCAGGGGGGGGGGGTGCAGATATAACATCTGCAGAGAGAGTTAGATTTGGGTGGGTTATTTTGTTTCTGTGCAGGGTAAATACTGGCTGCTTTATTTTTACACTGCAATTTAGATTGCAGATTGAACACACCACACCCAAATCTAACTCTTTCTGCACATGTTATATCTGCCCCCCTGCAGTGCACATGGTTTTGCCCAACTGCTAACAAATATCCTGCTGCGATCAACTTGGAATTACCCCCCATATGGGAACATAGGGGGTCATTCCGAGTTGATCGCTCGCTAGCAGTTTTTAGCAGCCGTGCAAATGCTAAGCCGCTGCCCTCTGGGAGTGTATCTTAGGTTAGCAGAAGTGCGAATGAAAGGATCGCAGAGTGGCTACAAAAAAAATTGTGCAGTTTCAGAGTAGCTCCAGACCTACTCAGCACTTGCAATCACTTCAGACTGTTTAGTTCCGGATCTGACGTCACAAACACGCCCTGCGTTCGCCCAGTCACACCTGTGTTTTTACTGGCACGCCTGCGTTTTTTCGATCACTCCCTGAAAACGGTCAGTTGATACCCAGAAACGCCCCCTTCCTGTCAATCACTCTGCAGCCAGCAGTGCGACTGAAAAGCTTTGCTAGACCTTGTGTGAAACTACTTTGGCCGTTGTGAAAGTACATCGTGCGTGCGCATTGCGCCACATACGCATGCGCAGAAGTGCCATTTTTTTGCATCATCGCTGCGCAGCGAACATTTTCAGCTAGCGATCAACTCGGAATGACCACCATGGGGCCTAATTCAGACTTGATGGCTGTGCTGCAAATTACACTGTCCTGCGATCAGATAGTCGCCGCCCAGAGGGAGTGAAAATTCTCCCCGTGCAAGTGTGCGATTGCATGTGTACGCTGTGCAAAAATTCCCCTCAGTCAGCGGACAGCTGCAAAACCGTTCGCATCACACTCACCATCTAATGTTTTTCGCAGTCTGTGCAGTATGTGCGCAGCGCAATACTAACTCCTACAGTGCGATAGAATCAGGCTGATAGGGTCCGGAGCTGACGTCACACACCCGCCCTAAAAACACTTGGGAACGCTAGGGTTTTTCCAGACACTCCCAGAAAACGGTCAGTTACCGCCAACATACATCCTCTTCCTGTCAATCACTGTGCGATCGAAATTTTCGCACCATCCTGTCGCTGATTGGCGACGCGCGTGCACATTGCCATGTTTCCGGAGACCTGCGCATGCGCAGTAGGCTCCGGCAGTGTCGGAGCCTACGGCACTGTGGAGAGGAGGGGGCCCACCCGCAGTCTGCACAAGGGCCCCCTCCTCGTTTAATACGCCCCTGAGTATAATGTTGACTGTATAAGAAGTCAGAACGGAAAACAAGGAGCCTACAAGGCGCAATATTTTAGTACACTCAAATATATAAGTATTATCCCCGGCATTTATGTACAGGGGACCTCAGTAGATATTGGTGATATCTGCAACAGTTCCCCTGTTTTCTCCTGCAAAAAAAGCCCTCACAGATGGCCCAATACACATAAGATGGACCCTGCACATGATCAGTAGAGATCTCAGTGGCCATCTTGGGATAGAGCAAGTAGCCTCCCTGGGGAACAGGAAGACTGGAGTATGCACAGTAGCACACTCCTCTTAGAACATTTCATGTTATAACTAGTGATGTGCACCGGAAATTTTTCAGGTTTTGTGTTTTGGTTTTGGATTCGGTTCCGCGGCCGTGTTTTGGATTCGGACGTGTTTTGGCAAAACCTCCCTGAAAATTTTTTGTCGGATTCGGGTGTGTTTTGGATTCGGGTGTTTTTTTACAAAAAACCCTCAAAAACAGCTTAAATCATAGAATTTGGGGGTCATTTTGATCCCAGAGTATTATTAACTTCAATAACCATAATTTCCACTCATTTTCAGTCTATTCTGAACACCTCACACCTCACAATATTATTTTTAGTCCTAAAATTTGCACCGAGGTCGCTGGATGACTAAGCATTGACCCAAGTGGCCGACACAAACACCTGGCCCATCTAGGAGTGGCACTGCAGTGTCAGACAGGATGGCACTTCAAAAAAATAGTCCCCAAACAGCACATGATGCAAAGAAAAAAAGAGGCGCAATGAGGTAGCTGTGTGACTAAGCTAAGCGACACAAGTGACCGACACAAACACCTGGCCCATCTAGGAGTGGCACTGCAGTGTCAGACAGGATGGCACGTCAAAAAAATAGTCCCCAAACAGCACATGATGCAAAGAAAAAAAGAGGCGCAATGAGGTAGCTGTGTGACTAAGCTAAGCGACCCAAGTGGCCGACACAAACACCTGGCCCATCTAGGAGTGGCACTGCAGTGTCAGACAGGATGGCACTTCAAAAAAATAGTCCCCAAACAGCACATGATGCAAAGAAAAAAAGAGGTGCACCAAGGTCGCTGGATGGCTAAGCTAAGCGACACAAGTGGCCGACACAAACACCTGGCCCATCTAGGAGTGGCACTCCAGTGTCAGACAGGATGGCACTTCCAAAAATAGTCCCCAAACAGCACATGATGCAAAGAAAAATGAAAGAAAAAAGAGGTGCAAGATGGAATTGTCCTTGGGCCCTCCCACCCACCCTTATGTTGTATAAACAGGACATGCACACCTTAACAAACCCATCATTTCAACGACAGGGTCTGCCACACGATTGTGACTGAAATGACTGGTTGGTTTGGGCCCCCACCAAAAAAAGAAGCACTCAATCTCTCCTTGCACAAACTGGCTCTACAGAGGCAAGATGTCCACCTCCTCCTCTTCCTCCGATTCCTCACCCCTTTCACTGTGTACATCCCCCTCCTCACAGATTATTAATTCGTCCCCACTGGAATCCACCATCTCAGGTCCCTGTGTACTTTCAGGAGGCAATTGCAGGTGAATGTCTCCACGGAGGAATTGATTATAATTAATTTTGATGAACATCATCTTCTCCACATTTTCTGGAAGTAACCTCGTACGCCGATTGCTGACAAGGTGAGCGACTGCACTAAACACTCTTTCGGAGTACACACTGGAGGGGGGGCAACTTAGGTAAAATAAAGCCAGTTTGTGCAAGGGCCTCCAAATTGCCTCTTTTTCCTGCCAGTATACGTACGGACTGTCTGACGTGCCTACTTGGATGCGGTCACTCATATAATCCTCCACCATTCTTTCAATGGTGACAGAATCATATGCAGTGACAGTAGACGACATGTCAGTAATCGTTGGCAGGTCCTTCAGTCCGGACCAGATGTCAGCACTCGCTCCAGACTGCCCTGCATCACCGCCAGCGGGTGGGCTCGGAATTCTTAGCCTTTTCCTCGCACCCCCAGTTGCGGGAGAATGTGAAGGAGGAGCAGTTGACGGGTCACGTTCCGCTTGACTTGACAATTTTCTCACCAGCAGGTCTTTGATCCTCTGCAGACTTGTGTCTGCCCGGAAAGAGAGATACAACGTAGGTTTTAAATCTAGGATCGAGCACGGTGGCCAAAATGTAGTGCTCTGATTTAAACAGATTGACCACCTGTGAATCCTCGTTAAGCGAATTAGGGGCTCCATCCACAAGTCCCACATGCCTAGCGGAATCGCTCTGTTTTAGCTCCTCCTTCAATGTCTCCAGCTTCTTCTGCAAAAGCCTGATAAAGGGAATGACCTGACTCAGGCTGGCAGTGTCTGAACTGACTTCACGTGTGGCAAGTTCAAAGGGTTGCAGAACCTTGCACAACGTTGAAATCATTGGGGGTCATTCCGAGCTGTTCGCTCGCAAGCTGCTTTTAGCAGCTTTGCACACGCTAAGCCGCCGCCTACTGGGAGTGAATCTTAGCATATTAAAATTGCGAACGAAAGATTAGCAGAATTGCGAATAGACACTTCTTAGCAGTTTCTGAGTAGCTCCACACTTACTCGGCATCTGCGATCAGTTCAGTCAGTTTCGTTCCTGGTTTGACGTCACAAACACACCCAGCGTTCGCCCAGACACTCCTCCGTTTCTCCAGCCACTCCCGTGTTTTTCCCGGAAACGGTAGCGTTTTTTCACACACTCCCATAAAACGGCCAGTTTCCGCCCAGAAACACCCACTTCCTGTCAATCACATTACGATCACCAGAACGAAGAAAAAACATTGTAATGCCGTGAGTAAAAAACCTAACTGCATAGCAAATTTACTTGGCGCAGTCGCACTGCGGACATTGCGCATGCGCATTAGCGACTAATCGCTCCGTTGCGAGAGAAAAATAACGAGCGAACAACTCGGAATGACCCCCATTCTCCACTGCGCTTGAGTCAGGTGCATTCTCCCTCCTTTGCCTATATCGTAGGCAGATGTATAGGCTTGAATGGCCTTTTGCTGCTCCTCCATCCTCTGAAGCATATAGAGGGTTGAATTCCACCTCGTTACCACCTCTTGCTTCAGATGATGGCAGGGCAGGTTCAGGAGTGTTTGCTGGTGCTCCAGTCTTCGGCACGCGGTGGCTGAATGCCGAAAGTGGCCCGCAATTCTTCGTGCCACCGACAGCATCTCTTGCACGCCCCTGTCGTTTTTTAAATAATTCTGCACCACCAAATTCAATGGGACGTGCTGGAATTTGCCCAGATGTAATGCACGCACAATATTGGTGGCGTTGTCCGATGTCACAAATCCCCAGGAGAGTCCAATTGGGGTAAGCCATTCTGCGATGATGTTCCTCAGTTTCCGTAAGAGGTTGTCAGCTGTGTGCCTCTTATGGAAAGCGGTGATACAAAGCGTAGCCTGCCTAGGAACGAGTTGGCGTTTGCGAGATGCTGCTACTGGTGCCGCCGCTGCTGTTCTTGCTGCGGGAGGCAATACATCTACCCAGTGGGCTGTCACAGTCATATAGTCCTGAGTCTGCCCTGCTCCACTTGTCCACATGTCCGTGGTTAAGTGGACATTGGGTACAACTGCATTTTTTAGGACACTGGTGACTCTTTTTCTGATATCTGTGTACATTTTCGGTATCGCCTGCCTAGAGAAATGGAACCTAGATGGTATTTGGTACCGGGGACACAGTACCTCAATCAAGTCTCTAGTTCCCTGTGAATTAACGGTGGATACCGGAAACACGTTTCTCACCACCCAGGCTGCCAAGGCCTGAGTTATCCGCTTTGCAGCAGGATGACTGCTGTGATATTTCATCTTCCTCGCAAAGGACTGTTGGCCAGTCAATTGCTTACTGGAAGTAGTACAAGTGGTCTTCCGACTTCCCCTCTGGGATGACGATCGACTCCCAGCAGCAACAACAGCAGCGCCAGCAGCAGTAGGCGTTACACTCAAGGATGCATCGGAGGAATCCCAGGCAGGAGAGGACTCGTCAGATTTGACAGTGACATGGCCTGCAGGACTATTGGCTTTCCTGTGTAAGGAGGAAATTGACACTGAGGGAGTTGGTGGTGTGGTTTGCAGGAACTTGGTTACAAGAGGAAGGGATTTAGTGGTCAGTGGACTGCTTCCGCTGTCATCCAAAGTTTTTGAACATGTCACTGACTTCTGATGAATGCGGTCCAGGTGACATATAAGGGAGGATGTTCCTAGGTGGTTAACGTCCTTACCCCTACTTATTACAGCTTGACAAAGGCAACACATGGCTTGACACCAATTGTCCGCATTTCTGTTGAAATAATTCCACACCGAAGAGGTGATTTTTTTGTATTTTGACCAGGCATGTTAATGGCCATATTCGTCCCACGGACAACAGGTGTCTCCCCCGGTGCCTGACTTAAACGAACCACCTCACCATCAGAATCCTCCTTGTCAATTTCCTCCCCAGCGCCAGCAACACCCATATCCTCATCCTGGTGTACTTCAACAGTGACATCTTCAATTTGACTATCAGGAACTGGACTGCGGGTGCTCCTTCCAGCACTTGCAGGGGGCGTGCAAATGGTGGAAGGCGCAACCTCTTCCCGTCCAGTGTTGGGAAGGAAGTTTTCTAGCAGGAGGATGAGTGCTTCCATCCTCATGTGAAGCTGAACCACTAGCCATGAACATAGGCCAAGCCCTCAGCCGTTCCTTGCCACTCCGTGTCGTAAATGGCACATTGGCAAGTTTACGCTTCTCCTCAGATGATTTTGATTTAGATTTTTGGGTCATTTTACTGAGCTTTATTTTTTGGGATTTTACATGCTCTCTACTATGACATTGGGCATCGGCCTTGGCAGACGACGTTGATGGCATTTCATCGTCTCGGCCATGACTAGTGGCAGCACCTTCAGCACGAGGTGGAAGTGGATCTTGATCTTTCCCTATTTTACCCTCCACATTTTTGTTCTCCATTTTTTAATGTGTGGAATTATATGCCAGTAATATATCAATAGCAATGGCCTACTACTATATATACTGCGCACAACTGAAATGCACCACAGGTATGGATGGATAGTATACTTGACGACACAGAGATAGGTAGAGCAGTGGCCTTCTGTACCGTACTGCTATATATTATATACTGGTGGTCAGCAAACTGTGCAAAACTGAAATGCACCACAGGTATGGATGGATAGTATACTTGACGACACAGAGGTAGGTAGAGCAATGGCCTTCTGTACCGTACTGCTATATATTATATACTGGTGGTCAGCAAACTGTGCAAAACTGAAATGCACCACAGGTATGGATGGATAGTATACTTGACGACACAGAGGTAGGTAGAGCAGTGGCCTACTGTACCGTACTGCTATATATTATATACTGGTGGTCAGCAAACTGTGCAAAACTGTAATGCACCACAGGTATGGATGGATAGTATACTTGACGACACAGAGGTATGTAGAGCAGTGGCCTTCTGTACCGTACTGCTATTTATTATATACTGGTGGTCAGCAAACTGTGCAAAACTGAAATGCACCACAGGTATGGATGGATAGTATACTTGACGACACAGAGGTAGCTAGAGCAGTGGCCTTCTGTACCGTACTGCTATATATTATATACTGGTGGTCAGCAAACTGTGCAAAACTGAAATGCACCACAGGTATGGATGGATAGTATACTTGACGACACAGAGGTAGGTAGAGCAGTGGCCTACTGTACCGTACTGCTATATATTATATACTGGTGGTCAGCAAACTCTGCAAAACTCAAATGCACCACAGGTATGGATGGATAGTATACTTGACGACACAGAGGTAGGTAGAGCAGTGGCCTTCTGTACCGTACTGCTATATATTATATACTGGTGGTCAGCAAACTGTGCAAAACTGAAATGCACCACAGGTATGGATGGATAGTATACTTGACGACACAGAGGTAGGTAGAGCAGTGGCCTACTGTACTGTACTGTACTGCTATATATTATATATATACTGGTGGTCACTGGTCAGCAAAATTATGCACTGTCCTCCTACTATATACTGCAATGTAGCACAGATATGGAGCGTTTTTCAGGCAGAGAACGTATAATACTGGTGGTCACTGGTCAGCAAAACTCTGCACTGTCCTCCTACTATATAATAGTGCTGGTCCCCAGTCCCCACAATAAAGCAATTAGCACACTGAGCACAGATATTTGCAGCACACTGAGCACAGATATGGAGCGTTTTTCAGGCAGAGAACGTAGATATTTGCACTTGCAGCACACTGAGCACAGATATTTGCAGCACACTGAGCACAGATATTTGCAGCACACTGAGCACAGATATTTGCAGCACACTGAGCACAGATATTTGCAGCCCACTGAACATAGAAACTTAGAGGACGCCAGCCACGTCCTCTCACGATCATCTCCAATGCACGAGTGAAAAATGGCGGCGACGCGCGGCTCCATATATAGAATACGAATCTCGCGAGAATCCGACCGCGGGATGATGACGTTCGGCGCGCTCGGGTTAACCGAGCAAGGCGGGAGGATCCGAGTCTGCTCGGACCCGTGCAAAAAAGGGTGAAGTTCGGGGGGGTTCGGAGCCCTACATGCCCCAGTCCAACACTGTACTTACCAGTATGTTTAAAGTTATAACAACCACATAGATTCAATAATGTCTGGATCCCAATGCCGTCAGGCTGAGGTTGGCATAGTTACTGGTGACATTGTCACTGTTGACCTTTCGTACCCAACTTGATTTGAGAATCACTGTTTTAGAGGGCATCATATTAGGTGGCACAATTATAATAATGAGGAACCACCCTCTGTACAGGATCTGCATAATAAGTTGCTGCTATATAATGTAGATAATAGATACCAATAATGGGGTCCTGCATTAGGCATGTGTGTAATATCTTTCACATGCATAGACATATTGGGGGATTTCAATTCTTTTCACCCCTTTCCACACCCATTCTGCTTCTGCCCTCAGGGTCATGTTATCATTATTTCAGCTCGCTACCCCCAGAGTAGCGAGGCACCCAAACCTTTACACAGCTAAACCTGATCACTATGGGAGCAATTTGCGCAATAACGGAGATCATTTTAGAAAGGAAATTGGGCTTGATATATCATTTGAATCCCACCCATTGCCTGTGTTTTTTTTGTGGCTCTTTTAGACAGGGGGTACTGGGGGGTATTCAATTGTTTGAAAAGTCAGTTGGGTGTCTGTTTTTTCCTATCTAATAGACATGAAAAAACACACACCCAACCGACTTTTCAAACATTTGAATTCCCCCCATTGTGTACAGTAAGGAGACATTTATTTCTTGGGAGCATATTTCTCACAATCGAATTGGATGAGATAAATTCACCCGAATCTGCAATGCAATATTTGAGTAAATTGCAAGGATGTACCAAATAGTGCGTGCAGGGGCAGAGGTTGCGCAAAAGCTCTATTCCTGCAAATACTCTCCAATTGCCTCTTAGTACATTCAGGTACTACTAATTATGTGAAAAGGGTGTGAAAAAACACCCATTTTCACATTATTTTACTAAAAATAAATACGCCCATTAGTGAATACTACAAAACATTGCGTTCTTGGAATAATCACTTTTCATCTTCCGAGAAGCTGTCTTAATTTTATGCATCACCCCAAATTGTGTGTTCTGGTTGTGGGCACCAGCATCCGAGCAGTAGCTGGCGCTGCCAGGGCATGTGTGATAGGCTCGCATTGTATTAGGAAGATGCAGTGTGTGTAGTGTTCTAAGGATGGATAAACATGTTGGCAGCATCTACACCAGGGGTATTCAACATGCAGCCCTCCGGCTGTTGTGGAACTACACATCCCAGCATGCCCCACCACAGTTTTGCTATTAGTGCATGCTACAACTGTGGCAGGCCATGCTGGGATATGCAGTTCCACAACAGCTGTAAGGCCGCATGTTGAATTTCCCTGATCTACACAGTATGGCCATGATTCTCAATCGCATGCAATGCCGTTATTCCCGGAGATGAGCAATATCTTTCTGCTGTAAGTTGCGAAAAATGTCATAGAGCGCATGCGTCCTGTGCATACTTACCTACTATCCCAGAAGGTGCCCCGGAACCCCGGGAGAATGCTGATTATCCTGTATCCCACCCGCTTCCTAGTGAAGTAGGCAGGGTAATACCGGGAATCATGGGTCTATATGGGGGGGCGGAGCTAAAATTATGTTAGTCGTCATCCCCGTGGGGTCTGAATTTTACCGTGATGGGGGTGGGGCCTAATGACGGTTGCTATGGGCAACATCACCAGTTCTAAAAACTCCCACCTCAGTACATTTACCCCTTACTGTGCTCAAAGTGTGTCGGACCGGGTGTGGTTCATCAAATCGACAGTGTCTAGGTCGACAATGTTAAGGTCGACCACTATAGGTCGACAGTCACTAGGTCGACATGGATGGAAGGTCGACAGGGTTTCTAGGTCGACATGTGCTAGGTCGACAGGTCTAAAGGTCGACATGAGGATTTTTTTTTTTTTTTGGTGTCGTTTTCTTCGTAGAGTGACCGGGATCCCAAATTAGTGCACCGCGTCCCCTCGCATGGCTCGCTTCGCTCGCCATGCTTCGGGCATGGTGCCTTCGCTCCGCTACCGCTTCGCTCGGCACACTTTACCGTTCCAATCGTAGTCCACGTGGATCGTTAAGTATGAAAAAATTTAAAAAAAGAATTTTTTTTTGAAAAACTCATGTCGACCTTTAGACCTGTCGACCTAGCACATGTCGACCTAGAAACCCTGTCGACCTTCCATCCATGTCGGCCTAGTGACTGTCGACCTATAGTGGTCGACCTAGACACTGTCGATCTTCAGACCGGATCCCTGTCGGACCACCCTCCGGCATTCTCCAAAGAGGCATAACTGTGAGATCAACATACAGCAGAGGCATCCACCATTATTTTACGCAATCGCACCTTGAGCACCAATATGTCTGTGAAATTGTAATGAAAGTGGGGTACTGGGCAGAATATAAAATGTTGAATCCATTGGGTACCTCTGTTCTTGAGAAAATGCCAATGTGTAAATGTTACTGTGATCATTTATGTAAAATACACCCAACAGAGCTAAATTCACTTGACAGTGCCTCTGTGCCCTTTAGTTTATCCCGTATGCTTTAAAAGATCACCCTCAAAGTTTGTAGGTCTGCCCCCCTGTCTGGTACAATGTAGCACATCTATTGAAGTGCATTCCGCGAGCAGTTAAAACCCTCTTCATGGGTGGGATGTAAGAGAGTTTATTTACAAGACATGTTTTTGCCGTGTAAATAAGTGCCCCTTTAAAAAATGTCCCAGGTTCGTTGTGCGAACTTCGGACTCCAATTCATCCTGCCCTATATCACTAAATGGGATGGTTGGGATCCTACTTGGATGTAAGTTTCGTATTGTTTAGAGCAGGCATGTCCAAACTGCGGCCCTCCAGCTGATGTGAAACTACATATCCCAGCATGCCCTGACACACTTTTGCTGTCAGAGAATGCCAAAGCTGTGTCAGGGCATGCTGGGATGTGTATTTCTCAACAGCTGTAGGGCCGCAGTTTGGACATGCCTGGTTTAGAGGAAATGCCTCGCGGCGTAAAGACGGGGTATTCCGCTGCCGCCGCTGCTGCTGCTGCTGTATTCTTCTCACTTCATTGCTCTGTTGAAGTTTTTAATACTTTCCCACTAATGTGCAGATGTTATTTTGATTGATGTGCAGTTACAGGCTGTAATGTAACTGTGTTTATGTTATTGCTCTGTTTTGTAAGGTGTTTCACTCCAGATTTTTATGGCATTTTGTTCTTAGAATAACATTATCATAATGTAAGACAACTTTAGATCCAAATACATTTATCATTATTTGTATTTTAGATTTATACAACAGATGTGCCTTCATTCCATTCTAGTTTAGAAAAAGCATTTCAGGTACACTGAGAAAATAATGCCAGTGCACGCGGCACTGAGGAGGGGGCAACCGCTGCTCCGTCTCCGTCTGAGAGACGTGTCATAAAAGCGACTTACGCCCAACTGTAAGTGCAGGGTTGAACTGGCCCACAGGGGTACAGGGGAAACCACCGGTGGGCCCCACTGCCTTAGGGCCCACTCCTTCCTCTAGGGATCAGGTTCCAGACTGTGCACTTGTATTATACATGGTACATATGTTGTATTACACCGCAAAAGACAATTGTGTATTTCAAGCCTCTGTGGAGGCTGGCCAAACCCCCTTTGTAGGCTGGCCACTCCCATAAGTATGGGCCCCTATCACAGATTTCCCCCGGTGGGCCCTTCATACCCCAGTCCGACACTGTGTAAGTGACCGCGAGAGAAGTTACATAGTTTAGCACATATAAAACATACATAATGCAGTATAATACAGTATATAGAAAGACATTACTGATTTTTCTTTCTTTTCCAAGTGTTATAAAACTGGATAATAGGGATAGGCCCAGAGGGATACGGCCGTTAGGTCGACACAACTTAGGTCGACAGTCATTATGTCGACCACTGAAGGTCGACGTGGGCATTAGGTCAAAAGGTCAACATGAGTTTTTCACTTTTTTTTTTTTTCACTTTTTTCATACTTTACGATCCACGTGGACTACAATTGGGAACGGTAACCTGAGGCATGGTGAGCGAAGCATGCCATGTGAGGGGACGCGGTGCACTAATTGGGGTTCCCCGTCACTTTATGAAGAAAACGACACCAAAAAAAGTCCAAAAACTCATGTCGACCTTTTCACCTGTCGACCTAGTACACATCGACCTAATACCCATGTCAACCTTCAGTGGTCGACCTAATGACTGTCGACCTAAGTTGTATCGATCCAACGACCCATACCCTGCCCAGATTATCAAGTCTTGGAGAGTGATAAATTGCACTGTGATAAAGTACCAACCAATCAGCTCCTAACTGTCATAATTCAAACACAGCCTGTAACAAGACAGTTGGGAGCTGGTTGGTTGGTACTTTATAGGGGGACATTTACTAAGCAGTGATAAGAGCGGAGAAGTGAGCCAGTGGAGAAGTTGCCCCAGCAACCAATCAGCAGCTCTGTATAGTTTTATAGTATGCAAATTATAGATGTTACTTCAGTGCTGATTGGTTGCCATGGGCACTTCTCCACTGGCTCACTTCTCCGCTCTTATCACTGCTTAGTAAATGTCCCCCAAATTATCACCGTGCAATTTATCACTCTCCAAGGCTGCAGAGCAAGCACAGATGGCAAACAAGTCTGCTATTTAGCCCATAAACTCACTAATGGGAGATTTTTCACCATAGGCGTGACTGTGCATTAAAAATAAGCTGAAAGTTACTATTTTCTAGTATCTTAAATGAGCCGTTCTAGCTCTCACCCTTCTACCAGGTTCATGCACTTCATCAGACATCCTCTGTAAGGGTTGGGTATGCGTCAGTGACGTGCGGTGGGGTGAGGCAGGTGAGGCAGAGCCTTTCCTGTCATACTAACGTTTGTGCCAGAGTTTTGACTGTATACAGTATATGAAAAATACAAAGAATATGTTTTAAATATCTTCTTTGCATTATTCTAATCATTTTTATAGGCAAAACTCTGGAGCAAAAGTCTATGGCAGGGGAGGCAGTGCCTCACCTCGCTAACTTTTCCGCACATCTCTTATCAAAACTCACCAAATTTCCAGGAGACTATACTGCTGCACCTGTGTATAATGCCCACATGTACGCTTTGGCAGTGCCGTAACTAGACATTTTAGCGCTGTGTGCAAGAAACGGTATCGGCGCACCCTCCCCCCTTAACGTAAACCGGCGGCAGTGCGCGCGTTAAAAATATAGGGGTGTGGCTTCATGGGAAAGGGGTGTGGCCACAAAATAATACCAATTCATAGTGGTGCACAGTAGTCTCCATTATTCAAATTACGCCGCACAGTAGCGCCACTACACCAGGTAGAGCCCCTTTTTACACATTACGGCAGACAGCGTCCCCTTTTTACACATTACGGCAGACAGCGCCCCCCTTTTTACACATTACGGCAGAAAAGCGTGCCCTTTTTACACATTACGGCAGACAGCGTGCCCTTTTTACCCATTATGGCAGACAGCGTCCCCTTTTTACACATTACGGCAGACAGCACCTCCTTTTTACACATTACGGCAGACAAAGTCCCCTTTTTACACATTACGGCAGAAAGCGCCTCCTTTTTACACATTACGGCGGACAGCGTGCCCTTTTTACACATTACGGCAGACTGCGTCCCCTTTTTTACACATTACGGTAAACAGCATCCCCTTTTTACACATTACGGCAGACAGCGTCCCCTTTTACACATTACAGCAGACGTCCACCTTTTCACGTTACGGCAGGCAGGGTCCACCTTTTACACGTTATGGCAGGATAGGTCCCCCTTTTACACATTATGGCAGGCAGAGTCCCCCTTTAACACAGTACGACAGGCAGATTCCCCCTTACACCCCCCCCCACCCTTAGAGTGTAGTGTACTGTAGTGAAGTGTAGTGTAATATACTGTAGTGTAATTTAGTGTAGTGAAGTGTAGTGTAATAAAGTGTAGTGTAGTGTAGTGTAGTATAGTGTAGTCCCTTACCCTCAGTCAACAGCCGCGCAGGTCTGAGCGGAGCCCTCTATATCCACTGAGCGGGCGACGAGGAGGACTCTGGCAGCCACGGCACTCCCAGCTCTGCCTCTGGACGCTGACAGGCGCCGCGCGACACTCGCACAGCACAGAGAGGCACAGAAGCACTAGACCACCAGGGCTGTTCGAGGAGCGGAGGAGGAGACTGCCTTGCAACGGAGCAGCCGGGGTTGGTGCTGCGGCATGGTACACTCGCAGGGTACGACAGCCAATCGGGGACAAGGCGCATCTGATGCGCTCCTATCACAAGTGCGCTGTGTGCAATGCACACAGCGCACACACCTAGTTACGGCACTGCGCTTTGGCTCATATATTGCATGTAAATCTGGCTCTGGTGCCAGCCAGTGCCTCCTGAGCTATTTAGCTCACCGCACGTCCCTCGTATGCGTGACTGACTGTCAGGATTCTCAGGGGTCGGGATGTAGGGGGAGGTGTTGTGACCGGCGATCTCCTGACCACCGGTCACATAACTACATCCCCTCTGTAATACAGAACAGACCCCTGTAATGCAACACACATGTCCTGAAATGGGGCAGATATCTCCAGTATTTTATCAAACAGTCACTCATGCATCCATTAGTCTGATGGAAAGCGGCGGCCATTTTCTTGTAGCACACATCCTCTTTCTTTTCCCCAATGTTTCATCCACGGTGGATGGAGATTGATTGGGTCATCACCCTGCCCAGCATCAGGTAATTTATTTAAAATAAATTTGCGAAAGAGGCTGAAGAGTAAAAGGTGTCAACATAGGAATACACCTGTTAGCTGCCCGATAAGTGAGTACAAGACACCTGCCGCAGCCAGAGTTACTGTAGCACCAGTACCACTCGCTAGGATATCTGTAAAACCCCACTGGTACTAGGTATGCAAAATCTGCAGTCACTGTGTATAGTGCATCACACTCACTCTGCCCCGGCTGGTCATGGGTTCAGGCACAGACACCAGAGGGTCCCCTGAATAATCAGGTTTAATTACAGGTGCATTGTGGGAGTGGACTGCAGGTGTCGGTGCAGTGCATAAAGAATTGGGCACCAGGCCATCTCATAAACAGAATAAAGTTTATTTTAACATCAAAGCAGGGCTATAGCAGGAATAACGTCTTAACACTCCTCCAGCACAAAGCATAACGGTTACAGTAGATCACACATCAGGGTACCTCCTCCAGCACATGACTTAATTGCAGCGGCATGAACATGGCGAACAGCATTACGTACCAGGGCATTCTGTGACCAGTAGTGCTACACATACCAGGTTACCGTCTCTCTCTCTGTCACAGCGAGGACTCTTGTCCATGGGGGGCTTCTAATCACGCCGCGTGGCTTCCGACCACTCCCCAGATACCTCTTCTCATGAGACACACCTGTGGCACATTCTTCTCACTGCATCACCCTCTCACTGGATTCTGAGTACTGCTGCTCTCACACTGCGGTGTCTACTTCTGTCAGGTGCCTTGCTGTGGCTGACATCTCTCCCCACCTAAACATGTGGGGAGCCCTCACTGGGGCTACATCTTTCCAGCTAATCCACCACGTTTCTGCTAGCTAACACACGTGCTTCTGGGCTGCAAAGACACCAGGCTGCAAAGACCATGCTGCTGCTGCTTGACAGTCTTTTATAACCTTTTTCTCCCAGGGAGAAATTCTATCTGGGATTTCCCGCCCTGAGTTGCAACTTGGAGAGTCCTGCATTTGCTTTTTTTTTTGCAGACTGATCTATTTTACTGTGAGTTGGGCTGATAACCCCTTCTGTGCTGCAAGCTGTAGGCTGCTGGCTCAGTGCTATGCAACTCCAGCAAACATTTTACTTTTATTAAAGTCATGCTGGCACCTGTAGTGCCACAGTTGATTTGTGCTTACAGTTCCAGGGTATTACATACACCCCTGCTAAAATATTGTGTGTCCTCACGCAACAGCAGAGTTTTCAACAACATAACACATAATAAACACAATGACAGTACATGTGACAAAAAATAACTATCACATACGCAGGAAAACATGGCATGTCAAACATTACATTACATACAAATCACATATCCTGTTGCTGTTTTCCAATGGATTACAGTCCTGAGTCACAGGTGATAATAAAATGTTCCAGACATCTTATGGCAATTGTGCCAAACACAGAGAACCTGCCCCTGCCTGCCTTTGTCTCCCCCCACGTCTGGGTCAAAAGAGACAGGTGGCTCTCGTGGGCCCCTCCCAATAAACAAGTTTCTTCAACTTTTTAGAAAATATATAGGGGACTCCATTCCCCTTGCGATCCTTGGCGTTCCCGGACACTCAGAAATGGCCAAACACAGTGCCCCCAAGGGTGTTGCTCCGACCGGGTGCACTGCATAGTCCCGATGTCCTGTGACATGAGTTCCACCTCCACAAATATTGCCCTTAGAGCCCCACGTTGGGCGCCAAATGTAAAACCCTACTGGTACTAGGTATGCAAAATCTGCAGTCACTGTGTATAGTGCATCACACTCACTCTGCCCCGGCTGGTCATGGGTTCAGGCACAGATACCAGAGGGTCCCCTGAATAATCAGATGTTTAATTACAGGTGCATTGTGGGAGTGGACTACAGGTGTCGGTGCAGCGCATAAAGAATTGGGCGCCAGGCCATCTCAGAAACAGCATAAAGTTTATTTCTCTAACGTCCTAGTGGATGCTGGGGACTCCGAAAGGACCATGGGGAATAGCGGCTCCGCAGGAGACTGGGCACAAAGTAAAAGCTTTAGGACTAGCTGGTGTGCACTGGCTCCTCCCCCTATGACCCTCCTCCAAGCCTCAGTTAAGATTTTGTGCCCGAACGAGAAGGGTGCAATCTAGGTGGCTCTCCTGAGCTGCTTAGAGTAAAAGTTTAAATAGTTTTTTTTATTTTCAGTGAGACCTGCTGGCAACAGGCTCACTGCATCGAGGGACTAAGGGGAGAAGAAGCGAACTCACCTGCGTGCAGAGTGGATTGGGCTTCTTAGGCTACTGGACATTAGCTCCAGAGGGACGATCACAGGCCCAGCCATGGATGGGTCCCGGAGCCGCGCCGCCGGCCCCCTTACAGAGCCAGAAGAGTGAAGAGGTCCGGAAAATCGGCGGCAGAAGACGTCCTGTCTTCAATAAGGTAGCGCACAGCACCGCAGCTGTGCGCCATTGCTCTCAGCACACTTCACACTCCGGTCACTGAGGGTGCAGGGCGCTGGGGGGGGGCGCCCTGGGACGCAATGAAAATACCTTAAATGGCTAAAAATACATCACATATAGCTCCTGGGCTATATGGATGTATTTAACCCCTGCCAGTTTTCCATAAAAAAGCGGGAAAAAGGCCGCCGAAAAAGGGGCGGAGCCTATCTCCTCAGCACACAAGCGCCATTTTTTTCTCACAGCTCCGTTGGAGGAAGGCTCCCTGACTCTCCCCTGCAGTCCTGCACTACAGAAACAGGGTAAAACAAGAGAGGGGGGGCACTAAATTGGCATATTAATATATACAGCAGCTATATTAGGGAAAAACACTTATATAAGGTTATCCCTGTATATATATAGCGCTCTGGTGTGTGCTGGCAAACTCTCCCTCTGTCTCCCCAAAGGGCTAGTGGGGTCCTGTCCTCTATCAGAGCATTCCCTGTGTGTGTGCTGTGTGTCGGTACGCTGTGTCGACATGTATGAGGAGGAAAATGGTGTGGAGGCGGAGCAATTGCCTGTGTTAGTGATGTCACCCCCTAGGGAGTCGACACCTGACTGGATGGTCTTATGGAAAGAATTACGTGATAGTGTCGGCACTTTACAAAAGACTGTTGACGACATGAGACAGCCGGCAAATCAGTTAATACCTGTACAGGCGTCTCAAACACCGTCAGGGGCTATAAAAAGCCCGTTACCTCAGGTCGATACAGACACTGACACGGACACTGACTCCAGTGTCGACGGTGAGGAAACAAACGTATTTTCCAGTAGGGCCACACGTTACATGATCACGGCAATGAAGGAGGTTTTGAACATTTCTGATACTACAAATACCACAAAAAAGGGTATTATGTGGGGTGTGAAAAAACTACCCGTAGTTTTTCCTGAATCAGATGAATTAAATGAGGTGTGTGATGAAGCGTGGGTTTCCCCCGATAAAAAACTGCTAATTTCTAAAAAATTATTGGCATTATACCCTTTCCCGCCAGAGGTTAGGGCGCGTTGGGAAACACCCCCTAGCGTAGATAAGGCGCTCACACGCTTATCAAAACAAGTGGCGTTACCGTCTCCTGATACGGCCGCCCTCAAGGAACCAGCAGATAGGAAGCTGGAAAATATCCTTAAAAGTATATACACACATACTGGTATTATACTGCGACCAGCAATCGCCTCAGCCTGGATGTGCAGTGCTGGGGTGGCTTGGTCGGATTCCCTGACTGAAAATATTGATACCCTGGACAGGGACAATATATTATTGACTATAGAGCATTTAAAGGATGCATTTCTCTATATGCGAGATGCACAGAGGGATATTTGCACTCTGGCATCAAGAGTAAGTGCGATGTCCATTTCTGCCAGAAGAGGATTATGGACGCGACAGTGGTCAGGGGATGCGGATTCCAAACGGCATATGGAAGTATTGCCGTATAAAGGGGAGGAGTTATTTGGGGTCGGTCTATCGGACCTGGTGGCCACGGCAACGGCTGGAAAATCCACCTTTTTACCACAAGTCACCTCGC